>NC_073745.1:259068573-259678156 GCF_029784135.1 Toxorhynchites rutilus septentrionalis
TTCAAAAACGTATTTTTTGAAAATTCCTCAAATCATTCAAACACCGAAAGATGGGCATTTTTACCAAGAAAAAGGTTTTCTAACAACAGCTTTTCAATGTTTTCTATGAAAAAATTACAACTAATCCTTCTTTGTTTAGGGTCAAGATAGCGATAGAGTGTATTCGACATTTTTCGGGAAAAATGAATTTTAATTTTCGAAATATTTTTGACGTAGGACTACGTCATTGCTGTACCGGGATGTAAGTTCAAAATTTCGAAAGCGAGAGAGTGACGCTTGGAGTGCAAGATTTGGAACGATAATACCTCTTTGCCGGCTGAACGGAGTGGTTTTATAAAGACAAAATGTTCATGAGTTATATGATTGTTAATCATTGACCCGAAAACTTGTTTCAATAACTTAAAAATAGCGTTGGAAACTGGCCACAAATCCGTACATAAGCTGGCGCCTGCTCGAAAATCCATTTAATTGTTATTACGATGTGTGACGAGGAGAGGTCACGTTCACACGTCTATGCATTATGCATTCCTCTCCCAATTCCATTTCGTTTCTGCAACCGAACTGAATGGAGCATTTAGCGAAAATCGAGGTATCGATGATAATTCGATACTGATGGGTGCCATTGACTATGGATTTGATAGTGAAGAGTACGAAATGTTTGGTATAGTGCAGTGGATATTTCACCAAATCGAAGAAATCACATTGATATAAGTAGCATCATATAATTATTTGTTTACGAAAGTCGCAATTGATCGTCGTTTCCAATTGTTGGGAAGGGGGGTAATTATTTTTTGCTAAGTAATTCCGAGGAGGAATCTATTCCTTCTTTAAGCATTGATAATTCTGCTCCGGATTAACGAAATGGTATGATAATCATTTCAAACAAAAGATAAAATGTCCAAGAGGTATATGATTGCTACTTATTGACCCGAAAAATTGTTTCAATATTTGAAAATAGCTTTGAAAACAGGATATTGGAATCCGTATTTAAGCTGGCGCCCGCTCGGAAATCCAATTTAGAAGCGAATGAACTGAAAAGCTTAGATCTTCTGTAATCCAACACGTTTGCTTGGAAATCCATTTAGTTGAATAATGCCCATCTCTCACAATTACATTTCTTTTCTGCAGCCGGACTGAACGGAACCGTATTGTTTAGTGAAAACAGAAGTTCAATTATCGAAGGCTCACGAATGCCGCTATCGACCGATGATTCCAATTGTCGGGGATTGGGGAGGGGGTATTATTTGCGCTGGGTATTCCATGGGAATCGATTCCTCCTTTGAGCGTTAGTAATTCTTTTCCGGCTATATGAAGTGATATGATAATAACTTTATTCGAAAGATGAAATGCCTATGAGTTATATGCTTGTTGCTTGTTGATTACTAAGCCAACGTTACTCGTACATCCACCTTACAGTTGTATCACATATACAACCCACTTATAGTTCTTTCAATGTTTTTTTTTTAAATTTTTTAATATTTTTTAAATCAAAAAATATAGATTATTTCCTATATGAGCAATTCCAAATGAAATCGACAAATGACAAAACATGAGTATATTTGATCCGAAAATAAGATTCCGTTTGGGTTGGAGGAAATATGAGTTTTCCACAGCATTTGAGAATTGTTCGACTCAAAAGTCGCTTTTGAAAAAAGCGTATCGATTTTAGTGAGAGAAATCTTTGATAATTTATATCTCAAAAACTATGAGTCTACCGAAATGGTGTCTTAGAAAGAGTTATAGCGTATTGATGTCTAAACATGAAAAAAATATACACTGAGAAAAATAAACTTTTTTAAATTTAATTTTAAAACAGAAGTCATGTAGAAAATTTTAAAAATGGGTACAAGATGGTAATATTATTTTTGACAAACTTTGTGGAACATTGAATTTTCATGAATTTTCGAAAATTCGAATTTTTGTATGTTAACAATCATTTTTAGCCACATATTATGAATCCTGATGTGATTTAAAATAAAAAAGCTCTTTATCAATCTTCTTCTAAATGCACCCATTCTCGAGATATTTAAAAAAATATTTCTAATTTATTGTTTTTTATATAGTAAATAGAATCTTTTAGTATGTTTGTCGTGTTATACCGCCATGTTCATGAAATTTTATGAATTTTCTTATTATTTTCAAGAACTTCTCCAAACACATCATTATGGTACAAATATGTGTTTAAGAGTTATGTTGAAAAACGTTTGAAGACATGTGGGTTGATTCAAAACGTAGCGATAATGTTTATCAACGTAACTCCTCCTCCTTCCACAAAGTTCGTCAAAAATAATTTCAGCATCTTCTAATTGACTTCTATTTTATGATTTTTTTTTATATATTCAAAAATATGTTTTTAGATATTGCAAATTGAAGTATTTTTCGTAAATAAAAAAAGAGAGCTAATTTTTTTTAGTGTATATTTTGACGTAGGACTACGTCTAACCGGAAGATATAGGGGGGTGAAATGGAAATGTAGGCACTGAACAAGTAGGAAAAAATGCAAGATTTGGAACGCTTATAACTCGAGCATTTCTCAATAGATCGCAAAGGTTTTTGCATCAATTGATAGGAAATATATCCACGCATCTATCATAACGAATAACATTTCATTTTTCTTGAGATAAATAATTGAATAATTTTGAAATATCAAGCATTGTCCAAATGCACTATGTGCCCATTTTTGATTGGTCCATTTTGTGCTCCTCAAATCGTACCGACCAAAACGGGCAACCAGAGCAGCAGCGAAATAGAATGAAGCACGATTGGAAAGGAAAAAGAAAAGAAAAAGGAACGAAACATTGGTCGCAGTCTCACACATGCGTAATTCTCGAGCCAGCCAATCAGCTTAAAAATCCCCGCTCCGCTGCCGTAACGATCTTTCAGCCCTCTTTTTCAGCCATTCTTTGTGTGGACACCGACTGGACAACATCGTTGCTGGACGAGCTGGACGGCGAGGGATCGAATGCCTTTCTCAAGGCAAGAGAGCAGAGGTGGTAGCGCTGGAGTAGAGTAGTAGAGTAGAGTAGAGTTTTCAAAGGGCCTTTCTCAAGGCTAGAGACGAATGAACTACAAAAGTTTAAAGTCTCTATAATACAAGACCTTCCTTCCTTCCGTAACGATCGGAGAACGGAGAAGTGAAGGGAAAGGCAAAATCCCACTCGAACCGTGTTGATCTGGAGTTCCCCGCAAGGGTAGCTAGGCCGAGCGCGTTAGTACCAGTGCACCAGTCCACCTAGCCGGCGTTATATAGTTTCGGCCGCCGAAGTGATCGAGTTAGCTGTTAAAGCTGCTCGCGACGATAAGAAAACCCACATTCGGAACAGAACACGTTCGGTTCGGTGGACATCAAGACAACAGGCAGTTGCAGCGAATGGCGAGTGGCAAACGCAATCGCAAAACGGCAGCTGGTAGCAGAAGAAAAAAGTTTGTTCTTTATACAAACTGCTTTGGTGGCAAATCCAGAACAAGGCGGCATCGAGGGCGTTCGAAATGGTTTTTTTTAAAACCACGAGTACTAAGTTTTCTGAATTGGAACCATTCCATAAAACACGGCGCTTATCAGGGCCATAAAACCTTTCAAAAAAGAGTTTATGAAATACAGTTCAATGCTTTCTAAAATAATATCCAAAATAATAATAAAACACAAATTGATTTTTTCATAATTTGTTTGCCAGGATCTGATGAGTATGTGAATTTGGCAGTTGTTCTGAGCTTATTAATAGTTGGGGACTTTCCTGAAAATTCAATTTTGACAAATTCTTAAATTGTTTCCAGATTGAAAGTACAGTAATTTACAATTAGTTCGACATTTAACTAATAGGACGGACATGTAATGCGACATATTTAGTTGGAGATTTTTGTAAACATAGAGCTCCAAATTATGACCCCACATTGAAAGTCGACACTGTACCACTGTCATCGCAAATGTTCAATTACAGGTTAAAATCGCCTCCAATGCGACACTGAGTGGTGCTTCGGCACGTCGCATTGAATGTAATTTACTGTACAACATGTCACAAAGCTGGATGAGAAGAAATTTTCCACCTGTGAAAGCTGTGGCGAGTGGCAACAAATCGCTAAACAGAAAGGTTTAGCCGAACAAGATGGGGATATCGAGTGATAAGTGAGTGAGTGCATGTGAATCCAACGAGCGAACAAATCGTAATGAATGTATTTTTCTTTCTTTCTTTCTTTGTTTTTAAGAGGCTTTAAACTTTGAAGTTCATTCGCCTCTAGCCCAGTGGAGAGCCACAATAAAACCAGCCCAGAGGGGACTGTCGAATGGGAAACCAAAAAACGCAAAAACACAACACTAAAGGTTCTTTTCAGAACCACCAACATGTTCATAAAGAGTAAACAGTACACTAATCCATTTTTCAGGTAGATAGGTAGGTATTGACGTAGGAGAAGAAAATAAAACAATATATTTGAAATATATATTTAACAAGAGCTGTCCCCTTTGTATAGTCCTACGTCACTCCAGTTATGTCCCCGACATTACCCACCCGTCTTTTTTACTCTATACTCTATATACTTTTTCTAGGACACTCTTTCGGTATGACTCATAGTTTTTGAGATATAAATTATCAAAGGTCTCTCTTACTAAAATCGATACGGTATTTTCAAAAGTTACACTTGAGTAAACGAAAATCCCAAATGCTGTGGAAAACTCATATTTCCTCCAACCCAAACGCAATACAAACATTCATTCGAGTCAAAATAAAAAGTTTTTAAAATCTGCATTTTTAGTTCGATTTCATTTGGAATTGCACACATTTCATTCTCTAATCATTTTTTAGGTCTTATAGTTTTTGAGCGAGAAATTTTTAGAAATTTTCAGATTTTTTCAATTTTTTTTTCGAAAAATATGAACTCAAAAACTATAAGACCTGCAAAATGTTGGTTAAAGAATGAAATGTAGGAAGCAATTTATGTTTTCATTAAAAAAAAAATCTAAATATTCATTGTAAAAAACTATTTCGTAAATTGAAATTCACATTTTTTTCAAAATTGTTTTTTCCTAAATTCTGAAAAAAAATTGTATGAATTGCTCATAAAATTACCAGCAAGTCATCCATACAACGGAAGAAGAGAGTTGCTAGAGTTTTTTCAACAACAACTTTTTTCGTGTTTTCTTTGAAAAATTACTATGAATGTTTAAAATGTAACATTTTTGTGCCAGGATTATTGCGATTAACATATTCTGCATTTTTTTTTCGCGAGAATTTACACGTGAAGATTTTACGAGTAAAACATTATTTTTTCAGGAGTCTTCATACTTTTGTGTGGAGATTGATTTGTGCTATATTGTTTGTTTGTTATATTGTTTTGTGTCATATATTCCAGAAAGTATAAAAGATAGAAAGTTGACGCCTCGGACAAAAGTCCATGTTTTAATAAGATTTAAAACTTTGTCGAGTACACTACATCTTGTCTTTGAACAAAATTAGGATCTGTTGTAATTTTTTCAAAGAAAACATGAAATAGTTGTTGTTAGAAAAACTTCCTTCCCTGTTCCCATCTTCCGATGTATGCAGTGCTGAAGATATTCACGTTCATGACCTTCAAATTCGACGAATTTCTGCCTTCCTTGTATTGATAACCTACTGCTCAAGCGAGAATCGATAAATATGAAACAACACTATCAATGAACCCCAGTGGAATGAACATCAACATCAGCTTGCCATGAAGTTCATTTTTCATTTGCATCTTCCTTTTCGTCATGGTATTCGTAAGGTCGAAAATGAAGATCATTGCGTGTTAGTGAAAATCAAAGCATAAAATTCAGCGTTACCAATTGAGAGTGAAATCGATTGATGGTAAAGGATGGCAATTCATCACACAGAATTCTTATTTCTGGCGACTTCGGCAATGGAATGTATAGAATAACTCTTGCTACGTTTTATGAATCTACTCACGATTGCCCGGAAATGGCATACACCACCATTTATATGCGCAATGGGTGACACGTTTTCAATAAAAAAATCACTGCAAGCGATGAAGATCAACTTAACGTTCGTGATAATCACCTGAAATTATTGACAGTAATGAAAGTGCCTGAATGCAGGCTTTTCGAAATTCGTTCATGCTGTTACCAGACAAAGTTCACGCGTCTCGACTTTTGTGTTATACTCATTATGGGAGATATGGTGTTGAGTTTTAAACAGAAGAGAATTCATCCGATACTGGGGAAAATCTATTTTCAATTTTTTCCGCCAGAAATTTTTTTTTGTCAGTATGTACTTTTTCCAGAACAGAAAAATTCTAATGTATAACCTTGCCTAAGACACCGTTTTTGCATAAACCCTTCTCAAAAATTAGTCGTGATTTTAATCCCGCATATGTTTATCTTATATATACATATGGTGAATTACACGCAATTTCTTTTTTAGCGTGAGGGTATTCCTTTTTGTTCCACTTTTCACAGTTGAACCGTACACAGTGAAACGACACAGATTACCAAGCACAGATTAGGTCATTAAATTGAAGGTTTGATGAATTTCTGTTAGATTAAATATTCCGAATCATTTATTCTGGAGGTTTGGCAAACGAAAAATCAACTTACTACTTACCTCAATCAATAAATCTACATAAAATGCAAAAGAATTGAATTCCGCTACAGTTATTCCATCGAATTATGATTCCAACAGAAGCCGGCGGAGAGTATGCAACCTCTCGAAACTTCCCTCCCGACACGAACGTGGGTGTCATTTGAGCAGAAAATAAACAAATAAATAACAAACCGCAAATACATCGATTGACTCGAAAGGAATGTTTATGCCACTTCCTCCACCTTATGTGTACGTACATACTCGTATAATCCGAAATGGAAAGACCTGTTTTGTCTGGCCAATCGATCCCGCATCGCGCGGATCGTATGCTGCCCATATCACGAGTCGAGCCCGACCGCAGCAACCGCGTTAACCTACTCACATAGTCTCTCGCCATACATACATCTTCCAAGAATGAAAAAAATCAAATTATCTCGACCATCATCGAGCCATATGCCTTGAGTTTCTGCACTGGCTGCAACACTACCACCCCATGGTTCATTGCTTCAAGTGTAAGTGACTGATCTCATACACACGCACGGAATCCGGTACATGTGGGAAGCAAAATCGATCGCGAAACCCCCACATTGCGATCGACCAACTCGATCGAATTGGCGCACTTATGGGTTTGGGCACTGCCGGTCACAAGAATTTTTCCAGCGGATCCGGTCGTGGAAGTATGTTGTTAAAACGCAATAATGCGATTTTCTTTGATCGACTGACATCTCCATCATAGTTGCCCCCCAACCCACCGCCAATGGAAGTTGATGGCAGTGAACAAGAAAAACTCGTTCCCCACCAACATTGACTCGCACCAAACACCGGTACGGTCATTTCTCGGTACATAAAAGTCACGAACAAACACACGATGAGCAGCACCGTATGTTGGCCGCTTTCACATGGTTTGAAATTGTCGAAAATCATGTAAACAATTCGCACAGACCATCGCCGGAGTTCCCCGTAAGAATCGGAATGATGTAAAAAAAATATTTTTCAATATTGCCTAAAATTAGATTCGGATAATTGAATTTGGAGGACGAGATGCGCTGGGTAAAACGGATGTTGTCCGGCTGGGCGTGACTAAGAAGGTACGAGCATGTATGCGCTCAGTGTACAATACGAATGACATTGAAAAAAAAACCCGAGGATACACTTTTTGTACTACAGATGCTTAGACCATGAATTTGTTTGAAGTTTTTTTAGCACATCGAACACGTACCCATTGCCACGGTCAGCAGACGAGAAAAGCAAAAGTTTATTTGCAAGACTTATTATCATACATGGAAATATTATTGAATACACTGTTGACTCGAAACACGTTCAGCAATAGTATCTTACAGTTATTATGTGAATGTATAATAGCAGTGACACAAATTTCTCCAAATTTATCAACTGAGTTCTAAAAAAATGAATTCTAAAGAAATAAAGAAAAATTAATTCGAATGATCTACTGCAGAACGTGTAGGTCAGATTTTGCAGGAGCGTTAGTTTGCTGTTTTGAGAGAAAGTCAACCAAAACCTCGTTTGACCGAATGTCATAATTAGGTTAGGACAGATTTTGCTCGAAAACATTTCTCGTTTGGTACAAAATGGCAATCCGTTGTTCTTATCGTCAAGAAGAAATTTAATTTGAATGGTCCAGATGGGTTGATGATTTACCTAATCTTATTGCGGTTAGAATAAGTCGGACTGAGAGGAGAAAGGAGAGAGAAGAGAAGAAAGGAGCATTTTTGACGTATGACTACGTCTTTCATTTCTATACTGGGGTGTAAGTTTCGAAAACGAAAGCGTTACGCTGGAGATCGAGATTTTGAGCGTTAATAGCTCCTAAACAACTGAATGAAATGGTATGATAAACATTTCATTCGAAAGATAAAATGTCTACGCGTTATATGCTTGTTACTTTGATCCTGTACTCGCTTGCGGTTCTGGAAATTGGAATGTTTCCCTAACACAGATTTCAAAAACATGGAGCCTGGGGAAATTAGCATTGTAGAATAGATGCAAACTACGGGTACTTTTGTACTCGCTTGCATTTTTGCAAACCGGAGTGTGTTTTCCCAATACAGATTCCGAAACCAAGAAGTTGGGAAAATCGTTATTGCAGATACATTAATGTCGGCAATACTTTTATACCCCCATGCGTTTTCACACTCCAGAGTTCGTTTGCTAACACGGTCTACAGAAGTGGGTACAAATGCAACGCTTTGGCTCGATTATTCAAGACTGCATTGGAAGATATCTCTTCATGTCGCCAGCACTGAACTTCTACGCCATACAAATTAAACACAAATTTCTACATTACTCGGGAATTAATTAAGCAAATGAAACGAAATTTGGCATATGAAGGTTTTACGGTGCAATAAATGATTCTATGGTAGTTAGATGCTCCACCATCCTCTCTAAGGGGGGGCTGTTATACAAAAGAAACACAAATTTATGCATTACTCGAAAATTATGCAAGAAAATGCACCAAATTAGGCATATTGAGGTTTTAGGGTGCAATAAATGATTCTATGGTGGTTAGACACTCCACCCCTCTCTCTAAGGGGGGGGGGGGGGCTGTCATACAAATGAAACACAAATTTCTGCATTATCCGAGAATTAATCAAGCAAATGAAACCAAATTTGGCATCTGAAGGTTTAAGGATGCAATAAATGTTTCTATGGTGGTTAAACTCTCCACCCCCTTCTCTTAGGGGGGTGGGGGGTAGGGCGGGTGTCTGCCATACAAATGAAACACAAATTTCTGCATTATTCGAGAATTATTCAAGCAAATGCAACCAAATTAGGCATATTGAGGTTTTAGGGTGCAATAAATGTTTTTACGGTGGTTAGATACTCCTCCCCCTTTCTTAGAGGGGGGAGGAGCTGCCATACAAACGAAACACAAATTTTTGCATTACTCGAGCTAGCGAAATTGATCTTGGTTCGAAACTGGAATTGGATTTCAATGTGATGAAAAGCACTCCTATATCTTCTTCTATCTATACAAAAAAAAATCGCCGGATGTGTTGATAAGAGCAGAACTCGAGGAAGAAATTGAACCATTTAGGGCTGTCTTTATTCTATCATATTTTCTGTATAAAACATTTAAAGGGTGTGTCACATCAAATTGCATCACGGAAAAAACGCTGTAGAAATTTAATTTTTAGACATTATATCTTCAGCTATCGCTTATAATCAGATAAGAGTGTATAGATCACGTTGGCCATGCTTCACTGTCAATTTTTCGTAAATTTGGAAAAATGTCGTCGAACGAAAAAGAGCGTCGTGAATTAATCCTGCGCACTCAATTCGAGAATCCGGAGTTGTCACATCGGGACATCGGTAAGATGCTGGGAATCGTCCAATCCACGGTCAGCAGAGTACTAAAACGATACTTCGAGAACCTAACCATCGACCGGAAGGGGAAGAACGGCAAAAATGGATGCTCCGTCAGTGAAAAAGATCACAAGCGCGTAGTTAAGCAGTTTAGACGTGATCCGAGAAGTTCGGTCCGGGATGTCGCCAATGAGCTGAATTTGTCAAGCTCATTCGTCCAGCGGACCAAGCAGCGGGAGGGCCTGCGTACATACAAGGTTCAGAAGGCTCCTAACCGCGACGAAAGGCAAAACACGGTGGGGAAGACGCGAGCTTGGAAGCTGTACACCGAAATGCTGACGAAGCTGCATTGCCTGGTAATGGACGATGAAACCTACGTCAAAGCGGACTTTCGTCAGCTGCCGGGCCTGTTGTTCTTCTCCGCAGAGGACAAATTCAGCGTTCCGGAGGAGATTCGCAAGCAGAAACTATCCAAGTTTGCCAAAAAGTACATGGTGTGGCAAGCGATCTGCTCTTGCGGAAACGGAGCGCCCCCTTCGTGATGACCGGCACGGTAAACGGGCAGGTTTACCTTAAGGAGTGCCTACAGAAGCGCTTACTACCACTATTGAAGCAGCACGAGGGCCCGACCATCTTCTGGCCGGATCTCGCTTCGTGCCACTAATCAAAGGACGTGTTGGAGTGGTACGAAGCCAACGGGGTCACCTTCGTGTCAAAGGAAATGAACCCGCCCAACGCGCCGGAGCTTCGCCCAATAGAGAAATATTGGGCGATTATGAAGCAGGCCCTCCGGAAGAACCCAAAAGTTGTCAAATTGGAGGCGGACTTCAAGAGAAAATGGATTTCTGTTAAAAAAAACTACAACCTGACGTTGTACAGAACCTTATGGACGGGGTAAAGAGGAAGGTGCGAGCATACGGGCTTGGGCTCGAAGTATGAATAAAAAGAAAATGCCAAAAGTTGTTTAATAGTTTTTATTTTACTGTCTAAAATTTTCAAAAGGATCGGTCTACTGGGCGAATTTCTACAGCGTTTTTTCCGTGATGCAATTTGATGTGACACACCCTTTATTCCATGTAACGGAGAAACATGTTATTCGCAAGTGGTTGAAAAATCTTGCACAAGAATTGTGTCTCAAAATAATCCGATATTGTAATGATGAGTTTTGTTAGAAATACTAGGAATTTTATAGTAAAAGGTAAATTCAACGGAGTCGATAAGAAGAGCAATCAATGAACAGTTCTGCCATTGGACCCATGAACTTGCTCATAGTAAGAAAACGTGGATGTTTGAAGGTATTGATAACAAAACACAACTTTTGGGCGGGACGAAGTCTGCCGGGTCAGCTAGTTATGAATAAATCATGCTGTAAATGACCACGGAAACAAAAAAAACCTAGGGTAGGGCTGGGCTAGTTGGTCATAGGGGTAAGTTGGTCAGTGACGATATCTTGGAATCTGAGCGTCTAAAAAATTAGCAATCTATGGATGAAAAATAGTCGAATTGCTGATGTAAAAAAATAAGCAAATTGGGAAAACTTTGTATTAGGTAGGTTAAAAAATACGAACATTATGCCGATTTTTCCAAAAATCATTCACTGTTTGCGCATTATTAAAATGGTTCTGAAATTAGTTAATAATCATGGAAAAAAAATCAGTTTTAACGTAAAACAGAAGTTTATAGTATGTATTAGATTCAAATGTTAACGGAAATCGCTTTCAAAATTATTTTTATTGAATTTTCATGAATATTCTTTTTCATATATAGAGGTGCTAGTTGGTCACACAACAGCGGAACTAGTTGGGCATTCGAATAGCGCCGTTGCAGAAATTGCTCGTTTTAGAGCAACGCATATAAAATTTTCAGGTATGACGCGTTTCATTACCCAAGTTAAAAACAAATATAGAAAACATATATTTTACTGCTAAACCCAGTGTATTTGAAACGAGACAATATAATTGTCATATTATTATTTTTTTGCTGTTGAATTTTCATTAAATATAATAAACCCTAACATTGAATATCAGAACTCACAATAATGCATCAAATAATGTAGCATACCTGAAGGTTATTTCAATATACTTTGGGGCGAACGGTACAAATGTCATGAACACAAATGCAAGCAAGAAACCGGTGCCGCAGGGATGCCAGGTGATTTCTTTCAAATGTCATCACATGATATGAGAAAATGTCTTCAAATGTCTTCACCATAATATCGGAGGAAAGTTCTTTAACACAAAACGGAATTGTGATAACTCTATTTGTAGTATAGGTCCAACATAATAGGAATGCAATGTCACAATCATTTGAAATTTCGAGCGCAAATGAACAAATGTCTTCTAGAGACAATGTGTATTCAGACCGCTTCGTTCGTTGAGACTAAAGCCGTACTTTTTTTGACGATATTCTCGACCAATAGTTAGAATTTCATGGAAGTGATATCTTTTAAAAATCGCTATCGCTATCATATTGAAATGACTTCACATATTTCATAATGTCTTCAAAATGTCTACACAAAATCAAATGTCTTCAAAATGAAGACATGTCTTTCAAACCTGGCATCTCTGGTACGCCACAGAAGAGAAACGAAATCGCTAGAAAAGATTGCCTGACTAATTTCCAACAACGATGAGAATTTGAATTTCGTTTTTTACTTGACTACATGATATTTTTAACTGTTTTTGTTTTAATTTAATTGATTAATTCATAATGAAGGAAACTTCTAATGGAATAACGCTTTTTATTTGCTCAAAAAGAACATGCCTATTATTGACCAACTTATCCCGTGTGTGGGGTTATTTGCTCAATTTATTCTGAAATATAAAGACGTTAAATGAAAGAAAATGTCAGGTAAATTATTCTCTAGTTATTTTCTATTGAAAGGGTAAAAGGTAAGCTTCATTCCGGTACATAACATTCTAACGCAAAACTTCGTACTACAAAGTTATAGTCAAATTCATTCAAAAATGACCAACTAACCCCGCCCTACCCTACTATACACTGCGTTTCATAAATATAGAACCACTCCATTTTTCTGTGTTTCCAGAGATAGGTAAGAAGTTGGTTGAATCTAAGCATATAGTGTAGGATATTACAACTATCCTCATTTATAAGCTTGGCTATTTGAAAAAGAAGACTCTATAGCACTGCCGGGATTTCAGTAAATCAGTTGGGGGGAGTATACCGACTACGGACACGACTGTTGCAATGTACAAATTCGACCAAAAGGGAACGTATAGCAAGCCATTTGCAAATGTGGCTTGAGATCTTCTTCTTTTCTCATGATAGATAGATGCGTGCGCGCAAAAAAATCGCGTAAAAAAGAATCCAATGTATTTCTCCTGTATATTTCGACGTTTTGGGATAACAATTATTAGCAAAATATTGAAATTACAATTTTTGACACGCGAAATAGCACTGTAGCTTTGGAATGGTTACTGTTTGCTCGCTTGGATAGTCAGCAATACAATTAATTCTGTTCATTCACTATTCATTCACAAATACAACTAAATATAAAAAGCAATAGCAAAAAAAAGGAATAATGCAATGGTTTTGTATAACAACCACACATACAAATCTTTCTGATATCACATAAATGTTTGCAAGCGTCAAATGACCCGTTGCGGTAGTTAGGGCAGATTACATATATTTCTCAGTAAAAATAATAACAAGGAGTAAACACTGAAAAATACATTCGATGTACGTTTTCGAAAAAAAGTAGTGTAGGCAAATGATGTTGTGACAATGTTATTTGCAAGAAAATTTTGATTCAAAGTTTAAAATGGGTCATTTGACCCCTCGTGGTAGGTTTAGTGTTAAAGAAGAGATTGCTTCCATTGTACAATGGTCCAGGAGATGCATTTAAGTGGAAATTAGCATTCAGAGCTCTACAGTTATTCTCTAGACAAAAACTGTCTTTGACAAAGTTGTTACATATAATAGAGCGCTTATATTTATGTTATCAAAAATAGGGCGACCCAAATTGTCGATGAAATAAAAAATCTAACTTTCTTATCTTCATAGATAGAGGTAAACATAGCTCGATAATATTGTAGTACCAGTTATTTGAGAAACTTTGTAGAACAAAGTTTTTTTCTATCTCTTGAAATAACCGATATAGCGCCTTTTTGACGTAGCACTCGTACTTGCGATATATGTTATAATATATACCGTTAGACGGAAAATTTATCCAGCATTTTCGACTGATACACACACAGTGAAAATAAAAAAAAACAAGTGAACAATTTAACAAATAGAAGAGGTATGTTTTGCGAGCGGATGCGAAGGTAAATCATGTAGTATGCATTCTTTCTTCCAACTTCGTTTCCACAAATGTTGTATGTAACACAAAACTGCGTGCATTTCGTATGTAACACAAAATTGCGTAATTCGTTCCATCTAAGAAATTAGCAAGATGTTAAAGTAATCAGATGCAAGATTTCACGCATTACTCAAACTTCATGCAAGATTTCATCAAAGCAACGAGGAAAGTGTCACCCATACAGAGATCGTTCATCAATTAGAAGGAGGCAGCGATTATCGTGCGAAGATTAATTGAGATCGGCATTAAATCACATCACAAAAATGAAACGAAATGAAATATTAATATTCTTCGTGACTCATATTCATAATTCTCAATAACTCAATTCCTTCTATGATAGATTGAGCAGTAGAACCAATACAACTTGATTGTGATAGATTGTGATGCCTAATAATAAGAATAAGACAATGGAAAGAAATCACGATACCATAGCTATCCATTAAAAATAAAGCAACTTCATGATTTCATGTGTATTTTACCTCAAAATATCACAAAATCGTGAGTATTTTCAACTTGTTTTTTCGCTTCTTCCCCATAAATTTCATATTCAAGACGATGGCGATAATTTTTTTTGTTTATCGATTCTCATATACTTCATTCACAAAAAATTCTTCCATTCAACCCTGTTATATGTCAGACTGATATTCATCATTTTCAGTTAGACAGTTGAACTTCCTGCCCGAAGCTTATTGTCTTTCTTCGTTGTGTTCATTACAAACCGTTTGAAGGTTATGAGTACATACAACAAACGGCTACTATTTAGAGTTTCAAAAGAGTTAAACTAACAGATTTCAGGACAATGAAAAGAATTACATTTAAAATAACCAAGTGTTCTGAACCTTCACAGTCCTACGTCAAACTTCCGTCCGTGCCCTAGGCTCAGACCCTTCTACCTTTTCTAAGTTGCGTTAAGGTCACCATGAAAAAACCTGTTTTTTGCTTTTACTTTAATATTTAGAATTCTACATATAAACTATATTCGAAAGACTTTTAGAACTTACTAATACAAATATTTTACGATGCAGAACTTGTTAATAGCTCAACTTCACTCAAAGTTATTGATATTTCTTCCCAAAAAATACGCTTTTTTCATTTGCTTCTCATTCTTTCTGGGGAGAACATAAAAAATGTTTGTTGACGAAATTTGAAAGAACAAATTTTACTCTATATGATATATGATATATGATTGTTATTTCTTGTGTTTGAGTAAATTGAAATTGGAATCATGAGTTTTTGTGTAAAAACCCATCAATAACTTTGAGCAGGATTAAGATATTGTCAAGTTCTGCATCGCAGAATATTAGTATTGATAAGCTCTAAAAGTCTCTAAAAGATTTTTAAGTATAAAAGTTAGAGTAAAACACCCCGTTTTTTCATGGTGACCTTAACGCAACTTATAAAAAAGGCACTATATCGGTTATTCCAAGAAATAGAAAAAAAAACTTTGTTCTACAAAGTTGTCACAAATAACTGGGACTACAACAAAGCTCTATTATATCTAACAACTTTGTCGAAGACAGTTTTTGTCTAGAGAATAACTGTCGAGCTCTGAATGCTAATTTCCGCTTAAATGCACTGGACCATTGTGCATTGTATAGAAGGCATGATCTGCCTACTAAACTCTGGCCAGATTTGACAAATGCTCAAATGCGCGGAAAAATGGACAATCGTCAAGGCCATATTAAAGAAGTAGCTCTCGGAACATGTCAGATTTCAGAAAGAGTTGGTCAACAGGATGCGCACGAAGGCTAATGAGCAGAATTTGATGGGAATTGTCAAATCCAAAGTCCGAAAATTCTACGGAAATCTGTGTGAATTATTCACTCCACTATCTGTCAACACTATAAGCAATAACAAAACATGTTTAACCAAAAATTTCAACAACCTATTTGCCTTTTTTCTAAAGTTTGACTGGCTCTGGCGTATGCCGAATGAATTCCTGAAGATAATTCCAAACTTCCTCTTGATTCACAATCTTGGATCATGACATCATTTGTGTCTATTTTAACGTGTAAATAGTTTATAGTATCAGTGATTAGTTTAAAGTGAGTAGGATAGTTTTGAAAAAAAAAATTTAAACAGTGCAATGAATCGTTCAATCATCGAAGTTCTTTTCTTCAAACAGTTGAAACTAACTATTTATCATTGATTATTATTTTTGTATCCCATTTGTTTATTTATTTAGGCTCATCGGCATCTTACATGTAACAGAGCAGAATTTTAATCGTGTGCATGTCACATTTTTCTGTCGTATCTATGAATAGCACATTACACAGTTGCCATTTGAGCGTAAGAGTATGCCTTCGATTGTGCACCCGTGGTCGAGTGGTTAGCTTCTCACATTATCATGCCGGGTGTTCGAGTTCGATTCCCGTTCTAGTCGGGGGATTTTTCGTCCAAGAAATTTCCTTCGACTTGCACTGTGGTCACGCGTATTCTAGAGCTTGTCCCTCGGAATACATTCAATGCGTGTTATTTGGCTTAAGAAATCTCAACTAAGTATTGATAAATGCCGCTAGTTAATACATACGTTGAGACGGCAAAAGTTCCACAGGGAACGTTAACGCCATTCATGAAGAAGAAGAGTATTCCTTCTGTTCTTCCATTGTTCATTTAGATCACTGGAAAGCGGAGACAGTTAATATGATCTTTGTTATGTTATGAATAGAACAACAGCCCGATGTTTCTTGCAGAGCAAAGCAGTTCGATGAATCGATGATGATTGTTGCGTGGACTTAGTTGTTCTGTAACAACACAAAGATGGCCAATTGAGGGCCTTGAGTTTTGAACTCATGATTGATCGCTTACTAAGCGAACGCGACCCCTGTTTGTTAATTAAAAATAACAAAAATGAGAAGCAGAATATGTAAGTGTTGTGAGCAAAAATATTAGGTTTGGGAAAAAGTAATTCACTAAAAAAAATGTTTTCAGTGTGAATTGTCACCTTCACAACAAGTATAAACTTGAAATTGTTTGATCGATATTTCGCAATCGTCAATGAAATTTCTTCCGACTTGCACTGTGGTCAGCGTATTCTAGATTTCATTTCGACCACTCAGAATACATTCAAGGCATGCTATTTGATTTCAGAAATCTACATACAGTAGAATCCGTTTATTATGACTCCGTTTATATTGACCAACCGCTTATTATGACGTAATTACGCAACGAAGTTTGGTTTCATTTAAAACTCTTTGTAAAAAAATCAGATATAATGACTTCCTTTACAGTGAAATGTCGCTTATTATGGCTCATTTTTAATAAATTATGTCCGATTTTAATGACCGACATTTTTTCAGAAAACGCTTTGTACAACGTCCGCTTATTATGACGAGTTTGTCAATTCCCTTCGATGTCATTATAAAAGAATTCCACTGCTCAATAAATAAATAAAATATACAAAAACATAATTCTTCACCCCGTTAGAATTGAACTCAGCCCTACTAGGATGTGAGGCTGTAATTTAACCGCATTTTGGCCAGATTAAAATACTTCCACCTCTAAATATCATTAAGGCGTGTCGTTCAAATTAAAATCTATCTGTATATATAAAAATGGATTTCTGTCTGTCTGTCTTCTGATTCTTATGGACTCGGAAACTACAAATACAAATGAAACTTAAATTTCTGCATTACTGTACTTAATTTTGGTTTGTGCTAACGTAAGGACAATTATCACCACTCACGAGACGCGACACGGGACTAAGACACAACACTTATAGTCCTTACAAACGTTAAACGGGTTAAATTTACCTTTTTCCGTAATTTCCGTAAGGTAATTTTAACCCGTTTAACGTTTGTAAGGATTATAAGTGTTGTGTCTTAGTCCCGTGTCGCGTCTCGTGAGTGGTGCATTACTCTGATATTAATCAAGCAAATGAAACCAAATTTCGCATGTGGAGGTTTTAGGGTGCAATAAATGTTTTTACGGTGGTTAAACACTCCACTCCCCTCTCTAAGGGGGAGCTGCCATACAAATGCAACACAAATTTCTGCATTACTCGAAAATTAATCAAGCAAATGGAACCAAATTTTGCATGTGGAGGTTTTAGGGTGCAATAAATGATTCTATGGTGGTAAGACTCTCTACCCCTCTCTCTAAGGGAGGGGGGGGGGCGGCGTCTGCCATACAAATGAAACACAAATTTCTGCATAACTCGAGAATTTATCAAGCAAATGAAACCAAATTTGGCATGTGGAGGTTTTAGGATACAATAAATGTATTAACGGTGGCTCATAGTAGGAAAACTTCACCCCCTCTCTAAGGGGGAGCTGCCATACAAAATTCAACGGGGTCGATTAGTTGATCAATCAATGAACAGTTCTGCGATTGGACCTGTGAACTTGCTCATAGTAAGAAAACATGAATGTTTGAAGATGTTGATAACAAAAAACAAATTTTGGGCGGGACGAAGTTTGCCGGGTCAACTAGTCTCATCTAAATACTAAGTGAAAAAAACGCAAGTGATGCGCTGGGGAATATATCGGTTTTGTTCACAAGTCCTCATCTACAGCTACAACTATGACTTAGCGAAAAAGTGTTATTCTAATACTCAGAGTTGATCACGACCAGGTCAGGTCAGGTCAGGTTTTGCACTTTTTCTTGGATTGGGCCTGAAACTCCCACACAGTATTACAGTTTCATCAGGATTTCACTGCCCATTCTCGTGAATTATTCATGATATGAATTATAGCAAAAAGCGAAATATCTAAATGAACGAAAACGTGATGACATACTAGAAATGAGCGCACTTTATTTGCATCTGGTCAACTGGTAAATGCAAAGCTCGCGCCGGGCGACATCAACTTCCGTCTCCAAAGTTTATTCACCCGCAAAGACACAAGGTGAGGTAGGCGCTATTAAATAGCCGGAGCAAAGCAAATCAGAAGAGAAGAAAAAGGTAGTCAATGATAGCTGTAGTGAATAATCCCGAAGCTTACGCAGAATTCACAAGTATCGGTCTTTCCATGTGAGAAACTTCCCCAGATTCGATGCCTTAAACTGTTTTGCTCGCGTGTTGACCATGAGAGGCCTTCGTCAGTATCGTCTCCATATAAAGTGTTGCCCCAGACAGCAAGTCACAGTCAAGGCAAGCGGAACAAACATTCGCCGAGATCGCACCTTTTGAGCTCGATTGGGACCGCCGCGCAGCTAATCTGCACGAATTGGCATGGGGCACAAAAACGCAACAGTTTTGACAGCAAGCAAAATACCAACGAATTGAAGTCATCGTGAAGCGAAAGAGAAAGAAAAAAAAAGCAGGAAACGCACTCACAACTTCGCTTGAAGGAAAAGTAAACCTCAGATTCCATTATGTTGCCTTAAATGGGGGTGCCGCCGAAGAAAATATGAATCAATTCAAAATCATAAGCGTGTCTCTGGTTCTGATTAAAATCGTTTAATGATGCCGTCAAAATAAAAATAAAAAACATGATAAATGAATCAATACTACCCAAATGTCATCAACAGTTAACGCATTTTAGTCGTTGGCGTTCGAAATCTACAATCCTACCAACAAGCAATATCTGATTAACCTTCGGTCATTGGAACTGTGCAGTAGTAGTTCGAAGAACCGCCAACGCTTCTCCTCACCCGTTCCGATGAAGGTGCGACAAGATGGAGTTATACTGGGTTACGACGGAAAATAACGTTTATGGATATGCCATGATATCATCAAGCGGAAGTCGAGTCGACACAGCACTATCGATGTCGTCAGACCACAGAGACATATAAGAAATTAGGTCCAAGTTGTTCTTGAAATATATGGGATAACAACAGTAGCACGATCGAGTGCCTATTGCAGGCGCATGCTGATCACACTGAAGTTCAGTTGAAAACCAGTCATTAATGTTCATTTTCAGTCGCACACCACTTTTATTATAGTGTTCGTCAACAGCTGTTCGATTAGCATGAATAACGATCTTATTTTTGTCATCATCACAATATAATTTGTTTCTACACTTGTATGATGTATATTCGATTGTGAAAATTTATTCTGCTACACTTTTCCAGAAATCGCTCAGCTGAACAAAATATGACATCATTCGCAAATTGAAATTGGCGCTTCCAATTACAACTGTTTCCACTGAACACTTACACGCCGTTCAGTGTCATCGAGCACATTTCGAAGCAGCCAGCGAAAAAATAATCATTCTTTGTTAGACTCATCCATCCACTTTTGGGATCTTGCTTCCTGTCGCGATTAATTTATCATCTCGCCTCGATCTTTTGAACGAACAATTTCGTTTGGTTCTCTCAGCAATTATCGCAGTCAAAAAGTATGCAACTAATCCAATGTTTTCCTTCTGATATTTACAGGACAGCTGAATCATGACAACCACTCGGGAGCGGAGGGAAGAATATCACACCAACGTGGTGCGCACGTTGACTCCGTCCAGACCCCTCTCGCCGGGGACGCACACTATAGAATTTGATAGTAATTTAGGTGAGATTACAATGAAAAGATGATAATCGCATTACCCCCAAATACACTATTTTCTCTGCATCGGTTGAGAACGAGAGTTTCTGCATAAGAGGTGTTTGTTACACGTACATTTGGTTTGTTAGCTTTCTCCAAAACATCTGTTTCATAATATGTGGCATGACCCTTAACACCTTAATCGATAAATAAAAAGCGGTAATTCCTCCTCAAACAACACATCGTAAAATCAAACACTCAGTAGCTTAGATTTGAGGCTTAATGTACAAATTACATAACGCTAAAAATCCGGCGTTATGAGACTTCTGTAAGACAGATCTTAAGAAAATACAAACTCTTGTTGTGATAAATGAATATAGAGTAATTCCACACCAAATCAGCCGATTTCGACCCGATTCTATTTTGAAATCTCGCACATAAGCTCGCACAAAGTTATAAATTTCGGTGTCATTTGAACAACTTTAATTACGAATATTTTTTTTACAAGGGCGCATTCAAATTAGTTTTAAATTGAATTACATTATATAGGGTTGGGGAAAAAGAAATGTCTTATTTCTGATCGAAATTTGACGCTTTATTTAACATACTTAAAATTATCCAATTTAAGTCAAATATGCGCCGTTTTGTTCGCAAACTTGTTGCCATTCAGAAGGCAACTGCATTATCCTCCCTGACCATAGTTGAGCAGCTCATAGTGGATGATTCCCTTCCAATCCCACCAAACACACAGTAAAACCTTCCTGGCCGTCAATCCGGGCTTGGCGATGGTTTGGGCCGGCTCACCGTGCTTCGACCACGACTTTTTTCGCTATAGGTTGTCGTACGTGATCCATCTTCTTCAAAAATGGGTCGAGTTCGTTCCGTTTCAGCAGTGCATCGCAGGCGTTGATTCGGTCTAAAAGATTTTTTTGCGTCAACTCGTGTGGCACCCATACATCCAGCTTTTTTTTTGGAATCCAATCTTCTACAAATGGTTCTAAACGGTTCTATGGTCTATATCCAGTTCCTGGCCAATCGAGTGAGTGCGCACATGCCGGTCTACTTGGATGATTTCAACGACTTTATCGGTTTCCACGACGATTGGCCTACAAGTACGGGGCAGAGCTGCAATTCATCACCGTCAATGTCACAAAAAAGCTGACCATAGTCACTCAATTCCTCTCACGGCACGTGAGATCCAAATATTCAGTAGTGATACTCACTATTTTGATTCTGACACCTAACCAAATGACGGTTGGTTCCAATGCCTCTCACTGCCGATCGCTCTGTTTACAACTTTACGTTACGAGAGCGGTGGTTATGGCGTATGATGGTAGTAGAAACGTGAGTGATCAGACAGTTCCAATCATTTTTGACAATCGCGACGGTTGTTTAGATTCGTTTGTTGATGTAGAAGTTGTTGTTGTTGTTAGAGATGTCTAAATTTTTCGTTTATTCGATTATCGATTAATCGTGGGGCCAATATTCGATTCATTCGAACAATTGTCTTTCAGTATTCGATTAATCGAGCGAATATTTATTTCTTGTAGTTAAAATGAACAGACATATATAATAAAAAATATTATGGTGTCATGATTTTAAAAGTTACATTAAATATAATTTTCAAATGAACATGGTGCAGCATAATGGTTTTTGAATGAAATGGTATTTAAGTATATTGATAAATTTACCATTTCATAATTATTTTGCGGATCATGAAAACGATCCGATTGAAAACCGACAATGCGTGTTTTTTTTATTTTGAGTTAATCATTACCAGAACTATTGAAGTTTAGTTAATAAACGTGTGATGAACACACAAATTTTATTTTTTCATAAAACGAAAGAAAATTGCGATCTCAAAGAATCGCTTAAAAATCATCCACTTGCATTGAGGCTTTATTGAGAAACTTCTTATACCGTGCCATTAACTGCGCCACGAACAATTCCAGATGGAATATATGTTTGCTTCCTTGCTGCATCCGGTGTTCATAGTACCCGGCAAAATTCAACGTTTGCGTCTTCAGACTCGTCGCAATTTTTAACCAGATTCGGTACCAATCCACAGATTATAACATTCGATAGAACGCCTTGGGATAGCAGTTCGTATAGCTGTTTCGTCACCACTTCCAGCTTCTGTGGACTTTGTTCGAGGACAATCTGATTGGCGGTTTCTCGAAGGAATATTTGCCTGTCGATTTACGGCACCTTATAGTTGACCGTGAACGGTTACAGTTGTACCTTGCATGCTTCCAGCATTAGGATAGCGTAATTCTTTTCGTTAGCTCCGAAGGAATGTGCTGAAATGCAAATAGTGTTGTTACATTCAAGAAACAAACAAATGACAATCTTACATACAAAATTTTAAGAATATCCTCCTAAGATAGAGCCGGCACTCTTACTCAAGCAACGACTCCTAACCGCGGGAATAACCCGCGAAGTAGAATTGGCGCACAAAATCAATCTGCACGTAGACAAATACTTTTCAATGGTTCTTCTCAGCGCATCCTAGGTATCTTTGATCAGCTAATCCACTTCGGACAAGACGAGTCTCATTTATATTTATATTTATATTTATTCATTTGCCAACAGATACAATGGTTATCCCAATGACATGAAAATTACGACACTACACATATTAATTAAAAACTCTACGGAAACAACTCTTATTTCTACAACGTGAAACATTAAAGTCAAACACATCGTAGTATCTGTTGAAGACACGGCACATCCTTCGCATGGGCTCGTTAAATCCATAATTTGTTCGCGAGGGATGGACGCATAAGAAAACGTGAGAGCGTAAATTACGGCGGCGGATGTTTATGTTAAGACAGCTTAACAGCGAAGTACAGTCGATGTTACCTTGAAGCAGGTCACCAATGAAGCATGCCATCGTGATGTTACGTCTCGCCTCAAGTGATTCCAAGTGTGTTAACATGCAACGACTTTTGTAGCTGGGCAAGTTGTGGACGTCATTCCAAGGAAGATGCCTCAGAGCGAAACGGATAAACTTTCATTGGATTGCTTCGATGCGGTTCACCTCGTTTTGGTAGTATGGGCACCACACTACAGCCGAATATTCCAGTATTGGTCGAACCAAAGAACAGTACAAAGTCTTAAGGCAATATATATCCTTGAATTCTTTGGCAAAGCGGAACATGAACCCGAGTGGAGATGAAGCTTTCGACACCACGTAGGCGACGTGGTCCTTGAATGTAAGCTTGAAATCAAGTAGTAATCCAAGATCCTTGACCGTCGATTCCCGTTTCAAGCTTATCCCCGATAGAACATAGTTGTGTTGAATCAATGCACGTTGTCTACCGAATGAAATTATAGAGCATTTCGATGCATTGAGTGACATGCAGTTTAGTTGGCACCACTCGGCGAAAGCTTCTAATTGCAGCTGTAGAAAAACAGCATCGCTTGGTTTCCGTATCACGAGATACAACTTGAGGTCGTCGGCGTACGACGACTTGCGGCATTTCAGAATGTAGTTGACGTCATTCATATACAGCAGAAACAGGAATGGCCCTAGATGGCTGCCTTGAGGAACGCCAGATGTCACGGGGAAGGAAGGAGCAACATAGTCCGCAATTTTGACAGACATGCTTCGACCAGTCAAATAAGAAGAAATCCAAGCAAGCAGGTCGTTCTGAACACCTAACCTGTCATACTTAGCCAAAGCAATGTCGTGATTCATTTTATCGAATGCTGCAGAGAGGTCTGTATATATAGCATCTACTTGATGGCCTTGCTCAATTTCACGGATGATGTAGGAAGTGAACTGTACTAAATTGGTAGTCGTTGAGCGCTTGGACATGAAACCATGCTGGTCCATCGAAATGCAGTGAGCGAAGTTTTGAACCAATTCTTCGAGAATAATTAGCTCGAGAAGTTTCGACGTAGCACTTAAAGCGGCTATTCCACGATAGTTCGATACAGTCCTTTTGCAACCCTTTTTGTGAATCGGAAAAACGTAAGATTCCTTCCAGCAGGATGGGAAGTCACCCGACCTCAGGGAGAGATTGAAAGTATTGGCTAGAGGTGTTGCTAGAGCAATCAAGTAGCGTTTCAGGACCAAGGACGGAATACCATCAGGACCGGAACCCCTCGAACTTTTCAGTTGACTCCCGGCTGAGATAACCATTTCTCTCGTAATAGTAAACGGACCACTTGAGAAGGATGAGAAAGGAACGTTGCGAGATGCAGCTGCTACGTCCTGGCAGTTTGTTCGTTCGTTACTGAAAACGCTGCTAAACTGTTAACGAAATAATTCTGCAATATCTGGAATGGTTGCAGCGTTCACTACACCGTTAGTCATGGTTGAGGGGAGGCCTGTTTCTTTCCTTTGACTATTCACGTGTTGCCAGAACCTCTTAGGGTTGGATTTCAGACGACATTGGAGCTGTCTTAGGTGCGCTTGATGTAGTTGATCGTTCAACCGTCTGTAGTCCGGATTAGCCTTGGAATAACGCGTATACAGCTTTCGTGCCAGCATTATCTTGAGTTCTCGTTGATTTAGGTGTAGGGTGGTGGTCGCTCGATAAGATATGCTGACGTATTGACGTGGGTAGTTGTGTGTTAAATACTGGAACAGCCGAGCTCGTTGAAGCCACCGCACGTTGGTTATAAATGTTGCTAGGCAGTGGTGACGCTGATGAAATAACACCGTTAAATTGACGTCGAACGTCATTGGCAGATCTCTTGTCATACACGTTGGTTGTAACAATTGGCGGTGGCGCTGGTACAGGTGAGGTCTGCATAATTGAATCACATATCAGTGGTGTAGTATCTTGTCTGGCAACGGCCGGACATATACTAGCAGGAGTCTTACCATTGACAGTTGATAAAATCGGCAAAACTGATTTATTGTTCTGGGTACTATGTGTGATGTTTTTTGCACTCATATTCCCTCTACCCACTGGGATCAATTTGCTTGATCAAATTCGACACGACCACCCTGTTATATATCACGGCAACCGATGAATTCAACTCGATGTGGTAATTACTGCTGATGCTCCTTATTTTCACCTTCCGGTTCGAGGGCGTTGTGAAATTCATTATCTCATTGCGTAGTCGTTCCGCGCCCGGTTGGTAAAGTTTCCGCAGCAGACACATGATGCGAGTTTTGTTACTGGCCTGGAAGGGCCGTAGAACATGCGGGAAGTCTCCCTGGGAGCAAAGATTGATCAGATGCGTAACTTGCGTTTTGTGGTAGTCCAGTTTGGATAGCTGGCGCGGTCGGTAGCGGTCAACCCAGAGAGCCATTGTACACAAAAATATTTGATGTATAATGTATACAAAAATACTTGGTGACTTGTTGTTTTCGTGTTGGCCTTTGTCAAAGTAAATGTCATCACCTACAGAGTAAATAAAGAGTAGAAATGCCATATCCCTGCAGTTTGCAACTGAAAATATAAGTCTGCAAAAGGATAGGCAGGACATCAAACATCAGTAAAATTGCGAACATGTCTACAAATTTAGCATCGTTGCAACGTAGAGAAACAAATTTGGTAAAAAAAAATCGAAGTCGAACCGGTTTCAAAATGCATCATTTTGCTAATTTCAAACCCGATCGGGATCCGCAATAGAGAGGATAATCAAGGCGTGTCATTCCACAAACTAAGTACTAATACAAATGACACGTGTAATAATACGTAGAGTCGGCGAAGTGCCACTAAAACATTAAGGCCATCTGATGATGAAAAGAAAATACATGCCTGAAAATACAATATTCTTCAAATTGTATTTAAAATGAAACTGTATATTCACATCTGGCACCCCTGGCCGTAAAGAACGAACACAAAGAGGCGAATGTTGTGAATATCGCCAAACACCAAACCATCAGCTAGACTTTTGAGTGTCGCACTATTCTGACATTTCAGCAACAGGACACTCACCAAAGAGCTCGGATTTCTACTGTCAAGTAGAAGCTCACCATGTGTTAGTGTTGTGATAATACTCTTCTCACACTATTGAACTGGCTTTGAGATGGTCACCAAAGATAATCGTCGTACAAAATTTGTTGATTAACTTTGTGTGAGTACCATCACTTGATTCTCACGACAAATCGCAGCTCTGGTACGGGGTGTATCTTCGACAGCTACTACACCAGAACGAAATCGATCAAACCAATGCTGTGCTGTGCGAATCGTTACAGTATCGGGTCCATAAACTACACGAATTTTTTCGGCCGCCTTCGTTGCAGTATTACCTCGCAGGTAGTAAAAACGTAAAAATATAGTAAAAATATGGCGAATGTCTTGCTTGGTGGACTCCATCTTTGACGCGCTATAACTTGAGACTGAAAAGGACAATCACAACACTGTCAAAAACGACACTTGAGCACAGATTGTCGCTATTAAATAGCCGTATAGTATGAACCGATGCGATAAGTACAACACAAGATATGTTTAAGTGTTGCCATATATTGACAATATACGACATTTCTTTTTCCCCAACCCAATATTACATCGTCGTGTGACGAAATGAGAGCGTACAACTCGTGATGGATCATGAAATTTATCGTTGGTCCGATCCAATGCAGCGGAGTTTTCTCGATTTTCGTAAAAAAATCGGGTAATTTCGAGAGAATCGCGTGAAATAAAATTGCCGCATCACCGGTGCGCGCCCGTAACAACCACACTCACTCTCGCAGAATTTCGCTCTTTCCCTCCCCAACGAAGTGACGATATGTAGTGCCAAATCGAAAAATATTTCAAGAAAATCACGTAAAAAACGCGTAATTAGAGTAAGTCGCGTTACTTCAAGAGAATCGCGTAAAATGACATCACGTAAAAATTCGCGTTAAAAAAGAATCCAGTGTACTTCTCAGATTCCGTAGTAGCGAATTAAAGCAAGAGAGTTCTACGCATGATTAAGCATAGCACATATCGTCAAGCCGATAAATACCACTGCGCTCAAGAAGTTAATTAACCCTTTACGGTAGTGTTAAATGTTGATATGGGTGTCATTCTGATCGGAATTAATTCCACTTGAAAGCGACCCTCTTTTGCTTATACCGAATATTCATAAAAGGGGCTGTCCACATACCACGTGGACAGAAAACTCATGTTTTTGAACACCCCCCTCCCCCTCCGTGGACAAACGTGGACATTTACTATACCCCTCCCCCTGTTGTCCACGTGGACATTACACCAATTATTTCTAAAAAAAAATCCAAATAAAATTGAATCTCTCTTAAATTTCATTTTGGGATTGATTCTATTTTGTGTTCTATAGTTTTATGGATAAAAATGTTAGCTTAAATAATAATAGCGGTTTATTTTAAATTCGTTTATTCTCTCTCCAGCATTCTCCGGGAAGTTATTTGTATCGCTCTTTAGTTTCTTCTAAATTCCATTTATGCTGTCAGGTTGTTTTTACCGCTGAAATCCATATAAAAAAATCACTTGAGAATCTATTCTCGGGAGTTCTTTTTTTCTTATTCTTATTATCATTCTTTATAATCATATACAATTAGTTGCCGACGAAAGTTGGTTGAGTTGTAACAGTTCGGCTGAAAAATTCATAAGGTTGACGTCTAGATGGAACCTCTTGCAAAAATATACTTGACTATCACAAAGCACCATCATGGATACGTGTCAAAATTTGACAGCAATCGGTCGATTGGTTTGTGAGTTACAGCATTGAGAGTGAAGCAACTTTTATTATTGTGAAAAAATTGAAAAATCACAAACGAATGAAAACAATGGCAACATTGCACGAATTGGGCTTCGAATTGCTTCCGCATCCACCGTATCCTCCAGATCTGGCCCCCAGCGACTATTTTCTGTCGCCAGACCTGAAGAGAATGTACGCTGGCAAGAAATTTAGGACCGATGATGAAGTGATTACCGAAACCGAGGCCTATTTTGAGGAAAAACCGAAAGATTACTATAAAAATGGTATCGAAAAGTTGCAAATCGTTTTACTGTGTTACCTTATATACTTTTCAGCCGAACTGTTATATGTTTTCAAAAAAAAATCAGACAATGAAATCTAGGGCTTCATGACAAAATCGTTATTGAAATCGCGAGACAAAGCAGCAGTGATAAAAAATCGATATCGGTATCATCATGCTGTTCAAGTTATAAGAATATCGTGTTAAATTATGTAGTGTTAGTTCGTTTAACACACAAATGGCGGCTCAAATGAACAATAAACCTGTATCGTGATCGCTGGCTCCATCTACCAATGATTTTTCTGTTCAACCTCGTAAGACTTGGAAAATATTAGGTTGTTCCCGAATTCGTGCCGACTTTAAGGGAAAAAAATCCAAAGTATCATTCTTACAGACACACAATTATTCGAATGTATTAGGTCATTTAAAAAGTATTCGCGTTTTTCTGTTTAATTACTGAATGTTTTTTTGATGTAGGACTACGTCTAAAAATTTGGGATGCTTATAACTCGATCATTTCTTAATAGATCGCAAATATGTTTGCAAGGTCTGGGATAAACCATGGATGCATCAAAAATTCCCAACTAATCGCCCTAATTTTTTGCTGCGTCATCAAAGATTTATGTGACACTTTTCTGTTGATCGATTCTGGTGGTTTCTTCCATAATCGCCTCGTGAAATCTATCCAGTTGTGAACCGTACAACACTGAATTAACCTTTTGGCCATGTAACTCCTCATAATCGGAGATTCGCTTCCAGTTCCACCATACACACCGCGTCCCTTTTTGTGTAATCCTGGCTTTGATGTTATTTGCAGTGGTTTGTCTTGCTTATCCCATGATCTTTGCGAACAATATCGTATTTTACCCATTTCTATACACCGTGATCGATTTTCTGATGAAAATTCAGTCAAAAATTTACAAAATGTAGCAAAAATTTACTATAATTCATGTGGCTTCCAAACATTGAGTTTCTTTGCGATGTTTTTTTTTAATATTGATTGGTTAATTCTTATGCCTAGTTTACACAGTGTAAGGTATTGCTGAATCGATCCTTCCGCAATTTCAAAGCCCAACCTCCCAACACTTGTTTGGTTTCGCGTAAAAAACTGGACAAGGTTCTTTTCCATGCAAAAGTGGCCTGAAAAATTGATAACCGGAAAGTGCAATATCTGGTGATGATGGCGGGTGAAATAGCACTTCTCAGGCAAACCTAACATTTTCGGCCAGGTTGTCAAAGAGAAGGAAGATTGACATTGTCCTGATGGAATATGACGTCTATTTTATTGGCTATTTCTGTTAGTTTATTCTGGACTTTAGTTTCGTTTAGTTATAAGCAGTTCTTGTTAGAATCTATCGAAGCTCTGTAGAAGCACATAAAACGGAATTCCTTTCCAATCTCACCAGACACAAGACGCAAAAGTATGGAACCGATATATTGTAGCGTTCTACGTGACCAAGCTTCACCAGGTGATTTGTTGTTCATTTTCCTTCGGTTCATCACCTTTGGAGTTCTCAGAAGACAGATACAACAACAAAACCCGTACCTAAGAAAACTATGTCGCGCACTATTCAAATTACAAGATTCTAACATACTTTGGTGGTATCTTCGTCCTGGTGGAATGTATGATCCTCTTCTGCCAATGTAAATAAATCCATCACTCTCAGTTCATGTGCGTTACTCTCAAAATACACATTTCAGCGAACAGTTCAACAATATGAAAAAATATGGTCTCTTAAATTTGAAAATTTGATAAAAATGCAGAGCAGATTTTATTCATTATTGATTATGGATATTAATGTATTTTCAAAATTATTCATTTTATGTATCAACGTGGAAATTATCTGAACCCCCTCCTCCCTCTCCGTGGACAATCGTGCCCCCCTAAAGTTGTCCACGTGGTATGTGGACAGCCCCAAAGATCAGTAATAATTCATGAACAGCTTCACTAGGTATGACAATTCAATTAAAAAAGAATAAACTATTACATTGTTGAATAAAGTATTTAGTATGATTGCTTGCTTTAATGGTTGAGAGCAGACAAACGGCCGCAAAGAGTTTAGCCTATTGCCAATTTTGAACATTATAGAAAATTTTCTTTAGTTACCTGCTTCATAGAACTCTCAAAACGATGTATTCCCCTAGATTGTGAAAAATTCAAATTCTCATTGCACAATTAAAAATTATATCACTCAGTGAACATTAACAGCTGAGAAATCTCCTCAATTTCACCCCAGCATGACCCACATTAAATGCTGGAAATCTCATTTGCATGCGAGTAGATGAGCTTAGCCCCTCATTAGCAAGCCACAGTTGCATTCGTAGAAACATGAATCAGTCGAATTGTTTGAGCTTACTGAAGCCAGCATTTTCCCTAGCTGAGAACAAAAAAAAAAGATTCTCATTTATATTTTCTCGTTGTTAATATAAAGAAGAATGGATGAATGCACCATGCAAATGGAAATATTCAGTTCAAGTCAAGCGAATGCAACGGTCATTATCCACTTCGGTAACTGCTTTCATTCACTCCTTGGAATTGCTTCACCACAAATACAGAGAGAAAATAAGAGATTCAAAATGGCACACTCGTCCACGTCCTTGGTCGGGGATTTCAGTCAGGATGCTTTTCATTTCCCCTCATGTGTTCATGTTTTTTCTCTTTTTTTTTTTCTAATTTCGCCACAGATAACCTGCTGGAGGATCTGCAGGCGAGTGTTTCTCGTCCGGGCAGCTCATTAGGTCAACCGATTGCCGGCAGCTACTCGTCGAGCCGTGAGGTGCAGTACCTGCAGCCAGCCAATGTCACCACAGTTGCCCGGGAGCGCTCGCTAAGTCCCAACCTGCAGACGGTAAGCAATAATGCACGGAGAAGAAGTCATGCATTCAGGTGATTCTGTATATGCTCAACTCAAAACTGACGAAAGAAACATTCAAATTTACATTGGCCTGAGAGTTGAATGTTCCATTAATAACCTTTGACGCAGATTCGTTTCGAAATTATTTTGTTTGGAGACATTTCCCACATATATTCTTCCACAAAGCCAATGTATTTCGCTTCTTAAATTAACAATATTTTCATTTTGGTCTTTCTGCCAAACCAGGGCGAACGCAAGGTATACAAAACGGCCAAGTACGAGTATAAGAGCAGCGGCAGCAGTGGCAGTGGACCGGTTGCGGGCACACAAGGGGTCAGCGAGGTTTACCAGCGCAACATTAATCAACTCGACACGCTACTGAACGATCTTGAGAGAGAACGAGACTCATCGTTGGATCGCAGTAAGTTGATAGAATTGACCCTCTGTCGAAGGTTGCGGTTGGATAATTAGAAACAAACCACGTTTATATGTATACTTTTCTAATAAACTCGAGCTCATAGTTCTAGATAATAGACGCGAAACTAAAAGCTTCCAAATTTACTTCGTTTCAATTCTGACAACAGCCGCAAGTGTTGCGCTTCCATCGAGCGGCTGATTAAAACTCATCTGTTCAAACGACACGAATACGCAGAACAGTTGGCGAAAGTAGTGCAATGTCATTCGAAATCTAAATTTAGCAAGTAAAACACGCGCGCAGAGGCTGTTTCATTCACGACACGAAAATCCGCGAAAAGAAATCCAATTTTTCTTCTACAAAACGAAAAAAAAACAAATATCGTCTGCCGAGCGTGATTCATTGCGCGCGGTTGTTTTGCATTAATATAGAATGACAGAATGGCTTTGTTTGCATGTAGAGCAATTCATCGCCGAATTAGCCGAAAACAGCTCTCTTCGATTTTTTAAAACATTGTACATATGATGGCGACTACCATTGACATTTTTGACGTAAGATAGCGTCTTTCGGAAACATATTGAGGGTACAAACAGAAAACCTTAATATCGTTCGCTCTACGAAAGTTCTCCAATTTTAAGCGCTTATCGTTCAGTCATTTCTTGATGAATTGACGAGATTTTTGCATCGATCGGTTTAAACACTCTCTAACAATCTAGAATAATATGATTAATAATAGAATTTTCGATCGTTTATATGTTAAAATAGAGCTGAAATGAGAAATTTGAATTTCCCATAAAAATAATGGGTTGGGGAAAAAGAAATTTAGTATATTATCAATATATGGCAACATTTAAACATATCTTGTGTTGTACTTATCGCATCGGTTCATACTATACGGCTATTTAAAGACGACAATCTGTGCTACAAGTGTCGTTTTGACAGTGTTGTGATTGTCCTTTTCAGTTTCAAGTTATAGCGCGTCAAAGATGGAGTCCACCAAGCAAGAAATTCGCCATATTTCACGTTTTTACTACCTGCGAGGTAAAACTGCAACGAAGGCGGCCGAAAAAAATCGGGTAGTTTATGGACCCGATACTGTAACGATTCGCACAGCACAGCGTTGGTTTGATCGTTTTCGTTCTGGTGGCTGTCGAAGATACACCCCGTACTGGTAGACCAATCGTCGTGGAATGTGAGCACTCGCTCGATTGGCCAGGAACTGGGTATAGACCAAAAAACCGTTTGGAACCATTTGCAGATGATTGAATTCCAAAAAAAAGCTGGATGTATGGGTGCCACACGAGTTGACGCAAAAAAATCTTTTAGACCGAATCAACGCCTGCGATGCACTGCTGAAACGGAACGAACTCGACCCATTTTTGAAGAAGATGGATCACGTACGACAACCTAAAGCGAAAAAAGTCGTGGTCGAAGCGCGGTGAGCCGGCCCAAACCATCGCCAAGCCCGGATTGACGGCCAGGAAGGTTTTCCTGTGTGTTTGGTGGGATTGGAAGGGAATCATCCACTATGAGCTGCTCAACTTTGGCCAGACCCTCAACTCGGTTCTCTACTGTGAGCAGCTTGATCGTTTGAAGCAGGCGATTGACCAGATGCGGCCAGAAATTATCAATAGGAATTGTGTTGTTTTCCACCAGGACAACGCTCGGCCTCACACATCTTTATTGACCCGCCAGAAGCTACGGGAGCTCGGATGGGATGTCCTATTGCACCCACCGTATAGTCCGGACCTGGCTCCAAGTGATTATCATCTCTTCCGGTCCATGCAAAACGCTCTTGGTGATACTAAGTTGGCCTCAAAAGAGGCTTGCGATAAATGGCGCTCTGAGTTTTTTGAAAATAAGAAAGGGGGGTTTTATAAGGGGGGGATAAGTAAGTTGCCTTCTGAATGGCAACAAGTTTGCGAACAAAACGGCGCATATTTGACTTAAATTGGATAATTTTAAGTATGTTAAGTAAAGCGTCATATTTCAATCAGAAATACGACATTTCTTTTTCTCCGAACCTATATGTAGACCGCAAGGCGTTTCTTCAACACGCGGTCGACAACGACAGCGGCGTATCATATTCAAATATATTGAAAAATTAATATGCGACAAATATCGTAACGTCATTCTACATCAACTATGCAGTCATGTTTCAAACATAGCCCTTCAATTTTAAAAAAAATAGTAATTAGAAAATTAGCTATTTATTTAGAGTTTGATGTTCAGCAAATTATTGGAGATTCATTAAACATTGTATGAAAAATAATATATGACGAATTTCATGCCAACTCTACTGGCCATTGGCAGCACCATCTACAGTGAAACATTTTGGGTGTAAAGACATTGGTCATTCAAGCAGCTTTGAATACTTGAAATCTCCAAAAAAAATAGAATAATTTTGAATATGTTCGATGTTGTATTGTTTGAAATGTTACAAGAATCAAAATCAAAAACTTTAAGGCATGCAAAATTTTGATCAACGATGGAAAGGTAGGAAATCGTTTGAATTTCATTTAAAAAAAATTATAAGGGGTTGTATCTAGGACACGACCGCATATTTTCGAAGTGAAACTACGTAATTATATTATGCAATCCCCTTGTTTACCACTTCGAATATTATTTTAAAATGCATCGAAATTTTTGCAATAGATTATGTTCGTTTGATATGATGCCTAGGACTACCAAAATATGTGAACGGAAGAATTGTCAAACAATCATTGTATTTTACATTTCCCTCTGAAATTATTGCACATCTCATGTTCGCCTAGTTCTCGAACCGCGAAAATTAATTCACCTCTAGTATCTCAAATGACGATTTTCCCAGGCCTTTCAGTTTAAAAGTACGTTTTAGGGAAACATATTCCGGGCTGCACAACGACAAGCGAGTACAAAAGTACTCAACACCAAAAAATACCCCCGACTTGCATGTATTTGCAAAGCGGATTCCCCCAGGCACATTTATTTTGAAGTCCGTGTTAGGGAAACACAGCTCAGTGGGAAATAATACCCCCGACTTACATGTTTTGACAAAGCGGATTCCCCAGGCACATTGATTTAGAAGGCCGTGTTAGGGAAACACAGCTCTGTGGGAAGAAAATTACCCCCGACTTGTATGTATATTTGCAAAGCGGATTTCCACAGGTACAACGATTTTGAAGTCTGTGTTGGGGAAACTGTAAATCGGACCAATCAAAACTTGGCAGTTAGGGCGTTTAGATAACGCTTGACATTTTACAGTTATTCAATCGTTCATCTCATGAAAATAGCATTTTATTATGTGATAGACGCGTAGAAATATTTCCTATCAATTGATGCAAACATCTTTCCGATCTGTTAAGAAATGTTCGAGTTATAAGCATTCGAAATACGGGTAGAGTTAGCACACAAATCGGCAGAACAAATGTATGGAAAAAAGGAAATTCTTCCAGTTTTCATGAATTTAAACCATTTAAAGATTAGCGAATTGTTATGCATAGCATATCAAACTAATCTTAAAGAATTTTCGATTCGATTGGTATGCAAATCATGAGAATTCGTTCACAATGAAAATGAAAATACAGGGTTTTCCAACTTTAAATTCCGAAAGTAAATTGAAATAAAACACACTTAGAATTCGAATTTCGATGAAACTTTTATGTCAAATTAAAGTTTGGTTTATGCCATTATGTGTGAAATACAACATCATTCAAATGTCCACCTAGGGCTTCCTCGCACACCTTGATCCGGAACAGGTAATTTTCGATGACTTTTCGGCACATATGGGGCGGTATCTCGGTCATAACTTCACGAATGTGGTCTTTCAAATGTTCAAGAGTTTGCGGAGAGTTGGCATAGACACGGTCTTTCGCATAACCCCACAAAAAAAAGTCTAGCGGATTCAAATCGCATGATCTGGACGGCCAATTGGCATCACCAAAACGCGAAATTATGCGTCCCTCAAATTTCGTTCGCAACATGGCCATGTTCGGTCGTGTTGTGTGGCACGTGGCGCCGTCCTGCTAAAACCACATGTCATCCGTATCCATATCTTCAATTTGTGGCAAAAAAAATCGGTTAACATGCGGCCATAGCGCTCACCATTCACCGTTACCGTCTCGCCGTCCTCATTTTCAAAGAAATACGGCCCGATGACTCCACCAGACCATAATGTGCACCAAACAGTGACTTTTGGCGGATGCAATGGCCTCTCAACAATCACGTGTGGATTTTCTGAGCCCCATATACGGAAATTTTGGGTGTTCACATAGCCACCGAGCTCGAAATGTGCCTCATCGCTGAAGAAAATTTGATGCGAAAATTCAGCATTTTGCTGCTGTTGTTCGTTCACCCAATCGACGTATGCCCGACGCATTCCATGGTCACCACGCTCTAATGTTTGTAGCAGTTGGACTTTATATGGATGTAGGTGCAAGTCCAAATGCAAAATTCGCCACAATGATGTGTTTGACAAACCCAATTGCTGAGCACGCCGTGGAATCGAAACATTCGGGTCATCCTCCACACTGGCAGCAACAGCAGCAATATTTTCGGCCAAACGCACATTACGATGATGCACAGGTTTCACAATATCCGCTACGGATCCAGTTTGTTCGAATTTACACACTACATTAGCGATTGTGTGCTCTGTAGGCCGTCCATGACGACCAAAATCCGTCCGTAATGCTCGAAAAACATTTGCCGGTTTTTCATCATTTTTATAGTATAATTTAACAAAATTAACACGTTGTGCGATGCTAAAACGATCCATATTGTAAAATGGCAGACATTCAACTAACGATATGACGCTTTGGTTGACAGCTATGTGAAACGGTTATCAGCGCAGGGCTGTATACTTTCGGAAGCCCGAAATGGAAAACCCTGTAGTTATTAATAGAAACGTGACCTGTTTTCTGATTTGGCACCCTTCCTGAAAAATTGAAAATATACATTCAAAAAAGGGTTTTTCGGAATTAAAATCCAGTTTTCTTAGAAACGTATTTTTTAATATTCTGTGGCTGTTAGGACATTAGTCATTCAAGCATACTTCAATTCTTCGAAATAGATTTGGGCTAATTTTTGAAAAGGGGCCAATTTTTTTCTATATTTTTTACAAATCGTATTAGCTATCTGTATATTTTTCCGGATTTACAAAAAAACTGTTTTGTTTTGTTTGTTTTCGAAACTATTTACTATTTATGTTTAATTCGTAACATTTTTGTGTGTAAATTCATGCGATTGACATGTTCAGCAAACTTTTTTTTCTATTTAGAGACATGCTAAGAATATGTCAATCCTGAGAGATTACACACAAAAATGTTACACATGAAACATTAGTCTCCATGTAAAAACGCCAAATATTTCAAAAGCTATAAGAGATAGAATGTTGACGTTATTGACAAAAGTTCATATTTTAACATAATCTGAAGATACCGAATAGACTTTACATTTTTAATCTAGACTTTCATTCAACTGTTCCTTTTTTCAAGGAAAACATGAAAGAGCTATTGTTCAAAAACACTTTTTCATTGTGAAAGTGTCCATATTCCTATAGGCTATTTTTATATTTTTTTGAGAACTGAGAAAATTGAGAAAAATTAATTTAAAATATAAAAAACATTAGCGTAAATTTTTTAATAACTTTTTATTTTGAACTTAGACAATTTTCTATATTTTCTTTCTTGAACCAAAATGTTGTAGGTTCTATAGTTTTTAAGTTAGTAATTTTTGAAAAAGCTCAAGAAAAAATGTGGGCCTTTTCAAAATGTTCTCTTTTTTTTTTAATTTCAAGTATGCAAAGTTGCTCAAATTAAATTGGTTTTACACATGACGAATTTCATGCAGCACCATTTCAGATAGCAGTAAAACGTTGTGGGTGTAAAGACATGAGTCATTTAAGCAACTTTGCATACTTGAAATATTCGTAAAATAATTAGGCTACTTTTTGGAAAAAGCCAAACAAAATTTTCATAATTTTTTACAACAAAATATAACTTAAAACCTATGTTACCTACAAAATTTATGTCAAAGGATGAAATGTAGGAAATTGTTTAAATTTTCACAAAAAATATTAAAAAAATTTTGAAAAAAAAATTCGCTGACAAAAAAGTTTTTTTAAAAATTAAAATTAATTTTTCTCAAAAACGTATTTTTTTTAAATTCCGTAATATATATATGAATAGCCCCTTAAATTTCCAATAAGTCGTCCATACATCGGAAGATGGGCACTTTTACAGGGAAAAGGTTTTTCGAACAACAACTTTTTCATGTTTTCTTTGAATTTTGTTTAAAATCAAGATAGCGATATAATGTATTCGACAAAGTCTTAGATCTTGTTAAAATATAAACTTTTGTCGAACACATCAACATTCTATATGTTATAGATTTTGGAATATAAGTCATTTTTGTATGAAGACTCCTGAAAAAAATAATGTTTTGCTCGTAACAATTTTGTGTGTAAATTCTCACGTTTGACATGTTCTTGACATGTTTCTAAATAGAGAAAAGTTAGCAGATCATGCAAAATGTAACGAATAGAACTTTAATAGCATTTTTTCAAAGAAAAAATAAAAAAGTTATTGTTCGAAAAACTTTTTCCATGTAAATGTGCCCTTCGTCCGATGTATGGAAAACATGTTGGAAATTTTAAAGGCTATTTATATCTATTTTTTGTAGAATTTTAAAAGCATATTTTCTCGAGAAAAATAAATTTTAATTTTCAATTTTATTTTACAATGAATTTTTTTCCAAAAATTTTCAATGAAAACCTAAGTAATTTCCTACATTCCATTCTCTGACCAACTTTTTGTAGATCTTATAGTTTTAATTAAGATTTTTCGAAAAAAAAAGTTGAAAAAACTCAAAATTTAAAAAGAAACCTACAAAAAAATCTATCAGACCTACAACATTTTAGTCAAAGAATTACCAATGCATTTTTTGAAAAAAATTACTTCGAAAAAAAAATATTTTGAAAATTAAAATTCATTTTTCTCGAATACATAAGCTTCTAAAATTCTAAAAAAATAGATATAAATACCCCTTAAAATTTCCAACAAGTTTTTTATACATCGAACGAAGGGCACATTTATATGGAAAAAGTTTTTCGAACAACAACTTTTTCATTTTTTCTTTGAAAAAAATGATATTAATGTTCAATTCGTTACATTTTTATGTATAAATTATAGCATTTTAAATGCTCTCTTAACTTTTCTCTATTTAGAAACATGTCAAGAACATGTCAAACGTGAGAGTTTACACATAAAAATGTTACGAGCAAAACATTAATTTTTTCAGGAGTCTTCATAAAAAAATGACTTATATTCCAAAAACTATAAAAGATAGAAAGTTTATGTCTTCGACAAAAGTTTATATTTTAACAAGATCTAAAACTTTGTCGAATGCATTATATCGCTATCTTGACTTTAAACAAAATTAGGATAAGTTGTATTTTTTTCAAAAAAAATATGAAAAAGTTATTATTCGAAAAAACTTTTTCCCTGTAAAGTGCCCATCTTCCGATGTATGGTCGATATGTTGGAAATTGTAAGGACTATCCATGTATATATTTATGGAATTTTTAAAAAATACGTTTTTGAGAAAAAATAATTTTAATTTTTTTAAATTCCCTACATTTCATCCTTTGACAAGAATTGTGTAGGTGTCACAGTTTTTAAGTTATAAATTTTTGTAAGAAATTAAGAAAAAACATTTGGCTTTTTCCAAAAAGTAGTCTAATTCTTTTTCGAATATTTCAAGTATGCAAAGTTGCTCAAATGACCCATGTCTTTACATCCACAACGTTTCACTGCTATCTGAGATGGTGCTGCCAACTCCTAAGACGAGTTGGCATGAAATTCGTCATATTGTCATATTGTAAACATCATTTTAAAACACATCATCACGAACTTGACAAACATTTGTCTAAACAAAACTTGTCATTATCATGATCCCACTCAAAGTTATTGATATTTTTCTCTAAAAAAACTTTTCATTCGTTTTTCGTTGTTCCTAGGGCAAACATGAAAAAAAAACTTTATTTGTGTCAAAAAGGGAATATTCGACTCTACATAATGTGAAAGTTTCAAAAATATGTTAGTGTTTGTATTTGATCAAACTAAATTCGAAATCATGAGTTTTTGGATTTAAAAATATTATTAACTTTGAGTAAGATAAAGATTTTGAAAAGTTCTGCATTTCAAAATGTTTGTCATGATTAGCTCTGAAATTCATCCGGAGACAGTTTTGATACAGAATGCAAAATACAGAAGATAGAGCAAAACTGTTTTTTTCATGGTCATCCTAACGCAACTTTTTTTCCCTTGTTGATTGTGAATCACTGCGTCCATTATTTTGAACTATTGTGGTATAACGCAACTTAAATAGAAAGCGCTAAAAACAACTTTTTCGAAGATCGTTCTAGACAAAATCTTTTAACGATCTAGACAAAAAAGTTTTTGAAAAGTTGTTACATACCGTGGAGAGCTTATTTTCATGTTGCTATTTTTGACAACATGAAAATAAGCTCTCCACGGTATGTAACAACTAACAAAAGACATTTTTCAAAAATTCATAACTTGTGAGCTACTGAACCGATTTAGACGGTCGACATATCAAATTAAAGCTATGTAATTAGCTAGGCATTCTTTGAAAAATTCAAAAATTTCAGGTTTTGGTTTTGTCATTATTGATTGTATTTGTTTTTTTTTTTATAGTTTTCATGGTCTCGGAACCAAGGGCGCTATATTTTTTTATATATATTTTTTGGGAACCTGAGGATTTTTCACATAACATATCTCGAAACTAGGGAGGCGTTATTTTTCTTTTTTTAATTATGATTTTTCAAAGTTACTCGATGGTCCAAAAAATCATTCTTCCCTTTCAAAAATGACTGTTCCAAAAATGATTTTTTTCAAAAATGTATTTCTTTTGAAGTGCTGGACCGATTCAGATGATCGACATATCAAATTAAAGCCTACTAGCTAGCCTTTTCTGAAAAAAATTACACAAGTGCCAATTAATTGGATTATAGTCAAATATATCCAGTCTAGTCGCATATAAAATATTGAACGAAAACTGAAAACATGTTAACTTTGAAAAATCATAACTTAAAAACGAAAAATAACACCTCTCTGGTATTCGGATATATTATGCTTTCAGAAAAAAATATAAAAAATATGGCGCCCTTGGTCCCGAGACCATGAAAACTATAAAAAACAAATACAATCAATAATAACAAAAACATAATTCGAATTTTCTGCAACTGTAGTGTTTTTCCACAAAAGACCAGCTAACTGGCTTTCATTGAATATGTCGAACATCTGAATTGGTCCAGTGGTTCGAAAGTTATTATTTAAAAAAAAGTCATTTTTGGCAAAAATAAAAAAAATGATTTTTTTAAAATGGAAATGGTCAGCCTAACAAAAAAATTAAAAAATACGGGTCTAATAGTTAGCGATAGAGAACGAAACTGCCACTTTTTACGAAAATCTGAGAACTACTATATCGGTTTCGCATGGAATAGCTGTATAGATAGAGTTAAATATAGTTCGACTTTGTTGTAGCCTCAGTTATTTTAAGTTTATGTAGAACAATTTTTTTTTTTACATAATCGATATAACGCTTTTTTTTTCCTGAGTTGCATTAGCGTGACCATGAAAAAAGCGTTTTTTCGTCCTTACTTTTATATCTTAAATTCTATATTGAAACTGTCTTCGAACGACTTTTAGAGACAATCCTACTCAAAGTTATTGATTCTGATGAATCGGTGAAGTAGTTCAAAAGTTATGCATTTTCGGAAAAAATGGGAAAATATGATTTTTCGGACCACCCTAAAACGGAAATGATCACCCTAACGAAAAAATAAGAAATATAGGTTTAATATTTCAAGATAAACAACAACAAATATACCACTTTTAACGAAAATTTTGGCATCATTTTTGAGCTAATGTTTTGCATAGGGTATATTCTCGTGCAACTCAACATTTCGTAGCATGTTCCGAATAAAATGATGGCTTGAGGAAAATATTTTCAAAACGGCCTGGTTCAGATAGCTTTTCCTCAACACGGATGCACAGTCAGAAGTGCAATGAAGTACTTCAGAATCATTTACTGCTGTTTTTGCATCAAAAACACCGTGATAATTGGGTTATTTGGCATCAATTCATAACATCCGGAAAGTCAAAGCATGGTTTATTGAATAGGAGCTTCAGATTCTAGACTGGTCAGCTTATTTACCAGATCAAAACCCTATCAAAAAATATGAGGAGTGATCGTACGAATAGTAGATGCAGCTTACAAGCAGTATAAAAGATTTGAAGAACTTAAACGAACAATATCCTCTGCGTAAAAGGAGATATACGCTACAACCTGGCGCAGCTTGGTTAAAACCGCCCCGAATGGGTTATATGAACTGACTGAGAACTAAAAATGACCTATGAATTAGAAACTTATTGTAATTCATGTGAAATTGACGTTAATTTTGTAAAGGAGTGAGAGTTTTTCCATCTGGTTCTATAGTTATAAAACACTGGAATTTTTGTTTTTTGAATGTTGCGCCTGGACACAACAATAAAGCTCAAATGGCCAGTCTTTTAAATGAAGATATTTGTTATATCCTACACTATACACCTCAATTCAACCGACTTTTTACATATCTCTGGAATCTCAGAAAAAATGAGTGATTCTACAGTTGTGAAACGCAGTGCATCTGTAAGGTTGTGTACACCAGTGGTCAAATAGTGTGATGTTAATGGCTAAAACAAATGAGCCACTCACTGACAAATTTCTGGAAGGCCGGTAGTATTCATACGGAAATCGCCTTCGGATAATCGGGGTTCTACTGTATCTATTGGAGAGAGAAATCTCTCCACAGTGTCCGTTCATTGCAGTGTCTGTTCTCGGCATCTCCATATCGAGCAGTCGATTTACACGCGATTGTTTCGCATTGGTATATGAAAAGTGATGCCTCGCCAAACGCATTGGTTGTTCGATAGTAAGCACAAGAATGCGTAAATCAAATTTATGTAAAAATGGGAATGATTTCCGTTCTTATCAATTTCAGCTATATCATTCGCTATCCAACTCTTGACGAGTAAAGTTCAGTGTCGTTATTGTGCGTTGCCACTTTTACTATTGTGCGACTGGTATAGTGTACGAGTGAAGGTCATTGCTGTCCGCTTTCGAATTGACCTTTTGTGAAGTGGAACAAAGGAAGCAGCGCTCTTGCAGCTTGCAGCCCTTGGCGGCTGTTGAACATTGACATAACGGGATCGCCATCGTGTGGCTGTCGTTAACGGGAATTATCATCACGTGACCGTGTGAGCTATTCTTGCGCTATTGTGTTGATCCATAGCGCGTAGCCTCTGTCTCTCCCTGGTTAGGGCAGTAGAGCGCAGTATCGGAACAACTTTTATATTAAGGTACACCTATTTAATATTAATATTATTATTCAACTCATTTGTTCATTGTTTAATATTATTATCATAATTTATTTTTGTTTTGTTATTTTTTTTTCGAGATTATTGTTAAAATCAATAATATATTAGAAATAAGACAAAAATTTTTGTAAAATGGAGGATAGTGGAGGATCTCCAGAGATGGAGATCTCCGATAATGAATCCCATTTAAGATCTGGGAAAAAACATAAACGAGTCCCTCAAAAAGAAGATAATTCTTCTGGGGACGAATCTGCTCATCCTTCCAAGCCCCCCTCTAAGAAAATAGCAAGCCTCCCTTCTGAACCCACTGTTACTTCCACTCCCCCTCTCCCATCATCGATTTCGCTTCCTCCTTCTGATGTTTCCGATCCAACCCAATCCTCGTCCTCGTCCTCGTCTTCTCCCTCTGTTGTCTCCGCTCCACGTGTCAGAGTTTATCCAGAAGATGCACCTGGAACTGGCCCGTGGGTTGTTTTCCTCCGGCCAAAACCGAAAGGAAAAAACCTTAACGTGATTCAGATCATGAAAGATCTGGCCAGATACACTTCTGTATCTGAAATTCGCAGGGTTAGACCGAACAAATTGCGGGTTGTCGTGAATGAACGGAAACACGCAAACGAGATTATTGCTGACCAACACTTCACTCTCGAATATAGAACATTTATACCCTCCCATAACGTAGAAATTGAGGGGGTGATAACTGAAACGGGTCTGACGAGCGAACAAATAAAAAAAGAAGGAAAAGGCAAGTTCAAGAAGCTTCCCTCAATGGAAGTAAAGATCTTGGACTGTCGCCAACTCGGGAAACTCTCCCATGATGGGGACCAAACTAAATTTACGCCGTCAGACTCGTTTCGAGTCACCTTTGCTGGTGCCGCCCTCCCTGACTACGTTATGGTGGACAAATTGAGACTACCTGTGCGACTCTTCGTGCCAAAGCCCATGACTTGCAACAAATGCAAGTCAGTTGGTCACACTTCAGATTATTGTGCCAACAAGGAGCGCTGTGCCACTTGCGGAGAGCAACATGAGGGGAAATCCTGCAGTGCGACTGAGCATAAGTGTCCATATTGCGCAGGATCCCCACACGCGCTCTCAGCTTGTGAAACTTACAAGAGTCGCTGGGAGAAACAGAAGCGCTCTTTAAAGGAACGCTCGAAGCGCACTTTTGCGGAAATTTTAAAGGGCGCTTCTCCACTGGCCCAACAACAACAACAACCAATCTCAACACACAATATCTTTTCCACGTTGCCAGTTGATGAAATGGAAGCGGACACAGCTAGCGGGGGCACACCGTTTATTTTCAAAGGGAATCCCCGGCGCAAAAATGTGACCACTCCCAAAGTTCAAGAACAAGTCCCCCCGGTGATACCCCCAGTTAGCTTGCCTAAAAAATCGAGTGCAGCGGACAAGCAAAATCAGGTTCCTCCTGGCTTCCGTGGGAATAGTTCACCTTCGAACTACCCATCACTCGAGGGGACATCAAAAACCCCAACTGTCCCTGTTTTTCCGTCTAGCTCAACTTCCCAATCGGGATTTATAAAGTTGTCTGACCTTTTGGATCAAATCTTCAAGTGTTTTAATGTTTCCGACTCCATCAGAACCCTTGTCATCTCAATGCTTCCAGTATTAAAGACAATTTTACAGCAATTGATGCAAACATGGCCCCTCCTTGCAATGATTATCTCTCTTGATGTCTAATTCAAATAGAGAGGTCGGAGATATCACTGTTTTACAGTGGAATTGTCGTAGTCTTATCCCTAAATTGGATACATTCAAATTTTTAATTCATAACTTCAATTGTGATGTTTTTGCTCTGTCCGAAACTTGGCTTTCTTCGCGAGATGATATCTCTTTCCACGATTTTAATATTATACGCTTGGACCGTGATGATAGATACGGAGGGGTGCTTTTGGGGATCAATAAGTGCCACTCATTTTTTCGAATTGACCTTCCACCTATTGGAGGGATCGAAGCTGTTGCTTGTCATGCAAACATCAGAGGCAAAGACCTCTGTATTGTCAGCTTGTATTGGCCTCCGAGAGCTGCGGTTAGCCGCAAACAACTTGATGACATGTGCTCACTCCTTCCTGAGCCACGATTGATCTTGGGAGACTTCAACTCTCATGGAACTGCCTGGGGGGAACAGTACGACGACAATCGTTCATTGTTGATATATGACCTTTGTAACAACTTCAATATGACCGTTTTGAACACTGGGGAAACAACACGTGTGCCTAAACCTCCTGCTAACCCAAGTGCTCTTGACCTCTCGCTTTGCTCGAATTCACTATCGTTAGATTGCAAGTGGAATGTAATCCAGGACCCCAACGGTAGTGATCACTTGCCAATCAAAATTTCCATCACCATTGGGTCGAATTCTTCTGAATCTATAAACATGGCATATGACCTCACAAGACACATTGACTGGAAAAAATATACGGACGCGATTGCTCTAGCCATCAATTCCAGAGATGGTTTACCTCCATTGGAGGAGTATAACTTCCTTTCTCGTTTGATCTATGACAGCGCGGTTCGCGCTCAAACGAAACCCATCCCAGGTTCCACTATTCGTCGAAGGCCTCCCAATCTATGGTGGGATAGCATATGTTCCAAGCTTTATGTAGAAAAATCGAATGCATTTAAAGCTTTTCGGAAACGTGGAACCCCTGAAAATTTTCAGACGTATTTGGACCTTGAAAATCAATTTAAAAACTTGATCAAAGGGAAAAGCGTGCTTATTGGCGAAATTTCGTGGGAGGTTTGTCACGAGAAACGTCAATGAAAAAATTATGGAAAGTGGCTCGAAACATGAGAAATCGCTCTTCAACGAATGAAAGCGAAGAATATTCACATCGATGGATTTTTAATTTTGCACGGATGGTTTGTCCTGATTCCGCTCCTGTGCAAAAAATTGTTCGAGATATACCACAAGATAGGTGCGATCTTGATTCCGAGTTTTCGATGGTAGAATTCTCTCTTGCTCTCCTTTCATGTAACAATTCTGCTCCGGGATCGGATAGAATTAGGTTCAACTTGCTGAAAAATCTCCCTGATGTGGCGAAACATCGCTTGTTGAACTAATTCAATCGGTTTCTGGAGCATAATATTGTTCCAGATGATTGGAGACAAGTACGAGTTATAGCTATTCAAAAACCCGGAAAACCCGCGTCCGACTTCAATTAGTACCGCCCAATAGCAATGCTGTCTTGTATACGGAAATTGTTGGAGAAAATGATCTTGTTTCGCCTTGATCGATGGGTTGAAACGAATGGCCTACTCTCAGATACACAATATGGGTTCCGCAGGGGCAAGGGGACGAATGATTGTCTTGCGTTGCTTTCTTCAGAAATTCAAATGGCTTACGCCGAAAAAAAACAAATGGCTTCAGTATTCTTGGACATAAAGGGGGCCTTTGATTCTGTTTCAATAGAGGTTTTGTCAGACAAATTACACTCTCGGGGTCTGCCGCCTCTATTGAATAATATGTTATACAACTTGCTTTGTGAGAAACATTTGAACTTTTCTCACGGAGATTCGGCAGTAAGTCGGGTCTCTTACATGGGCCTCCCCCAGGGCTCATGTTTAAGCCCCCTTTTGTACAACTACTATGTAAGCGACATCGACAATTACCTTACACAAAATTGCAGCCTAAGACAACTTGCAGATGATGGAGTGGTGTCTGTCGTAGGATCAAACGAATCCGACCTGCAAGGACCCTTACAAGATACTTTGAACAATTTTTCAACCTGGGCCATTGGGCTAGGGATCGAATTCTCCACGGAGAAAACAGAGATGGTGGTTTTTTCTAGGAAGCATAGACCACCAAGACCAAAGCTTCAACTTTTGGGTAAACCGATCACTCATGCTATGTCATTCAAGTATCTTGGGGTCTGGTTCGACTCCAAATGTACTTGGGGGGCCCATATTAGGTATCTGAGTAAAAAATGTCAACAAAGAATAAACTTTCTCCGTACAATTACCGGCACCTGGTGGGGAGCCCATCCCGAAGATCTTATTATGTTGTATCGAACAACTATTCTCTCAGTGATGGAGTATGGCAGTTTCTGTTTTCAATCAGCTGCCAAAACACACCTCATTAAACTCGAGCGAATTCAGTATCTTTGTCTCCGTATTGCGTTGGGATGTATGCCCTCAACGCATACCATGAGCCTCGAGGTTTTGGCAGGCGTACTCCCACTAAAAGATCGCTTCAATTTATTATCTCTTCGGTTCCTCATCCGGTGTAAGGTTATGAACCCATTGGTGATCGGAAATTTTGAGCAGCTGATCGAGCTAAATTTTCATTCTGGATTCATGAGCTCATATCATGAATTCGTCTCCATGCAGGTTGATCCTTCTTCGTATATTCCCAACCGTGTTTGTTTTCCTGACTACATCAATTCCTCTGTACATTTCGATCTGTTCATGAAGGAGAAAATCCATGAAAATCCAGATTATCTTAGATTGGGGTTCGTTCCTACAATCTTCAATGCAAAGTATGGGCGTATCAATTGTGATAATATATACTTTACTGATGGGTCCTCTATGAATGAGTCCACAGAATTTGGAGTGTTCAACGTATTTTTTAGCACCTCACACAGTCTTCAGAATCCTTGCTCGGTATATATTGCTGAATTGGCAGCGATATACTGGGCGCTGGACAGCGTCGCCTCACGACCTGTTGAACACTATTACATTGTAACGGATAGTCTTAGCTCTGTCGAAGCTATCCGTTCAGTGAGGCCGGAAAAGCACTCGCCGTACTTCCTTGAGAGAATACGAGAAATTTTGAGTGCTTTATCCAGACGCTGTTATGTCATTACCTTTGTCTGGGTCCCTTCACATTGCTCAATTCCGGGTAATGAGAGGGCTGACTCATTGGCAAAGGTAGGTGCAATTGAAGGCGATATTTATCAGCACCTTTAATGAATTTTATTCTTTAGTTCGCAAAAATACCATCGCTAACTGGCAACGCAAGTGGAATGAAGATGAATTGGGCCGGTGGTTTCACTCGATTATCCCTAAGGTTAGCCTCAAACCGTGGTTCAAAAGTCTAGACTTGAGTCGGGACTTTATTCGCACCTTCTCTCGACTCATGTCCAATCACTGTTCGTTAGATGCACTACTCTTTCGTTTCAATCTTGCCAGCAGCAATCTCTGCGTTTGTGGCCAAGGTTATCACGACATCGAGCGCATTGTTTGGTCGTGCGAGGTGTATCTGGTCGCCAGATCGAATTTAGAAAACTCCCTTCGGGCCCGAGGAAGACAGCCCAATGTGCCGGTGAGAGATGTGTTGGCTCGGTTAGACCTTGATTACATGTCCCATATATATGTTTTCCTTAAAGCTATAGATCTTCGTGTGTGATTGCCCCTACATCCTTATACCCTCCTTTACTTCCTTTGCGGATAATTCGTCCCCTTGCTATAAATAGTAGAATAAGTTGAAATGTAAATACACTATAGATATACGAATAGATTTATAAAATGAGTGTTCATCAACATTGTTACAATTTCCTTATATCCCATCCTTCTCCTAAAAATATGTCACCCTCCTAAACTCGAGTACACCGCGAGTAATCGGTTTTCCACCTTACTAACCATAGATGTAAGAAAATTGTTTCTATATATATATAGTTTTAAAAATATATTTAAGAATTCGGCTCCTTTAAACTTAAGTAACTGAGCCTGTAAAAAATAAACGAATTAAAAAAAAAATAAATTTCAGCTATTTGGGGGCTGTCGAATTGTAGTGTATGGCATGTAACGGGTATTTCTATAGGGACGCTACAAAAGTAGACCGATAGGGGCATCAAATGACGTCATATTTTTTTCCCGCTCTCTTGACATTTCTCTTCAGTAAGATTTGCCATTTCATAATGCAAAAAATGTACGCTCCAACAACGAGTCGAGATTACTAAAATTTATTACCAAAATTTGGAGTCAATGGCCTCAACTTTAAGAGCGTTACGTTCAATTTATGGTCGTTATAATCGTCCTGCCAGATCAACAATTGAGAGTCTAGTGGAAAATTTTGAATCCACAGACATACTACAAAATGTTCCTGTGCCAGTGAGATAATGAAGTGCCCGTAGTGTCGAGAATATTGCTGCCGCTAGCGCATCAATTGAAGAAGACCCAAATCAGTCTCCCACATGTCGTTCTCAAGCGTTGGGCATCTCTGTGACGTCGTTGTGGCGAATTTTGCGAAAAGAGCTTGGCCTACATCCTTACAAAATCAAATTGACGCAAGAACTGAAGCCGCTTGACCACCAGAAGCATCATATGCTCGTGAATTGGGCTGAGCAACAACTTGAAAATGATCCAGACTTTCATCGACAATCATCATCTTCAGCGATAAGGCTCATTTCTGGTTGAAAGACTTTGTCAATAAGCAAAATATGCGTTATTGGTCAGGCAGCAATCCACACGTACTCCATGAGTCACCATTGCATCCCGAAAAAAAAATCGGTTTGGTGCGGTTTATGGTCCGGCGGCGTCATTTACTGTGGGGCTACGTCAAGTCTATGGTCTATGCCAACAAGCCAGCGACGATTGATGAACTTCGTATCGGCCGATTTATGCTTGAAAACCGTCGAAAATTGGGTTCAGCGTCTGGAATTCTGCAAGCGTGATCGTGGTGGCCATGCAAAAGAAATCGAGTTCCATACATAATGGCATCAAATCCTTTAGAACAAATCTTAGAGAATTTCCGATTCGATTGGTTTGCATTTTTCTTTCAGAAGATCTATAATTGTTTGAATATCGGCAAAATTTTGCTCTTTTAATTTCTTTTGTCTATTCACAATTGTACTAATCTATGAAAACGCATAGTAGTTTTGATACAAAGTAGAAGGCCCTATTCCTGTTATTATTTTTTAAGTATCAAATCATACTAAGATTTGTATTCCAACTTTCTAAAATACATGTAAACAACTACAGTCTCTTTGGTTTTTGACATTTGAAATGTACACTGGATTACTTTATTACACGATTTTTTTGCGTGATTTTATTTTACGCAAAAGCTTGTACGAGTGTGGTTGTGACGAGCGCGCGCCGTTGATGGGGCAATCTTTTTTTTACGCGATTCTCTCGAAATCACGCGATTTTTTTTTTGCCCGCACGCATCAGTCGCGTGAAAAAAAAAATCAGTGTAGCTTAATATTTTCCCTAGAAAGTTCATATATTTAATATCTTTCATTCGCTTTAAAATGATCGTAAAACGATATCTTTCATTTACTGTAAAATGATCGACTATCGGCCAACTGATTTTAAAGTCAACGAATTCGACGATATTTTTCAAATCACCCTACTTCGAAAACATACGTTCTAAAAAAATTGCGACTGTCTTTTGTCATGAAACTTTTTAATCAATTACTCATTTTTTTTTTTAAATACCCAATTTCAGGCCAGAGGAGCCTACACAGAAATGGAATCGATTCAGGATTAATGTAAGGGTTTTCCATATATATTCAAGAGTTTCCTTTAAAACGCTCAATATTTTCACAGCGAACCTGGCACAAAAATCGTCAAAACAACAACCACATACTCCTCGGCTGGTGGCAAACAACCCGTATCCCGAGAACTGGTCTTCGATTCGCCCGGAAGCTACGAGGTTCGTCAATCGCGATCACGACAGCGCAGTCCATCGTACGAGAACTCCTCGACTGTAGTGAAGAACGTCTCCTACAGTTCCGACAACAGTGGAATTTACGGAGGAATCAATCGCTCCCGCACGGTGACGCCGGTTCGCTCCGAACAGTATTACACCGAGACGCGAACCGTTTCGCCAAATTCAGATGTGGTACCACCGAATGTACAGTACAACGAGACGGTCCTGGTTGATACGGCTCCAGCCGCGAAGGCACTGGCCAATATTCCGATCTCGGGGGATATTTTACCTCGGCCAAATACGAAAGTGACGACTACTGTGAGTATACTAATGTAATCACATTAGTGCTAATATTGAACAAACTTTTTTTCAGGTGAGAACATACACGTACGAAATTCCTCCCGAAAGCGATCTGAATCAAACGCTATCTTACCGAAACGAGTCGTTTAACCAGAGTAGCAACACCGTTCCGGCGACTTATCCAGGGCGTGATTTGTCTCCAACGCAACACGTCAATCCAAGTTCGAGAACTGTCATTGTCAAAAACGAGTCTATCAACACAACGAACAACGTCCAGGAGTACCCAATACCGACCATCGTAAATCATCAGCTTCCACCTAACACGGCCAAAACAATATACTACAAGAAGGATACCAAGCAGTCAAACACACACTACTATCCGGAGCATCCAAATGGTCCGCATCCTACAAATTTCAAAGCAATCGAGGGTCCTCCCGCAAGTGACCATCATCCTCCACCACACCCGATCAAGTACACGAACGATCCATCCTATCCTCCGCCACCACCGTCGACAAACACATACATCTACCGCGAGGAACGCACCACCAACAACACAACCAATCGCTATGGATCGCCAGTGCCTATCGTGGAGTATCCCGATCGACACGGAACGTACCCACGGGAACCTCAGCCACCGCCGACGGTGACGTACAAGTACAGCTCGACCACTACCAATGCTACCAGGAATATGTACCCTCCACCGGAGGAACGGGAACCACTGCTGCAGCCGTTCCCCACCGATGGTATCCCGCAGAGCGAAGTCGACGGCAATCCACCCAAGCGGGTTGAAGACCTCATGGCCACACTAGGAGAGGTGAGTTGGTTGGTTTGAATGCGCATACTTTTCGCACCATCCTTTTTGGTCCGAAACCACTGATTTGGCCTCTATATTTCTGTCTTGTTACACTACTGAACCACATCAACTGTCAGAAATCATAGAAACAGAATCTTCATATACCACTCAATGCTGAAGTCGTCAAAAAAACAAATATTTTTGGGTAATATTGATGGATTAATGGCCTTCACAATTTAAGCGATAACTTTCCTAAAACAAATTCTAAAAATCATCGGGAGCCACAATAATTTGACCAGATCTTCACATTGGCGAGGGTCGTTTGGAAAGTCCCTGTAAACAAAAAAAAACTACCCAATTGTATGGAGTAAACAATTTTTATTTTTCAACATAGTCCCTTTCAGTCTTATACACTTAGTTCATCCCTGCTCTAGTTTGTTGACTTCTTCCGAATACACTGGATTCTTTGTTGACGTCTTCCAAGAAGGGTTCCAAATCAGAAAACAGGACACGTTTTTATGAAATACTAGCTGACCCGGCAAAATTCGTCCCGTCCAAAATTTGCTTTTTGTTATCAATACCTTCAAACATTCACGTTTTCTTACTATGAGCAAGTTCATGGGTCCAATCGCAGAACTGTTCATTGATTATCATTATTTGTCCATCTATTTTTTAACAATAAAACAAAAATTGAACGGAGAAAAAATATTCATAACTAGAATAGTTAAGAGCTGATGCAGTGAAAGGGTTAAAAAAATGAGTGGGTTATATCTAAGATATAACGGCAAGGTTAACGTGGGACTACCTTAGCTTAGAATCATATGTTTGTATTGATTAAATTTTTGATTGAATGAAACAATTTCCGAATTCAGTTGAATCTAATATATTTGCTTTGTGAGTAAAAAGATTGTATGATGCCATGCAAAGTCAATTCATGCATTGTGATAGATTATGTTCTTCATTACAAGTAAATTTAGGACTGTCATCCTTTTACGTTTGGTATGATGGCATCTTGGTTTCGAAGTCTTTGTTAGGCAAACGCATTTCAGTCGGAACAAAAATGTCCCCGATTTTAATGAATTCATGAATTCAATGCCAATTTCCCCAGACACTCTGGTTCTGAAGTCTGTGTTGGGGAAACACATTTCAGTCGGAACAAAAATGCCCCCGATTGGCATTGCAAATACATGTATTGCCATGCCAATTTCCCCACGCTCCGTGGATTTGAAGTCTGTGTTAGGGAAACACATTTCAGTCGGAACAAAAATACCCCCAACTTTCATGTCTTTGCAATGCAGATTTCCCCAAGGCTGCTTGGTGTTGATGGCTGTGATGGGGAAACCGTAAATCAGGCCAATCAAAACAAGGCAGTTAGGGCGTTTAGATAACGCTTAACATTTTACAGTTATTCAATTTTTTCTCTAATGAAAAATAACATTTTATCAATTGCGATAGAAGCGTAAAAATATTCCCTATCAATTGATGCAAACATCTTTCCGATCCAGTAAGAAATGTTCGAGTTATAAGCATTCGGAATCTTTCATTCCCTGCATGTTCTGTATTTAGGTTTTAATTTTACCCCCCATATACTCCGGTTAGACGTAGTCCCACGTCAAAAAGTTATGCCATGGCGTACACGATTCCAGCCCTTCTGATTATCTGAAATAAAAAAAAGCAAACAAATTCCGAATCAGTAAAGATGTCGCTATCTCATGAACCTCGGACAAATCAAAAACATGTTTTTTGGCAAAATGGCAGCCGTTTGAAAAACAAAATGCGGTTTTAAACGTTTTTCATTACGTTTCCCGATTTTTGAAAAATAGTGAAAGTAGAACTTGAGATATCGTGTACGCCAGTTTGAAAAACAGGAAGTGGGTTATATCTATGGTATAACTGCAAGGGTGACGTAGGACTATCGTTGATTTGTTGACTTATCGTTGAAGTTGAATCTGAATTCATTCTGAATGAATGAATATTTGGGGGACTTCGAAAACGAGAGCGTTACGTTGGAGGCAAAAGTTTTTATGCATCCAATATTGGATACGGAATTATCCTACTGATGGGGAAGAATAATCTTCAGAAGCTATCCTGTTAATTGCGATTGATTGGAAAATCACAAAACCAAATGTATTTGGTCACAGTGTTACATGGATAGAAAACATTCAAATAAACTCTTTCACATGAATGTGAACTGGCAGATTATTTTCAGTAACGATTAGATATTTCCACATTTTCCTCGATACTGGAAGCCCACCAGTGGTTAATGCTAACTCGATAGCCATCTGTTAATAGCACATGATTGAAACATATTTGGTCACAGTGTTACATGGATAGAAAACATTCAAATAAACTCTTTCACATGAATGTATTTTTAAATTCCCAGAGGAACTGGCAGATTATTTTCCGGATCTTTCTCGATGCTGAATGGCATCCAAACGGAAAGAATTCCGTGCGTGTATGTGTGTGTATAGCAGCAGCTTCGATGGTCACCTTCTCTTCTCCTGAAAAATAGGCTTCTCTGTGCTCCCTCACAGTTTCAAACAAACTGCTTGCGTTTCAGGGCAGATCTCGATCCTTCGCCGACCAGCACCCTTAGCAACGCACCCTGTCTTGTCGTTGTCCTCACGAAAAATGAATGCGCCTCACCACCAGAATATCGCTTAAGTATGCTTTTTGTGCGTGATTGAATCGAGAGAAGACGTGGTTTACGATGGCAATTTGGAAGGCAAACTAGAGGGGAATGAACTCTCTGAGCACGGAACTTTCGGCGACTGAACAATAATCGATTGCGGGCGTATACAATATTGGATACGGAAATATCCTACTGATGGGGAAGAATAATCTTCAGAAGCTATCCTGTTAATTGCGATTGATTGAAAAATCACAAAACCAAATGTATTTGGTCACAGTGTTACATGGATAGAAAACATTCAAATAAACTCTTTCACATGAATGTATTTTTAAATTCCCAGAGGAACTGGCAGATTATTTTCAGTAACGATTAGATATTTCCACATTTTCCTCGATACTGGAAGCCCACCAGTGGTTAATACTAATTCAATAACCATCTGTTAATAGCACTTGATTGAAACATATTTGGTCACAGTGTTACATGGATAGAAAACATTCAAATAAACTCATTCACATGAATGTATTTTTAAATTCCCAGAGGAACTGGCAGATTATTTTCCGTATCTTTCTCGATGCTAAATGGCATCCAAACGGAAAGAATTCCGCGCGTGTATGTGTGTGTGTAGCGGCTGCTTCGAGATCTTCCCAGGGAACCGTTTGTGGCATCACTCTCCTCCTGATGGATTCCCTTCTGGCCTAAGGTGCACAAACAGGCTCTTGGTGACACCGTTCATCCGCGCTTTCATGATAAACGAAGAGCTTCACCACAACAGCGACAACATGCTCCAATCGCTGTTCAATTTGAACTGAGTGGATTTCCGAGCGGCGCTCGCTTATATACCGATTGGTGATTTCAATAGCCTGTTTTGAAAGCAAATTTAAGACTATTGATTTTTTGGATCAGAAAATAACAAGTATAGAACGCGTAGACATTTTATCTTTCGAATGAAGTGTTTATCATACCATTTCGTTCAGTTGTTTAAGAGCTGTTAACGCTCAAAATCTCGGTCTCCGGCGTAACGCTTTCGTTTTCGAAACTTTGATTTTACACCCCGGTATTAAAATGAAAGACGTAGTCCTACGTCAAAAACTAGTTTCGAGAAAAACGCGTTTGAGGTTCATTGTTATGGTCGTAACCGCATCACAAAAATGGCTCTAACTCGGTAAATAATAGGGTTTTCGATAAGTCCTTTCTAGGGTATATTCTTGAATGCCTAAACTACAGAAATATGAAGGATTTTTTTGTTTTTTTTTCAAATTTCTAGACTAGAATACTCCCTTAACACTAAATTGCCCAAGCAAGTCATTTTGACTGATTTTCATTTTCAATTGTAAAAATAATAATGATACTTTATGACACAGATACGTTTATTAATAAATTGAGCTTGAGCTTGGGTAGACTGTACAATTCGTAGTTGCTCTCCGTGATTGACCTGAACCAACCAAATTGCACAAAGAACACACAGAATGACGCTTGGGACTAGCAAATCATTCTCGTTGTGCAATTTTCGGTGATTCGATCTTTAAATGGTCAATAACGACGCCGGCCACGTCCTTACAGTCACCAGGGGAAGGGAAGGAATGTTAGTATGATATCCGCCGCCCGAAAGCCAGAAGAGTCGCCTCTATAGCGTGGTTCCCTAGCGTTCATCGTGGGAGGGGATAGTTGTTAGTGGGAAAAGGTAAAAGTCAGGATTTACTGAGGTAAGTGATGTGATTATGTAAAAGCATATAACTCCATTAGTGGCGATGGATAGTTACTTTTGGGAAACCTGAGAAGGTCACCGAGAGAGCTCCTCTATTATTCAACGCTCGACCTCTTTATATATCTTCAATCCTAGCGAAGGAGGGCAACCTGAGAAGGTCAGATTTAAAATCAATCGAGGCGATGGAGGAATATCTCTGAACAACCTGAGAAGGTCGCGTCCGGAAGTAAAATATACGTGATTTGTTTTTGAGTTTTAGGTTACATTAGCATCATTTTCTTAGTTCAAAAACAAAATCCAGATGTCTCACCGATCGTTTACGTTTTGCGTTAGATCGCCAATTGGCGGGTTTTCCAAGGTAGTTCTCACATGCAGGAATCGTGCATTTTTCTACTTGTGTTTGATTGTGCTCTCGAATTTCCTTCTTTAATTCAACCGTTGTCAACATTTTTATAGTTTTCACTACTGAAAGAGGTAAATAAATAACATGTTATATATAAAATTGCGCAGAATTAAATTTCTTACAAACTCATCGCAATCAAATAATCTTTTATGATTATAACATTGTAATTTATGGAAAAAACTACAAATCTTCCATAAGCTCACATGGCAAAAATTAAAACCAGCATCACTTTCACCGCAGCGCCGCCTAGGTGTAGATTTGTACGTTAGATCGCCAATAGAGAGGCACGGTCTCGCGCTGATGTTATGCTTTAAAAAAAGAAGCAGGGCCTGATCACGAACACCACCCCACGATGAAAACGGAATGAAGTGTATTGGCGATCTAACGCAAAACGTAAACGATCGGTGAGACATCTGGATTTTTGTTTTTGAACTGAGAAAATTATGATGAGGTAACCTAAAACTCAAAAACAAATCACGCATATTTTACTTCCGGGCTTTCCAAGGTAGTTCTCACATGCAGGAATCGTGCATTTTTCTATTTGTGTTTGATTGTGCTCTCGAATTTCCTTCTTTAGTTCAACAATTGTCAACATTTTTTTATAGTTTTCACCTACTGAAAGATATAAATAAATAACATGTTATATATAAAATTGCGCAGAATTAAATTTCTTACAAACTCATCGCAATCAAATAATCTTTTATGATTATAACATTGTAATTTATGGAAAGAACTACAAATCTTCCATAAGCTCACATGGCAAAATTTAAAACCATCATCACTTTCACCGCAGCGCCGCCTAGGTGTAGATTTGTACGTTAGATCGCCAATATAAACTTGCATAAAATTCACTTCACCCTCACAGCGAGATGGCACTCCTGATCAGGCACACATACTGTGGAAGAGAACGAATTCATAACATTTCTATGGCGAAAATAAAACACTATGAGAATTATTGCTTATATATTAGGCTGTCAAAAAAGTCCTGCGGTATTTCCGCGAGGTGTCGTTGTAAGCGCGTAGTTCTAGTTGTATTCATTGTATCGAGTCATACTATAGCTTGTTGGAAAGGTATTTTTGCGCGCAATTATATAGTCCTTGAGAGTGTTTTGTTTGGTTAAGTCGTTCGTGAGTTATAGTGTCGCTAATATGGAGCAAAATAAAGAGAAAATCCGACATATTTTACAGTACTACTATGACAAAGGCAAAAATGCATCTCAAGCTGCCAATAAAATTTGTGCAGTTTATGGACCCGATACAGTTTCCATTTCCACCGCACAACGATGGTTTCAACGTTTTCGTTCTGGCGTAGAGGTCGTCGAAGATGCGCCACTGCTGGGGATAAGTCATCAAACCGTTATTAACCATTTGAAGAAGCTTGGATTCACAAAGAAGCTCGATGTATGGGTGCCACACACGTTGACGCAAAAAAACATCTTTGACCGTATCGACGCATGTGAATCGCAACAAAATCGACCCGTTTCTGAAGCGGATGGTGACTGGTGATGAAAAGTGGGTCACTTACGACAACGTAAAGCGCAAACGGTCGTGTTCGAAGCCCGCTGAAGCGGCTCAGACGGCGGCTAAGCCCTCATTAACGGCCAGGAAGGTTCTGCTGTGTGTTTGGTGGGATTGTCAAGGAATAATCTATTATGAGCTGCTTCCCTATGGCCAAACGCTCAATTCGGACCTGTACTGCCAACAACTGGACCGCTTGAAGGTAGCACTCATGAAGAAGAGGCCATCTTTGATAAACAGAGGCCGCATTGTCTTCCATCAGGACAACGCCAGGCCACACACTTCTTTGGTGACGCGCCAGAAGCTCCGGGAGCTCGGATGGGAGGTTCTTTTGCATCCGCCGTATAGTCCGAACCTTGCCAAGTGACTATCACCTGTTTTTGTCCATGGCGAACGAGCTAGGTAGTCAGAAGTTAGCCACAAAAGAGGCCTGTGAAAATTGGCTATCCGAGTTTTTTTGCCAATAAGGAAGCGAGCTTCTATAACAGGGGTATTATGAAGTTGGATTGTAACTAATTTTATGAACAAATGAAAATTTCAAAATTCAAAAAAAAATACCGCAGGACTTTTTTGACAGCCTAATATGAAAAATAAATTTGATCATACAATTTGAACACTTTTCATTTTACGCTCAATCCCCCAAGATTAATTTTCCGGTAGAATGGAAGTAACTTCTTTTTCACAGAATTTCTCACAGAAATCACTAGCCGAAAATCAACTAACAACGCGCTCAAAATACACCGAATAGAGTAGAAACACGATACTACTTCGAGTGCTAACTATGCAGTTTGTAGTTGAATTCACAAATTTCTCCCTGTGTCTCACAGCGGCAGCTCGCGTTATCCTTATAGACCAATACTTGCGCACAAAACCGCACTTTACAGTGTACACATGGGATAACGAAACAAATACTTCCACTCACAAAATCGAGCGCGTTGATAACTTTGTGTGGTGATAATAGCACTACATAAATCTCAATTGCGATTGCTATTGTGCTTCTGGCAACCATTCACTGATTTGAACTTGGTATAAAACAACTGGTAGAGAGCCAGCACATCACTGGATATTAATATATTTTCATCTAAAGCGCTATTTGATTTCCAGAACGCACCCCTTATTACACACACACATGAGCACGGTAATAAACACGTCTCTACACTTAGAAAAATCCTCGGTCGAAAACTACCAAATACATTTGGTAATGCAAAATTAGTAGAATGTACAAATTTTTTGTACATATTGTCAACAAACCCGCATCCGTACCAGGGATTAGTATATTTTACTCGATAACATTAGTAAACTTGGATATTGTCATATCTTAAAACTGGTGAGAAAAGCGCGTATTAACCATTTTCATTGTTCCCATAAGGCAATACGGAGCTATAATAAGGATATAATTATGATACGTGCATTTTCGGCGAGAAATTGTAGCCGATATTGGGCTTCCGATTCATGGTTCTGCTTGACATATGTGTTTTTTAGTACGGTCGAAAATGACTATAGATTGGTAGTATTTACCAAAAAATTCGTTATATTTACTAATTATTTCTCTCAGTGTACGTGAACCCGAGCGAACGACTACCACAATTATGAAAAAAAAACAGGAAGTGGGTTATATCTGTGGTATAACCGCAAGGGTGACGTAGGACTATCGTTGATTTAGTGATCATTTGTTTTTAGTTGCATCCGAATTAATTCTGAATGAATGAATAAATGAAGACTTGGGGGACTCTGGGGGAAAACGCGAGTGTTACGTTGGAGGCACAAGGTTTTATGCATATGATATTGCATACGAAAATATTCTACTGGTGGGGAAGAATAATCTTCAGAAACTTTCCTGTTAATTGCACTTGATTGAAAAATCACAAAACGAAATGCAATTGATCACAGTATTATATGAATAAAAAACATTAAAATGAACTCTTTCGCTTGAATGTAATTTTTAATGGCAGATTATTTTTCAGCAACGATCACATCTTTCCGGATTGTTCTCGATGACCAGCAAACGAAAAGAGTTGCGCGCGTGTGTGTGTGTGCGGAACCAATTTTCGATGCTGTTACTCTCTTGGTCGCCTTCTCTTCTCCTCCTGATGGATCGGTTCTTCTGCGCTCCCTTACAGTTCCTAACATACTGAATGCGTTTCACCACCAGAATATCGCTCAAGTATGCTTTATGTCCGTGATTGAATCGAGAGAAGGTGTGGTTTACTATTGCAATTTCGAAGGCAAACTAGAGGCGAATGAACTCTCTGAGTTTGAAACATTCAGCGAATGAGCAATAATTGATTGAAAATTATATGATTTTCGCGATGCGAAACATTTTTCGTTGTGCGCGCATCCAACATTGGATACGAAAATATCCGCAGTATTATATGAATAGAAAACACTAAAATAAACTCTTTCGCTTGAATGTAATTTTCAATACCAAGGGGAACTGGCAGATTATTTTTCAGCAACGATCACTTGTTTCCGGATCCTTCTCGATAACCAGCAAATGAAAAGAGTTGCGAGCGTGTAAGTGTGTGTGTGTGTGTGTGTGTGTGGCAGTTGCTCCGATGCCTCAAGCGGAACCAATTTTCGACTCCTGATAGATTCCCTTCTGGTCTAAGGTGCACAAACAGGCTCTTGGTGACACCGTTCATCAGCGCTTTCATGATAAACGAAGTTGGCTTCACCACAACAGCGAACACATGCTCCAATCGCTGTTCAATTATAAGCGCTCGCTTATATACCTCTTGGTGATTTCAATAGCCTATTTTGAAAGCAATTTTAAGGCTATTGAAACAAGTTTTTGGATGAAAAAGTAACAAGTATATAACGCGTAGACATTTTATCATTCGAATGGAGTGTTTATCATACCATTTAGTTTAGTTGGTTAGGAGCTATTAATGCTCAAAATCTTGATCTCCGGCGTAACGCTTTCGTTTTCGAAACTTTGATTTTACACCCCAGTATAGAAATGAAAGACGAAGTCCTACGTCAAAATGGCCGCACAAACGGACTAACGAATGAAAAATCTTCACTTGAAATAAAGATGAACTTTTGTTGTTGAATTTAAACGAATTCAATTTAAATATACGTTCACTGATGCAGAAGCTCACTCTCTCGCGAAATTTATATACTTTTAGCCACAAAGGCGACTTGAAACAAGGCCACTCGTAGGAATGAAACACAGACGTCTAGTCTGCACGAACGCCAAACCCGAACTCCAAATACGTTTATTAATAAGTTGTACAAAAAGTTACAACTTTTTAAGAAATTATGTCATAGTTATTTTGCTAATTGAAATTGAAAAGCAGTCAAAATGACTTGGGCAATCTAGTAGTAAAAAGTTATTTCAAAAATGTCGATGCATTCTAAAAAATAAAAGTGATAAACGAGCGGATTGAATAATATAATTCCGAAGGACTACGTCGAAAATGCGGTCGTATCCTAGTTACAACCCTTTACAATTTTTTATGTGATTTTTCACGCAATATTTTAGGCGATTTTCTCAAAATTACGCAATTTGTTCTAACGCGATTATTTTTGCGGACACGCATCAATCGCGTAAAAAAAATCCATGTACAGGGAAACTTTGATATAACGTACTCTCGATATAACGTACATTTTACCTCGATATAACGTACACAACGACATTCGTTATTTAATCACAATCAAATTCATGTCACAACGCACGTTTAGCGTTGTGGTCAAACTTCACTCGCTGTTGAGTTACAATCCCATACAACAATTGCATTAACAATATAAACACTTCCCATTTCAGAACGGCCAGGTAACTTACATGTCGAAGCACACACACCACACCAGCGAGAACGGAACCGGTCCCAAGAAACCTCGGGGCCCATCGCCCCCGAAAAAGGCTCCAATCGATGAACCAGTCGATAGCAAAGCCGCCCTTGTGTCATCGAAGAATATCGCCGGTCCACCGGTGTACTACCCGCCAGGACACGAGATGTTTGCCAAGAAGGAAAGTGAAGGTGGCGCATGGCGGGCGCAGGTGAGCCGCATTCTCTATTTGCGATATTGTTATAGAAATTTGATTGCGAAATATATATTTTTGCAGGGCGAGTATGCAAGGGCAAGCGGAAAGTACATGTACGAAGCGGAGAGCAAATCCAAAACCACGTCCAAGTCCGGGGCGGCGGTCGTTCCGGTGTGTCTACCACTTTGCTGCGCCATGCCGTGCAGCATTATGTGAAGCGCCAGCTGCAATTTTGTTGTTTCGGTTTTGTATAATGCAAATAGCTTAGAGGGAGCAATAAGAAATTGTACGGAAACATATTTACCCCGAGCATTAACAAAGTTAATTTTTCAACGAAGGATGAAAGTGCCATGCTCACCCTTGGGTTTAGCTGTGGGGGATTTGTGGTGGTCTCCGCATGGAACGGAACCTGGCAATTACTATATGAATCTAGCGATTATGTAACGAGGAACGATGCGCTTGTATTGTCTAAAACCACTGTGCCAATTAACGATATTATTATTTTGTTATCAATGTATACATTCTAATACAAAATAAATCCACTGTTCGAATAATTTCCTCAGTCGTTTCAAGAAAAATTGTGTTTCCGAACGAAATTGAACAAGTTTTTTTTTCAGGATGAAAAAAGGCAAAATCGATTGAAAGAGTAATTTATAAGAAAAGTATTTTTTACAAAATGAAGAACAGTATGGCAAATCAATGAGATTTTTTGTTCAATTAAAATTTTTGTATTGTGTATTCAATGTTGTTTAACACTAAATCTACCAGAGTGGTCAAATGGCCAAATTTGACCAGAAACATGTTAACACACCCAAAGACTTTTAGAAAAAGTAATACAATTGACGAAATTTGAGCTTTTCAACAACGCGAAAAAGTGTGGCGAAAGGATGATGAAGGATTGCAGGAACATCATTTTCAGGCTACAGTCAAGCAAGGAGGAGGCAACGTGATGGTGTCGGGGATACCTTTCCTGGGCTGGTGTTGGAAAGCTGGTGCGAATTCACGGAATCATGATAGCAGATGTCTACATTGTCATCCTTGAGGACAACCTGAAGGAATCGCTTTGAAAAACTGGCCTACGATAGAGCTTCGTTTTCCAACTCCCAACAGAACAATGACCCGGAGCATACTGACAATAAGACCAAAGCCTATTTCCGTACACGCAAAATAAATCCCTTCGAATGGCCACCACAAAGTCCAGATCTCAATACGATTGAGAACCTGTGGGCCATTCTCGACAACAAAGTGGTGAAAGATGGTGTCACTAATAAGGACACTTATTTCGCGGCTCTCCAGATGGCGTGGAACGAAATCGACCCTCAGCACCTCCAGAACATGGTCGATGGAACGCCCAAACGTCTTCAACAGGTCATTGAAACATTGAAGCAGAAGGCCACACTAAATATTAATGCTTTTATTATTTTTTGCTTTTATAGTGTGATTTGTTATTTTTTAAACTCGGGCTTTTATACTTGTTTCTTATTTTAATTTTGCGTGCCATGGAAATAGAATATATGGTTCAGGTTTAACGAATTGATCCACCTAAATATGATGAAAATGCAATGAAAAAAATTGTTTTTATGATAAAGACTCATGAAATTGCTATTTTAACTTAACAATATTATTTTTTTTTTTCAAACAAAATTGAGAAAATCCTTATCTAATACTTTTTTCAATATAATGTAAACAAAACTTTGATTATATCGCTTCTTTCTTTCTTCTTTGTTTTTAAGAGGCTTTAAACTTTGTAGTTCATTCGCCTCTAAGTATGTCGCTTCAGTATCGATTGCTAACAATACCGCACAGCTCTAACATCATAACATGAAGAAACGCGAAGTTAGTCAAAGTTTTTGAGTGATTTTAATTTCATTTCATATTTGCGTCAACACATATGTCCGCATATTAAAGAAGTCATGTAAGGAAATCAACAAAATCTAACAAATGGCAAAACTTTTAAATTATTTGAAATAGTAACAGGGCCCGAAATCTTCGAAGGTGAAAAATGAAGACCGACTGTACTCCCAGTAGCTTCGCTTCGACTAGACAAAAAATGACTTGACTAGAAAATGAATTGACTATCGATGACTAGCGAAGATGACTGATGAACTAGTCCAGTCAGTGGTTATTTAAACTGACTCGACTAATGAATACAAATCTGCCTCTTCATTCAACTGACTTCAATCCACATTTCCATTTCCCTCTGGTACTATTTTTGTACACGCGTACGCACGTCCATATAAAGAGGAACGAAAACTTGATTCCAGATGCAAAAAAGTAGTTACCCCATCAATGGACGGTTTTTTTTCTACCCATCGTGAACTCAAACCAACGAACTTAGACATTTATCAAGTATGCTATAAAGGTCCTCGCATTGGTATTAGTATTAGGCATGCAAAATAGCGCACACACACTGCACGCTATTTTATACGTGTGAGTAGTTTCCGTGTACGCTACAAAAAAATCTAGCTCACCTGTAGCGTTTGTCAAACCACGGTGAACTCAAACATCGATGCATGCATAAAGATACCTGAGAAAGAGAGAGAGGAACGAATTCGTTTTGGGGGAAGTCACTTCAAAATGCAATGAGGACAATTTGACTGGGAAGAATGGAATGATATAGTCGAGTCGGTACACTGGAGAAAAAGTTTAGTAAAGGCAGTTACCAAATCATTAGTAGTCAAAATATTGGGGAAATATACAAATTTTTTGTATATATTACCAAAATCTTGTAAAATCAATGTCAGATGCAATGAACATCACTACTAAAGCTTCGTACATTTTACTTCATACCATTAGTATCCTTGTTTTTGTCATACCTAGCATCTGTGATGTGCGCACTTTGCAATCGCCATTTCCTTTTTGGAAACGAAGGTAAACATTTTGCTCTCGTTTTCAGTTTACCTGTAAATAATCTCTTTTCTGGTTCTGTTTTAGTTTCTTACCTACAAAAATCAGCCGAAGTGGCAACGACAAGGAATAATGGTACAATAAAAGGCATTACCAATCAGTAAATATATTTCAAAATATATTATTGCAAGAATAACAATTATTGACGTGGGACTACGTCTAACCGGAGTATATGGGGGGTAAAATGAAAACCTAAACACAGAACATGCAGGACAAAATGAAAGATTCCGAATGCTTATAATTCGAACATTTCTTACTGGATCGGAAAGATGATTGCATCAATTGACAGGGAATATTTCTACGCATCTATCGCAATTTATAAAATGTTATTTTTCATTAGATAAACAATTGAATAACTGTAAAATGTTAAGCGTTATCTAAACGCCCTAACTACCTCGTTTTGATTGGTCCGATTTACGGTTTCCCCAACACAGCCATCATAACCAAGCAGCCTTGTGGAAATCGGCAACGCAAGTACATGAAAGTAGGGGGTATTTTTGTTCCGACTGAAATGTGTTTCCCCAACACAGACTCCAGAACCAAAGTGTCTGAGGGAATTGGCATTGCAAATTCATGCAGGTCTGGGGTACTTTTGTTTCGACTGAATAGTGTTTACCTAATACAGACTTCTAAACCGAGGTGTATGGGAGAATCGGCATTGCAAATAAATTCAAACTGCGAGTACTTTCGTGGAAAACCGATAACTCGCGGTGTACTCGAGTTTAGAAGGGTGACAAATTTTTCTTAGGAGAAGGAAGGGATATAAGGAAATTGTAACAATGTTGATGAACACTCAATTTTTAAATCTTTTCGCTTGCCTTTGTGCAGACTAGAATATGTTTCCTTAACATGGTCTTCTAAACTTAGGAACCTGGGAAAATTTTGCAGACATTAGAGGCGAATGAATGAATGAACGTTCAAGTTTAAAGGCTCTATAATATAAAAAGTATAAGTTGAAGTTGTTGTTTCATGCAAGCCGGGGGTACTTTCGCACCCGCATGTTTTTTTTTGCACTCCGAAAAGTGTTTTCCTAACACGGATTAAAAAAAACGGGTACGACCACAACGCTTTGGTTCGGTTATTCAAGAGTGCATTGAAGGATATGCCTTCATATCTTCTGCTCACTGAATTTCTGGCACTGAGTGCCAGATTCGCGGTGCGAGAAGCACGTACACTTGAGAGATGCAAACTTCAGATGGAAATCATCATACTCAACGTAAAAGGACTGTCATTAAATCTATTTGTAACGAAGAACATACTCTGTCACAATGCATTAATTGACCTTACATGGCATTTATTCAATCTCTTTACTCACAAAGCAAATATATTGAATTCGATGGAATCCGGAATTTGTTTCATTTAATCAAAAATTTAATCAATGCAAACAAATGATTGCTAAGCTAAGCTAGTCCCACGTCAACTTTGCGGTTATATCATAGATATAACCCACCCATTTTTTCTCCATAGATGTTGCAATTCCAATCAGTTCTGTGGAGAAATTTAACGTTGCTTTCAAGGCAGGCCAGGAGATCATGGTTTTAAAATCGCTGGAAGGAATATACGTGGTTGCGAAAGGTGAAATGGTATATGTCGCTACAGGCGGAAAAAGAGCAAGTTGTTCTTCTACAGCGACGAAAGCATCTCCTGTTGCTGCAACAAGAGGATTCAAGTCTATCTAACTCATGCAAATCAACGTTTACTGTATGTAGAATAAGTTATAAGTAATATGTACTAATTATGTAGAATAATACCATATATAATAAAATATAATAGAATAAAAATTTAAAAAAAAAAATCCATATCCCTGATGTGTCCCAAACAAAATTTTTACTGATATTGTACCAATGGGGGGTGAAAAAATCTGGCATTATAGAACCGATTAATCGGATTTTTTGAGTCAATATTGATCCAACATTGGACCAACAAACCGTAGTTCAGCGAGACATTTGCGCCTACTAATTTTTTTTCGTAGAATGTACCAATGATTAGTAGTGTAGAAAATGACTAGAGAATTGGTAGCATGTACTAAAAAATTGGTTATATTTACTAAATATTCCTCTCAGTGTAGAGGGAGATAGCGACTAAACGCACGACTGACTGTCAGTCGTTTTGGCGGAGAAACTGCGTGAAGAGCCAAAAGTCATTTACCGACTGACTATGGATATAATCAGTCGGTTAGTCAGCCGGCTATCCTCAGTTGACTATGACTATGCTAAGCCCTGAATAGTAATACTGCCGTTCTACGCATGGTTGTCTCATGTTCCAAAATCAGCAACTGAGAAAAACGCCATCAAAGTTTTCTCGCATATTCGTCTACCTTTTGGTAGATTGAAATGCTTTAAGCATTTCAATTTAGCAATACACTGGGGTTTTTTATAAGCACTATACTATTGTTTCACGAAATGTGATGTGATCCCCTCACTGCATCAATCATGCTTGATTGCGTGTTAAAAAAATCATGATGGGACTGTTATGCCTAGAATATCAACATGGGACAATTGAACTTGATGTTGTTTTTTTGATATACAATAATTATTTTTGCGTTTTTCCGAAAGATTATGCATAGAAACATCGTTCTATGAAGAAATGAGTGATCTGCAACACCTTCGCAGAATATAAATCTCATTGTTATTAGACATTTGCTAACAAGGTGTACACGTTCTAGTAAACTTTTTTCTTATTTCTTTGAGAATCAATCATCTGAAGAGGTTTTATGGTCCCGCATCATAGAAACTTTATATCCATCCAACTCCTATCCTATAACTATGTAAACTTTCATTACGTCCGAATGAAGCATTGCATTTTTACTACAGTGTGTATGCGTATCAATAATAACTATGTCAATCAATGTCACTAATGCTAATGCAAATGCCACTTTCGAATTTACAAGCTACAACATAAAACAAGTTAGGGACGAATGACCTTGGTATCGCTAGAAAAATAAGAACCGAGTTGAACACAAAACAAACGCACACACAATTAGAAATGCGCCACATCCAAGTACGGTTCTACGATGAAGATCGGAATCAGTTTCCATCTCATCTCAAGTCTGTAAACTTTCGAAGCAATCGATACCTTAATTAAACCTTAACTAAAGACAAATGGCTGCCAGTTTAAAATTTACATGATCCAAGAATACCGTATCATTTTTTTCGAAAGGCACTGTATTAGAGAGAAACACTTGCATCTAAAACTGAATTTATTTCCATGCATTTACATTTAAGCATTTTTAACGTAACTTAAATTAAAAAATACTTCGGACCAACGAAACTCTTACACGCTGGGAAATCTGGCGGAATATCGATTTCAGTATTTTGCGTTTCAACACTAAGCAGCACATCCAACCCTCTGGACCACTCCTGGCCCGCACCCAGCTCCCGAAGCATCCAAAGTCCAGCGCTCGAAGCAGTAAATCTTAGCACCACCAGTGTCCTCCTTTCTATCCTAATTGTGTCCCTTATCACCGGTCGGTCGAAGTTTCGTACCACTTTTTCCAGCTGGAATGAAATGAAGCAAAAACACACCGTAATTGGATCGAGCCAATCAAAACTTGCAAGTCTTCTCACCTGGCTCTGCCACCCTTCGTCAAACCGCATCGCCGCCAGCAAGTGGAACTGGTGACCATGAAGATGGTACGAGTGGTCTGACTCTTCATCTGTTTGTGTGCGTCCAGCCGGAAGCGAAAGTGATGCCAATCCACGAAGGAAGAGAATAAAAAAATCATTTCATGGAATCGGAAGAAGCAAAATACGCCAGACCCCCGACGGAGACAAGCTTTTTATTTTGACAAAGACTGCTAATGAAAGGTACCATATTTCCACAGCCGAGGATCGACCTGATTTTGACGCGAGTAATTTCTACTCTATCATTTCATTTGTGCTGAACAACTACCTTCGTTAATTAGAATCAACTCCACTCGGTGACCTGTTTCGATATGCTCGATGTGGACACATTCGCACAGTCTGTCAGCCTGCCGGTGACATTTTTTTGGCATCCTTCTGTGGCCTTTCCCGCTGCTACACGTTGTTCGGTTCAGCTCTTTGTCGTGGATGTTTTGCAACATCAACACCGAGGGGAAGACGAAGCTGAATCCATTCACGGAGTAGGATATGTCGTCTAGTCGTTCTGCAAGCACAAAATGTGTTAGGTGAATTAGTACTGTTTTACTTTGGATGAACATAATCATAACTCTCAAATAGCTTTTCGGCACTGATCCCTATAATCCACAGCGACGTCTCATTTCATTTCAGAAATCAAAGCAAAACTACACCACCGGAATCTGCGTACAAACCTACCTCCGAAAATATCCTTCATAACTTTCCGTTTCGCTACCACCAGAATAATCCGCCTGTCTACATCACGCAGCGCCACAGGAAAGGCATCCTTTGCTTTGGCATCCAGCAAGCAGGATTGGTTATGATGTTGATGCAGCGATGATTGGTGGTAGTCTTTGCCGGAGGTCACACTGCAAAAAATCCGACCAGGATTAAAAGCCGCCCATTGGATTACGCTCGGTGCCGGCTCCGTCGATGATTCCACCACTGGATCTGGTTGAAATGGATTAATGTTGAACGAAAACTATACTATAAACAGTGTTTTTTTTTATTTAAATCGTTTATTTTTACAGGCTCAGTTACATAGGTTTAAAGGAGCCGAACTCCTTACTGTATTGTTACTAGTATATATACATTTTTCCTTAATTCTAATGTTAATAATATAGGAAACCGATTACTCGCGGTCGACTCGAGTTTAGAAGGGTGACATATTTTCTTCAGGAAAAGGAGGGGATATGAGGATATGTTGACAATGATCACACTCACACTCTCAATCACACTCATCACACTCAATTCTTAAACCTATCTTATATCTAATATGTATTTACATTTCATCTTATTCTTAAGAAGGGATCCGATCTCTCACAAAGGAAAAGGAAAAACTAAGGGTATAAGGACAATCACACACGAAGATCGATAGCTTTAAGGAATACATATATTTGGGACATGTAATCAAGGTCTAACCGAGCCAACACGTCTCTCACCGGCACCATGGGCTGCCTTCCTCGGGCCCGAAGGGTGACTACTAAATTCGATCTGGCGACAAGATACAGCTCGCACGACCAAACAACGTGCTCGATGTCGTGATAACCTTGGCCACAAACACAAAGATTGTTGTCGGCAAGATTAATACGAAAGAGCAGCGCATCTAACGAACAGTGATTGGACATGAGTCGAGAGAAGGTGCGAATAAAGTCCCGACTCAAGTCCAGACTTTTGAACCATGGTTTGAGGCTAACCTTAGGGATAATCGAGTGGAGCCACCGGCCCAATTCATCTTCGTTCCATTTGCGTTGCCAGTTAACTATGGAATTTTTGCGGACTAAAGAATAAAATTCATTGAAGGCGATTTGACGCTGATAAATATCACCTTCAATTGCACCTACCTTTGCTAATGAGTCAGCCCTCTCATTACCCGGAATTGAGCAATGTGAAGGGACCCAGACAAAGGTAATGACATAACAGCGTCTGGAATTCACTCAAAATTTCTCGTATTCTCTCAAGGAAGTACGGCGTGTGCTTTTCCGGCCTCACTGAACGGATAGCTTCGACAGAGCTAAGACTATCCGTTACAATGTAATAGTGTTCAACAGGTCGTGAGGCGACGCTGTCCAGCGCCCAGTGTATCGCTGCCAATTCAGCAATATACACTGAGCAAGGATTCTGAAGACTGTGGGAGGTGCTAAAAATTCGTTGAACACTGCAAATCCTGTGGACTCATTCATAGAGGACCCATCAGTAAAGTACATATTATCATATAAACAGTGTTGATGCCTGCAAAAATTTTACTACACGTGCTGAAAAGTCTCTCATTTCGGCAATCAGCTGCAGTATTTTGGCATTTTTTATTTATCCTTTAACATTCTTTTAACCCAGCGTTTTTACAAACCTTTGATAACCTTTGGTTTCATCTAGCTGTGAATTGGATACAGTGATTTTCAGTGCGTTACCAATCTTGCTTGGAATATGGAATGCTATGGATTTTTGTATCGTCTATTTTTCTTTATCTATTTTCCAATATTGTCACGATATTAGTCTTTCAGTTCACACTTGCCCTCGTTCATGTTCACCGACTGACAAACCTGGTCTCGAAATCTTCGAAGATGAAAAATGAAAATCGATTCTCCTCTCAGTAGCTTCGCTTCGACTAGGACTACTTCGGCATTCGCCACAACATGACTTAAAATTGACTACAAAATGAATTGACGAGCGTTGAGAGCGAGTGATGAACTATTCTAGCAAATGGTTGTTCTAATTAACGTGAATAATGAATACAAATCTGTCGTTTTTATATCAACAGAATTCACAAATTTGTCAGTGTTCTGAATACAACACTGCATACTTTTTTATATGTGTGAGTAATTTTCGTGTACGATACAAAAAAAAATCTAGCTCAACTGTAGTGAATGTCAAACCACTTTGAACTCAAACATCGATACATACAAACGTGATACATGAGAGAGAAAGAGAGAAAGAGAGAGAGAGAGAGAGAGAGAGAGAGCGAGAGAGAGAAAGAGAAACGAATTCATTTTGGGCGGAATCACTTCAACATGCAATGATGTCCATTTGACAGAGAAGAATGAAATGAGATAGTCGAGTTGGAGAATCAGATAGCAACTAAACGTCCAAATGACTGTTGAGTCATGTTGACGGAGAAACCCCTGGAAGAAACCAAAACTCATTCCCAATTGAATACAAAGGCGAATTTCTTCATAGTGCCTCAACTATCCTCAGTTGAATTTGACTTTGCCGAGCCATGGTGCAAACTCACCCAAAATTTAATCCGTATCTTTTTTATTCTAGTTGCTTATAATCCTCTCATATAAAAAAAATAACTGCACTACGAATTTAAATTTCATTTATCCATTTATTCAAAACAAATTCAAACAACCGAGTTTATATCAATATAGGGAACTATTCATCATTCCCAACTATATGTTTCTTATTGAACTTTTCTTTAAAAGAACTCAATATTTAATCGCCCTAGACTTGTCGCGTTCCTTTTAGTCACGTATCTCAAAACCTGAAACCAATCAGCGTGAGCAGCGCTTTCAAGCGGAAACCCAACTTCTCCGATAGAGTAATGCGGGGGCAACGGTGCGCACCTAACTGTTGTCGTTCAATAATTCTTGAAATAAAAGCAAATAAAATTCCGTTTGCTTACCAAATTGTAACTATATATATATATATATATATATATATATATATATATATATATATATATATATATATATATATATATATATATATATATATATATATATATATATATATATATATATATATATATATATATATATATATATATATATATATATATATATTACCTTTGAAACGTAGTGCAAGTATTTCTCGAGTTGTGTTTGTAATTGGACAAATACTGTTTTGTCTCATATTCCGAACAGTCTCAAATTCCGAACACTTCATTTTTAAATATAAATTTACTAAACTTTTATGTTATGAATAACTGAATAACACAGATATTCTTTGAGGTATAGAATTCCTTTTGACATCATTTACAGGTATCAATTCAGCCTATAATTTATAATATTACACATTTGCAAAAAAATGACAGTCAAATCCAATAGTAAAATATTTGCGTTAGCAAATTCTGTAAAAAACATACATCGTTAATTTTTCAGTTTTTGTTGTTGTTTCAACTATTTTGATTGCTGTTTTCATGTTAATCAAAACCCTGAAATTCTTTGGCTTTCAGCCTTCATTTTAACATCATTTACAGGTATCGATACAGCCTATAATATATAATATTGAGCATTCGCAAAACAAAGTGACAGTCAAAAACAAAGATTAAATTTTTATTTGCAAATTCTGTAACAAACAAGCATCGTTAACTTTTCAGTTTTTGTAATTTTTTCAACTGTTTTGTTTGGTATTTTCATGTTAAGTGCTAGAATTTGTACGAATCAACAATAAATGGATGATAAAAACGATATTTTATGCAGAAATCTTCATTAAAATTAGTGTTCGGAATATGAATCAAGTTTCTGCGCATGACTCAAATTGCGAACACTTCATTTTTCAATGTGAATTTACTGAACTTTAATGTTATAAATAATTTAATTATCAAAACCTTGACATTATTTTGGTTATAGACTTCATTTCAACATCATTTATAGGTATTGATACCGATATGGCCCTTGGTTCAGAAACCATGTAAACTATGGAAAACAAATACAATCAATAATTACGAAAGCAAAATCCATTTTTTGCGAGTATAACATTTTTCCAAAAAAGACTTGCTAATTGACTTTGATTTGATATATCGATCATATGAATCGGTCCAGCAGTTCAAAAGATATAATTTAAAAAAAAAATCATTTTTGCTGTTCGGAATTTGAGACAAAAAATGTTCAGAATATGAGTCAGTGACAAAAATGGTGTTCAGAATTTGAGACAAAAGTGATTAAACATATTTTTAGTTCTTCTCCATGAATATGTATTTGTAAATCAATTTTATTGTAGTCAAATGAAAAAGAAGATTCTATTGTATCTAAGAAGCAATTTAATTTCGCGAAGGAGTACTATTTTGAGTAATGAGACACTGTTTAATGGCCATCAAAGCTTAAGTGTTCGGAAAAAAACACTTAACGGTACCTATTTGAATACAAAAAGACAAATGCGCACCGGCAAAAGTGCGCACTTATTGAATTGAACTTCTGATATAACTTATACCAAAAATAAATACTTTATTATCAGAAGCGAGAGGAACATCATTACTAGAGAGTGTAGGCACCGTCTAGTAGGGAAGAGAGGGGTGTTCTATGGTTTTTTTATGGGTGGAGAAGACTGAGTGTTATGGTCGAACATACCACGTGGAAATTTTTGGAAGGAAGGAGAGTGACAATATAAGATATCCGAAAATGTCCAACATTTGAAACAAAATTCGTTTTTATTAACAAACTAGCTGACATATAAATCTGATGCAGACTAAGACGCATCAATCCTGATACTGACTGTTTAAATCAGTTGCTCCATTCTTGAGTTAAATCGTGAGGAACGGACACCAAATCATTTTTATTTATATGGATCAAGTTTATAAATACATAGTTACCTTCACTTGATTTATATGAAACCCTATTTCTTCCTGCCAGTTTTGCAACTTAGTCGAATTCGTGCTGGAGGGTGTTGGCTTCCGCAAAATCAAAAGCCAGACGCCGTAAATCTTTGAGAGTCATACCATAGAAAGTTTTGTCCAGTGCTCTGCAGTGGTCCACCAGATCATCAGACTGTTGACTCGTAAATACCTATCTGAACCGCCCTAGGTGCTCGCTGACACATCCCAGCAGAAGTAGAAATGTCAATAGAAGGAGATTCAAATCAAAAACCACTTACTGATATGAGCCTCTTCCTCAGAGCTGAATCAGAAACACAGAGGTCTTCCGCAATCTGACGCTTCGAGACTCCCTCCCGAAGCCTCTGTCGGGCCATTTGAGCATTTCTGGAGTGCATTTATTCAAATCAGTTTTCTTCTTATGGGTCCCGTTAAAAATTTGGTTGAAAAAATTTTATATTTTTTTTCAGAGCAAAACGCTAGTGCGAACTTTTACCCCACAGCCGCTGCGCACCTTTGCCCCACAAGCAATTTTTGAACTGATAGAATTTAAATTAAAAAAAGATCTTGAACTTTTTCACAAAAACTTATACGCACTACTATAGAATGAAGGTTTCTTTGACAGTGTAGTTTCGAACTTTCCAGTTATTTTTGGTAAGTTAATCATCATCTCCAAAACTGAAAAAATTAGATCAAAACATCACAAAGCTCTTTTTACCTCATAACTTTTTGCCACTTTCATGAAATGTATCTTGTTTGTATGAGTGAGCTGCTAGTATAATAATGTATCAAACAAATACACTGTTGTCGAATTGTTATTCTCGTTTGCTTCAACCTCAACCGCACCTCTGCCCCGCACTACTCTATGCCCCAACCCAGCTGTGCGTGTCGTCTACAACAGTGCATGGGAATCTTTTTTTTTTATTTCCCAGAAGTTCAATTTAGGATTGTGCGATCTTTATAAAAAGATCGATCTTGTCGAATCGATTTTCCAAATAGCGTAGAGATCGATTCACTGATTAAATCGGTACCAAAGAATCGATCTTTGTCGAATCGATCTTTAAAAAATCAAAAGCTTCCATCAGACGGTATTAAATAAAGTAATTGAAAACACATTACAGGTCGGACTCGATTATCCGGGATTCGAATTTTAGACTCGATTATCTGGAGTATTTTATTATTGATTCTCGGAAATTTTCAATAATTTGTATAATAATTCCATATTAAATAGCTAATATGGGTATCAAATGGAAGGGCTTGACTAGTAGAATACAGTTATTTATGCAAAATGCAAATCCAAGGTGGCGGCCATACCCATACCACTCCCACCCCCTTCCACTCCTCTAATCCCACCCAAATCCTTTCCACTCCTTTCCTTCCTATCCTCCTGAGAAGGGCCTTTTAGTTTTTTTTTGTTTTTGGAACACGCCTTTCGCTGGGTCACTTGTGCTTCGTTACCGCTTTGGTCCTCGGATCATTAAATATTTACTTCCCTTTACAGCTTATATTAAATATCTTATGAAGCATAGGATTCCTTCCTACCTTCTTCTTTAACCGAGGGTCGAGCGAGTGATTTTTTTGGTTTCCCTTTCGCCAGTCCCCTCTGGGCTGGTTTTATTGTGGCTCTTCACTGGACTAGAGGCGAATGAACTTCAAAGTATAAAGCCTCTTAAAAACAAAGAAAGAAGAAGAAGGTGGCGGCCACTACAAAATGGCGGATTTCATATTTTCTCAGAACCCCATCAATATGGGTATCAAATGAAAGGGCTTGACTAGTAGAATACAGTTATTCATGAAAAATGTAAATCCAAGATGACGGTCACTTCAAAATGGCGGATTTCATATTTTCTCAGAACCCCATCAATATGGGTATCAAATGAAAGGGCTTGAATAGTAGAACACAATTATTTATGAAAAATGCGAATCCAATATGGCGGCCACTACAAAATGGCGGATTACACATTTTCTCAGAACCGCTTCAATATGGGTATCAAGTGAAAGGGCTTGACTAGTAGAATACAGTTATTTATGAAAAATGCGAATCCAATATGGCGGCCACTACTAAAATTGATTTTTATGACTCGATTATCCGACTTGTATTAGAATTTCAACAACTGGTATCTGCCCAGAACTCAGCTGACAACGATCCCATAAAAGCCAATCCGTGCCATACGTCTGTCATTTAGTCGAAGCCAATTCTTGATTTTGACGCCAGTTCTAAAAACAACCTTTTGCCTGGAACTGATGTTAGCATCAACTTCAGTGATCCTATTAGCCACTGGTTAAGTACATCCCCTCAGTAGCTGCCAAATGTTCTATCTGTGTCAGCATTTGTACGAAAGCAAATCGTAGAAGAAACGATCCAGATGTTGACATTATGTTTAGAAAAATTGTTCGGTGGTCTTTGGTGAGATTAAAATCGATGGATAATGAAAAAAATCTACAAAAAAGTTTTTCTAAGATCGTAAAAATCGGAGGCAAAAAAAAATCGATTTTCTCGAGCACAAAAGATCGATACAAAAAATCGGAAATTGGAAAGCAAAAGATCGATCTTCTAAAAATCGATCCGAGATCGTCTAATCCTAGTTCAATTACGTAGTGATGAACGACGAAACACATTAATTACACTTTATATTCACTGAATTTCATGTCTATTCATTGATGAGAAAATGATGTCAAATTTACTCACTTAACCAACCGCAACGTTTTTGAATTGAAAAGTATTTTGTATGAATTAGACAATAATTATTTTTTTAAAGAAATTTGACTGGAAGGGGTCGATGGTATCGCTCCATTCGGGAAAAGGGTCTTGCCCAAAATGATTTGGAGATCTCTGTCCTAGATGAGTCAGACTTTCAAATTTAAAACGTTTTATACAGACTCGATTATATACTGAATCGATTATGTATGATTCGATCACATACAATTTTGAACTCGATTGTTTACAGCTTGAAAAAAGACGGGTGGGTAATGTCGGGGACATAACCGGAGTGACGTAGGACTATACAAAGGAGACAGCTTTTGTTAAATATATATTTTAAATATATTATTTTATTTTCTTCTCCTACGTGAATACCTACCTATCTACCTGAAAAATGGATTAGTTTACTGTTTACTCTTTATGAATATGTTGATGGTTCTGAAAAGAACCTTTGGTGTTGTATTTTTGTTATCACTCGATATTCCCATCATGTTCGTTTAAACCTTCCTGTTTAGCTATTGCGTTTGCCACTCGCCACAACTTTCACAGTTGGAAAATTTCTTCCCATCCAGCTTGTGACATGTGGTTCAGTAAATTACATTTAATGCGACGTACCGGAGAAACACTTTGCCACTCACTGAAACTAATTGTTGCCTTGATGAGCGCCGAACCGAAGCTACTCTGTTCTTGATGCGGGTTTTCTGATTGTCGTGAGCAGCTTTGCAAGCCAACTCGAGCACTCCGACGGCCGAAACTCTATAATCGCTGTTAGGTATACTGGTGCTCCGGCACCAATCCGTTCGGCCTAATTACCCTTGAGGAGCAATCAGTGAATGCGACCAACAGGGGACAGCACACCTGCACGATTCGAGTGGGACTTTGCCTTTCCCTTAACTTGTCCTCCTTTGTTACGTCCACGATGCCGATGCCGTACAACCACACGGGTTTACGGTTTGAAAGAAAATAAGATATTTTTTTGGGGTCCGCGTGTTTTATACTCTAGCGGTACACACTCACAGGATAGAGACAAATCGGCAGACTCAGCCAGAGGGGCGAGTCCAACGAGACGAACGAATGAGCGTTAAAAAGGAGCGATGGCAAAAAAATACATTCATTATGATTTGTTCGCTCGCTAAAAAGGGTCCTTTTCAGGATCACAAAATTATCTTCAATCTAAAGAGTTTATTGTTTTGTTATCACTCGATATCCTCATCTTGTTCGGCTAAACCTTTCTGTTTAGCGATTGCATTTGCCACTCGCCACAGCTTTCACAGTTGGAAAATTTCTTCCCATCCAGCTTGTGACATATTTTACAGTAAATTACATTCAATGGCACGTCGCATTACCACCACTCAGTATCGGATTGGAGGTAATTTTAACCTGTAATTGAACATTTGCGATGACAGTGGTACAGTGTCGACTTTCAATGTGGGGTCATAAGTTGGACCCCGAACTCTATGTTTACAAAAATGTCCACCTAAATATGTCGCATTACAGGTCCGTCCAATTAGCTAAATGTCGAGATAAGTGTAAATTACTGTACTTTCAATCTAGAAGCAATTTAAGAATTGGTGAAAATCAATAAGCTCAGAACAACTGCAAAATTCACATACTCATCAGATCCTGGCAAACAAATGATGAAAAAATCAATTTGTGTTTTATTATTTTTTGGATAATGTTTTAGAAAGCATTGAACTGTATTTCCTAAACTCTTTTTTGGAAGGTTTAATGGCCCTGAAAAGCGCCTTGTTTTATGGAATGGTTCCAATTTAGAAAACTCAGTACTCGTGGTTTTGAAAAAAACCATTTCGAACGCCCTCGATGCCGCCTTGTTCTGGATTTGCCACCAAAGCAGTTTGTATAAAGAACAAACTTTTTTCTTCTGCTACCTGATGCCGTTTTGCGATTGCGTTTGCCACTCGCCACTCGCTGCAACTGCCTGTTGTCTTGATGTCCACCGAACCGAATGTGTTCTGTTCCGAATGCGGGTTTTCTTATCGTCGCGAGCAGCTTTGCCAGCTAACTCGATCACTTCGGCGGCCGAAACAATATAACGCCGTCTAGGTGGACTGGTGCACTGGTACTAACGCGCTCGGCCTAGCAACCCTTGCGGGGAACTCCAGATCAACACGAGCAGGATTTTGCCTTTCCCTTCACTTTTCCTCCTTTACCATGTCCAGACATGGCTGCTTGGGTTGGTTTATTGATGTGTTGTGATGCGAACCGATGTGGTGTACGGTTTGAATGAGAATGATCGTTACGGCAGCGGAGCGGGGATTTTTAAGCTGACGAGCCAGCCGAGAATTACGCATGTGTGAGACTGCGACCAATGTTTCGTTCATTTTTTTCTTTTTCCTTTTCAATCGTGCTTCATTTTATTTCGCTGCTGCTCTGGTTGCCCGTTTTGGTCGGTACGATTTGAGGAGCACAAAATGGACCAATCAAAAATGGGCACATAGTGCATTTTGACAATGCTTGATATTTCACAATTAATCAATTATTTATCTCAAGAAAAATGAAATGTTATTCTTTATGATAGATGCGTAGATATATTTCCTATCAATTGATGCAAAAACCTTTGCGATCTATTGAGAAATGCTCGAGTTATAAGCGTTCCAAATCTTGCATTTTTTCCTACTTGTTCAGTGCCTAGATTTCCATTTCACCCCCTATATCTTCCGGTTAGACGTAGTCCTACGTCAAAAAAAATCTTCGCGGTATTTGGTTTTATTTCCAATATTCGTTTGCCGTTTTTAAGCCGTCAGTGTGTCATGATCTATAATTTTCAATCAACCAAGGACGTATGTCAATGAATTTCAATCTCTAGTTATCTATCAGGTTTTCTCAAATGGTTCCCATAAATTTCCATGGAAACCCCATAAAAGAATATACGCTGTTGTACAAAGTTCAAACTTCCACCTATGTATATTACAGGCTGTAAAAAAAACAAAAAAATTGTCATAAAGGACTTACCACTTTCATCAGAAATATGCTGCAAACCATTCGTTTTGATTTCCACATATTTAAGTCTGAATTCGCTTCTAGATGCAAAGACTGGTGTACATTTCCGGCTGACATTGCCCATCCCAGCTGTGAGACGTATTTCATAATCCCGCTTCAGCTCGGTAGTCTGTACGATCAGATCGATTCGATCGCCATCCGACAGGGCAACTTTTTGCACCATCACTGGTTCAATTAGATTCCCATCAAGGGCAATCACCAGAAGTTTATGATCTTCGATTTCAAGCCATCGCACGCAATTCGTCTGTCCCAGAGGTGCAACGTAGGCAACTCGAAAGCGATACTTTGCCCCAGACTGAACTTTCTGAACTAATCTCCTGTTGCCGTTAATTAAGAAGTTACCGTTGATTTCCGACACAATCCAGATGGTGTCGTTCAGACAGTTTTTTGTTAGCTGATATTGCTTTTGTTCATACACCGAATGGACTACGAGAGCTCCCACCAACCCGGAGTTTCGTTCCTCCCCGGAGAAGCCGTAATACAAATGGGTACCGGCGCGGTCCGCCTGGAACTTATATTGGAACGTTGTGAAACTTACTATCGGGCACTGGGTGACCCTGAAATCGATACAAAATACCGTTCGTTAACTTAACAACTTGTATACATGCCAAGATTTTCAAGGCCGTATGTCTATCATAAACCGGGGGTTCATAAAAGCTGATTTTAGTACGATATCAACGTGCATTTTGGTTTATCCTAAGTATTATCCTCATAACCAGCCATCATACATGAAATATCAATCTTCATTAAAATTTTTGAATTTAATTTTCTCTTGGGAAACGACAGCTAATCTACTGTAACTTCCTCAGAAATTCCCACTCACATACTCACATTGACACCCCGTCCATGAAGGGCGTGTGACGTTGACTTTGACCGGTCCAGTGGATAGAAATACTCCTGCCGGGGATGCGGTTCTCGACATCGATGACGATGAAATCCCTCTCGCACACGTCCAACACCGGCCCGGTGTGCTTCCCGTTGACAAGAAAATAGTATTGGATGCTGCCAGTCTCGAGCTGCTCGCTCCCTATACCAACAGCTGCCTCATCGCTGCTAATTATATTTTTATGATCCACTCTGTAATTAAATAAGCGGAACCCATTATTTCGCTCGAGAAATCAGCGGCGGCCAGGTTTTGTGCTTCTTTTGATACATCTTTAATTAGCACCCATAAATTCTCCCAAAGACTGGGTGGATTGAGTGCCGCCGCCGCCGCCGAAGCTGTTGTTAAGTCTATAATGAAACCAGCCTGTACGGACTCGCGCGGATACTTACCGGGATTTGAGGAGTGAACGCTTTTCTATAACCAACCGGTAGCGGCAAATTCTGGGCCACTCGGCCCGGCTGCAAGGCCTATCGCACGGGATGAAGATCTCCCCTGAAAGTGTAGCAAATGAGAACAATCCACATAAATGGGGTTGCGTTGTAAGATAATTTAATGCAATGAGATTTGTTGTCTTCTGCAGAATAAATATAAATCGCATAACTCAGTTTTCCATCCCCAGTCGGGTACACTGTACTCTATTGAGACGAAGCGAGCAAGAGCTAACGGAAATAAATTTACATTTAAGATCATCCATTCTGGTCAGTCACCGTGAAGAACCTTCTATGAAAGGTGTACTCCACTAACTAATTTTCATACTCCGGTTATATTGAAAAATATCGTTCTACAACGATTGCAAAAACAGCTCGTTTTGGTTCATTCATAACGAAACGTATAATGTCGTGGGATCACGAAACCTTGTAGACTCCGTTTGGAGCCCTGAGGACACGAAATGAATATTCCGATATCTTGAAATTGTGTAGGATATTTCTATTCTTACGTAAGCAAATGATGCAAAGGATTTGGAAAAAAATTAATTATCAACTATTGCAATTAAATGCTTTCATTTATTCTAATTAGTTGTTTTAATTTAAAAATATATAAATTTTAATCATAATAAATTTTTTTTGCCACCATCGCATCTGTTCTTGTTAATAATAAACTTTTACATTACGTTTACATTACATTTTCAGAAGGCTATCCCTGGAATTTCTCTAGTATTTTTTTTTTATCTTACTGATTCTCACTTCTTCCAATTTATATTCATTTATTCTCTTCTCATTCAATCAACTTTCTTATCAATTTTATTTCAAAAGTTACTTTGTTTGTCACATGTCAGTTTTTAATTTATTGATTATTTCACTCTCATTTTTTATTTATTCGATTTCATCGTTATTTTTATTATATACCAGCTTTACGGGTACAATCGGATCGACACGTCCAACAGATATTAAATTCAAATAAAACTCAAACTTAGTTCTTTTCCATCGCAAGCGAACTGAAACACGAAACATGGCTGATTGGGCTTGGGATCAATGTGTCTAAAACTAAGTAGTATCAGGACAAAATCGATACTCTCTGACTTTTCCAGTTCAAAGCAATATTATTTCCCCAATTTTTCATATGTCCTTTGTGCACACTTGCCATCTCTTACGTTTCGAGTCACAATACAGCACCTGATGTCGCGTTTTTATCATTACGAACAACAGATCAGCAAACTAGGAACATTCTGCGTAAAATTGTTGAGTGTTCGAAAAATTTGGCAAAATTCGATGATTTTTGTGACCCTAATTGCTGTTAGATTAATGTTCAGTGTATTCTGTGAGTCAGTGGGTGGTTTTATTGTTTATAGATGCTCAAAAGTTTTGTTTTGAAATTTGAAGTACATTTGAGGTAAAACCGATAAGTCTGGCTAATACCGACACCCAGTTTGTGTCTCTCTGACAGCAAAGAAAATTGCATTTATTATTTTATGTTCTAGAGACAAAACAACAAAACCGGACTAATATTCAAATAAACACAGCCAAAGTCAACGTTGAGTTGGGTATGTCAACAAAAAAGACATGGTATCCCCCGATCAACGCTCATCGGTCACATCTCTGGAGGATGCTCACTCAAGCTTGGATCATAGCTCCCGTGTTTATTCCCGTGAGAGAGAACCGTTAGACGTATTGGCACAATAAAACAATTTAAGAAAAACATAATTGGTGGCTGAGATTTCTAGACCGGAATTCGAGTCACTCGTTTTATTTGCATTTGCATTTTTGTACTTCGGATGTGCGGACTTCCAAAACAGTATGAACACAATACTTTGGCTTGGTTTTTCAAGACTAGATGTCTTCAGCTCACTGTACCGTTTGATGATTAGGCAAAATGTAGATAACAAATTGCTACGATAACGTCGATTGAACAGTATGCATATAAAAATCAAAACTGAGTGAAACTGAAAAAAGTGAAACTGAGTTCATAAAATCAAACAAATTTGCGGTACAAGGTGCAATGCCTTCAGAAGCTAATGTAAAATACATTGATCGTTTAACAATTTCTCCGTTCACATATTTTGAAAGTCCACATTCAATGAATGAAATGAACAAGGCACTTTTTTCTTCGTTACTAATCTTGTTTCTTCGGTAATCTATTACATTTCATTAATTGCCCAACACTGGGATTTGTTTGCAACTGTGCGCAATCCATACTCGCGGCTTCTTTTTTGAAATATGCACCTGACGCAGACTGAGACACATCAATCTCGATACTGACTGTTCAAATCCGTTGCTCCGTTCTTGAGTTAAATCGTAAGAAACGGACACCAAATCATTTTTATTTATAGATAGATTTAATCATTACACTCATATTATTACTAAGCCAACGGTAGTACTACGTCAACCTTGCGGTTATATCATAGTTTTTCTTTCGTTCAATTTTTGTTTTATTATTAAAAGATAGATCAACGAATAATGAACGACCCTTACGCTGAAAAGAGAGATCGATAAATGCTTGGAAATGCCAAGCGCAAATCATTGGATTTCCTAGCGCGTACCGGCTTATAAGCCACCATTCAGTCCGGTGTCAGAAAAGAAATGGAATTGGGAGCTTATAAACCACCTTCAGTCAGGTGGCAGAGAAGAGATGAGATTGGTAGCTTGTAGACCACCATTTAGTTCGAGCTTATAAACCACATTTCAGTCCGGTGGCAGAAAAGAAATGGGATTGGGAGCTTATAAACCACCATTCAGTCCGATGGCAGAAATGAGATTTAGAGCTTATAAACCACCAGTCCGATGGCAGAAAAGAAATGGTATTGAAACCTTATGAACCACCGTTCAGTCCGGCGGCAGAAAAGAAATGGAATTGGGAGCTTATAAACCACCTTCAGTCAGGTGACAGAGAAGAGATGAGATTGGTAGCTTGTAGACCACCATTTAGTTCGATGGCAGACAAGAAATGGGATTTAGAGCTTATAAGCCACCATTCAGTCCGGTGGCAGAAAAGAAATGGAATTGGGAGCTTTTAAGCCACCATTCAGTCCGATGGCAGAAATGGGATTTAGAGCTTATAAACCACATTTCAGTCCGGTGGCAGAAAAGAAATGGAATTGGGAGCTTATAAACCACCATTCAGTCCGATGGCAGAAATGAGATTTAGAGCTTATAAACCACCAGTCCGATGGCAGAAAAGAAATGGTATTGAAACCTTATGAACCACCGTTCAGTCCGGCGGCAGAAAAGAAATGGAATTGGGAGCTTATAAACCACCTTCAGTCAGGTGACAGAGAAGAGATGAGATTGGTAGCTTGTAGACCACCATTTAGTTCGATGGCAGACAAGAAATGGGATTTAGAGCTTATAAGCCACCATTCAGTCCGGTGGCAGAAAAGAAATGGAATTGGGAGCTTATAAACCACCTTCAGTCCGGTGGCAGAGAAGAGATGAGATTGGTAGCTTGTAGACCACCATTTAGTTCGATGGCAGACAAGAAATGAGATTTAAAGCTTCTAAACCACCATTCAGTCCGGTGGCATGAAAGAAATGGGATTGGGAGCTTATAATCCACCATTCAGTCCGGTGGCAGGAAAGAAACGGGATTGAGAGCTTATAAACCACCATTCAGTCTGGTGGCAGGAAAGAAATGGGATCGAGAGCTTATAAACCACCATTCAATCCATGATAAAAAAGAAATGCGATTGAGAGCTTATAAACCACCATTCAGACCGATGGCAGAAAAAAAATGGGATCGAGAGTTTATAAACCACCTTCAGTCCGGTGGCAGAGAAGAAATAAGATTGGTAGCTTGTAAACCACCATTTATTTCGATGGCAGACAAGAAATGGGATTTAGAGTCTGACGACAGAAAAGAAATGTTATGGAGCTTATAAACCACTGTTTAGTCCAGTGGCAGACAAGAAATGGGATTGAAACCTTATAAAACACTATTTAGTCCAGTGGCAGACAAGAAATGGGATCGAGAGCCGAAGGCAGTCAGTCCGATGGCAGAGAAGAAATGGGATCGAGAGCTTATAAACCACCATTCAGTCCGTTGTCAGGAAAGAAATGGGGTTCAGTGATTATAAACCACCATTCAGTCCATGGCAGAAAAGAAATGGGATTGAGAGTTATAAACCACCATTTAGTCCGGTGGCAGAAAAGAAATGGGATCGAGAGCTCTTAAACCACCATTCAGTCCGGAGACAGTAAATAAATGGAATTGGGAGCTTATAATCTACCGTTTAGTATGGGTGCAGAAAAGAAATGGGATTGAAACCTTATAAACCACCATTCAGTCCGATGGCAGGAAAGAAATGGGATAGGGAGCTTATAAACCACTGTTTAGTCCGGTGGCAAAGATAAAATGGGATCGAAAGCTGATAATTCACCATTCAGTCCGGTGAGAGCTTATAATCCACCGTTTAGTCCAGTGGCATACAAGAAATAGGATTGGGAACTTATAAACCACCATTCAGTTCATGGCAGAAAAGAAATGGTACTGGGAGCCGTTCAGTCCGGTGGCAGGAAAGAAATGGGATTGAAACCTTATAAACCACTATTTAGTCCAGTGGCAAACAAGAAATGGGATCGAGAGCCGATGGCAGTCTGTCCGGTGGCAAGAAAGAAATGGGATCGAAAGCTGATAATTCACCATTCAGTCCGGTGGCAAGAAAGAAATGGAATTGGGAGCTTATAATCTACCGTTCAGTCCGGTGGCAGAGATAAAATGGGATCGAAAGCTGATAATTCACCATTCAGTCCGGTGGCAGAAAAAAATGGGATCGAGAGTTTATAAACCACCTTTTAGTCCAGTGGCAGAGAAGAAATGGGATTGGGAGCTTATAATCCACCATTCAGTTCATGGCAGAAAAGAAATGGTACTGGGAGTCGTTCAGTCCGGTGGCAGTAAAGAAATGGGATTGATACCTTATAAACCACCATTCAGTCCGATGGCAGGAAAGAAATGGGATAGGGAGCTTATAAACCACCGTTTAGTCCGGTGGCAGAGATAAAATGGGATCGAAAGCTGATAATTCACCATTCAGTCCGGTGGCAGAAAAAAATGGGATCGAGAGTTTATAAACCACCTTTTAGTCCAGTGGCAGAGAAGAAATGGTATTGGGAGCTTATAATCCACCATTCAGTTCATGGCAGAAAAGAAATGGTACTGGGAGTCGTTCAGTCCGGTGGCAGGAAAGAAATGGGATTGAAACCTTATAAACCACTATTTATAGTCCAGTGGCAAACAAGAAATGGGATCGAGGGCCGAAGGCAGTCAGTGTGGTGGCAGGAAAGAAATGGGATCGAGAGCCGATGACAGTCTGTCCGGTAGCAAGAAAGAAATGGGATCGAAAGCTGATAATTCACCATTCAGTCCGGTGACAGGAAAGAAATGGAATTGGGAGCTTATAATCTACCGTTCAGTCCGGTTGCAGAAAATAAATGGGATTGAAACCTTATAAACCACTATTTAGTCCAGTGGCAGACCAGAAATGGGATCGAGAGTCGATGGCAGTCAGTCCGGTGACAGTAAAGAAATGGAATTGGGAGCTTAGAAACCATCGTTCAGTCCGGTGGCAGAAAAGAAATGGGATTGAAAACTTACAATCCACCGTTCAGTCCGGGGGCAGAAAAAAATGGCATTGGGAGTCGTTCAGTCCGGGAGCAGAAAAGAAATGGGATTGAAACCTTATAAACCACCGTTCAATCCAGTGGCAGAAAAGAAATGGGATCGAGAGCTTATAAACCACCGTTCAGGCCGGGGTCAGGAAAGAAATGGGGTTCAGTGATTATAAACCACCATTCAGTCCATGGCAGAAAAGAAATGGGATTGAGAGTTATAAACCACCATTCAGTCCGGTGGCAGAAAAGAAATGGGATCGAGAGCTCTTAAACCACCATTCAGTCCGGAGACAGTAAAGAAATGGGATTGAAACCTTATAAACCACCATTCAGTCCGATGGCAGGAAAGAAATGGGATAGGGAGCTTATAAACCACCGTTTAGTCCGGTGGCAGAGATAAAATGGGATCGAGAGTTTATAATCCATCGTTCAGTCCGGGAGCAGAAAAAAATGGGATTGAAACCTTATAAACCACCATTCAATCCAGTGGCAGAAAAAAAATGGGATCGAGAGCTTATAAACCACCATTCAGTTCGGGGGCAGGAATGAAATGGGATTGGGAGCTTATAATCCACCGTTCAGTCCGTGGACAGAAAATAAATGGTATTGGGAGCCGTTCAGTCCGGCGGCAGAAAAGAAATGGGATTGAAACCTTTTAAACCACTGTTCAGTCCGATGGCAGGAAAGAAATGGAATTAAACCTTTTAAACCACCATTCAGTCCGGTGGCAGGAAAGAAATGGGATTGGGAGCTTATAATCTACCGCTCAATCCGGTGGCAGAGATGAAACGAGATTTAGAACTTATAAACCACCATTCAGTCCGGTGGCAGGAAAGAAATGGGATTGGAACCTTATAAACCACCGTTCAGTCCGATGGCAGGAAATAAATGGGATTGAAACCCTATAAACCACCGTTCAGTCCATGGCAGAACAGAAATGGTATTGGGAGCCGTTCAGTCCGGTGGCAGGAAATAAATGGGATTGAAACCTTTCAAACCACTGTTTAGTCCAGTGGCAGACAAGAAATGTGATCGAGAGCTTATAAACCACCATGTCCAGTCCAGTGGCAGAAAAGATATGGGATTAAAACCTTTTAAACCACCATTCAGTCCATGATAGAAAAGAAATGCGATTGAGAGCTTATAAACCACCGTTCAGTCCGATGGGAACAACGGGGTGTCGTAGAACGAATTCCAATGAATGTTTTGAAACTTTAGCCTAAAGCGTTACATAGGAGTTTTCAAAAATTCGGAAAATTTCTTAAATGACGGCCATTTTTGTTATTTTGCATGAAAAATCGCATGAGATATCAAAAAACGGCTATGTAACGCTTTAGAGAATTCATTTTTACATGCTGATGAAAAATTTCAGTCAAATCGTTCGAGTAGATTCTGAGATATTGATACCACCAGGTGAAAAAACATGTTATTCATGTAAAACATGTTAATTAAATGAATAAAATTTTAAACCTGGGTGAAAAATTGTGAAATATCGTGAAACAATATGATGTAATGAATATGTAATTTGAACAAGAAAACCTAATTGACCTAAACCTAAACCTAAAAAAAACTCATTTGTGGAAGTCGAAATAGAAAACGATATTGAGTTATTTCTGAGACCCGAAGTAAAAAATCATACAATGTGAAGAAAAACTCATTCCCAGAAGCTAAAACATTCGATCGATATTTTTCTCAAAAAACGCCATATAGATTGTTTTTTTGGACTTTCATCACATTTTGGCTGGTTCGTCACCTTTACTTCCATTTTTGAAAGAATGTCGGGAGTGAGAATTGAACTCATGACCTTCAGCGTGAGAGGTATGGATGCTACCACTACGCCAAATCGCCTCCCGAGAACACCATATAGTGTCCAACCAGACGAAAAGACGATTTGAATGAAAATGAATTAGAATTTATAATTACAGAATTTTTTTTCCTTATTGAAAAAGTCCCATTCACTTTGGGTCCGACTTTGCAAACACAATTATTCATTATTCAAGTCAATTAAAATACAGATGAATGACAGTTTGATAATCATCAAACAAATGAAATAAAAACGCCATATCAACTTCATGAATATTTATTATTATTTTAATTTTTTGATGTTGTTGTAATATTTTATATCCACGTGTCGAATGAGGTCTATTTGGTCGCGTTTGGTCACGTTATCCAATAATGAAAATTTGGTTTTATAAATTTTTATGGTACCGGTCACCATGTATTCAGCCGAATGTACCTTTATAATTTGAAGTCGCTGTTCCTGGTCATCCCTTTAATGATGAAATATGGAACAAACAAAAACGACATATCAGTGTGACATGGCACATGCGAGATTTGTCATTAAATCCTCACCGGAAGAAGTATCTCCGTCCAATTATAAATATGTATCCATTTTTATTTTCAGCTCGAAAATCCATAATCATCTAAACTCTTATCTCATCCTTCCAAAAAAATACAAAGTGGACTATGAAACTCCTTCCTGGCCAGCGTGAAATTACATTTATTATTCTAACAACGCAACAATGCAGTTCATTCCCAACGGGTGGAACCAACCCTTTCCATCAATGTCGCGTTCTCTAATTTTTTTTCGGGCGCTTTCCGCCGGTTGATTTATGTCCACCGAGCCTGTGAGAAGTAAATTTCTATTTTTAATCATTTACGCCGGAGATGAAATGGCATTAAGACATCATTTTAACGAGTTTGGGGGGTGGTAGATTCATCTATCCGCCGATGGTTTATCTAACTGTCACACATTAATAAATCTCTAAATTTATATTCCCAATACCTCGGAGCTGAACAAACAGAGGAAATTCACAATGTTTTTAAATTCTGTCCAAATCGGTAATTGTGTGGAATGTCAAAATAAGAATCCAAGCGATGAGTGGGTTAGTTTTCATTCCTCAGGAATTGCTTGTTCAAAATTTGGTTGCTCGTGTATTTTCAGAAATGTAAGTAAACACGGCACACGTGCGGAAAAATTGGCAAACTCGATTATACGCTTCATAAACCATAGACAAACACTCACTTGGGTTAATGGCCGTGAAATGGATCACAATCATTGCCGCTAAGAACACTGAGACCGTAATCAACACCCGCAGTATCACTGTCACTAGCAAACGAATCTTCGTCATGATGACACCGGAAATATCGGGAGACTCCAGCGATGTAATGACCATCGAATTACACAATTTATGCCCAACGTCTCCGAGAGAGAGTCGATACCAATCCACTACTGATACTATTCCGCCAATGCACTCCGACACAACTGTAAACGAGGTTCGTTCTTGGACTCTGCAATCAATGCAAAATTCGATGTTCGCATGGTAAACAAAAAAAAAGCACGAAACCCCACCTTGCGACGTAAGCACTATATGCTCGATTCGTTTGCTTTGGACAAGTCGAAAGGGCCATGACAAAGCGACCATCCATGGCCCTAAATGCACACGAGATGCGAAAAAGTGGCATAAAACTCCTCCAGCGGGGTTGGAGGGGATCCGATGGTGTGGCGTAATCTCGCGCTAAGATTTCAAGGGTCCAGAGAGGGTTCATTTTGGCGTGCCATAAGCGGTAGTAGTTTGCGGTTATTACAACGGATACCAATATTTGTCCATAAAAATGTTGGTGGTGGAAACATAACCTGTGTAAAGGATGATGTAGGAAGTTTTCACTTTTGTTAGCCGGTGAACAGGCATGCTGTCTGTTCGATCGAGCTGTGCAGCTCTCCAGGTGAAAACGAAATGGATTATGCAATCGTCATTTAATGAGCGTTTTGATCGTTGTCATAGTTTATGGGTTTACTATGTTTGATGTAACTGAGCAAATTACGGCAGACCATTACTATAAGCGCCATAAACGATTTCAATTAATCTTCAAAATTTTTGAAAATTTTAGAATTGCCACAAACTACGAAAAAACCCATGCATTCAAAAAACCCTGATCTTTTGGAAGACTGTATTGGCGTTGGTCCTTAATTTGAATATTTCAGATCATTTAAGCACACTTCCCAGCGATAAAGGCAAAAATTCATACAAAGAGAAACTGAACACTTAACTTTTTCTTTTTTTTTTTATAAATTCGTTTATTTTTACAGGCTCAGTTGCATAAGTTTAAAGGAGCCGAAATCTTAAATATATTTTTAAAACTATATATATGAACAATTTTCTTAAATCTATGGTTAGTAATGTGGGAAACCGATTACTCGCGGTGAACTCGAGATTAGAAGGGTGACATATTTTTCTCAGGAAAAGGATGGGGTATAAGGAAATTATTACAATGTTGATAATCACACACACTCAATTCTTAAATCTATTCGTACATCTATTGTGAATTTACATTTCATTCTCCTGTTTATAGCAAGCGGACCAATTACTCATAAAGGAAGAAATGGAGGGTATAAGGATATAAGGATAATCACACACGAACATCGATAGATTTAAGGAAAACATATATTTGGGACATGTAATCAAGGTCTAACCGAGCCAACACATCTCTCACCGGCACATTGGGCTGCCTTCCTCTAGCCCGAAGGGAGTTCTCTAAATTCGATCTGGCAACAAGATACACCTCACACGACCAAACAACGTGTTCGATGTCGTGGTAACCTCGGCCACAAACGCAGATATTGCTGCCGGCCAGATTGAAACGAAAGAGTAGCGCGTCTAACGAACAGTGATTGGACATGAGTCGAGAGAAGGTGCGAATAAAGTCCCGACTCAAGTCCAGACTTTTGAACCATGGTTTGAGGCTAACCTTAGGGATAATCGAGTGGAGCCACCGGCCCAATTCACCTTCGTTCCATTTGCGTTGCCAGTTAGCGATGGTATTTTTACGGACTAAAGAGTAAAATTCATTGAAGGCGATTTGACGCTGATAAATATCGCCTTCAATCGCACCTACCTTTGCTAATGAGTCAGCCCTCTCATTACCCGGAATTGAGCAATGAGAAGGGACCCACACAAAAGTAATGACATAACAGCGTCTGGATAAAGCACTCAAATTTTCTCGTATTCTCTCAAGGAAGTACGGCGAGTGCTTTTCCGGCCTCACTGAACGGATAGTTTCGACGGAGCTAAGACTATCCGTTACAATGTAATAGTGTTCAACAGGTCGTGAGGCGACGCTGTCCAGCGTCCAGTGTATCGCTGCCAATTCAGCAATATACACTGAGCAAGGAAACTGAAGACTATGGGAGGTGCTGAAAATTTTGTTGAACACTCCAAATCCTGTGAACTCGTTTATAGTGGACCCATCAGTAAAGTACATATTATCACAATTGATACTCCCATACTTTGCATCGAAGATCGTTGGAGCGATCCTCGATCGTTGATAATCTGAATATTCATGGATATCTTGCTTCATGGACAGATCAAAATGTACAGAGGAATTGATGTAGTCAGGAAAACAAACACGGTTGGGAATATACGAAGAAGGATCAACCTGCATGGAGATGAATTCATGATATGGGCTCATGAATCCAGAGTGAGAATTTAGCTTGATCAGCTGCTCAAAATTTCCGATCACCAATGGGTTCATAACCTTACACCGGATGAGGAACCGAAGAGATAATAAATTGAAGCGATCTTTTAGTGGGAGTACGCCTGCCAAAACCTCGAGACTCATGGTATGCGTTGAGGGCATACATCCCAACGCAATACGGAGACAAAGATACTGAATTCGCTCGAGTTTAATTAAGTGTGTTTTGGCAGCTGATTGAAAACAGAAACTGCCATACTCCATCACTGAGAGAATAGTTGTTCGATACAACATTATAAGATCTTCGGGATGGGCTCCCCACCAGGTGCCGGTAATTGCACGGAGAAAGTTTATTCTTTGTTGACATTTTTTACTCAGATACCTAATATGGGCCCCCCAAGTACATTTGGAGTCGAACCAAACCCCAAGATACTTGAATGACGTAGCATGAGTGATCGGTTTACCCAAAAGTTGAAGCTTTGGTTTTGCTGGTCTATGCTTCCTAGAAAAAACCACCATCTCTGTTTTCTCCGTGGAGAATTCGATCCCTAGCCCAATGGCCCAGGTTGAAAAATTGTTCAAAGTATCTTGTAAGGGTTCTTGTAGGTCGGATTCTGTTGATCCTACGACAGAGACCACTCCATCATCTGCAAGTTGTCTTAGGCTGCAATTTTGTGTAAGGCAATTGTCGATGTCGCTTACATAGAAGTTGTACAAAAGGGGGCTTAAACATGAGCCCTGGGGGAGGCCCATGTAAGAGACCCGACTTACTGCCGAATCTCCGTGAGAAAAGTTCAAATGCTTCTCACAAAGCAAGTTATATAACATATTATTCAATAGAGGCGGCAGACCCCGAGATTGTAATTTGTCTGACAAAACCTCTATTGAAACAGAATCAAAGGCCCCCTTTATGTCCAAGAATACTGAAGCCATTTGTTTTTTTTTCAGCGTAAGCCATTTGAATTTCTGAAGAAAGCAACGCAAGACAATAATTCGTCCCCTTGCCCCTGCGGAACCCATATTGTGTATCTGAGAGTAGGCCATTCGTTTCAACCCATCGATCGAGGCGAAACAAGATCATTTTCTCCAACAATTTCCGTATACAAGACAGCATTGCTATTGGGCGGTACGAATTGAAGTCGGACGCGGGTTTTCCGGGTTTTTGAATAGCTATAACTCGTACTTGTCTCCAATCATCTGGAACAATATTATGCTCCAGAAACCGATTGAATAAATTCAACAAGCGATGTTTCGCCACATCAGGGAGGTTTTTCAGCAAGTTGACTTAATTCTATCTGTTCCCGGAGCCGAATTGTTACAAGAAAGGAGAGCAAGAGAGAATTCTACCATCGAAAACTCGTAATCAAGATCGCACCTATCTTGTGGTATATCTCGAACAATTTTTTGCACAGGAGCGGAATCAGGACAAACCTTCCGTGCAAAATTAAAAATCCATCGATGTGAATATTCTTCGCTTTCATTTGTTGAAGAGCGATTTCTCATGTTTCGAGCCACTTTCCATAATTTTTTCATTGACGTTTCTCGTGACAAACCTCCCACGAAATTTCGCCAATAAGCACGTTTTTTCCCTTTGATCAAGTTTTTAAATTGATTTTCAAGGTCCAAATACGATTGAAAATTTTCAATGGTTCCACGTTTCCGAAAAGCTTTGAATGCGTTCGATTTATCCTGATAAAGCTTGGAACATTGGCTATCCCACCATGGATTGGGACGCCTTCGGCGAAAAGTGGAACCTGGGATGGGCTTCGTTTGAGCGCGAACCGCGCTGTCATAGATCAAACGAGAAAGGAAGTTATACTCCTCCAATGGAGGCAAACCATCTCTGGAATTGATGGCTAGAGCAATCGCGTCCGCATATTTTTTCCAGTCAATGTGTCTTGTGAGGTCATATGCCATGTTTATAGATTCAGAAGAATTCGACCCAATGGTGATGGAAATTTTGATTGGCAAGTGATCACTACCGTTGGGGTCCTGGATTACATTCCACTTGCAATCTAACGATAGTGAATTCGAGCAAAGCGAGAGGTCAAGAGCACTTGGGTTAGCAGGAGGTTTAGGTACACGTGTTGTTTCCCCAGTGTTCAAAACGGTCATATTGAAGCTGTTACAAAGGTCACATATCAACGATGAACGATTGTCGTCGTACTGTTCCCCCCAGGCAGTTCCGTGAGAGTTGAAGTCTCCCAAGATCAATCGTGGCTCAGGATGGAGTGAGCACATGTCAACAAGTTGCTTGCGGCTAACCGCAGCTCTCGGAGGCCAATACAAGCTGACAATACAGAGGTCTTTTCCTCTGATGTTTGCAAGACAAGCAACAGCTTCAATCCCTCCAATAGGTGGAAGGTCAATTCGAAAAAATGAGAGGCACTTATTGATCCCCAATAGCACCCCTCCGTATCTGTCATCACGGTCCAAGCGTATAATATTAAAATCGTGGAAAGAGAGATCATCTCGCGAAGAAAGCCAAGTTTCGGACAGAGCAAAAACATCACAATTGAACTTATGAATTAAAAATTTGAATGTATCCAATTTAGGGATAAGACTACGACAATTCCACTGTAAAACAGTGATATCTCCGACCTCTCTATTTGAATTAGACATCAAGAGAGATAATCATTGCAAGGAGGGGCCATGTTTGCATCAATTGTTGCAAAATTGTCTTTAATACTGGAAGCATTGATATGACAATGGTTCTGATGGAGTCGGAAACATTAAAGCATGTGAAGATTTGAGCCACAAGGTCAGTCAACTTTATAAATCCCGATTGGGAAGTTGAACTTGACGGTAAAATAGGGACAGTTGGGGTTTTTGATGTCCCTTCGAGTGCTGGGTCGTTCGAAGGTGAATTATTCCCACGGAAGCCAGGAGGAACCTGATTTTGCTTGTCCGCTGCACTCGATTTTTTAGGCATGCTAACAGAGGGTATAACCGGAGGGGCTTGTCCTTGAACTTTGGGAGTGGTCACATTTTTGCGCCGGGGATTCCCTTGGAAGATGTACGGTGTGCCCTCGTTAGCTGTATCCGCTTCCATTTCGTCAACTGGCAGCGAAGCGAAGACGTTGTTTGCGGTTAAAGGTTGTTGCTGTTGGGCCAATGGAGAAACGCCCTTTAAAATTTCCGCAAAAGTGCGCTTCGAGCGTTCCTTTAAAGAGCGCTTCTGCTTCTCCCAGCGACTCTTGTAAGTTTCACAAGCCGAGAGCACGTGCGGAGTTCCTCCGCAATATGGACACTTTTGCTCAATCGCACTGCAGGATTTATCCACATGTTGCTCTCCGCAAGTGGCACAGCGCTCCTTGTTGGCGCAATAAGCTGCTGTGTGACCAACTGACTTGCATTTCAGGCAAGTCATGGGCTTTGGCACGAAGAGTCGGTAGCTTCAATTTGTCCACCATAACGTAGTCAGGGAGGGCGGAGCCAGCAAAAGTGACTCTAAACGAGTCGGACGGCGTAAATTTCGATTCTTTCCCTTCCTGAGAGACTTTGCCGAGTTGTCGGCATTCTAAGATTTTAACCTTAATCAAAGGCAGCTTTTTAAATCTGCCATCTCCTTCCATAATTGATTTGCACGTCAGACCCGTTTCGGTTATCACCCCCGAGATTTCTACGTCATGGGAAGGCACGTAGACACGATATTCCAGGGTAAACCTCTGGTCGAAAACAATACCGTTTGCGTCTTTCCGATCAGCTACGACAACACGCAGTTTGGTCGGTCTAACCTTCGAAATTTCTGTCACGGAGGAGTATCTTGCCAGATCTTTCATGATCTGAATAACATTAAGTGCTTTTCCGTTTGGCTTAGGCCTGAAGAAAACAACTCACGGACCAGTTCCAGGTGCATCTTCAGGATAGACCTTGACACGTGGAGAGAAGACTACAGGAGGAGAAGGAGATGACGAGGATTGAAGGGGATCGGAGACAACAGGATGGGGAGGCGAAATCTGAGCTGGGGTAGGAGCGAGGGGGGTTGGAGAGGAGGTATTTGCAGGTTTTTTAGAGGGGGGCTTGCTAGAGTTAGCAGACTCGTCCCCGGACGAAACATCCTCTGATGTAGGAACGCGTTTAAGTGTCTTCGCTGTTCCTTTATTAGAACTTTTTTCAACCAGAGGGGAGTCATCATCAGAGATCTCCATATCTGGAGATCCTCCCCCTCCTTCTGCCATTCACAATGCACCCCAGTGCTGATGAACTGGCAACCGCTGCTTGCTTCTCAATCGGAGCGCTTGAGCGCTCGGCACTATCACACACCACTAAGAAGTGATGCTCTCCTTCACACTGCTGTAAGTTAGCAGCGAATCGCGCTGGTATTGTGTGCGTGCAACTGACCACCGATGTCCGACTTCGATTGCGATGGCGATAAATCGGCGATAACTGAAAGCCGGCTGGCCTTGCCAGGCTTTGACGATTCAGCCTTTCTCACCAATTCCGAGTTCACACTGCGTTCCACGATATCTCGAACAGTTCGAAAACGCGCGAAAAAAGCACACCCGGGCGACAAAAAAAAATAACAGCCAACGGTAACCGAAAACAATGCTTCAACGGAGACGCTCACAGCACACGACCGGTTACTCGAAGCTTATGACAAAGAATGTACACTTAACTTTTTATATGCAATAGAAACAATATATTTAGTGTAATACTTTTTAATATAAAGCGATTATGAATCTTTCTGTTTTTACCATATTATTTGAATGTTTGCATGTAAGCAAACTAAAATAATCATCTTTTCTATTTGTATTTGCGAGGGTAGGGTAAGAGGTTTCTTTGCCGACATAGTTTTAGACAGCTGATGGTAAATTTATCCCGTTTCGGTGGTGAAAGCTTTGTTATTCTACGTTTAGATTTGAAAATGTTTTGACAGATGGAAGACCCCATATTTAACCATTGAATATGATGGAAGAGGGTAATTCAGTATGAAATACACTTTTCCTTTAATTTTCAGTAACAGTAGTGTATTATTTTTTTATTTGAGTACAAGCAAACTTGTTTTTTGTCCGATCCATTTTTGTGGGGTTCCTCTTTTAAAGATTTTTTTTGAGATTTTATTATTTGTGCACTTGATTTGTGTGATTCATGTTCGGATTTAATAATTAAATCGCACAGAATAGGTCGCACAAACACGGAATCACAAAAAAAAGAACACAAAAACAGGTTTGCCTGTACTATAATAGATTTAATTATTTGTCGTTAACCTATTTAGGCTAATACATTCGTAATAATACTTAACACTACTTACTTAAAACTAGAAAAAGTTAGCTAGCTAGAAAGGTAATTAATTTATTTAACGGGGGTTTTTAGTGTAGAGGCCGTTTCTTCGAGATCCAAAAAAACGAGAAAAAGTTATAGGAGGGTTATGTCGGAGACATGATCACATAGTTGACGTAGGATTCCGTTAGGCTATCTGTTATATGCTGATTTTGAATATGTTTGAAAAATTACATCGTTAAACTCTTTGATAATAATTTGATGGCCCTGATGGGCCGTTTTTTTGGTTGTTGGGTATTGCATGTTCACTCTACCAGTGTTTATAACCGAGTGATGATGGCTGAAGGATGGTGATTAGTCGATGGATGGTGCGTATCACGATAGAAAATGCCGGAGTGGAATGAGATATCGTGAAAGCCGCCCTCTGTGGCCCTGAACGAGATGACTTCTGTGTTCTGACAACAATGACAATACTTGCAAGTATTAGCGCAAATGCAATCCTAGTTGAAGGCAGTTTTGCGACTGGCACGTGAACCCTAATAACATTCCAGTACGACATTCAAGAAGCTTGGTATTCTCTAAATATTTTTTTTGTCGCACAACCTTAACGCCTGCTTCGCCATAGCGTCAGTTCAATGCATTGATGCAATGTCAAAGGCACCAACGAAGCCTTTATGATGACAGAACACAAACAATGTTAACTGTTTGGAAAAATACTGAATATTTGCCTCAGCAGAGCCCTAGCCCAAACCCTAGCGCAAATGTTTCCCTCCCGCTAACTCTCCTCCTTGTTTATATTTATCATTACGGCTGCATAACTTGCACCAACAAACAATCATCAATCATAGCATCAAAAAATTAGGCGATTGTTGCATCGTGACGGGACCAATGCACACGGGAGCAGATACAAATGGGGTTTCAGCGTAGCGAAGATGCACTATTTCTACGTACGGGTTATGAAGCACGCACGTACGCACACAAATATTCATATATCGACGGCTTGAAGCAACTAAATATACTCATTCTTATCTCCGTTTTGCGCTCTTCTCAACAGAAGCCCTTTCTGTTAATATTGCCCGTCTAGATAAGCTTAGCTGTCATCCTTGGTGAAGAGAGTTTTGCTACCATCATGTGAAACCAAATCACAGGCAAAATTCCAGAACATTTTTTTTCTCGGAACACTGCCACGGCTGCATATGCTTTTAAAAACAATAAACGGAAAAGTATTAAATTCAATCAAAATGCCTCGGCAAGCGAAGAGAAGAGTTAAGGCTCTCCAACGTGAATATGTGAAAATAATACGATCAACGAAGGAAAATATTAAGGAATTATCAACATCGAGTTACTATGCGGAAAACTTGTTAATACCAAAAGAGCCCCAATTCGCATGTGTTATAAATTTGCTCATGTTACGCTCGCATATAATCAGAATTTTACTTCATATGTAAATGCACCTTATTCAAAACTCAGGGCCCTCATTGACCATCTTTGTGTTGTTACAGAATAGCTACGTCCATGCAACAATCATCAGCGATGGAGATCGATCCATGGTCGAAATAAGATCGATTCATCCATACAACTGCTCTGCTCTGCCAGACACATCGGGCTACTGTTCTATAAATAACTCAACAATGATCAATCAACTGTCTCCGCTGTCCGGTGGTCCAACTGGATAATGGAAGAACAGAAAGAATATTCTTACGCCTAAATGGCTACTGTATGAATGTACCATATGTAATGGTATAGAAGGAATACTGGCGAATGGCAACTGTGTAATGTGATAATTATAGATATGATAACCATGTGACATGTACACGATTAAAATTCGGCTCTGTTACAGCTAAAATGCTAATGAGCCTTAAATAAATAAATGGGATAAAAAAATGCACCTTATATATATATTTATATTTGCAATTGTTCATCGGAACATATCGTACATACATTTTACTTTAGTATTGAATTGTATTTTTTTTTTCAAATGTATTCAAAACACGTGTGAATGAAGCGCTACACAGTCTGATAAGTGAATTGATCAATTTACGTGTGCTTAGCTCTTCTCTCACAAACACTGTTACCCCATTTTTACACGTGGGTTTACCTATACTACTATAATGGCTAGCTTCCACCTTCAACTTAATGGTTTTGATCGAGAATTCGTGAAACGGTCATTCTCACGATGTTTTATTTTTATTGATGCATCTGTGTGGTACCGTATGCATTTTCTGTAGAACGCTTGTTTGGTGCAGGTTGAATGACGATGCACGGAAGATGCCTATAGCTGCGAAAGCACACTTGATACTGGCAAATATTGCCATTTTGTTGCTTTTATGGGTTGTCAAAGACATAGCGAAGTGATTAAGGAATGTGGAATAACGGCGGGCGTTGGTGGAACAAATATTTAATCGCATGTTGCCGAGTTCGTGTGACAACTGCGAAAATCCCGCTGGAAGCGCGATGAATACTCAGTGCGATGCGTGCATTGAAATATAGAAACAAATTGCGACGTATGACCAGTTCGCGTATTAATATCGCAAAGGCAAGAAATAATCGAGAACTGCTTCTACAAAGCCAAGGGTTAACGATTTACTTTTTTTCACCGAAACTAATCTAAAAATGAGTGATTTATGATTTATGATTTCTTTGCATTTATGAATAATATTCGAAATGTTTATTTATTTTTTTTTATTTCGTCGAACCAGCGTAGACTACATATGTTGCTCAAATATAATAATGATAGTAAACTTAACAGGCGACTACCTTGAAAATCCCAGAAAAAAAAATCAGGGAATATCAGGGTATTTCGTCTCAAATCTGGAAAAAAATCCTGGAATTAGAATTTTAATTATTGCAGTAATTAGAAAATTTTGATCACACCAAAAGCTGAAAAGGTTGTTCTTCGGTAATTTATGTAGAAAATGTTAGAGTTTCTCAGATGCCTAAGGGGTGGGTAGAAATTTAGGTTTTCTAATATTTCTTCTGAGTCGTTGTGATATGATGTCGATAACAGGGCTCCGCATAGTCACAGTCAACTGAGGATAGTCAGCTGACTATCTGACTGACTATATCCGTATTCAGTTAGTAATGACTTTTGGCTTCTTCACGCATGTACCAATAAAAACATCTCTCTACCGCATGTACCAATAAAAACATATTTAAAAAAAAAGTTCCATTTGAAAAAAATGTAGGGGGTTGTATTCAGGACACAATCGTCCAAGACGTAGGACTACGTATTCGTTTTATTTCTCCGCCAAAACGCCTAAACAGTCAGTCGGGCGTTTAGTCGCTATCTCCCTCTACCGACTCGACTATATCATTTCATTCTTCCCAGTCAAATAGTCCTCATTGCCCCAAAACGAATTCGTTCCTCTCTTACTCTCTCCCATGTACGTATGCATGCATCGATATTCGAGTTCAACGTGGTTTGACATACGCTACAGGTGATCTAGTTTATTTTGTTTCGTACACGAAAATTACTCACACGTATAAAATAGCGTGCAGTGTGTGCGCGCTATTTACTAATACTAACGCGAGGACCTTTATAGCATACTTGATAAATGTCTAAGTTCGTTGGTTTGAATTCACAATGGGTAGAAAATAAACCGTCCATTGATGGGGTAACTTCTTTTTTGCATCAGAAATCATGTTTTCGTTCCTATTTATATGGAAGTAAAAATAAGATTGCGTACGCGGGTATAAATTTAGTGTCAGGGGGAAATGGAAGTGTGGATTGAAGTCAGTTGAATTAAGAGGCAGATTTGTATTCATTAGTCGAGTCAGTTAAAATAACCACTAGTTCACCAGTCATCCTCGCTAGCCAACGCTAGTCAATTAATTGTCTAGTCAAGTCACTTTTTGTTGGCGGCGACTGCCGAAGCAGTTCTAGTCGAAGCGAAGCTACGGAGAGTAGAGTCGGTTTTCATTTTTCACCTTCGAAGATTTCGGGCCCTAGTCGATAATAAATAGAATCATGACAGAGTTCCGATGCTCTTTTAACTTTTAACGAACGAGCGCATTTTTTTAGAACGATGACCAGTTGGTCGACGGATTTTTAAGAAATTAGGTGCTTTATTTCCAGAGCGAGAAAAGGTGCATGAATCATATTGCTTTATTGGATTGTACGCATGTACGCACGATTCCATTTCTCTTTCTTCTATCATAGAGCGCCGAAAATGACGATAACAAAATTTATTGACCGTATACAAAACTATGTATTTGCACTGAATGCTCGGAAAGGAATATTCCAGACCACGTTGCATGCATAAAAAAGGCATAACCTAACAGAATTCCTGAAGTATAACGGAATGCCGCATGTATGGCGGCATTCGATTTATTTAGAATATTTGCAATGTCGCGAGTATGGCAACACTCGTTCGCTAAGGGTTAGGCTTATCATATTAATTAGCATGCAACGTGCCTCATACGGAGGGAGATGATATGAAAACCTGCCTACACCCAAGATTAATTTTTATCACATGTTTTGGCATCCCGATTTATCCGCTAATGAGCCTTGAAATAACAGAAAATGTGCTACTCCTCCATACTGGTATATCATTTGTGTAATATATATGCTATAGTAATATGAGTGGGCGAAACAAGACACATTGCAAATAAGCACGCATTAAAATATTAAAGCGTCAGCGAGATCGATGTCATCACAGCTACTGGGGAGACGAAAACAGCTATAGCTGCCGAAAAGCTCAAAGTCACAACGGTGAAGAATCCAGTTATTCTTAGAACTTTCAATTACTTTGATTACTGCAACCGAATACATTTTGTTATGTACTTTTTTCGATCAAGTTCGATCAACGTAAAATTATGTCTTTAGGCAACTTATTAAAGATATAATGAATATTAAGAAAGCCAATTCATTCCCGCTCGACGTTCGCCGGCAAACGATGTTATTCAACAATTTCACGAACGGGAAGTGGATATTGTGAGGAAAGAAGCACTAGCGCAACATTTATGTAGACTGATTGCAGAAGAACTTTCACCAATCGTTCAATATAAGGTACACCGGGGCAAGTTGAAATGATTTTTTCGAAGTTCAACTTGAAAGTTATCTTAAAAAATCACAAAATCACTAAATTGGATTCTGTTTGCAGCATATACAAGGTTTTTTTTCTCTATTATAGTGACTTTCAACACATTTCGGTTGGTTCGTCCCTTTAACTTCCATTTTTGGAAGAATTTCGAGAGAGAGAATTGAACTCGTGATCTCTGCGTGAGAGGTATGGATGTTACCACTACGCCAGATCACCTCCACGATATACAAGTTATAATAGATGACTTTCGATAAAAAATAGGGATTCACACTGGATGTTTCGAAAAATATCAATTTTGAAAACGTTCAGTTTTCCTATGCATTGTTTCCCGTTGTCTCGTAGAGCGGGGTAAATTGAAACGCAGAACAATCATGAGTTTAATGTGCGGTTTTGCTTCTCGAGCAATCTACAACTGGTTTATGAAACACTAAATTGAAAGAATTACATATAAATTACATATTTTGAAAAAAGGGGTTTGGTACACGTGAGATGTGGGGGAGTAGTTTAATACACACAAAATGGACAATACTAGGAATTAATATACGAAACAATAACATCAAGAATACTATTTCAGACGCTTTCATGTCAGAGTAGAGCCACTCAAAACGGCCACAAATGAGGTTTATGGGTTCATTCAAATATTCAAATATTACGTAATGCAATCAAAAAGGGATGGAGTGGATGGCTAGTGGAAACTTGTTTAGAAATAAATCCAACTAAATCTAAACATATCTATGCAAATGACCATTTGTTTCATGTCATGTAGAGAACAGGGAAAATAGTAAAAAAATGTGTTACGTAATATTTGAACGTCCTCTAAAGGGTGTGTTACATCAAATTGCATCACGGAAAAAACGCTGTAGAAATTCGCCCAGTAGACCGATCCTTTTGAAAATTTTAGACAGTAAAATAAAAACTATTAAACAACTTTTGGCATTTTCTTTTTATTCATACTTCGAGCCCAAGACCGTATGCTCGCACCTTCCTCTTTACCCTGTCCATAAGGTTCTGTACAACGTCAGGTTGTAGTTTTTTTTTGAACAGAAATCCATTTTCTCTTGAAGTCCGCCTCCGATTTGGCAACTTTTGGGTTCTTCCGGAGGGCCTGCTTCATAATCGCCCAATATTTCTCTATTGGGCGAAGCTCCGGCGCGTTGGGCGGGTTCATTTCCTTTGGCACGAAGGTGACCCCGTTGGCTTCGTACCACTCCAACACGTCCTTTGAATAGTGGCACGAAGCGAGATCCGGCCAGAAGATGGTCGGGCCCTCGTGCTGCTTCAATAGTGGTAGTAAGCGCTTCTGTAGGCACTCCTTAAGGTAAACCTGCCCGTTTACCGTGCCGGTCATCACGAAGGGGGCGCTCCGCTTTCCGCAAGAGCAGATCGCTTGCCACACCATGTACTTTTTGGCAAATTTGGATAGTTTCTGCCTGCGAATCTCCTCCGGAACGCTGAATTTGTCCTCTGCGGAGAAGAACAACAGGCCCGGCAGCTGACGAAAGTCCGCTTTGACGTAGGTTTCGTCGTCCATTACCAGGCAATGCGGCTTCGTCAGCATTTCGGTGTACAGCTTCCGGACTCGCGTCTACCCCACCATGTTTTGCCTTTCGTCGCGGTTAGGAGCCTTCTGAACCTTATATGTACGCAGGCCCTCCCGCTGCTTGGTCCGCTGGACGAATGAACTTGACAAATTCAGCTTATTGGCATCCCGGCCAATTGGCATTCAGCTTATTGACATCCCGGACCGAACTTCTCGGATCACGTCTAAACTGCTTAACTACGCGCTTGTGATCTTTTTCACTGACGGAGCATCCATTTTTGCCGTTCTTCACCTTCCGGTCAATGGTTAGGTTCTCGAAGTATCGTTTTAGTACTTTGCTGACCGTGAATTGGATGATTCCCAGCATCTTACCGATGTCCCGATGTGACAACTCCGGATTCTCGAAATGAGTGCGCAGGATTAATTCACGACGCTCTTTTTCGTTCGACGACATTTTTCCAAATTTACGAAAAATAGACAGTGAAGCATGGCCAACGTGATCTATACACTCTTATCTGATTATAAGCGAAAGCTGAAGATATAATTCCTAAAAATTAAATTTCTACATCGTTTTTCCGTGATGCAATTTGATGTGACACACCCTTTAGTAGAAAAATTAACAAATTTTGCTTGTATCATGTCTGTGTATTCATAAATTATGTAGAACATACTGAGGAACGAAATATAATTGATTCATTGTGTTTTTAATTTATCAACATTCATTCATACAGCAATTACCGACAAATAACATCTGGCATCTGCAAATATGTTTGAAAAATAGTCGATTTTCACTGGATTCAACTTACCCCAGAGTTGAAAAAAACAAGGGGTAAGTTTAAATGCTCAGAGCCATTCGGAATTTTTTTTCAGTTTAGTTTTCTCATACGTGACGAAAAGTCTACAATAGGTGTTACGTCTACTAATATTTTTCTTCTTCGAGGAAAAAATCTGTCAGCGAGCTTAAAAAAAGAGACATAATACGTTTTTATACACCTATAGTTTTCAGCACTCACTCTGCTTGCCATTTCATTTCACCCGCTCACGAATCCAATCATTTACAACATCCCTGCTGATTATTGCGGGGATTGTGTGTTTCATTACATCGTAAATTCTACATAATTTTGAATACTTTGAACAACATTTTTTTTCAGTTTAGTTTTCAAAACCGCTACGCTTCATTATCCCTATTTGATTACCTGACGTGCGATTCTGCGATATTTTTGAAAAAAAACAGTGTTTTTGGACCGATTGAGTCAGCGCGTAAAAATGTTTGTTCTGATTTCACGGAACAAGGAACAGTAAATAAAGGCGCGGATTGCGTTAAAGCATCCCAATATTCTGATAATGGCTGCAATAAGGTGGGTTGAAAGATAATTTTTACTATATATACTTTCACCGCGTCAATCCATCATTCCTAGTAAAAGTTATGATTAACTTACTTATTATTTTAACTTACCCCGAATTTCAACTTGCCCCGGTGTACCTTATTCATTTATCCATTCATGTGGAATTGATTCAGATGCAACTTTATACACCCAAACTAACGTTGGCAGAAAACATTTCATCTTTGGCAGAAATTATGCTATTTAGTGTGCTGGAGAGTCAAATACGCAAATAATGAGCTGTTTTAAAAGCTTAAAAATGGTTTGTATGTATGCGTGCAGGCGTCTCTTTCTGTTTTCTTTTCTCATTTCATTTGGGATTGTGCCAAAAAAAAAGTCCATACCAAGTCAATGGGGATCGAACCAAGGGCAGCTGGAATGAAAAGCTATTTTACACGTCCACGCTATCCATATGACTAATGATGGTTCAGCAGTTGTTCAGCAAATACGTGATAATATTGCACCTGATTATAAAATGAAGCTGGGAAGTGTTTTCTAAGAATAAAAAAGGAGCGTCTGAAGGAGAACAATATCTATCTCAGTCTGGGCCGTGTATGCGACAAAGTATGCGAAAAGCTTATTTGTCTTTTGTTTCGCTCGCTCGTATTAATCTTATATTGCTGTACCATGTATATTATACAAATGCTTACCAATATTTGTGAGTCATGACATTTTCTGTTATGTTATGTCGCATTTAATGTCATAAATCGGGATGACAAAACATGAGCTAAAAACCAATTTTGGGTGTACAAATGATCACTAAGCCAACGGTAGTCCTACGTCAACCTTGTGGCTATTCCACAGATATATCTCTCCCCTACTTTTTTTGGGTACAATCACAAAAAAAGTCTGAGGGAAAGAGATGTCTGCTCTCATACATGCAAACATTTTAAAGCTTTTGAAAGATGTGCTTTTATTTGTTCATTTCACCTTTCAGCACACGAAAAAGCATTTTTTCTGTCGAAGATCAAATGTTTTCTGCCAACGCTAGTTTGGGTGTAGTTTACGAAATGCATATATAAAAAAATTGTTTTTTGTACAGATTCAATTCTGTCTTCGTGTGAAGTTATGTAGAGGGACCATACAATGCTACAATATTTGAAAATTGATCTGAAGTATGTAACGTACAATGTTTTTATTGTGTATGGATCTTGGAAATGGTAGGTAAAGTTTGATGAAGCTGAACATATTATCTGATCTATGGATGATTGTATTTTAATGATCAACGAAGTTTTGTCTACACCCAAAACTCTTACTCCTTGACATCTGATTATGGAGTGATTCCCATCTCAATATCATAGTTCAATGGTGTTCTTCTTCTTGTAAAAGAAATAAAAGTGCATTTTATAATGTTAAGCTGTTAGTATCTTAACACTTTAAAGCAAAACGCACACATCATTAACAAACAAAATGATCAAAAATGGTTCCGAATGAGAGCCTTGAGGAACTTCAGATGTGATAAATATTGGTTTCGAAATCTTTCCATCAAATCTTAATTAGTCTGATTTTGTCCATCACTGAAATTTCGATCAGACGTGTATAGCGCCTTTATTTTACTCTAAAATTGCTAGTACCTGATGATTAGTTAATTATGCATGATTCAAGTAGTCGTTTCATATTCAATACTGCATTCCAAATGGCACGCACAAATCAGTTGAAAAGAAACTTAACTTCACTCGTACGTGACGAAAAGTCTATAATAAGTGTTACGTATACTAATATTTTTCTTCTTCGAGGAAAAAATCTGTCAGCGAGCTTAGAAAAAGAGACATAATACGTTTTTATACACCTATAGTTTTCTGCACTCACTCTGCTTGCCACTTCATTTCATCCTCTCACGAATCCAATCATTTACAACATCTCTGCTGATTATTGCGGGGATTCTGTGTTTCGTTACATCGTAAATTCTACATAATTTTGAATACTTTGAACAAACCCCCACCTGTTCTGGGTTTATGGTGCCATAACTCAATGAATAACAATACTGATACCCCGTATACACCCGGTACCGAATCGGTCAGCTGGGAGGACACGCGGATGGTCGTGCAAAGGACGGCGGCGGAAAAAAGAGAAAGTTGAGACAATAAAATTAAATTTCGTGTTCGAAACCCAACGTGAACGGTTTCGAAAACTGTGCTGATATTTTTAAAACAGCAAGTAAATTTGGAATGACACTGAACTTGAGAGGCGTTACGAATTGTGTGCCATTTGCACGTATGGATGAGAAGTAAAACGATAGCAGCGATCTCTTGAAGTATCCACCATGTGTTTTCGCTAGACGTTTATTTTTAATTCCTACTTTTTAAATCTTTCGCGGTGCTTCACTTTGGTAACATGAAGCTATTCAAAGTATTGCACATTACTTTCGTTGAGTCCATTTATTGCTGGCTACGTCATCGTGTTAATGATATTTTGACGTAGAACTACGTCTTTCATTAAGGGTGCCAAATCAGAAAACAGGTCACGTTTTTCTGAAATAAAGTTAACGTTAATAACTATTTTTGCCGCGAACGGATTTTGGCGATTTACATACTAAACGAATCGGAAATACCGTAAGATTTGTTTAATATGCTATACATTAGAATTCCCTGGTTTGTAAATGGTTAAATTTCATGAAAACTTGAGGCGTTTCCATTTTCCCATACATTTGTTCTGCCCATTAGTGTGCTTTCCCGAACAGACCTGTCAATAACGAGCAACTTATCGGCGACCAACGGAGGGTAAATCGTAGGATTTAAAGTCTCCGTGAACAAAGGATAAGTAGAAGAATGAAGGGGAATACTTGCCTAGAGTATAAACAGTGGATCTCACTGAGGCAAACTTTCATTCGGCATCGGACTGTTGAGCAATCCAGTTCACTTTGCTCTCGCTGCGCTTCAATCTAAGATTGGACCCCACCAGTGGTAATCCAACTTGGATATCGTCTTTTGGTTTTTCTGTTCGTTCTTCGCGTTATTCGTATCGTGTGTTTTTCTTTCCGCGTCATAAATTGGACGCTTCGCCTAGTGTGTGATGAGCAAGAAGAAGAGGAAGGCAGGCTCGAGCCCTGCAAAAAACGAACGCATTGCCAGGGGCAATACAATTTCGAGGCAACCGTCATCTAATGATGCACGCGATGTTGGTGCGGTGAAAAACGCTCGCACTGAACCGAGCCTTCGCGAGTGTGACACCGCATCGAATAACAGCGAAGTAGGCGATTTCGGCACGTCAAGCGTTAAGCGTTAAGGTTGTGCGCCAAAAACAGGAAGTGGGTTATATCTATGGTATAACCGCAAGGGTGACGTAGGACTATCGTTGATTTAGAGATCATTTGTTTGAAGTAGAATCTAAATCCATTCTGAATGAATGAATAAATGAATATTTGGGGGACTTCGAAAACGAGAGCGTTACGTTGGAGGCACAAGGATTTATGCATCCAATATAGGATACGAAAAACCTTGTTCTGAAGAATTATCTTCAGAAGCTTTCCTACTAACTGTACTTGAGTGACAAATCACAAACCCAAATGTATTATATGGATATTTTATGGATAGAAAACAATAAAATAAACTCTTTCGCTTGAATGTAATTTTCAATTCCAAGGGGAACTGGCAGATTATTTTCCAGCAACGATTGGATATTTCCACATTATTCTCGATACTGGAAGCCCACCAGTGGTTAATGCTAATTCGATAACCACCTGTTAATAGCACTTGATTGAAACATATTTGGTCACAGTGTTACATGGATAGAAAACATTAAAATAAACTCTTTCACATGAATGTAATTTTAAATTCCCAGAGGAACTGGCTGATTATTTTCCAGCAATGATTAGATATTTCCACATTTTCCTCGATACTGGAAGCCCACCAGTGGTTAATGCTAACTCGATAACGATCTGTTAATAGCACTTGATTGAAACATATTTGGTCACAGTGTTACATGGATAGAAAACATTCAAATAAACTCTTTCACATGAATGTATTTTTCAATTCCCAGAGGAACTGGTCGATTATTTTCCGGATCTTTCTCGATGCCATTCATCCAAATGAAAAGAATTCCGTGCGTGTATGTGTGTGTGTAGCGGCTGCTTCGATGGTCACCTTCCCTTCTCTTCCCCTAGAGGATCGGCTTCTCTGTGCTCCCTCACAGTTTCAAACAAACTGCTTGCGTTTCAGGGGAGATCTCGATCCTTCGCTGTCCAGCACTCTCAGCAACAATGTTGTCTTGTCGATGTGCTCACGAAAAATGAATGCGTCTCACCATCAGAATATCGCTTAAGTATGCTTTTTGTGCGTGATTGAATCGAGAGAAGGCGTGGTTTACGATGGTAATTTGGAAGGCAAACTAAAGGGGAATGAACTCTCTGAGCTCGGAACTTTCGACGACTGAGCAATAATCGATTGCGGGCGCATACAATATTGGATACGGAAATATCCTACTGATGGGGAAGAATAATCTTCAGAAGCTATCCTGTTAATTGCGATTGATTGGAAAATCACAAAACCAAATGTATTTGGTCACAGTGTTACATGGATAGAAAACATTCAAATAAACTCTTTCACATGAATGTATTTTGAAAATTCCCAGAGGAACTGGCAGATTATTTTCAGTAACGATTAGATATTTCCACATTTTCCTCGATACTGGAAACCCACCAGTGGTTAATGCCAACTCGATAACCACCTGTTAATAGTACTTGATTGAAACATATTTGGTCACAGTGTAACATGGATAGAAAACATTCAATTAAACTCTTTCACATGAATATATTTTGAAAATTCCCAAAGGAACTGGCAGATTATTTTCCAGCAATGATTAGATCTTTCCGGAACTTTCTCGATGCTGAATGGCATCCTAACGGAAAGAGTTCTGCGCGTGTATGTGTCGATCCTTCGCCGTCCACCTCCTCCAGCACGTTAGGCAACGATGTTGTCTTGTCGATGTCCTCACGAAAAATGAATGTGTCTCACCACCAGAATATCGCTTAAGTATGCTTTTTGTGTGTGATTGAATCGAGAGAAGGTGTGGTTTACGATGGCAATTTGGAAGGCAAACTAGAGGGGAATGAACTCTCTGAGCTCGGAACTTTCGGCGACTGAGCAATAATCGATTGCGGGCGCATACAATATTGGATACGGAAATATCCTACTGATGGGGAAGAATAATCTTCTGAAGCTATCCTGTTAATTGCGATTGATTGAAAAACCACAAAACCAAATGTATTTGATCACAGTGTTACATGGATAGAAAACATTCAAATAAACTCTTTCACATGAATGTATTTTGAAAATTCCCAGAGGAACTGGCAGATTATTTTCAGTAACGATTAGATATTTCCACATTTTCCTCGATACTGGAAGCCCACCAGTGGTTAATGCCAACTCGATAACCACCTGTTAATAGCACTTGATTGAAACATATTTGGTCACAGTGTAACATGGATAGAAAACATTCAATTAAACTCTTTCACATGAACATATTTTGAAAATTCCCAGAGGAACTGGCAGATTATTTTCAGTAACGATTAGATATTTCCACATTTTCCTCGATACTGGAAGCCCACCAATGGTTAATGCCAACTCGATAACCACCTGTTAATAGCCGCGCATGTATGTGTGTGTAGCGATGTCTTCCCAGGGAACCGTTTATGGCATCACTCTCCTCCTGATAGATTCCCTTCTGGTCTAGGGTGCACAAACAGGCTCTTGGTGACACCGTTCATCCGCGCTTTCATGATAAATAAAGAGCTTCACCGCAACAGCGACAACATGCTCCAATCGCTGTTCAATTAGAACTGAGTGGATTTCCGAGCGGCGCTCGCTTATATACCGATTGGTGATTTCAATAGCCTGTTTTGAAAGCAATTTTAAGACTATTGAAACAAGTTTTTGGATCAAAAAGTAACAAGTATATAACGCGTAGACATTTTATCTTTCGAATGAAGTGTTTATCATACCATTTCGTTCAGTTGTTTAGGAGCTATTAACGCTCAAAATCTCGGTCTCCGGCGTAACGCTTTCGTTTTCGAAACTTTGATTTTACACCCCGGTATAGAAATGAAAGACGTAGTCCTACGTCAAAAAAATATTTGGGGAATACCAAGCATCTTGAATGTCTTACTGGAATGTTATAAGTTATTTGGGTTCGCGAGCCAGTCGCAAAACTGCCTTCAACTAGGATTGCATTTGCAATATTCATCATAATGAAGCATTGCTACTGTTTTCGAGGTTGTTATTAACAAAAAAAAGTTTATTTCGCTTGTTTCGTCACCAAGAAAGTGAATGTCGTTCTGGAATTTTGTATGTGCTTAGGTTTCGCTTGCCAGTAGCAAAACTTCCTGAGAAGTGTTTATATTCCTAGTAATTTCAACGTCTAGTTCGTTTCGAACGCCGTAGGTAGATTCCCGGCAATTCCGCCGTGGAAGCTTTTCTCTTTCTATTATTCCTGACCTTCGCCAGTTCATCCTGCGGGAGTTCCCTCAGGATGTCTTCCTCTGAGCCGCATCCAGCTCCGTTCTCCTCTTCCACTGTTTCCAGAACGCCAGTATTTCTCTGATGAGTGTCCGGTTGCATCGTGACGTTCGGTCGTGCTTCCGGGTATTTTCCCTGAAAGAGCCTAAGTTGATTCCGGTGGGCCATTATTTCCACGTTTCCAATTGACACCTGGAATACATTTTCGGAATATCGTTTTAGAAAAATTGCCTTTAACCATCTGTTAGGTACATTATCATGGTGATCAATTAACTGTGGAATTCTCTCCATATTTTCATCTTCTGGGGAATCTGGTACGAATAAATAATTTTTATATTTGTTTTTGGGATTTAGAAGATCAAGTATGGTTTTTGGTTTGTAAATAAAAACTTTTTCTGAGGGAAATTGCCCACTGCTTGTCACAATACTATTTCTATAATTCATTAAAAATAAACTAATCTGGTCCTCCAAATCTACATTCGCCATTTCAGGTTCCAATAAGAACTTCTTCAATACTTCTTTCGTTGTCCTAACCAGTCTTTCGGCTTGTCCATTACTTGAGGGATTGTAAGGTGGACTTTTCATCACCTTGATTCCTTGCCTTTCAACAAATGAAATGAATGAATGTGAATTAAAATACCAGAACATCTGGTAATCCATATCTCGCAAAATAAGCTACCAATTTCTTCACTACTTTTGCACAATCCGTGCCCTTTTTCATCCACTCTACCTCCAGCCACTTTGAGTAGGAATCAACAATCAATAGAAACGTTTGGTGGGAGAAATGGAAGAAATCAATATGAATTCGGCTGAAAGGTCTTGTAGTAGGTGTCCATTTAGACAAAAGTTTAGCTTTTGGTATTGCTACCATACTACCGCACACTTCGCACGTTGTAACATAATTCTCTATAGCCTTGTTTATCCCAAACCAGTATACTTGTTTTCTTGCTAGCTGTTTCATTTTTACTATTCCCGCATGATTGGCGTGCAAAAGCCTTAATATCCCGCTTTGCATTCGTCGTGGAATAACCACCCTGTCCTGATACAATACGTATCCATCAATTATCTCCAAATCATTCTGATTGGCAAAAACGTCCATAAAGCGTTTGTCCAACTTTTTCGGCCAACCATTACGCAAATATGTTATAATCTGTTGTGAATATAGATTATGTTGTTGAAAATTATTCACATTATGTCTATTGTTGTTCCTTTGTGTATATGAATTTCTATTGTAATCATTGTACGACTGAAACCCCAGTCTCTGATGAATAGCTCTCTTCACATAATTTATTTGTTCTGCTGGAGGGTAATAACCTTGCTGACCATATTGGTCCCATTGTGACCCAACCGAAAAATTATTATTTGTATTGGTGTTAAGTGTACGTGCATTATTTTTGGCTATATTCCATGTTGTAATTAACTTGTCCATTTTTTTCCACTGTCAAATTCTCCTCCTTTAGCAATAATTGCTTTAAATTTTCATCGCGGAGTCCCGCGAGAACCCTATCTTGAATAGCTACACTCTTGAATTCGCCGAAACCGCAGAATTCCGCCTGCAGTTTTACTGCCTGGACAAAATCCTCGGCCGACTCATCAACAGCTCATTCGGTGGCTAAATCTAAAACGTTGAACCAAATCCGGTTCTGTTCTATCTATTTTCTGTTTAAGCTTAACGATGATTTCATCGTAGCTTGCCGCATCTAAAGCATTTTTTTGATAAAGTAATTTCAACTGCGAGTAACACATAGGGGCCACAAAGATTCATGAAATGGGACTTTTGTTTCACTGCTGACACGTCATTCGCAATAAACGTGTACGCCAAACGGTCTGCCCAGTCCCCGAACGACGTACCCTTTCGATACGGTTCGGTACTAGAAGCCATTCCTTGACTCATCTCTAATTAAAATAAATTAAATTCACAACCACTATCCGGCTCTTACCGACAAAATAATACCTGTTTTTGGAACCACCCTGGTTTCCTATCTGCTTCAGCTCTCCGTCCGTGAGAAGTTGGATTATTGCAAGCCTTTGCCCGTCGATAAAATCACGGTCCGTCGGCCACGTGTGCTCCGCATGCCAGATCCAGGAATCACCGAACAAAATGGCTGCTCCTTTGTGCTGGTTTTCTTTTCAACCGCTTTGTACGAGAACAAAAGGAAGCTTCAACCACCAGTTATCAGCAGCACTTTTCGGGGAAAAAACACTGCAACCACTATTTTTTCTTTTTCAGGCTAATCCTTTCACTCGTTACACTCGGTTAAGTTCAACTAAATCAGCGAAAAATAGGAAAAAAGCACTTGAACAAAAGTCACTTTTTTTTCTTCGCAAACAAAAGGTTCAAATTCCTCGTCGCCAATTGTTGCGTTGAGAGGGAGAAACGACTGAAACACGTCTTTACGTAATGACTTTCAGAAATCTAAGTGCAGTTTATTATTCTGTCTTTGACATTTATACCCTTGTGGCGTTGTACAATATCAAGGTATTTAAATATAGGTGTAACATTTTCTGTTATTTAAAGGTGTGAACACTACAATCACCATCCTCGAACACAGCCCTGAATTCACACAAGCTCTCTTCCGGCAGCTATAAATAGCTACAAATATCAGTTCACTTTTTATTATTTTGGATTTAGAATTATTTATTTTATTTTTTATTATTTTATTATTTTATTATTTTAGAATGCACCGATAAACCGAAATAGTGCTTCACTGCGGAAAGTCGAGGTCGTGAAAATGAACTACTTGTTTTCGTTCGACTCAACACACTCATCCCATTCAAATGAGAAGGTATAGCTTCCCGTTTGAGAATTATTTCTTTCGGATCTCAGTTGACGATGGTAACCACTCTCAAACGATCGAGTAATGGCTTTTTAGATAACGAATGGTATTCTTATTTTTTACCGCATTAATCATACTACTTCCTTCAGCCGACAAAGAAGTATTGACGCACAAAACCTTGCACTCGAAGTGTAACGCTTTGCTTTTCAAAATATTAAACCGACACCCCCGTACAGAAATGGAAAATGTAGTCCTACGACATAAGATTATAGGGGGTTGAGGTTACGACCGTATTGTTAACGTAGGACTACGAAATTATTGCATTCAATTCACCTGTTCATCACTTCCAGTAGAAGCGGCGACTGCGACATATGCTTGTGTTTGCTGCTCGTTGTCTGGAGCGAGACTAAATAAGAAATTTATTAATTTCGTTTGATGCAACGTCACATATGTGGAAGCGACCTTCACATCAGCAAAGAATCATTCATCAAATTCGTATTACATTGAACTGAATTCCACTGACCAACGCGAACGATTGGCACGACAAAGCAACGAAAAGTCTATTTGAAAGTTTTGATGAAGGACTATGTCTTTCATCCCTGTACTGGCATGTAAGTTCAATGGTTCAAAAACGAGAGCGTTACGTTGGAGGTGTAAGCGTAAAAGCGTTAAAACCTCTGTGTCGACTGATCGAAGTGGTATGATAATCACTTCATTCGAAGGACAAAATGTCTAAGAGTTCTATGTTTGTTACTTATTGATCAAAAAGCTTATTTTAAATAGCTCGAAAAGTGCTTTGAAAGCAAACTATTGAATGCACAAATCTATCGTGTGTATTTAGAGTGTAAACAAATTTACAGGATCTGAAACCAATAACGTATAACGTAACGTACGTAACGAAGAAATTTTAAGAAAACCAGAACGAGCCATAATTAAGGAGAAGATGGTGATGATGATGATGGCGCCTCGTTCCCCTACAGACAAGTTATCAGAAAGATAATTTATTTTTCTCAGCACAGGAACCAGTTTGGCAAAAGTAAACGAACCGATTTTATTTACAAATATAAATTCGTATATAGTATTTCAATGTCAAAATCAACCCAAGCCGATACCCAGTCGTGTCCGCCATAGAGCCGATACGGTCCCGACAAGGCCCTTGTTACGGACAGATGAGGCTCATCACGGATCGAATGACGAATCCATAAAATAAACAAAAACTTGAAATCATATTAATAACTTAGGAAATAAGACCCCAGCTGAGCGGAGGGGGAAAATGTGTAAGAGCAAGGCAAACGCAAGTATTTGCTTCCATTGCATAGATTAAGCTTGAAAATACGTGTGGTCCTTCAGTTATTGCTTATCATAAAAACCCAAATGGGAAATAGTCGCTTACTTAGGACGAAGCGCAACATTTAGATTGCGTCTTGAAAACAATTTAATGTATACATTAGAGTACCAATGAAAATGGTCATCTCGGATTTCAAAAAGATACCCCATGAAAATGTTCACCGCCCCGAAAAAAAACACCCTATGCCGAATTTCAGTTCAATCGGACTTAAGGGAAAGTGGCGCAAATCGGTCAAAGTTTGAGTTTTTTGAAAATCGAAAAATCGCCCAAGGGGGTACTCATATTCGGACTTCATTTACTAGTGTCATAAACGGTAAGATTTGATTTTTTTTAAAAACGAAAAATCACCGAAAATCGAGGTTTTCAAAAAAAAGTTTGATGCCAAATGTCTTAAAATTGCCCTAATCGTCGAGATTTACATAATAGACACGAATACAAATTGGAATACAAAAAATATCGGGTTTTTCAATAAGAGCGTTCGAAGTTTTTTCAAATAAAACAAAAATGGTTTTGGATATAAATGAAATTCTTTATTCGTGTGAATGTATATTTGATGCCATTATATATGGAACACGATTTCTTTTCCATGGTCACCACGGGCACGCTTGCAGAAGTCCAAACGCTGAACCCAATTTTCGACGGTTTTCAAGCATAAATAGGCCGATTCTGCAGCAATTTCACATTCGATATTCGCACGAAGTTCATCAATCGTCGCTGGCTTGTTGGCATAGACCATAGACTTGACTTAACCCCACAGGAAATAGTCTAACGGCGTCAAATCGCACGACCGAGGCGGTCAATTGACTGGACCATTTCGCTCACCAAACTTGGTTCTCAATAAATCGATTGTTAAATTCGCTGTGTGGCTTGTGACGCCGTCCTGTTGAAGCCACTTATTATCCAAGCCCATATCATCCAATTCGGGCCAAAAATATCCGGTTATTATTGAGTGGTAGCGACTCCCATTCACAGAAACGTGCCGGTCTTGATCATCACGGAAGATAGTACGGCCCAATGACGCCGCCGGACCATAAACCGCACCAAACCGTATTTTTTTCGGGATGCAATGGTGACTCATGGAGTACGTGTCGATTGCTGCCTGACCAATAACGCATATTTTGCTTATTGACGAAGCCATTCAGTCAGAAATGAGCCTCATCGCTGTAGATGATTTTTCGATGAAAATCCGGATCATTTTCAAGTTGTTGCTCAGCCCAATTCACGAACATACGACGCTTCTGGTGGGCAAGCGGCTTCAGTTATTGCGTCAATTTGATCTTGTAAGGATGTAGGCCAAGATCTTCTCGCAAAATTTGCCACAACGACGTCACAGAAATGCCCAACATTTGAAAAAGACGTGTGAGAGACTGATTTGGGGGTTCCTCAATTGCTAGCGGCAGCAATATTCTCGACACTACGGGCACTTCTTAGTCTCACTGGCACAGGAACATTTTGTACTGCGCCTGTGGATTCAAATTTTTCCACTAGACGCTCAATTGTTGATCTGGCAGGACGATTATGACGACCATAAATTGGACGTAGCGCTCTTAAAGTTGAGGCCATTGACTCCGAATTTCGGTAGTAAATTTTAATTATCTCGTCTTGTTTTTGGATCGTATTTCTTTCCATTATGAAATTGCAAACCTTACTGAAGAGAAATGTCATGAGAGCGGGGAAAAATATGACGTCGTTTGCTGTCCCTATGGGTCTACTTTTGTAGCGTCCCTATTGAAATACCCGTTATAACATAGAAGAAAAATTGTTCAAATTTAGACAAAGCAAAATAATACATTGAAAATAATAAATACGAAAAGAAATAAAAAAAACTGTTCACATCAAGATAACTGTTCGTATAAAACATCGTCAGTCAAAACATCGTCAGTCAATACATCGTATAAAACATGGTCAGTCAAAAAAATTTGCTGTTAGGAAAATTTTTGCATGTTTAATATGGCTTGGCATCGAGTTGAAAACATTTACTCCTTTCAAATTTAGCGAATTTTGTGAAGTACATGTTAAGAAATGTGGTGTTCTTATTTAATCCACGTTTTTAGTATTATATCTCTGAAGTTACTTTCACTTTCAACTCGATCACACAAATATCGAGACAGCAAACCGTTAACTATTTTAAAAATGAACACCATAGTTGAATATACAATTATTTGCTTCACAGATAACCATTGCAGAGCGTCCAGTATCAAATATGAAGAAGTGAACCTGCTACATTGTAAAATCAAACGCATTATTTTATCCTGCAAGCGCTGTAATTTCGATGTTTGCATTCCATTAGTCAAAAACTAAATGGAAGAGCAAACGTCTAAATGAGGAGAGATGATTGATTTTTCTATTGTACTGCAAATAGAATCGTTTCTTAATCGACACAAAATTCCATACTTCTTGACAATTTTCTTCATGTCATAGTCAATGTGAGTATTGAACTTAAGTTTGTCATCTATAATCACGCCAAATTATTTCATCTCCCGAACGCGATCAATGATCTCATCATCAATTACAATAGAGACGTTTTCATTTATTTCATTTCGCGAAATTACCGTACAGAGTGCGTGACGAATTTTTGCAGTAAATTTCAAACAGCAATTTCTCATCATGCGGAACAAGATTCAGATATATCTGGCAGCACTGGGTAGCTTATGCTGTTGAGTGTCAGATGTAAGCAAACAGTAGTGAATAAACGTAAAGATGTCAAAACAAGAGAGTAATCGGCCAGCCGTCGTCGTTTTATTGCGCACCGGGGAAAACGTAATGGTGATAGTTCGGTCGGTAAAGGTGTCGGCAGCCGTCTATATTCTTATTATCGCTAACTAAATAGGCCCACTTTTCTCAACGGACAATCATGTCATCGAAACACTTTTTATATATGTACTAGCTGACCCGGCAAACTTCGTCCCGCCCAAAATTGGTTTTTTGACATCCGGCGATCCTTTTTTTTGGTATAGATAGAAGAAGATATAGGAAAGCGTTTCACCACATTAAAATCCATTTCCAGTTTCGAAAAAAGATCAATTTCGCTAGCGCAAACATCAAATGGACTAACAGCACTTGTCACTATGTAATTGTAGAACATATGGAAATTCAATTTTCCGAATTTTCCCTTTTCCCTTCAGAGTTTTCCGAAAATTTTTAATTGTCATGTTTGGAGGGGTGTCATACCATCATAGAAACATTTCTCATACCCAAAAACCCTCACATCCCAAATTGTGCTTTATTAGTTCTCGAGTTATGCAGAAGTTTGTGTTTCGTTTGTATTGCAGCCCCCCTTAGTGAGGGGGGATGAGTGTATTCACCATAGAAACGTTTCGTGCCCCGTAAAACCTTAACATGCCAAATTTGGCTCCATTCGCTTGATTAGTTTCCGAGTTATGAAGAAATTAGTATTTCATATGTATGACAACCCACCCTTAGAGAGCGGGTGGAGTGTCTCACCACTGTAAAAAACATTTATTGTACCCTAAAACCTCCAAATGCCAAATTTGGTTTCATTAATGGATAGCTATTAATTCTCGAGTAATGCAGAAATTTGAGTTTCATTTGTATGGCAGCCCCCCTTAGAGAGGGGGTGGAGAGAATAACCACCATATAAACATTTATAGCACCCTAAAACCTCCATATGCCTAATTTGGTTTCAGTTGCTTGAATAATTCTCGAGTAATGCAGAAATTTGTGTTTCATTTGTATGGCGGCCCCCCCTTAGAGAGGGGGGAGGGGTATCTAACCACCATAAAAACATTTATTGCACTCTAATACCTCAATATGCCCAATTTGGTTTCATTTGCTTGAATAATTCTCGAATAATGCAGAAATTTGTGTTTCATTTGTATGACAGCCCCCCTTAGAGAGGGGGGTGGAGAGTCTTACCACCGTAGAAACATTTATCGCACCCTAATACCTCAATATGCTCAATTTGGATTAATTTGCTTGAATAATTCTCGAGTAATGCATAAATTTGTGTTTCATTTGTATGGCAGCCTCCCCTTAGAGAAGGGGGGGGGGGGGGTCTGAAACTATCACGAAAACCTTCCCCGGCCCCAAAAACCCCTACATACCAATTTTCATGTTGATCGGTTCAGTAGTTTTCGAGTCCATAAGAACCAGACGGACAGACAGACAGACAGAAATCCATTTTTATATATATAGATTCAGTTAACGCAATGAATTCGTTTTATGTCCTCAATAATGTCAAAGCGGGTCTTACGGAGCGATTCTTTGAGTTTCTGAAATGTGAAAAGTTCCACACATTTCTCGTTGCCAGTAAATATGCGTTGGATGAACGTGGAATCAGAATTTGATTGTTCAAGCATGTTTCCAGCCACTTGAATGCGATAAAATGTTTTAGCTCGTTTGGCACTAATCGTGCTGCGACTTTTCTCACGCCCAACCTAGATATAACGAACGGACTCGTGAGAGATGTTTGATTCACGGGCTTGCTCTCTCAATAAAATGACGATTTCCAATCACCATTGCTTTTGTTTTGTCGATGTTTCCATCAGTTGAGAGGTGGATGGTAGTCCTTAACGTGGCAAATCTATTCTATTCGGTCGTCTTTGAATGCCTTATATCATTCATACACTCGTGTTTTCGACATAGTTGTGTCAACTTAATGACGCTGTAAACAAACTAAATGACAGATCGCGCTCAAAATTAACATTTGGACCACTGATAGTAGTACCAACTTAAAAAAAACCTGAATTATTGTGTTAGATATCTGTAATGAAATCACTAATTCACTTGTCGTGTACCGATGATTATTCTCGATCAATGGCGACATAAACTTCCCAAACAACCCAACATTACATTAATTAATATCAACGTGATCTCAAAATAACGGTTAGTTGCAATCTTCAAGGAAAAAGTTTCACGAAAAATACCGGACATCATTCCAAAAATTCAAAACATAAACTAATTTAAAAATCTGATATTTTAGATTGTGTTCGACCAAACTGAAAGGAATCTCAAATAGAGATGCAGAATATATTCGATGTCGTATCGATGATCGTTTTCCTAACCAAAAAGTTTCCGGAATTGATAAAAAATGTCCTAAATCGACTGGAATTCTTATTTCCGTGGTACAATTCGTTGTCTAAACAAAGCCACTTGATATTTCGACTTGACATTGTGCATGCGAAACACCGTCACACACCGTATTTATAAAACTAAAGTATCACTCCACGAAAATCTCAACTAACCTAGCATAACATCATCATCATCAAATGGTTCAGTTGAAGCCAATTCGTTAAGAAATTCCTATCGCAAAGCATTGTTCAAAATACATTCCACAGATTAGACTATACCATCGATTATAACACTTTCATGTTTCGAAAACAAAATGGAACATTCTAGCCACAGCTGACTGCGGGAAAACTTTGAAAAAAAAATGAAGCCATCAGAGCAAAGAGTGTCGTCTTCCCGAACGAGAAGCTATCCGGCTGTGATTTTCAAATGTACGATATGCACATGTCGTCAGCGCGTTGCGTCGAAACCACACCGCGATTGGCCATGAACTCGCGTGGAGTGTTGATTGAAATGGAAAGTGGAAAACAGCATCACCTCCGAGGTGCCTAGTCAGTCAACTGAAAGGTCCACACTCTTCGAGTGCGCATTAATTTATCATTTCGGGAGTAGCATCGGTCGCTCAAAAGTTCGTTGACTCAAACGCACGGGATGTTTGAGTGACATTGATGGAATGTTTCAATTTCAGGATGTTTTGAACATGATTAAGTGATGACACATTGCATCGTGCTGTTTTCAGCACTAGATCAGTTTTTTTTATTCTTTATTATAGAGACTTTCAGCCGTAGGCTGGTTCATCTCTTCCTAGATCAGTTGAGATTTGCACTGACCACTATTGATGGTCGGGAATGCGCAGAGTTAGAAAGGTGTCATACTTCGAGCGAAATAATTCATATTTGATTGTTTTTGTGTTCCTCCAACATACCTATACAAGTTGATTTGTGTTCCTGTTTTCTCAAAATGCGGATATGATTTGTTTCGTGATTATCAACTAGAGTTAAAATATCAGTTCAGCAATATCTGAGATAGTTATTAGGGTCAACATTGTGAAAAGTCACTGTATGCGTTTGACCACAAGAAACTTCACAGTCTTTTGATTCAACATTTTTTCTCTCAATGTTAGAGAAAAATTACGAGAGAAGTGCAATAAACCGAATGAAGTAATTTTTCAACCATTCCAGAAAACACCGGTCTACCTTTCAGATAATCCTAGACGAGGTAGAGATTTTCCATTCCGACGATTGGAAAAAAAACAAAAATATTCTACAAAAGGAAACTTGAAGTGCACATTACATGATAAAAAATGAACATGGATTTGAAGTGAATTAAATTTCGAACTCTCGCCATATTTGAGATAATAAAACACAGCGTGGTAAAACAATCTTCAAATGACTGATTTTGGTGAATATCGACAATTGATATTCTTCATTATATTTTATCACAATATAAAAATTCAAATAGTCGTATTAGAACCGCATCGAAGCGATGCAATTTCGCTCCTCTAGTTTTTCGGACCATCATCGCGTTTATGGGCACACGCAGAGACCATTACAGTTCAACGCGGAACCCCTTTACTCGGACTGTTTTATTGCAATATTATAAATAAACGGGGTACAGTCCGGTCCGCCACCATTCTCTTCATTCCCAGCTCATTTGAATTTTATTTGACTTCCGATTTTACACATGTGCCCGAGCGGTACATTATTCTCGGTAAATGCTTGGGAACTCTCTAGAGAAAATATTATTCCAGTATTATAACCGTTTCAGATTTGGCTAATTAAACATCTGGGACTGACTGAGGAGAGAGCAAAATCGATTCCATCTAAATCGAAAGAGAGATCGTTTGGTTCCGTTACGTCAGAGCGAGCCGCGACGTCAACTGGTAGTCAAGAGGCACCAGCTGTCGTCAACTGATTGGATGTTTGAATTTTCAGCACAATGGGTTGGTGTAACCGGCGGGGGCGTAATAGAAAAACGGTAAATCAGCTGCTCGGCGAAAAAATTTGGGTGCCACGAGCTCTAGCAAGTGTAATTCAATCTTGCGATAACCTTCACCATATCAACGCAGATCTCTATTTCCGTACTGGTTGATAAATGGTGTTATGTGTGAAGTGTACGTGGGGCACGGTTATACTCGAATTTACGAATTTACTCGAATTTACATTGATACAAAACATGCTGCAACGTTGCAAATACGATAGGAAGAAGGTGGACTACTCCTATACCCGACAAAAAAAATGAGAATTTTTCGAAACTGCATTTCGCTTTGCGGTGCGATAATTATTTATTGAATTATTGATCATCAAAAATGGCGGGATTATTTATCATTGAAACAGAAAAATCTCTGTATTGAAAGGTTCTACCAAAACGATCTAGAAAGCAAATCCGTTACCGTATCCGATACCGTTTAGAAATATTAATTAAGGTAGATATAATCTATCTTCTATATATATAAAAATGGATTTCTGTCTGTCTGTCTGTCTGTCTGTCTGTCTGTCTGTCTGATTCTTATGGACTCGAAAACTACTGAAAACATTGAAATTAAACACAAATTTCTATATTACTCGGGAATTAATTGAGCAAATGGAACAAAATTAAGCATATTAAGGTTTAAGGGCACAATAAATGTTTCTATGATGGTTAGACACTCCAAACCCCCCCCCTCCTTTCCAAGGGGGGGGGGGGCTGCCATACAAATGAAACACAAATTTGGGATGTGAGGATTTTTGGGTATGAGAAATGTTTCTATAATGTTATGACACCCCTTCCTCCTCTGGAATGGAGAGGGGGTCCCATAAAAATATTCCACATATTTCAACCAAAAATATTCCAGCCAAACATGACAATTGAAAATTCTCGGAAAACTCTGAAGGAAAAAGAGAAAATTCGGAACATTAAATTCCCATATGTTCTACAATTACATAGTGACAAGTGCTGTTAGTCCATTTGATGTTTGCGCTAAAGAAATTGATCTTTGTTCGAAAAAATGGATTTTCATGTGATGAAACGCACTCCTATATCTTCGTCTATCTATACCAAAAAAAAGGATCGCCAGATGTGTTGATAAGAGAAGAACTCGAGGAAGGAATTGTCCGATTTAGGGCTGTCTTTATTCTATCATACTTTCTGTATAAAACATTTATTCCATGTAACGGAGAAATATGTTATTTACAAGTGGTTGAAAAATCTTGAACGAGAATTGTGTCTGAAAATAATCTGATATCATAATGATGAGTTTTGTTAGAAATACTAGGAATTTTATAGTAAAAAAGTCACAGGTGGGTTGTGTCCGAGACACTACCGCATAGTTGACGTTGGATTTCGTTAGGCTATCTGTTGATTTTGGATATGTTTGAAGAATACCATCGTTAAACTCTTTATAATGATTTGGTGGCCCTGTAAAGGGCCGTTCTATTTGGTTTTTCGGTATTGTTTGTTCACTCCACCAGTATTTACCGAGTGATGATGATAGAGGGATGGTAAACAGTCGTTGGATGGTGCGTATCAGATAAAAGATGCCGAAGTGGAACGAGATATGATGAAAACCGCCCTCTGTGATCCCAGACGAGATGCCTCCTTAACGTTGAACTTTCCAAACATTCCAAGTTTCCCAGTAATGAGACACAGGATTACAGAGAGCAACTTTGACGACAATTGATATATTACCAATATCAATTTTGATGACGGGGTATTGGGAATCGTGTATGACAGCAAAATCTCGAATCATGCTATGTTACCCCCTTTGCGTACGTTTTAAGTTTCAAAAGACCGGACCAAATGCAAACGCTTCAATGGGTCACGCATTGATTGATTTCACTACTCTGCTGAGCGTCTTAGCGCCTTGTGATATGCAAGCGCACCACGAGAGAGATTCGATGATGTACATTTTGGCACAATCATTTCACATCGAGTGAGACTCGATGTTGTACTTGGAAGGGTTAATCATGTTAAAATTGTAATTTACAGATTCCTTGAAATGAAACACAAATTTCTGCATTGCTCGAGAATTAATCAAGCAAACGAAACCAAATTTGGCTTGTGAAGGTTTTAGGGGGCACGAAACGTTTCTATGGTGAATTGACACTCCTCCCCCCTCTCTAAGGGGTAGCTGCCATACAAATGAAGCATAAATCTCTGCATAACTCAAGAACTAATCAAGCAAATAGAGTCAAATTTGGCTTGTGATGGTTTTAGGGGTCAATAAACATTTCTAAGGAGGTTTGACACCCCTTCCCTCCTCCCTAAGTGGGGCTGCCATACAAATGAAACACACATTTCTGCATATCTCAAAAACTAATCAAGCAAAAGGAACCAAATTTGGTATATGGAGGTTTTAGGAGGCAATAATGGTTTCTATGGAGGAGTGTCAAACCACTATAGAAACAATAAAAAAATCCCAATTGCTGTGGAAAACTCATATTTCTTCCAACCCAAACGGAATACAAACTTTCCATTGAATAAAAAATAAAAAATAAACGATTTAATTTGGAATCGCTCTAGAGAAATTTTAATTTTTTTATTGCGACAATGATGATCCCCTGTTGATGAGAGGAAATTTTTTATAACTTTTCGTTTTTATGTGATGATACATGATGCTAAGCTACGAATGGCTTCGCAATGTTAGCAACATATAAATAGTCTGTGATAGAAATTTTCAGTAGTTCTGAATAAAGCTGCATCTGTCGTGACTCTCCACTAACCTTTATAAAAATCCAAAGAAATTATTTCAAACTAGCTGACCCGGCAAGCTTTGTCACGCTCAAAATTTATTCTCGTTTTCTTACCAAGCGCACGTTTATGGGTTCAATCGCAGAACTGTTCATTGATTGATCTTGTAATCTACCCTTTAAAATTAGTGGATAGATTTTAGGAGGCAATAAATGTTTCTATGGTGGAGTGTCAAACCACCAGATAGATTGGATTGTTTTTCTTTCTGATTTCGCACACATATACACACACAGCTCGACACAAGAAAGGAAGATATTGCGAAACAGCTACTACTGAAGTAGTAAAAATAACTAAAATAACTTAATAACCAAAATACCGATGCGTTCTAAAATTATATCCAAAGTGATAAACAAGTGAATTGAATGATATAATTCAGTAGTTCTACGTCGAAAATGCGGTCGTAGATACAACAACTTACAATTCTTGACTCAAGTGTAACTTATCAATAGGACGTATCGATTTCAGTAAGAGAAATCTTTGATAATTTATATCTCAAAAACTATGAGTCGTACCGAAATAGTGTCTTGGAAAGAGTTATAGAATATTGATGTTTAACACTAGATTTACGGACCGAGTCAATTTGACTCATTAAAAATGTGTTCCGAAAACAGAGTTTATATGTAAAAAATGTTTTCCATAATTTTTTGTGATAATAAACATTTGTTTGGAACTACTTTCTTTGCAAAAACAAATTTTATTTTGTGAGCCATATTGGCTCACTTCAGTAAAAAAAGGCATATAATTGACATCCGTAAATCTAGTGTTAAACGAAAAAAAAATTATTTGTTTTATTTACGAAAAAAAAACTTTCTTCATATGAATTAGAAGTCATGTAGAAAAATCCAAAAATGAATACAAAATGATAAAACTATTTTTGACTAACTTTGTGGAACATCGAATTTTTATGAATTTTCGAAACTTAGAATTTTTTTCATGTCAATTTTATAAATTTTAGCCATAGATTATGAATTCTGATGTGATCTAAAACAAAAAAGCTTATTATCAATCTCTTTCTATTTGCAGCCATTCTCGAGATATTTAAAAAAATATTTCTAATTTATTGTCTTTTTATAATGAACTAGCTGACTCGGCAAACTTCGTCCCGCCCAAAATTTGTTTTTTGTTATCAATACCTTCAAATATTCACGATTTCTTACTAAGCGCAAGTTCATGAGTCCAATCGCAGAACTTCATTAATTGATCTTCTAATCGACCCCGTTGAATTAACCTTTCACTAAAAAAATCCTAGTACTAACAAAACTCCAAAACTCATCATTATAATATCAGATTATTTTCAGACACAATACTCGTTCAAGATTTTTCAACCACTTGCAAGTAAAATGTTTCTCCGTTACATGGAATAAATGTTTGATACAGAAAATATGATAGAGTAAAGGCAGACCCCTTCCCTCTTCTTCCCTTTGAGAGGGGGGGAGGAGTGTCTATTCACCATAGAAACGTTTCGTGCCCCCTAAAATCTTCACATGCCAAATGTGGCTCCATTTGCTTGATTAGTTTTCGAGTTATGCAGAAATTTGTTTTTCATTTGTATGACAGCCCACCCTAAGAGAGCAGAGAGGAGTGTCGAACCACCATAGAAACATTATTGCATCCTAAAACCTCCACATGCCAAATATGGTTTCGTTTGCTTGATTAGCTCTCGAGTAATGCTGAAATTTGTGTTTCATTTGTATGGCAGCCCCCCCCTAAGAGAGAAGGAGGAGTATCTTACCACCAGAGAATCATTTATTGCACCCTAAAACCTCTAGATGCCTAATTTGGTTGCATTATTTGATTAATTCTCGAGTAATGCAGAAATTTGTGTTTGACAGCCCCCCCCCCACCTTAGAGAGAGGGGGGTGGAGTGCCTAACCACTATAGAAACATTTATTGCACCCTAAAAGCTCAATATGCCAAATTTCGTTTCATTTGCTTGATTAATTCTCGAGTAATGTAAAAAATTGTGTTTCATTTGTATGACAGTACCCCCCCCCCCTAAGAGAGGGGAGAGGAGTATCTTACCACCATAGAATCATTTATTGCACTCTTAAACCTCCACATGCCAAATTTCGTTTCATTTGCTTGATTAATTCTCGAGTAATGCAGAAATTTGCGTTTCATTTGTATGGCAGCACCCCCTAAAAGAGGGGAGAGGAGTATTTTACCACCATAGAATCATTTATTGCACCCTAAAACCTCTAGATGCCTAATTTGATTGCATTTGCTTGATTAATTCTCGAGTAATGTAAAAAAAATTGTTTCATTTGTATGGCAGTCCCCCCTTAGGGAGGGGGAGGGGTCTCAAACTATCATGAAAACCTTCCCCGGCCCCAAAAACCCCTACATACCAATTTTCATGTCGATCGGTTCAGTAGTTTCCGAGTCCATAAGAATCAGACAGACAGACAGACAGACAGACAGAAATCCATTTTTATATATAAAGACTAGCTGACCCGACAAACGTTCGTACCTTCAAACAGTCATGTTTTCTTACTATGAGCAAGTTCATGGGTCCAATCACTGAATTGTTCATTGATTGATCTTCTATTCGTCCCCGTTGAATTTACTTTTTACTAGAAAATTCCTTGTATTTCTAACAAAACTCATCATTATAATATCAGATTATTTTCAGACACAATTCTCGTTCAAGATTTTTCAACCACTTGCAAATAACATGTTTCTCCGTTACATGGAATAAATGTTTTCAACGAAAATTTGATAGAATAAAGACAGCCCTAAAGCGGACAATTCCTTCCTCGAGTTCTGCTCTTATCAACACATCCGGCGATCCTGTTTTTGGTTTGATAGAAGAAGATTTAAGAGTGCGTTTCTTCACATTAAAATCCATTTCCAGTTGCGAACAAAGATCAATTTCGCTAGCGCAAACATCAAATGGGCTAACAGCACTTGTCACTATGTAATTGTAGAGTATATGGTAATTAAATTTTCCGAATGTTCTCTTTTTCCTTCAGAGTTTTCCGAAAATTTTCAATTTTCATGTTTGGTTGGAATATTTTTGGTTGAAATAAGTGTGATTTATTTTTATGGGACCCCCTCTCCATTCCAAAGAAGGGGTGTCATACCATCATAGAAACATTTCTTATACCCAAAAACCCTCACATCCCAAATTGTGCTTGATTAATTTACGATTAATGCAGAAATTTGTGTTTCATTAGTATGGCAGCCCCCATAGAGAGGGGGGGGGGGGGTGGAGTGTCTAACTAGCATAATAAAAAATAATTAACTTGCTGACGTCATGCCTAGATTGTACCTGAAATCAGGTATCTTTAATGTACCTCTGTACCTCGTGATTTTTTGTTTTGGTCATGGCGCGCTGCAATAAAAAATCACGCCACTTATGAAATGCTTTAAGTGATTAGGTTTTTTATTGGCAAACAAATATAAACCAATTCCAATTCATTGGGAACTTAGTGAAGTTTACGTGAATGGATTAATTAGTGAAAGCCGAGTAAGGGAATTGCGTATTGATATTAAAACGGAATCAATGTTCACGACGACAACTCACTGCCGCGCCGATCAAAAACGTCTGCTACTTTCTGAATAGTCCACAAGGTCAACAACGTGGTCTTTCCTTGGACACCATCTTAAAACAAATGGTTTTGCCTTTTTTGAAGTATTCGAAATTGCACGTTGTACCGTCATAGAAAGAGCCTCATTATGAACAATATACACAATTGTATAGCTCTGAAATAGATAGAGTTTTATCAGTACAGGAAAACCTGTTGTTGTTCGATTTTTGATGTGTGATTTTTTTGTACGGTTTTCTGTGCGATTTCCTTTTGTGTGGTATATGAAAAGAAGCATATTTGACGAAATTCTCGTCCAATTAGTTTTTTCGATGTTTTATATGCATTTCAGTGCGAAAAAGCATATTTGCGTCTAAATTATCCACTTCTCAAATCATTCCCATCTTTCTTTGGAATGCTCAAAGTTGCGCAAGACTTGTTGCTGTTAGAAACAAGTTTCTACATGCAACTAACGGCACAACACAGTCACGCGCAACTGATAAGTCAAACTGTCCCATCGCAAAGCAAGGAAACAAAAGGAAATCGAACGATGAACAGCGTGGATTTGAGTTATTTTTTTGGGGGAAACTTTTTTATGCGGTCCCTATCTACCGCACAAAAAAAGTTTTTTCTTAAAATTGTGTACCGAAGACGATTTTTTCAAGCTACTGGTAAGGTTTTGCACGATTTTTTATGCGATTTTTTTGTGCGGTCCCTACCCCCGCACAAAAAAAGGTTTGCCTGTAGTTGAATACATGCTGTGTCCGATCAACAAGACAGTGTTGCAATATAATATCGAAAAATTTTTACTCTGTTCCAAAAGTTTTGCCGTTCGATAAGAGATACCGCGATTAGGTGCATTGTTTTAAAGGGTGTGTCACATCAAATTGCATCACGGAAAAAACGCTGTAGAAATTTAATTTTTAGGAATTATATCTTATCAGATAAGATCACTCATCAGATAAGAGTGTATAGATCACGTTGGCCATGCTTCACTGTCAATTTTTCGTGAATTTGGAAAAATGTCGTCTAACGAAAAAGAGCGTCGTGAATTAATCCTGTGCACTCATTTCGAGAATCCGGAGTTGTCACATCGGGACATCGGTAAGATGCTGGGAATCGTCCAATCCACGGTCAGCAGAGTACTAAAACGATACTTCGAGAACCTAACCATCAACCGGAAGGTGAAGAACGGCAAAAATGGATGCTCCGTCAGTGAAAAAGATCACAAGCGCGTAGTTAAGCAGTTTAGACGAGATCCGAGAAGTTCGGTCCGGGATGTCGCCAATAAGCTGAATTTGTCAGGTTCATTCGTCCAGCGGACCAAGATACGGGAGGGCCTGCGTACATACAAGGTTCAGAAGGCTCCTAACCGCGACGAAAGGCAAAACATGGTGCGGAAGACGCGAGGCCGGAAGCTGTACACCGAAATGCTGACGAAGCCGCATTGCCTGGTAATGGACGACGAAACCTACGTCAAAGCGGACTTTCGTCAGCTGCCGGGCCTGTTGTTCTTCTCCGCAGAGGACAAATTCAGCGTTCCGGATGAGATTCGCAAGCAGAAACTATCCATTTTGCCAAAAAGTACATGGTGTGGCAAGTGATCTGCTCTTGCGGAAAGCGGAGCGCCCCCTTCGTGATGACCGGCACGGTAAACGGGCAGGTTACCTTAAGGAGTGCCTACAGAAGCGCTTACTACCACTATTGAAGCAGCACGAGGGCCCGACCATCTTCTGGCCGGATCTCGCTTCGTGCCACTATTCAAAGGACGTGTTGGAGTGGTACGAAGCCCACGGGGTCACCTTCGTGCCAAAGGAAATGAACTCGCCCAACGCGCCGGAGCTTCGCCCAATAGAGAAATATTGGGCGAGTATGAAGCAGACCCTCCGGAAAAACCCAAAAGTTGTCAAATCGGAGGCGGACTTCAAGAGAAAATGGATTTCTGTTCAAAAAAAAACTACAACCTGACGTTGTACAGAACCTTATGGACGGGGTAAAGAGGAAGGTGCGAGCATACGGGCTTGGGCTCGAAGTATGAATAAAAAGAAAATGCCAAAAGTTGTTTAATAGTTTTATTTTACTGTCTAAAATTTTCAAAAGGATCGGTCTACTGGGCGAATTTCTACAGCGTTTTTCCGTGATGCAATTTGATGTGACACACCCTTTATCTCTCTAAAAATTGTACTCCTTTCCTGTTAATATGTTTGTGAAACGGACCTCATAGGATTCAGATATCAGAGAAGAATATTATCATTAGTGTTTATTTTTGTAAGCTTTTGGACAAAATAAATGTAAAATATGACAAAAAATTGATGTACATTAAGTACATGACACACTTAAAAAAAAACTCAAAAAAAAACTAGCGCGAGAGACAAGAACATGTCTCATGAACTCATTAGAGCTATTTGAGTTTCCGCCTTATTGCAGAAAAGCTGATTCCGGAAGACTCACATTTATACGTAGTTAAAGTGTTGCAGACATGTAACAATGCAGACTTGGTTCCAACATAGAATCATGCACAATATTTACCAAACATTCTAACTAGAGACGAGATGTGGACATAGGATAATGACTCGCAAACCAAATTATAACGATGTCATTATCACCATTTTGCCATAATATCAATCAGTCATCAAGAAGTAACCTTTGATCATATTTTATTCGTGTTTGTATAATTTTGGTACGTCTGTTTAATTTATTTTCACCGTTTTGGATTTGAAGAATTAAATACCGTCAACTTTTTAAACTCTACCCAAAAATTCCTACCTTTTTTCAACCATCTGCGCTTAAGCTAGAGGAGGAATTCGAACATAAAACTACGTTCAATTTAAAATCAGCATGAAAAGTTATTGAATTTGGTTCTCAACCCAATGTCCTATCGTCATTAGTGGTCTGAAAGTTCTGGAAGTGACTTCGATGGAAAATTCAGGTTTTTCACTTACATAGTGCATACTTGAATGCAGCAAACGGTTGGTATTTTTCGAGTAAATCATTTTAAACGCAATCTCGGTACATAATCTAGAATCAAATAAACCCATCTCTCATACGCGCCGCTAAGTTGTAATAAACTAGAGCAAGACCTTTAAAGAACAACGCGAAGCGTTCGCAGCTCATTATATTTTGTTGGCAACAAATTAATATTTGCAGTAGTTTATATATATATATATATTTGTAACATTTCACAATCCAACCCGTCCTGCCAAAAAGATATTTTTGGGCACCACGAGCGCTTCAACGCAGTGCGATATACGTATCACGTACAGTTCACGTATGCATTATGTTAAGCACGATTTTCCCGAAAAATGATCGTACACTTTCGCCACTTTGTAGAAGTATGCACGTTCGGTGGCACCCGCTAGAGAGGTTTTCAGGATTATATAACACCGTTATTATACGTAGAAACAAGCGCACCTTTCACCTTCAATTCGCACTCATCGCTCTCGCGGCAGCATCCCAAAATGTGACAGTCCTCGCTGAAGCTAATTGATGCCATTTTAGCGTAGCGGGCTGTGTTTGTTTTGAGGTAAAAAATTGAAGTAACGAACTTTGAAAAAATTCCAAACAACCATTTGTGCGACACGAAAAATTTTACCGTTCCTAATAATATGAATGCAAGAATAGCCAAAAAGTCCTCCCGGTCGGTCTGTGATTTGTCATTTACACATTAATTATTTCGTTCTCGCCTTCCTTTCATCTCGTCTCATCTCCCATACTGGTTTGTCTTCATTTGATTTGTCATAACGTTGTATTGCCGACGAGTTTTCTCATTTGGTCAGGTCGGTTTTGTATAGAGATTTCCCGGTCCAACGAGCCGAAGATTAATGCTCATCAATCATGCACCTTATTAAGTTGACTCGTAAGTAGCTTTTGATACAGCTAGATCGAATCTATTTACTTTTGGTAACCGAAAAACTAATACTGGACGAGTAAATAGAAATAAGTTTGTCACAGACTCCGTTCTTGAGAGAAGGCCCTTTAAAATGAACATTCTAAGAAAGATTGGGAACTCGCGCCTTTTCATCTGACGTACAACAGTGATGTTAAGTACCTCACTATCAACGTTTACCCACCACCTTGAAAATTAAAAGGATTTATCATTGTGACAAAAAAAAATAAAAGTTACTGATGACCCGACATCAAATGAAACAACGAAAATAACGCTTGTTTGAGGATATGAGCAGGAACGCAACCGGTGAAGAAGGAGAGCTCCCACAGGTTTGATATCGGAAAATGAAACGAAGATGTGTCAATTAAGATTCGGATTGTGTTTTCCTCATCGTGGTCGCAAAAATAGAAACCCTTTGGCTCAGTGGGGCGCGAAATTTTGAAACCGCCGATGTTTTCTCATTCTCAGACTTCTCTGACCAATAGCTATAATTGGAGTAATTCTTGATGACTTTTGTTGAGCGAAGCGCAAGCAAGATCTGAAGTGCCGTTGGATATTATACGAATTGGCTTGCTTCGACCTATCGTGGATGGAACAGGTAATAATTTAGAAAAAAAATTTTCATGAGATACTTCAACGTATGCACCCAATTAACATGGCAGAAGTTCCCAATAATAACCGTATTTGTTCAAGAACTTGATACACACATGAGACCAATGTGGAGATCCTTTAAGCAATATTTCTTACAAAATCACAATCACATTTATTGGACTTATACCACACTATTATAACTGACAAATAATGGCACCCTCCCGCCTTCGATGAATGAGGACATAATAATTCTACATAGAAGGATATAGACTACCACAATACATTCTACATTGATCACGTCATTATCTTCTTTTATCTTCATTATTTTTCATTATCATTATCTTCTTATCTACTGAACCGATTCATTTCAAATTTGATGCGAACACATCCCTGTACATTCCTCTATCACATGAACCAATAAAAAAAAATATTTCCATAAAAACATTCTGAAAAACAATTTAATTTTTCAAGCGACCGCTATTTTGTCCTAAAACATTTGTTTTGCTTGTCCGAGATACATTTCATAGCGTAATCTTTACTAGTTAATTTTATCGGATAACCAGAAGGGCTGAAATCAGGTACGCAGGTGATTTTTTTTATACTCATGCTCAGGGCAAGGGCAGAACCTAAGTTAATATTCTGTTTTGTTTCAGCGCATTAAGCACTTTACTGAATTTGCGTTGTGCAAATTTTGAATTAAAAAACTTTGTACGATTGCAGCACAGTAACTGACGGTTGTTTCTCGCTGTTACTTCTGTTGCTCGTTTTGGTCGACACAGATTGGACCAATCAGAACGTGGGATAATTGTTTAGATAGTTCTCGACTCTTTCCAATTATTCAATAGTTTGTTTCAACAAAACGGTAATTTTCTTGCTGCGACAGATGCGTAGCATTTTTTTCAATCGATTGATGCATTAATGGTAAAGCCATTCCATTCCAAACCGATATAGTGGTTCTCAGATTTTCTTTAAAATTGATAGTTTAGTTCCTTATTAACATTGGTCTGTTGTGCTATTAATAACACAACAATGATCATATCAACTGGCTCCTCTGTCCGGTCTGCTGAACAATGGAAAAACAGAAGGAATACTCTTACGCCTAAATGGCTACCACTGTGTAATTTACCACATGCAATGAAACAGAAGGCATACTCTTACGCCTAAAATTGGCTTCTGTATAATTTACAATTTATAGAAAGCATAAACATGTAACATGTACACGATTAGAACCCTGCTACAGCTAAAATGTTAATGAGCCTAAATAGATAAACAACTGAAATAAAAAAAAAATATCTTGGAATCAAACTTGGCTCTCTGGCATATCTAACATAACTGGGTGTAATGTCCAACTCGCCGGTATAGAATTCCATGTTCCCAGTACTGTTCAAGAACGAAAAGTACTTCGTTCACATCGTTAGGGACACCTGGCTAAAGTACTCACGAAGCAGCTTTCTGCACTTCCCCGGGATAACCTGCAGCTGCTTCTCCGTCTACATTGATCTGGCCTGTAACGTTTCACGCTTTCCCTGTTTGTCTATTGACCTTAATTTGATATGTCGATCATTAGAATCGTCTTAGTAGTTGATCTTTGATCTTTGTTCGAAAGTGGAAATTGTTTTTCAGGGTAAAAAACGCACTCCTATATCTGCATTACTCGGAAATTAATCAAGCAAATGAAACCAAATTTGGCATGTGGAGGTTTTAGGGTACAATAAATGTTATTACGGTGGTTAAATAATCCTCCCCCTTCTCTTAAAGGGGGGGGGCTGCCATACAAATGAAATACAAATCTCTGCATTACTCGAGAATTAATCAAGCAAATGAAACCAAATTAGTCATATTGAGGTTTTAGGGTACAATAAATGTTTCTATGATGGTTAAACTCTCCACACCCCCCACCCTCTCCTCTCTAAGGGGAGGCTGCCATACAAATGAAACACAAATGTCTTCATTACTCGAGAATTAACCAAACAAATGAAACCAAATTAGGCATATTGAGGTTTTAGGGTGCGATAATTGTTCTATGGTAGTTAGACTCTCCACCCCCTTCTCTAAGGGGGGGGCTGCCATACAAATGAAACACAAATTTCTGCATTACTCGGGAATTAATCAAATTTGGCATGTGGAGGTTTCAGGGTGCAATAAATGTTTTACGGTGGTTAAATAATCCTCCCCCTTATCTTGAAGGGGGGGGGGGCTGTCATACATATAAAACACAAATTTCTGCATTACACGAGAATTAATCAAGCAAATGAAACCAAATTTGGCATGTGGAGGTTTTAGGGTACAATAAATGTTATTACGGTGGTTAAATAATCCTCCCCCTTCTCTTAGGGGGGGCTGCCATATAAATGAAACACAAATATCTGCATTACACGAGAATAAATCAAGCAAATGAAACCAAATTAGTCATATTGAGGTTTTAGGGTACAATAAATGTTTCTATGATGGTTAAACTCTCCACCCCCCTCTCTAAGGGGAGGCTGCCATACAAATGAAACACAAATTATTTCATTACTCGAGAATTAACCAAAAAAATGAAACCAAATTAGGCATGTGGAGGTTTTAGGGTGCAATAATTGTTCTATGGTAGGTAGACTCTCCACCCCCTTCTCTAAGGGGGGGCTGCCATACAAATGAAACAAAAATTTCTGCATTACTCGGGAATTAATCAAATTTGGCATGTGGAGGTTTCAGGGTGCAATAAATGTTTTACGGTGGTTAAATAATCCTCCCCCTTATCTTGAAGGGGGGGGGGGGCTGTCATACATATGAAACACAAATTTCTGCATTACACGAGAATTAATCAAGCAAATGAAACCAAATTAAGCATATTGAGGTTTTAGGGTGCAATAAATGTTCCTATGATGGTTAAACTCTCCACCCCCTCTCTAAGGAGGGGCTGTTATACAAATGAAACACAAATGTCTGCATTACTCGAGAATCAATCAAGCAAATGGAACCAAATTTTGCATGTGGAGGTTTTAGGGTGCAATAAATGTTTTGACGGTGGTTAGACACTCCACCCCCTCTCTATGGAAGAGCTGCCACACAAATGAAAGACAAATTTCTGCATAATTCAAGAACTAAACAAGCAAACTGAAAATTTGCCATGTGGAGGTTTTAGGAGGCAAGAAACATTTCTAAAGTGGTTCAACACTCCTCCCACTTTTCTGAGGGGGGGGGAATGTTGGTATGATGGTATGACACCCCTCCCTCCTCTGGAATGGAGAGGGGTTCCAAAAAATTAAAACACATATTTTAACCAAAAATATTCCAACCAAACATGATAATTGAAAATTTTCGGAAAACTCTGAAGGAAAAAGGGAAAATTCGGAAACTTAAATTCCCATATGCTCTACAATTACATAGTGACAAGTGCTGTTTGTCCATTTGATGTTTGCGCTAGCGAAATTGTCTTTGTTCGAAACTGGAAATGGATTTTAATGTGATGAAACGCACTCCTATATCTTCTTCTATCTATACCAATAAAAAAGTGTCGCCGAATGTATTGATAAGAACCGAACTCGAGGAAGGAATTGTCCGATTTAGGGCTGTCTTTATTCTATCATATTTTCTGTATCAAACATTTATTCCATGTAACGGAGAAACATGTTATTTGCAAGTGATTGAAAAATCTTGAACGAGAAGTGTGTCTGAAAATAATTTGACATTATAATGACGAGTTTTGGTAGAAATACTAGAAAACTAATAATAAGAGCAAATTGCAATAGGTCAATTTGAAGATCAATCAATGAACATTTGTGCGATTGGTCTTCTGAACGTTCGCTTAGTAAGGAAACGTAAATGTTTGAAGATATACTTACGAAAAATATCCATGTTGGGCGGGACGAAGTTTGCCGGGTCAGCTAGTGATGAATAAATAAAAAGACCTCAACAAATCATATTTTTGTTAAGATAAAAACAATGTCTCTCCCGAATGACGAAGTATACTCAGACAGACATATTAAAACAGATGAACCTCGACAACTAATTTATTAGAACATGGCATTTGAGATTCAGAGAATTAAGTTGTTGTACCCCTACTATCTTGTCGATTGCGATGCTAGTCAAATTTGAAGACCTTCTTATGCTTCTTTGCACGATCTTCTTCGTGCCTTGCAAACTCGAATAACCAAGACGTCAGCTAATCTCAGTCCGCTTCTGATGTATGACACCAACGTAGTTAGAATCACACACAATAATTTAAAACCAAAGGACTATTTTAATTTACATTTTCTATCTTTTTCGAGTTCTTTTCAGAGAGAATGAAACGCATCATCGAGTAGATAGAAAAAGTGTTTTATACGTTATATAGCAACCTTCAAATACTCGACTGCTTTTGCATGAAAATGAGATCGGTGATTTACTAACGTTACTACTACATCAAAAATTGCTAGGACCGAAAACTGAAAATTTGGTACAATCCCGATTTTGCGAATAAAATTAATTGACGAAAATCGAAAGAAACAACACTAGCACGTGTCTAGCCCGGAAACTCTGCCAAATGCGCGGCAATATTCACTTTTCATTTTTTTCAGAAATTCCGAAGATGTGATTCGCGTGTGTGTAGACACGAAAAGGTCAACTTCCAAAGCGTTGGGATGATAATGAGTCGCAATTTCGTATCAAACACTATAGAAAATTTCCGTGAGAGGCGCCTATTTTTAGTCCGCCAAAATTAGAATTTCCCCCCCAGACAGGCAGAATAAAATAAAACGTGGTATACTTAGTGTCATCATTCACACCGTCAACTCGCAATATAAGAAGCGTTGTTTAGTCGCAAAATATGACCGACCATCAGGTAGAAATAAACTGCTTGTATATGTCCGAATTGCCTAATGAGGAAAGCAATTGATTTGATTTAAAATGTGATATGATGATAGCGCAAAGCACATGGAATGACTTGTAGCATCAAAGTTTCATACCACTTATGCTCCCGTAAGAAATGGTGAAATGATTTACTGCGAAACTATAGCAAACCAAGCGTCTCCTTCTAGATAATAGAAATAAACGTGCGGACGCTTCATTTCTATTATAAGTTAGTTACAAGAGTAGTTTTACTAATTAAGTTTTTTGGGTTTTTTCAGATGTGATATTCAACGTAAAAATATTCGAATGCGCTTCTGCATGTTAAATTTTTTTTAAATTAATAATATTTATCAGAAGTACTCATGTTTCTTTGGAACATACCATTAAACTTAATAATAGTTACCATGGTTCTTACTAGCAGTACTCACTTAAAACAAATCGATCTTCTATAATTCTGCTAGTGAAAAACTTATAAACAAAAAACTATGGATGGGTTATACCTATGACATAACCGCAAGGTTGACGTAGGACTGCCGTTGGCTTAGTAATCAATTGTATTTCCTCAATTAGCAATAATGCCACCTCGGATAATCCTCATTGGGTACGATATCGCCGCTGCGCAGTGTTATCTTTTGTGTATTGATTAAAATAGCGAATGAATGAAACTATTTACGAATTCAATTGCAAACAAATCTCAATTTAAGTTAATTCATGCATTATGGTAGTAGTTATCACAGCAAATAGTAGTTATCACAGCAAACATTTTGCCTAATCATCAAACGGTATGCGTAAAAGTTCAGTGAGCTGGTGACATGAAGGGATATCTTCCAATGCAGTCTTGAATAATCGAGCCAAAGCGTTGCATTTGTACTCGCTTTTGTAGACCGTGATAGCAAAACGAATTCTGGAGTGTAGAAATGTTTGGGGGTATAAAAGTATTGCCGACTTGAATGTATCTGTAATGCCGATTCTCCCAACTTCTTGGTTTCGGAATCTGTATTGGGAAAACCCATTCCGGTTTGCAAAAATGCAAGCGAGTACAAAAGTACTCGTAGTTTGCACCTTTCATCAGGCTTCATGGGTTTGAAGTCTGTGTTAGGAAAACACTCCAATTTGCAAAAACGCAAACGAGTACGAAAGTTCCCACTGCTTGCATCAAAATTTCCATGCGGATTGCCACAGTCTCCATGGTTTTGAAGTCTGTGTTAGAGAAACATTCCGATTTCCAGAAACGCAAGCGAGAACAAGAGCACCCGCAGCTTACATCTAATTTGCTATGCTGATTTCCACAGGCTCCATGGTTTTGAACTCTGTGTTAGGGAAACATCCATCCATTCCAGCGATCGTACCTGAATCGTTGCGCAATCGTAACCTAGTGGATTTCCGAGCGGTACTCGCTTATATACAGATTGGTATGATTTCAATAGCCTGTTTTGAAAGCAATTTAAGGGCTATTGAAACAAGTTTTTGGATCAAAAAGTAACGAGCATATAACGCGTAGACATTTTATCTTTCGAATGAAGTGTTTATCATACCATTTCGTTCAGTTGTTTAGGAGCTATTAACGCTCAAAATCTCGTTCTCGGGCGTAACGCTTTCGTTTTCGAAATTTTGAACTTACACCCCAGTATAGAAATGAAAGACGTAGTCCTACGTCAAAATGATATTTTGGATTAACTGACCTCTAAAAAGTGGATAAAAACCGAATGAAGCATTGTTTATTTTTTTCAAAGCATCAACATTGCTTATAAACAGAGACAAGACGTAAACAAACCAACAATCAGTTGTGAATACAAATCATTTCTGCATTTCTGCAAAACCAATTCTCTGCTCTCGCCACCATTCTGAAGTCTATTTTCAGGTAGGTCAGCAGAATAAACATACATTCCAGCGCAAATATTATTAATAAACAAGCGTAAAATTTCACCACTCATTGACCAGTGCCGGGATTTGTGCCAAAATAGCAAAACAAAAAGCATAACATTGCGAGCCACAGCACTTTACTCGGTTCCATTGGGTGGTGGTGGTATTTGGGAGGGGGATGAACTTGTCTGCTCTGCCACTGTCTTCACTCCCACCATCGGAAGTAACCACTTGGAGGACAATTAATCATATCAAGCTGCTGAATGGAACACACCAGCAAAGGAAATAATTTATAGTCAGGCCTACCGCGTTGTGCTTGGAGAGGGTCATAAAGTTTTAGTTTTAGCTAGACGGTATCATGCTTTTGAATATTTTCGTTTTTCTCAATTTTAGCACTCCGAGCACACCGAGCGGCCTCTGTCTCCGAAATGTGTCTGGGGAATCACAGAGGCTAAAACGTATTTGAAATGTCGCCAGCCAGCTGACAGCGGAAGTCTACACTAGTGGTAGTCAGCAGGGGGAATGTGTATTTGTTCTGTTAAATTTGTTTTTACGTGTGGATGACATTTATTCCTAAACTGTTCAATATAATGAATAAATTGTGGAAATGAATTAAAAATGAGTGCATACATCTTTACTAAGAACGACAACCATAATTGGCATAGAACATTCATCCAACTAACCAACCGATAATCAATCACGTAAACTCGAAAGAATACATTAAATTTGCATAATACAACGAACATGAGAAACTCAATCGACTAAGAAATAGAAGGAAAACTTTGAAAACAACATCGAATTATTTTTATGAATGTAACTTTAACTGGAGATATAATATACATCATTTAGGAGCGTCAAGTTTCTAGTTTAGGAAACGTTACTTGAGTAAAAGCTGATTTTTTTCGTGAATTTCACAAAAAAATATTATGCCATATCTCCAGAGTTTAAGTCTCTCTTGATGAGAAAAAATAGTTTTTGAGGCACAAATTTTGCAAAATTAATGTGTCCGGCATCTTTGAAAAAATAAGAAAGAGCGGAAACAAAGGACACCTGGGGCGGAAAGACGAACACTAACTGAAAAGCTATATTTTGAAATTCAAGTTCATATACTCAATAAGTTTTGGATGTTTTCAATTAGACTTCGACAAAAAGGCTTGACTAAAATCACCTAGAAGAACCTTGTAATTTTGCTCATTTTTTCATGTCTAAAATAGCTTCCAGTGTCCGGAATGACATATTCGGATTATGTTTTAAAAACCGCTCAACTAGCCATCTGAGTTGGTTTATTGAACGAATGCTCCAGTTCGTTTTTTTCAGTTCGTAAAACAATTTTCTGACTTTCGTCATGGACTTTCCATAGAATCTAGGTCAAGTAGATGTCACACTAGCTCTTGTTCCTAACTGGAAACTTTCGAAAGTGGTTCAAGGTGTGGTGAAAAAATGGGTCTTTTAAAGTGAAATATAGGTGTTGTTTTTGGAATGTTGGAATTCATTGCAGCTGTGTTCAAGAGGGACCCTTCTGTTGAGGACTCACTATGCAAGCGCTTGCATGCCCATGCAGCAAATTTAAATTTCGACCGATTTAGGGATAAAAAGCCTCCTTGTCTGACAACCCTGAATTTTTGCCGCTGAAGTCTATTTACATTTTCTGTTAAGTTGACAGATCAGTTCACAATGAACATTCAAGAGAAAAGGACGTGGTTTTGGGAAGTGAAAATAAAACAGTCAAAAAGGAAAAATAATTATAGAAAAGAACAGAGAAAGAAAAGTGAGATAAAATAGTTTTAAAAAAAACACACAACATAGGATTTACTCAACACCTTCCTTAACAGCTTTTACAGCCTCTTCCATCCGATGGTTCGTCCCTAACTTCCGGTTGCTCTTGCAAACGCAGTTAGTGGGCATCTGTTACGATAAAGAAGGAGGATATAATCAATTTGCTTTCAAAACAAACTGTTCGTCTTTCCCTTCGATAGAGTGTCCGTCTTACCCGACTTGGTTAGTATTTTTTTTTCAGCAATATTTCCGAAGTTAAAAATGAAAAAACTTACCGCTGATTCGTGAAACTAGAAAAAAAAGTGGATTTGGGATTTTGGGTGTGGAATGTGGGAGTGCGTATGTATACGTGTGAGTATCATCACTCTTTGCAATCCTCGTACCTACAAACGCCTGACAACGAAAATTACGAATCGTTCATTCTGAGAGTCGCGTCACATTTTGTACTCCTGGTACGATTTTCGAGTGCTTCTCTAATTTGCTAAAAATTTTGAAAATTGGCTAGAAAAACCGGCTTGACGTTTCAAAATGAAGAGGATAAACTTGGCTAAAAATTTGCCTGCAAACATTATAATTTACCGCAATATTTTCAAAATAACAGATGCTTTTCTAAAACACTAAAACACAAAAAACTTTTTCTGGCACTTTTTTGATATTTATGCGAAAAATTTAAATATTTTTTTTTTTTCATTAAAGCAGTGAATTAACTTTATACAGAATTTATTAGAGTTACAGAACTGTCTTTCGATTTGCGGTAGGATCAATCAGCTCTATTCTGTATTCCGACGGATTTCCATTTCGTTCGAAACCGTTATTTCGTTCGAGTTGTAATTTCACATTCCCTATTTCGTATTGCTCATTTGATATTCAAAGAGAAACAGATAGAACGAAATACAAAAACATCTCGAACGAAATACAGGTTGGAATTTTATCAAGTCGTTCGAAATATTTCGAATCGATCGGAATACAGAATAGGGCTGATTACCTTTTGAATAATTCATCATCAAAAACAAAGGGGTATTTTTTTTCATTCAAACAGAAATATCTCTGTATTGGAAGGTTCTACAGAAACGTTCTAGAAACCAAAAGAAAGCTAGTTGATAAGGTTAATTGGATTAGCTATTGAGTTGGTTGGCAAAAAATTGTGTTAGTCCACAAAATCTTTGAAAAAACAGAAAAAAAATCGATTTTTTCATTCTTCCCGAAATTGTTGCCCACTACACCTACTCGCACTAAGATAGAAATATGTGCGTAAAATAATATGATACCTGAAACTTGGAGCTTTAAAACGATGTACATTCCATCATATTTAACGGGTCGTTTGCAAATAGTAAGATTTAATGGAAACATTTCGAAACCAATATTTGTTACATCTGGAGTTCCTCAAGGTTCTATTTTGGGACCACTTTTGTTCATTTTATTTATTAATGGGTTGAGGCACCTCTACGCAGAAGATATGAAGCTGTATATGGAAATAAAGAATGAAGAAGACTTTCAAGCATTCAAAAATGAAGTTTACGTCTTGGTGCACTTAGAGTTTTTTACAGCTCAACTTTAAAAAATGCACGTTGTTGTCTTTTACAAGAAGAAAAATACCATTGAACAATGGTACTAAGCTGTAACCATGTAACCATGTCAAGGTCAATACCTGAAGACTATCTGAATTGAATGAGATACAGTTAAGGCTACCATCATTATTGTATTTGGGCAACATATGACAGAAGACAGTCATACATTTCCACTAGCGAAGTCCATTCGGTGTAAGACCGACACTTTCAGTCAAGGTAAAACCGACACCGACATTATTTTCGAATGGGATGGTGGCTTGACAGTACAGAGAAAATATCGTGATCCACAAAAAACCAACTGGGAACGATATTCACTTGAACTCGAATCAAAAATTCTTAATACAAGAATAAGGTCGATTCAACAGCTCGAATCATCTTCAAAAGATTAAAATGATACGATAGTTTCTGTCTATAACAGTAATTATCCACTGAAGAGAGTTCTTCGACAAGAAACGTTCCATGGTGGAACAAAAGGCTCAAGCGGCTTCGCAAAACAGCGCGGAAACTGATCAAAAGAGCCAAAATTAATTAGGATCAATATAGGAGCGACCTAACCGAATATAACAGAGAACTAAGACGATCTAAACGAAAGTCTTGGGTAAATAACTGCGAAAGCATTGAAAGTACCCCAATCGTTGCGAGACTAAGCAAGACTCTTGCATAAGACCACTCGAACTAGGCTAGGTTCCCTCAAAAAGGACGACGATTCGTTCACAAAATCTCCCACAGAAGTATTAGACTTACTGATGAAAACTCACTTCCCGGGATCTACATCTGTTCATTCTGATACTAATCCTAGCTATAGTCGCGACATAAAATGCTCTCGAATGTATCCTGAAAGAGCAAAGGAAGATGCTGGATTGGTTTTCACGAGGGCCAGAGTAGAAAGCGCGGTGAGATCCGTTCAACCATACAAATCCGCAGGTGCAGAAGGAATTTCCGGCCCTGATTCAAAAAGGAGAATCTAAGCTAATTCCATCTCTAATCGAGATTTTTAAGGCAAGTCTGATACTGAAGCACATTCCTTCCACAAGGAGACTCGTTAAAGTGGTCTTCATTCCAAAATAATTTTGAGATACTAACCCTGCGTGAGGCCGACAACAATTAGCCCAGTCTGTCAGATTTGACAGCCAAAAACAAGAGGAAGTTCCGGCAGGACTGAAGTAAGCGGAAGAAGAAAGAAACAGGAAAGGAAGATAGGATGGAAAAAAAGACGCCGAAGAAGGAAATTTTGAGTTGGCTCGGTCATTACCTCTGGAGCCAGCAAGTGATCCAAACCAACTAAGGAAGAGCGAAAGTAAAAGTTGAAGAAATCGTGGATAGAGAGCTGAAGTCAAAGTTGAAAGAAAGCTGAAATTTAAGTTCATAGAAGAAGAGAAGAGAGTGATAGAAGAGCTAATAGAAGTAAAAGCGAAGTAGAAAGTAGCTTCAGAGCAGCCGAGTGGAACGGTGAAGAGGTTTTCCAGCTCGTGCCAGGTGTTCCTGGAACACACACGCCGTCGTTTGATCCGGTGTTAGACCAAGCCACGTCACCCAGCGAAGAAAGAGGACGTCACTCTTCCGACCGAGAATACATCTCCATCGTGACCACATCGAACATCGAGGACATCGAAGGGCCCCAACGACACGGTACCAATACTAACCCCAAACAAAATTATAGCAAATATAAAAAAAAAGAAAACTAATTCCCTATCGTTTCGCTCTATCCTCAAAACCAGTCCTTCATTGCTTAGACAATTTCTCGTGTCCGCTTTCCGCTGCTAATTTCACCGGTGTTTAACACTTTCGACGCCCCGTCACCCAGATATGGGTGACACTTTCCTCGCTCAAATTGAGTAGGATTTTTAGAAGGAATTTGATAGAATAGGCACCTAAATGTAACTATAGGTTATGAAGAAAAATAATTAAATCATAACCATAATATTATACTGTTTATACTATACTTTCTATTAATTTATAGTACGGATGGTTTGTACTGCAGTTTTTTGCAAAACCCCTATAATATGACTTTGGCATGTGTTATTCTCATCAATTAGTCTTCAATTGAAAACAAACATTGCTAGATCATGTAAAAGTTATCTATAAATTAAGTTTGATCTTCATTTAATAATTTAATCGAAAGAGTGACTCTGCAAGAAACTCAGAAACGTCGCGTTAAACACGCTTATGACGAAAATTGAAAAATCTCTTTCGTAAAAAAAAACTGCATTATGTGCGTTTCTTGATATCGAAGAGGTTTTCGATAATGCTTCTTATGTATCAATGGCACAGGCTATGAGACGAAGACGTTTCGACGACTGCATAGTCGAATGGATCAAAGGCATTGGTGGTTGACGACCTGATAAGTTTGGAGCCAAATAGTTTCGAAATCGTGAGTTTTGCTGACGAGCTAGTCATAATGGTATGTGGCAAGTTCGACGATGTGATATCGAGCAAGATGCCGATGGTCTTAAACCTTACACGATCATGGTGTAACAAAGAAGGTCTGAGCATAAATCCCTCAAAAACAACAATTGTTCCTTTCACCAAAAAGAAGAAACTTCACCTGCAGTCTCTAAATCTTGGAGGAGAGGAAATAAAATTCGACGTTTCAGTGAAATATCTAGCCGTAATCCTAGACGTTAAACTAAACTGGAACGCACACTTAGATGCAATTATCAGTAAGCCCAACATTGCCCACGGGCATATTCTAAAATGATAGACAGAACATGGGGCCTTAAACCAAAATTGGTTATGTGAGTCTACACTGCCATTGTGCGGCCTAGGATAACCTATGCCTCATTAGGATGGTGGCCAATGACTAAGGAGTCTATAGCTACTAAAAAGCTAGACAAACTTCAACGACTGGCAAGCGTTGCTGTAACAGCAGCAATGCTAAGCACACCCTCAAAAGCATTGGAGGCTATCCTTCACCTGTTTACCTAATTAAAGCGCTCTAAAGCTAAAAAGATATAAGAAAATATAAGATGGGGACAAAACTAGTCACTTGAGCATCCTGGATCTCTTACCCGTTGGACCAGCCTCAGAGATGAACAGTGATTGAATGGAACCTAGGACCAATTATGACAATCCATACAGAGTGATCAAACTTTCTCGAACATAGGTTCAGGGCAAGATGATATTTGTCGCTTTTGTCATGCCGAAAGCGAAACCTCGGATCATTTGCTTTGCAATTGCGGAGCACTAACAAGACGCAGACTTCAAGACCTTGATAAGGCTATTCTGGAGCCCAAGGAAGTTTGGTCTGTGTCGCCGATCAGAACTATAAATTTCATCAAACAAATTATTCCTGATTGGCTCCTATCTCGCTTTAGCTTTCAATCTACTTCTTCATCAATAAGCAGTAGAATGAGCTTGAAGCGTAATATAAAAATTTGATGGGTCTGAGCCTAGGGGCACGGACGGAATCTTGGTTTTTTGGGGCCGGGGAAGGTTTTCGTGATAGTTTGAGACCCCTCCCCCCTCTCTGAGGGGGGGTGGGCTACCATACAAATGAAACACAAATTTCTACATTACACGAGAATTAATCAAGCAAATGAAACCAAATTAGGCATATTGAGGTTTAAGGGGGCAATAAATGTTTCTATGATGGTTAGACTCTCCACCCCCCTCTCTAAGGGGGGGGGGGCTGCCATACAAATGAAACACAAATTTCTGCATTACACGAGACTTAATCAAGCAAATGAAACCAAATTAAGCATATTGAGGTTTTAGGGTGCAATAAATGTTCCTATGATGGTTAAACTCTCCACCCCCTCTCTAAGGAGGGGCTGTTATACAAATGAAACACAAATTTCTACATTACTCGAGAATTAATCAAGCAAATGAAACCAAATGTGGCATGTGGAGGTTTTAGGGTACAATAAATGTTTTTACGATGGTTAGACACTCCTCCCCTCTCTCTAAGGGAGGGCTGCCATACGAATGAAACACAAATTTCTGCATTACTCGAGAATTAATCAAGCTAATGAAACCAAATGAAGGTTTTAGGGTGCAATAAATGTTTCTACGGTGCTCAGACTCCCTAAGGGGGGCTGCCATACAAATGAAACACAAATTTCTGCATAATTCGAAAACAAATCAAGCAAATGGAGCCAAATTTATCATGCGAATGTTTTAGGGGACACGAAACGTTTCCATGATGGATAGACACTGCTCCCCTCTCTCTGAGGGGGGTGGGGGGGTACTGCCATACAAATGAAGTATATATTTCTGCATAATTCAAGAACTAATCAAGCCAAATAAACCAAATTTGGCATGTGTAGGTTTTAGGGGGCAAGAAACATTTCTAAAGTGCTTCAACACTCCTCCCACCTTTGTGAGGGTGTCCGATTTAGGGCTGTCTTTATTCTATCATATTTTCTGTATAAAACATTTATGTCTGAAAATAATCTGATATTATAATGATGAGTGTTGTAGGAAATATTACGAATTTTAATAGTAAACGGTAAATTCAACGGGGTCGATTAGGAGATCAATCAATGAACAGTTCTGCGATCGGACCCATGAACGTGAAATGTTTGAAGGTATTGATAACAAAAAACAAAATTTGGGCGGGACGAAGTTTGCCGGGTCAGCTAGTATAATAGAAAATCAATACCTATTATCGGTAAATGGAGAATAATTCATTTTACGCATCAACTCACATTATGAGCTAACGCCCGAATTGAGGCAAAAAGATTGCTCGTTGCGTCGGGAGGAAGCGAGTGGATAGTGCAATCGAAAGAAAACATATTCTATTAAATCGTCAAATTGTTAACTTTTTTTACTATATTCGCTGTTCATGTTTCAAGCAAAAAAAATCTGGATAAATTTCCTGTCTAATGATATATAACACAACATATGTCGCAATAACCATTTTAAGTAATATGCGTTTGAAAACTCTTAATAAATCGTAACATTTTTCGTAGAGTGGCCCCCCTATATAGAAATCAAAGACATAGTCCTATGTCAAAAATGGGGCAAAATAATAGACGCAGTGGTTCACACCCAACAAGGGAAAAAAATCTATGTCTAAAAACTTTGAAACTAATCTAAAAAATGTTTTTTCAATAGTTTCAAAGGGGAATGTAGTCTCAACCTCAAATAATCATAAACATACTCTCTACAGAAAATTCATAGTAATCAAATTTATTTCGAGGAGCAATCTTAAAGTCGAGTGATATGCGTATGATTTGTTCATAGATCCATAGTTCATAGATACTATCTAACTTAATATCGATATCAGTGATCAGGACTCATCTCTAACTCGATCCGTTTTTGAGACCGCGCAGAATCAACTTAAACCCCTCGGGAAAGGAAAAAAGTAGTATCCAAGTATCCATTCGGAGAATGTTTATCTAGAAAATAATTGGTTGAACATGATCATGATGGTGCTTCTCAACATATAATCTTCTTTAATGCCACTAACTTTCCAAGTAGAACTTTGCCTTCTCAACACAGTATTGTTTGCATTTTTTTTAGTACTTGGTTGAGATTCCATGTCGAATAACACGCCTTGAGTGTATTTTGGGTGCAAGCTCAAAATCATACTCGAATAAACGCCGAGATGTTATGCCAGATTAGATTAACGCATAATTTTACACCACTCTCTTTAGTTGATGTGGGACTGTAACCTAAGTCGATGGGGAGATATTCTGTAAATATCTTTCTTATCGAGAGAACCGGATTATCCAACTTCAACAATTATGTTTGCTGTAAGTTTTTCCATTTTTAAATATATTTTTTTACTGTGCGAATGTACATATTTCACCACGATTTTTATACCAAGATTTCTTTCTAAAATCAAGACTGTATAATAGTGGAACGGCAAAAATACAACCTCGATCAACTAGAAATGTATATTAAAAGCAGGTGATAGGCTTGCTGTCACATAGGAACAACATTGTCTGACTATCAAATTGCACCGATAAAATATGACTAGATTTTTAACGGGCATCGTCAAACTGGCCTCTACGGCACTGAAACTCACTTCGCAATAATCTTACACACGAAAACTGAATATGGACAAATAAACCATTGTATCTTAAACTGAATGATTTTCCAATGATCACCGATTGAATTCATCATTTTCACTTAGCGTTGATGAATGAGAAAAACAACGTCCAATTTTCACTTCTTGATGCAGCCGCCCCACGGATTGACACACCTGTTCAAAAACTATACATTGCCACAATATTCTCACGCGAAGAATTCTCCTCCTCTGTGTTCGTAACCGTCTGTAAAGAAAAACCAAATTTCCCGCCAGCCACGCTCTGAAGTACCGCAACCGGCATTTTGTTTCTTTTTTTATTCACGTCTTTTTTTGGTTTCGGGAAATATGCATCACGCGTGTATTGGTGCTCGAGTCCCACCGACACTGTGACCCACCGAATGTGTGTACTGGTGGGGCCTCCCGAGCCGCCATGGGCCGAAAAATTTATAAAAGGACACGCAAACTTCAAACCATTGCCGATTGTCTCGACCTTTCAGAACAGGTCAGTTGTTTAGCTTGATTTGCTCCATTAGATATAAGTAACTGTCGTGTGGATTTTCACCTGCTCGAAGAAAAAAGTACCTTCGAGATTGGTGAGGCAGAGCACGTGGTGCTGGTGGTTCACGGTTTTTTTGTTGTTGTTTTTTGTTCCTGAATGGATTATTATTGCGCCTGAAAAATGGATGATCGCTGGAAGTGATCGAAACCTATCTGGATGAAGTGATTTGTTGTGATATGGGTTTTCCTGGATTGTTTTTCACAAAAGAACGAAGAAAACTATATGGAGGTGACAGTGGTAGAACAGAGTGTTGAGTTTGTGACCAAGTTTGGATATCGACGATGGATCCTCTCCACCGCACACATTGGCCGGGAGCACACCGGGAGCCGATGATACGAAAATAGACTAGAATACAGTGGACAGATCTTGACCACATGATAATCGTTTCTTGTGGTGGATGCGTATATATTTAGAAAAGCTTTCCGCCGAACCGTATGTATGAACGAAATACTCCATGGATTCTTTGAAATTGATATCTGCTTAGTGAAGTAGATGTGGGAGAGATTTACTGACTCTCCAAGTTCATCAGAGTGTCTCAATGGTTTTATGTCGGAAACACGAGTTCGCCGACCATGCGTTGACATTGATTTCACCTCTAAACAAGTTGTTCACGATTTTTTCGATGAGACAGTTCTAATGTATGTTATTACACCGTCGCACAGAACGCGCCTCGATCGACTTTTGTCGAAAGAAAAAACATTGCATCAAGGAATATTTCTCATAGAATTTGTATCTTTCGGAATGATCATCGTTATGCAACGGCATAGATCACCATGGCCGGGCTGAGGCGCGAGTCGCTCGAGTTCCACATCAACTGCACGGGCCGTGAAATATGAAAATTTTCGTTTTAGTGAGTGTGTTTTTTTTTCTATTTTCTCTGAAAACAAAACAGTCTCGGATAACAACAAGAGCTTCAAATATTCACTCACGCTCATTTTGCGCACCCCTTCCACGTTCCAAGGGAAGTGTGGTCCATTGCGCGGCGGCACTATTTTTAGCACCTCAGGTCCTTTGTCAACTTTCAACTTCGGGCTGCCCGAGACATTCGCGCATACTGATGTCCTCCTTCGGCGGCCGGACTTTGCAAAGATGTTGCCGATCCGTTTTCTGATGTTGGTTTTTTTTTTTAAATTTTCTCGGTGCCGGAATAAACCAAGCGCTGTCAAGAATGGCATAATGCGCGAGGTTATTTATAGCTATTTATTCTCATCGTGAATTATTACGCAACGCCGGTGAGTAAAGCTGGTGGTTTTTTGCGACGTTTTACCGTCGTAGGGCAGGGAGAGTGTCTACATGAAGATGTCCGTTCCGCTCCTGCAAACGATCATATTTTCTTGAGTTGCGAGCCAATGACCATTGATTGATGTCGGCGAATGAAATTCAGCTCAAGGTATGCAGCGGCACTTTGGGCTAATATTTCGTCCATAGGAGTGATGCATTCCTGATAGGAAACACACGTATGGAATCGTGTCAAAACGCTTGTAATGTGTACACTCCGGTCCGTCCTGTTCCAGAAAGTGTATTTTTTCTCATAGTGAATGACTGGAGTATGCAGAAAGCATTTTGTGAATCTATCAGAAACATAGATTTTGTAATTCTGTATCTACTATCTGAAAAGAGCTGCACTCAGTCGAAGATGAATCCAATGAATCCAAGGGATTGATTGTTCTGCTTCTTCGTTTTTTAGTGTTTCTTCTTTTTTGTCATTATTGTGCTCGTTGTTGTTGTTCATCTTCCTTCTCATCTATCTATTCTCATCCTTCTTCCTTTTCTCTTTTCTCCTCTATTTTTTTCTTCTTCTACTTCTTTCTATTTTTCCTTATTCGTATCTTTCTTTTGCTTTTTTTCTTCTTTTTCTTCTTCTTTGTCCTTTTCTTTTTGTTCTTCTTCTCCTTTAATTTCAATTAGTACTTGATTTGTGTATCGTAGTAGGTCATAGAAGTTTTTGACAAAAATACCCCACTAGCCCTAATCCGAAAAGTGTGACGTTGACCAAGGCAACTGGGTCAACTTGCTAAAAGCACTCTTCAGCCATCTTGGAAGTCTACTGTGTTTTGTTTGTAAACAAAACACAATACGCTAGTGCCGAAGCTCGCTCATAATCAGTCTGTCTCTTTAATGCTTCAAGCAAATAATTCCCCTTCTGCTTTTTTCCATAGTGTTTTCATTTACCGCTCCCCTAACCAACTTAGTGACGAAACGGCCTCACCTTAGGATATACTTCTAGGCGCCTTGACGTTGACTACTTCGTTATGGGGGAGCCACAATTGTGTTCACGGACATCTTTTTGTAGCCAACATAGAAAATCATGAGCATAGAAATAATAACCTAAAAATAAAAATGAAGTGCTTCGTGTGATCCTGCTGCAGTATTTCAATTGCAAATAGCAAAATAAAGCTTCCGGATGGATATCTAAACATCTAAGATAGACCTGTCCAACGGAATCATTGGCTACATACCATCGCAAATGCCGAACATATTTGCATCAATATTGACTCCAAACAATGCGAGGGCCCTGCGCGAGCCCTAGCTTGATGCTGCCTACACTCAATTTGTATTGGTTGGGATAGGAATGCCAGAGCTCTGGTTTATACTCCCAAAACATTTGAAGTATACGCTATCCGCCATGACAGTTGTACAACGTCGGCATGGGGTGGCGGCTTCCACGTTCGGGACCATAATTTGGGTCCCAAACTCGAAAGAGTTATCTCCATCAGATTAGAAGGCACGAAGCCAATTTTACATCATGTTTTTCAAATACTTTAAAATACGTATGCCTGACTCTTATTTAACCATTTGTCTATACATTTTTGATATTTTTACTGAACTTTTCATTATAACATGAAATTGTCTTCAGACCCAATTTTCGTATGAGTTTTTTCACCATCTGCAATCAAGTTTTTTTTCATTTACATAGAATACTAATTTGATACGGAGCAGTAAATTTTCATTCGACATTTTTATTTTAAAAGCGTGTTCATTCTGCATGAAAATAAATTATCTTTCACGCACCCCGAACTCGTGAAACGAAGCTCCATGCCGTCAGCACGAATTGCACCAGCTTCCTTGGAGTAAAGCAGCCCAAATAAATAACAACAACCACAGCAATTGTTTGGGTTTTAGTTTGGGTAACGAGTTTCATGTTTTATTCGTAAAATACCTTTACAATTTTATTTACATTGACGAAGGGATAGAAATTTGCAGTAGCATCCCCTGGAATGGGTAACGGTTTCAGCTATGAGTAACGGCATAACGGATCTAAATGACAGATAGTTTTCTACCGAATATTTAAAAGACATTTAAACCAAGGCGCATAGAAGTATATCCTAAGGTGAGGCCGTTTCGTCACTAAGTTGGTTAGGGGAGCGGTATATGAAAACAGTACGGAAGAAAGCAGAAGGGAAATTATTTGCCTGTAGCGTGAAATAGACAGACTGATCACGAGCGAGCTTCGGCACTAGCGTATTGTGTTTTGTTTACTAACAAAACACAGTAGACTTCCAAGATGGATCTTGACTGCATTCTTGTTTGATATTGAAAACCCAATACCTTTCTGATACCTTTCTGGACACTTTGTTCTAATATCTTGAAATGCTTAATGCACTGATGATATAACTATCAAATTAATATCACAATTGTTTCTCTAGAGTAATCCCTTGGTTTCTCTATCATTTCACATGAGAACTACATAAATTATAACATAATCGGCAGAAATCTTATCGTTTGTGTTTGACGTTTCCTTAGCGTGAGCACATAGATTTTATCTGTTCATAAATATTTAAGTGTAATGTAATTTTCGTCCAAAAATTACAAAATAAAGTGTCCGAAATTTTAATTCAATCTGTCCGAAATTTGATTTAGTGTCCGAAGTTTGATTCTTATTCACTACATTTGAAAAGCATTTTATTCGATGATTTTTTTATGTTTTCAGTCAAATAGGTACCAAAGTAGAAAGCTCAAAAGCATATTGAACTAATTTATTAAAAATATCAACCAAATAATACCTGTGCATAAAGTTTAGATCTGTTTTCTGCATCATATGCCTTAAACGTCCGAAATATGATTCAGAACGGTATTAAGTTATGTTCTATCTCTTAACGGTTCGAATGTTTTTCTCTAGATCGAAAATATTTAAAAATACACAATGCAAAGCTTGCCTTTTCGTCCTCTTATTTTTTTTTGTAAAACGGAAAATCGTAGGATTAACGATAAATAGTGATAGCTATTTGCCTGATGAAAAAAGTGTATGGCGGATGAGTATAAAACAATCCACATTGTTGGCTCTTCGTTCAATCATAGGCACTTATAGCACTCCCTAAAAGTTCAGCGGTGTTTTCTTATTGTATCGAAGTTTTCATGAACCTTGTTTGAGGTTTTGGTTGTAAACCTAAACCCTGTGTTGTTTCACTGGTATGTAAGTATGTTAAGTATGTTCTATAGAGACATAAACAAGTAATTGTTAAAAGGAGTTATGTCTGAACTATGAAATGGGTACATCAAAACTTGTCTACGAAGTTGACATTTATCGAGTCGTTCAGTTACGTTCAACATTTTTCTCCGAAGCTCTATCTAAACCTTACTTGGTTTTCTTAAAGACATTTTCTTGTCAAAGATTCGTATTCCTTGTTTTCGAAAAAGTACAATTTCTATGGACAACCACCAAACTTCAGTTGTGTTCTTCAACAATTCCAGCTGACTTAACGCAAATAAAAGACATATCACTCAAACTCAGACAACCATTAATAGGTGGCGTAGACTTTGAACGACATTCTGGTGGTTATCAGCCTTTTTATAAAGTGTTACAATCAAAATATGGTCGGAAAAGAATGCGTTTTTTATTTGCTATAGAGGCTTTAAACTTAGGACTCTACGTCACGAATGCGTGTAAATTGATTGAAAATTTCTTCTTTTTGAAGTTCAATTAGTTTAAATTAGAAATTTAATACAGGAAAAATATTCAGATGAGCTTCCGAGAGGCCGAATCCGCTTTATCATTTAACTTCTGCCATCAGATTTTGTACAGTGTGCAATATACTACTTTTTTTCTTCCAAAGTTATCTAAGTCGGTGTGCAGTCTTCAATCTTCAGTTTGCACTTTATGATGGACCAATATTTCACGATTGGGTGGTGCTCAGCATGTTGGGGGAGTTCTTGTCTCGTACGTTGTTGGCAACACCCACTTCATGGCTTTTATATTTCAACATGCAGATGTCTTTTTCCCCCCTTCACATTGCCATATAGAAGTCCTACCCAGGAAGCTGTTTGAAGTCCGTTTTGGCGCAGATTTAGTCGTTCATCACACCCCAATCGATCTTCGTCAGCATCGTCGTGTACAACTTTCGGGAGCGTGTTTTGACCGTCTTGTTTTGTTTATCGTCGCGACTTGGAGTCGACCTTCCTGCTAGTTGTTTTAGTCCGACGAAGAGGTTCGGTTTCCGCTTGAAAGTGCTGGCCAATCTTTTTGTCTTCACTTCCGGTTTTTGATTTCCCCCGATCCGGGCTTCCTGGCAAGTCCACAAACGAATAACGAAAAACACGTCCACGATGTTCGAATAGTTCAGATTTCGAAGATAGGCGACACAAATTTTTATGACTTTAGACACCATTTGGATAACTAAAGAACAAATGTTAGAATCAATATAGAGGCAACATTCTGGCCGCGTATACCTACAAAATGAAGTTTTTACCGTTTTTGAAATGTACGATTAAAAAATGCGCCAAAATTAGGTCGGTTGATTTTTATCGTAACCCCCTTTAGCACAATATCAGATGAAGTTGTACTTTCAACAGCACAGTGATTGTGGACAAATGTCTAGAATGGATTCTAATCATGCATTGAGATTGAGAGTGGTTTCCGTCCAACACTTGTCCTCAATACAAATGTTTATCCCACTATAAACAGCATCAAAAATAATCAATCAGATTGAGCAACGGGCAATGTGCTATCTGAGAATGTTTATCGAAAGAATACAATTACTAACATAACAAGTTGGTAATATTTTTATTATATGTGTGCCATTATGACAGTTTTAATTTGGTTTTTGTTTAGTTTGGTTCGTCATTTCAATTTGAATAGACACACGAACTTGCAAAATTTGCAGATTTTTTATGAAAGTCATGGTTCGAACTTATCGCACTTTTTGTTTATTTTACAGCTGATACAATCATCCATCTGAAACACGCCAATAAGTAAAACTGCTGCACTTGGAGTGAAAAGAGTCCTCATGCCATTATTTCTTTTTAATGTAAAAAAATTAAGTAAAGCATGCCATTATTTTTTTTTAATGTAAAAACAAAAAGGCTCGAGGATTCTTTTCACTACGAAAAGCGAAGCAGTTTTACTTATTGAAGTGTTTTTGATGGATCATATTTTCAGCGTTTTTACCTAAGACAAGACATGACAACTGGCCTTACTTGTCTTTTTGCCTTTTCCTCGACCAAGCGCGAGCAACAGGGATGCCAAACCACTCGATATGTTATGTTTCCAAATTAGATGAAGTTTCTGAAGACTTTTTTCCACGTCCCTCACATATGTTTTCGTATCATATATTCGTGAATAGTTTCATTTGGTTGGTGTAGTGCAAAATTGTTGCACATTTTACAACCAATCATATTTTTTTTGTTATACTTTGTCATGAAAACTGGTTTGAGAGTATTTACCATGAGTACATTATGTAGAAGTGTATTTTCAAACATTATTTAAAACTGATCCGGAATAGACCCCTCTATTAACTAGTCTCGTCTCAGGTTTTGACGCTCGTCTGCCAATTAGATCGTATTGCCTGGCATCTGGGATTTGACACTGAGAAAAGACCCTTGATTGATTAGTTGTAGAGATGTTTAGTTTATGTTTGTTTCTTTTTCCCAAACAAAAACATGTCTTCACATCTAACATCCCTGTTCATATCCATAAAAACTCTCAGAAGTCTTCCCAGTGCACCAAATAAAACATGGTGAGACATTTGAATGACACTCGTCTTCTGGAACAAGTTATTTCGCTCGATTCGACAGCGTTTCTAGCCGAGACGAGTCGAGACGAATTGCTCGTCTCGTCATTCTATGCCGCATATGTCGAAATACAATAGCGACTTGTAGCGCCACCTGTTACGGGAAAAACGGCGTTTCATGTTTACGATGTGATGAAAAATACAAAAAAAACAATCATATACAAAATAACTAATGAAATCATTTGAATGCCCAATTGACAGACATCAGACATATCAGCCATCCATTTGTCACTAATTTTATTCACTCAACATTGTTTACATCCGGAACTACATTTATTAACACATCACCACAATTGAGGGGTTCCAAATGAAAGGGGGGTAAGTGACATCATCGATTTCTCTACATCGACTCTCTCTTATGTTCATAACATAGCTGCAAACACATTCCCAGCTGTATTTGACGCTGTGGAAGATAGGTCAGAACCTCATCTATCAGATTCTATAGCAAAGTCAAATTGGAACGTTATTGCAGTTGAGTTATCAACTAAAGAGAAAGTTGATGAAGAGAAATCGATCAAATCATTTACACCCCTTTCATTCTGAGCCCCTCAATTTAGATAGGGCAGTGGGTGTTTCCGCGGTTGCTTCCTGTTTGCATTCTACCACCTCAACGGACAGCACGTGCCGTGTGATGAAAGATGTCCGTCGGGAACCCCTAATACAAACTTGCACTCTGACCGATCAAAGTAGAAGTGTCGATTTCAACCAGAAATAAGTTTTCCCCTTGCACTGGGACTACGATGGCGTCGTTGCACCACTCACACACCACTTTGTAGTAGTACTTTTTGGCAACAGTTCTGTTCAAATGACATGCCATATTTGAATTACTACACGGAGGAATGTGACTTGTTTTGTGATCCCTGAAATAAGAGCACTAAATTTGTTACGAGTTGCACACTGTTCGGTGGGGACACAATAAGTCGAACAATAGAAGTGGGATTTTTGGGATGACAGTTCGGACGAAAATCACTCAAACCGTGATAGGGTTCCCTCTTGAATTACACGAGCGCAACGAGCAATTAAGGCGAGTAATTGCATTCAGATGTATTCAGTCACCTCTCAAACTGTTCCTTCTCATACAACGACATCAACGCCTCGACGAACCAAGCGATATTTTAATGAGCGATTTAAAATTTTGTAATTAGCGTCGAAGATTTATTTATTGCATCTCTCCCCAATCGACACGAGATTCAACAGTACTTCGAACGCTTTATTAGAATTTTCGAAAGCGGAACAGCGCTCATTTTCCGGATTTTGCCATTCCATGGCCCCATACCATCACGCTGACGATCAATCATCGGAAAATTATTTTCCGCTCACATGATTCCGCTGACTTCTGGATCGACCGATACGAAGACGAATTGACCCATAAAAAATCGGCTCATTGTTTCACATTCGACCATGCTCCTCCACCAGATTCTATATCGCGAATGGATCTCGCACTCAACGTTCGATTTCGGGGCAAACTGTGTTTACAACACTTTTGGTTTGTTTGTTTATCGAGTAGTACTATCAAAGCACGTTTTATGTACTGCAGCGAAAAAATGATACATCGCTTATAGACGCACTTTCTGGCCGATCTCGGTGTGTATAATTTTAGCACAATTTGTTTTCAATTTTGTGCCATTTTGCTTGCTCACAGTCAAACTCGTGCTGTCAGTGAAAGCAGCTGAACAACAATAACTGGCGTCATCACATCTGTCACGAAAATTTCAAAAGCGGTCACTTTGTGACTAATAGCTTCTCCTTGACTAACTCACGCCAGCACACCGAACGTAACTTCAACCGAAGCGTTAGTCTTCATCATAACCATGAAAATGTGGGCATAAAAATAGCTGATTAGAGAAGGATAATTTCGATTTCGTTTCCCCCCAGGCGCGTCGGTTGCGAAAATTGCGAAGTAGCGATCACACTTGATCAAAATTGTACGTACAATGGTACCTGATAGGGTCCAAAGAGCGAGAACACAATTGAATGTAGATAATGCAAAACCACCTCATCACCCATCGCTTGTAGAATAAAATATTTATTTAAAAATAATATACGTTTGATCTAATATTATATGCGCGACCCTGGAATCGAGTAAAAATAATTGCCGCGCGAACGGATGGGAAAAAGATACACAATCCGAACTACGAGAAGCGATGAGTGAAGTTTCTCACGGTTACATGTCATCGAGCGCTCTCACGGCGCGGCATCTCCCGATGGGTTCAATGTAACTCGCCCCGAAAATTCTATAACTGGGCGACCATAAACGCTGCATCCGATTTTCCCGGGGCACACTTGGAAAGTCCATCTGGGATCGTTGATTAGTGAATTGACCAGCAGGAAAAAATGCGGTAATTTTACTTCTGACCACTCACTCTCTTCGTAGGTGCAAACGGTTGCTCTCTCTTGTGATCTCGCGTTTCTGAGAGCGAGAGCTGCGCGAGCGAAACTTTTCCGCGCATCCTCGTCTCGAGGAAAACTTTTGCTGGCTGAATAGCGTTTTCCGCGACGATCCTTACTACCGAGAACCAATGCTCAGTCGTGTACGATCTTTTCACTGGTACGCTACAGAGCGTAATCAACAGCCTTAGCCTTAGCCTAAGTTCGCATCTGGCTGGGCCTAAGGTCTATTATATAATCGCTCTATTCTCTAGTGGTTTTTCCTGCACAGCTTGGAAAAGTCCGATTGTGTCGAACGGTACCAGATAAACAGAGTGCCTTCGGGATAGTGTAAGTTTTGGAAATTGTTATTCCTGGGGATAGAACTAATATCGGAAGCAGCGGAACCGTATTGGAGGTATCTGTGATATCGATGGACAACAACAATGGTTTCGGTGATCGAATAATTCTAAATCGTAGTGACGTTTCTATCAATGCATTTTCAGTGCGAAACAATCGGAAGAATTTAAAAAAAAAATAAAAGTGATTCAAAATTCAGCAGTATATCAAAAGGAATTGAATTCCTAAATTTATAAATAGCTTTCAACCACTCTCAAGTGATCTCCGGGGAAAGAGAACTGGTCACCCAGAAAGCAACAAAAAAAAACAGAAGTGTTCTAAATAAAACCAAGCTCTGCCTGCGTGTGGCCGGGAACAACTACACCCATTCCACTGGACTGTAATACGATGCACGCGGCTGAATTGTGAGGACTATGGTCACGAACATAAACTCGTAACGAATACATGAATATGAAGATCTTTTAAGCGAAAAAAAACAACAAACCTTGCAGGTATCCTCCACACGAGGATCTAGAAATAGCACCTGACCAGGTGATCGTTCGATTTCATAAACGAAACGTAGGTAGCTGAGAAATTTGTTTACGATGATGGTTCTTCTTCATCAATATTCAGCACCAAAATAAAGATAGTTTACCCCGGCAGTGCTCGAACTAGTGCGATGTCAGTTCGATCGATGCACGATGATGCTGGGAAACTATATGAGTTCACCAAGCATCTCAGCGCTATAAATATTATCCCAGTGGTATGGTCCGTCAGTAACGGTTTTATTCGTGGCACCGATGTTTGGAATTGCGCACTTCGACTTGTGTTCTTCCAATTCTCACCTTCATTGGTTTATGGTGGTTCTAATATAACTGTCAGGTTCAATTAGACTTTTGAATAGTACTTGTCACAAAAAAAATGCCCAAAGCGCTTTAGTAATGTTTGTGTTCAATGCTTTTAGGAAGGGACATACACAACAGAAACATGGAAATAAACAATCCCGATTCCGTCTTTTTGGAATTGTAATAATAAACAAATATTCAATTACCCGGTCAATATCTGTTTTAATTCTAGGAGGGTTCAGCGTTGAGTGCATTTGGGGCGGAAAAAAATAACAAAACAGAGTAAGTACATTTCTCCACGGACCATTCGGATGTCTTCTTCAGTGACACCGACGTCCCATGAAGAAACTTCGCTTTGTTGACGTAGTTTTACATGGAATCGAAACTTTCAGATTTACAGATATTGCGTTGAATATAGAAGCGCATATTCCCTCTTTAGCATTGAATAATATCTGGAATCAGTGAAGCAACAGCTCTGTAGAAATTGGAATCCACCTGATATCTAGAAAGGAAAAAATCTGTTCAAGTGGCAACTCTACATCTGCTTCTCATGAGGTGTGATGTCACAGAGTCGCGACTTATTTCTATAATTATCATCATAGAAAAAAACATCTGTTACGTAATATTGCCGGTTATAAATTCAATCCGGTGTTACATAAAATCATTCTATAAGGAGAGATTGATGAATTGTGATAATTTCGTCATTCTTAACTCATGTTACGTATCTAACGGAACACTCTCCTCAATATAGTATTACTTGCGTCTTTTTTACTAACACCATTCTGAGATTCTGATGCTCTAAAGTACACCTTAAGGTGGCCATACAATGTTCGATCTGAGGACAAATATTTGACACTTTTCGACAGATAAAATATGGTTGAAATTTAGTACAAATACTAGCTTGTTTGTCACCTTCAAATTATCGACAGTAGTATTGAAAGTAGAACAAAAAATGACTGGAATATTTGTTCGTATTGCTTTTACTACGTATCCTTTACCCAAATTGCTGTACAAATAAAATATACCAGCGAAATATTTTGTGAATTCGAGGACAAAATTGAACAAATTGTTGATTCAAAATTCAGACAATGAACATTGACATTGTTTCATAAAAAATACCTTTTCTGTAATGAATCTGTTTGCCGAATTGAAGAATCTTTAAACCAAGGCGCTTGTATAAATGTATAACAGGTGAAGCAACATCATCACTTCAATAAGAAGGGGATTACGGTTTGTGGAGCGGGGGTTGTTTGTTTTGTTATTGCTAGGATACGCTATTTTTGCATTTTCACATGCGAGAGTAATGGATGAATTGGATGAGAATGAAATTCTACAAAATCATCTCTTATTTTCACATAAATTCGCGAAAGTCGAACGTAGTAGGCATCATTCGAATAAGCATCGTAGCAGTTTGTAGAGAGCAGCCGGCAGCGTTCGGATGCTGTTTGTAAACAATACCGACAGCAATTCCAATATGGCTGAAAGTGCATTTCATATGATTGTTTCACCTGGTATATATAGAGGCGCCTTGCTTTAAACAAAACTAGAATTGAGCAAGGCGTTGTACTATAGGTGGACCGCAATGTCAAAATTGCTGTTCGGCCATTGCTCGTGAAAAAACAAATTTGTTTACAGAACAAATCGTATCTTTTGGTGACAAATGCATTCGTTGGCAAAATAGCTGCTCGCGCTTTATTGTCGAATCATAACAGTGCAGAAGGATGTTTCTAGTATATCTAGTAGCCTTTCTTTCCAAGCAAAATGTACTTCTGTTTGGCTCCCATCGGCGGGGAAAAGAGTACTATCAGCTTACGGCGATGGTGACAAAATATAACGCTGATTATGGCTCCACTGATTTCGCTCAGGGAGGTATAGGAGATCCGGAAAGGGCCGTTACTAGTAATTGGCTAGAGCAGGTTGTGCACTATATTTCACGAATATATATTTGCTTATTTTTTCCTTCAGTTATTTTCCTTAGCGAGTTGACATTGAAATCATAACCACACACCCAAACAAAAAGTAAATAATTCTGAAAGTTACGTCTCGTTACTCGTCTCACGTCATGTCCTGAAAGTGTCAAGAACGATATAGGTGTTTCAGCATCTTGGAATTGAGTACTGACTGTTTTTTTTTCATACGTGTTTTGCGCTAATAATACATTTAGAGTAATCAATCATTTAAGTAATCTATCATTTTCAATCTAAAATGCTTAATGGAGCACTTCTCATAAAACTGATTCCACCTGGCAAATAATAGCACTTGATCGAAGCTGCAAATCAACACTCCGACAGGCAAAGGAATTTTGACAATTTCCTCATGTAGCAAATCCGACTCACGACTAGGATCGATGCCAGCCCTGTTACCTTTGACAGTTTCTGTCATTCCACGGCTTACAGAGACAAGGCTAGTTATTTAGCGAGTAAACATTTTTTTTGATGACGTCATCCGAATTGTCAGTGTAAACAGTCGCCAGTTGTATTTTGTTTTCCGACTTACGCGTAAATGTTCCTGAAATGAAAAATCGAAAATGGTTCAATGCGCTGTGAGCGGGCATAAATTATGAAAATGACATTATCGGGCAAAAAAAGAGATTCTTTCGCTTTCCGAAAAACCGAGAATTATGTTCTTTGTGGATAAATGTTTTATCAAATTATTCATGGTGTTAAATATGATCAACTATATTATCAACGCACAAACTTACAAAGCACGAAAAATAAAAAATAAGAACACATTGTTTACTTTAACGACTCAGATGACGTCACTAAAAAATGACTGATCCGGAGTAGCTAGCCTTGTCTTTGTAAGCCGTGATGTCATTCTTTCTCCAGCTCTTTGTACAAGATTCTCCGACAGCTGGTTTTGTAGCCGCATCGACGGCATACCGAATTAGCAACACACGAACACAAACACGGGCATCGGTACCGCCAAATCAGAACTGTTCTGAAACAATTTTCTAAATATTAGTGGGACACGTCATAGTCTGACCTAAGTGTTGAGCAACAAATATTGTTTCTAGCTGTTTCATAGTTATTGGGATGCGATGTTACATTTGGCCCAATTAGGGTACGTGTGCTAACAGTTTTACCATAAATTGGTTTTCCATTTATTTTTTCTGTTAAATGGAATAATGGATTATTTTAGGCTAATTTCATTGATTCCAATGTAGAATCAAAAACTTAATATAGTATAAAAGGACAAATTATATATAAAACACTCTCTTCGAGTACCCCCACCTAATCTATCTACTGATTCGGGTCCAAGGCATTATACGAAGTTTTTTCTGCCAATTATAATTGCTAACTTTAGACCATAGCTTGGTTTTGGGAAATAGCATCATAAGATAGTAGAAACAACAAAAAGTAATAACTTTCCCTCATTTGTAATCAAATAGAAGAATTTAAATGAAAGGAATGAGCGCCAACAGATTTATAATATTGCACCTTATCGTCATTAGATGGGTAGGTATGTCTGTATTGAACCAAAAAACTAGTTACATTTGGTTTCAATGATTCATACGTAGAGCAATCATTTGAAGCGGGAAAGTTATTCGTTTCTAGTTTCTACGAAAATATTAGAACAAAATTGAGCAAATATATAACCATGTAAACTTGTAATCAACTGTCTTGAAGTTCTATTAAACCATTATTGAACTATTGTTAGTTATCAACCCATGAAATGTTTGCTTTCACATAAGAAAATTATATACATTCCGTGCTAATACTACGCTTTTGTGATTTTTGTGAACACTAAAGAGCAAGTGCTTCCTTGGCCGAGTGGTTAGTGTCAAACCTAACATGTCGGGGGTTCGGGTTCGATTCTTGTTCTAATTGGGAGTATTTTTAATCAAAGAAACTTCCTCTGACTTGCACGGTGGTCACGCGTATTCTTGAGCAACTCAGAATGCATTCAAGGCGTGTTATTTGGCATAGAAATCTCAACTAAGAACTAGTCAAAATGACGCAAGTAATACTACGTTGAGACGGCGAAGTTCCTCTAGGATCGTTATTGCCATTTAAGAAGAAGAAGAACACGAAATATCAAGTCAATCTGTTCGGTTGAGTGTAGAGTACGCCAATTATTTAGGAGAGTCGGATCGAGTTGCTTTAATGGGAAGACCGAACGGGAAGTTGGCATTTACACAGGCTACACACTGTGTAAATGCCACAGTGAAATTCCGAGTTAATAAACATAGCCAACATTACAACACGTTTTGAGTTATGGTTTCTAACACTTGTTGAGTTGCAAATTCGAACTATTCTTGAATTTTGTATTCCAATGATTGCGGGCGTCAAACACAGTGGAACGCCGACTATCCACAAAGTTGAGTAACATGGTCATCGCGGATAACGAAAATCATGGATAACGCAATGAAAGACTAAAAATGAATCAGTATGAAACCATTATTTTATTATTACGGAAATCATTAACCTATAATTCTGTAAGTAAGTAAGTATGTATTGTGTACACCAGTGGTCAGATAGATAAAATATTTCAGGTAGTAAATTTCCGCATTCAATTTTTTATTACCTCATTTAGAACCAAACAGACCCTCATTTCGAACATAATGAAGTCGCAGGTGGACATGTCAAAGAAAAATCGAGTTTTGTTGCATAGAGTTGTTTTTTTTCCTTTCTCTATTCAGTTTGTGCTCATTGGTATTGGCTGTAACATATTCATTTGGTAGATGTTCGAATACATTCTTAATTTCAACTAAATCAAATACTAATTCAATATACAATATATAGTTAATACGAGGCTTCCATTGTTGTGTTATTAATGGCACAAACGAAAAGATATTTCCTTGTTGAAGCGAGAATTGAGAGAGACTCGGATCTCCATCACTGATGATCATTGCGTGGACGTCTATAATAACATACGAACATGTTCTGGGATTTAAGCTCAATCTCTCGAATACAAAGACCTCATGTGTCCGTTTTTTCACGATCAAGATTTAAATTTTGGCTCTGCACCACACGTGGTGATTCTAGAATCAGATATTGCTGAGAACCAAAGAATGTTAAATATTAGGAAGTGGTATGACTTCTTGTGCACTATTTTATAAATACACAGGGTGTTTCTCTCCAGAGTCATGGAGTAGCAAATGCTGACAATCAAGACATCAATCGTGTCATCGTGTTATCGACGTAGACTGGTGAGTTTCTCCAAACCCACACAAAACAGTCCAACGGTGTTATATCGCATTATCTTGGAGACTGATTCAAGGCCCATTACGCAACGCGAAATTATTCGTTCGTCGAACATTCATTTTAGCGAATTGATTGGACAGACTTGTAAAAACTTCAGTTCCTTCATATTAAGCGCACTCAATTGTGGTACAGAAAGTCGGTGATCATGGCTCTTTAGAGATCACCATCAATGGCTACGTTCCGGTCGGAATCATTTTTGAATGATTCACGGAATCACGGAACTAATGAACTAACGGCTAATGACTATACGACGTATCTGACAAAGGTGTTATCCTGCAAAGAGGGTTGTTCGTTACCAATCCAAGGTTGCTCGAATTAATAGCACTGATGGACGATTATATCGACCATAACCCGGAAGAATGAGTTTCTCGAACTAAACCATGGTTCACGTAAAAACTCTACACAATTTGCAAACGTTGTAGACTGACACCTGGACGATTCGTGATGAAATAGAATTCAAAAAAAGGAGACAGCGACCAGAATGGCACACATATCGAAAAATGTTGCCATGAGAAAAATAAAATTGTGGTCCAATGTAATGAATGCTATATGTTTTGTGTAATGAGATATGGCTGGTAGCGACTGCATTCTTTTTCACAATTAAAGGAATAACAAGTGTGAAGATTGAGAATAATGAAGCGATGGACATAACGGAGATATTGAAATTAGTTTGGAGAATTATTATTTTTCAAACGATGTGATCTAAAACGGGTGTCGATGCCCTAGGGATCTATATAATATCCGAAAATCAATCGCCCTGCATTGCGATTAGTAAATAAATTGAAATCCAGTCAGTTGCCATGTTTGTAGCTGTATACATCCGATAAACGTGTTATGCTCAGCAAATACATTAAACTTTGCTGGAACTAATCAGTGAACTTTGATGTTATTTATAGTTATTTATAGAATAAAATTTGGTAGTAAAATTAAATGTTTTCAATTTAATTTTTCTTGTTACATATTTAAATAAGTATGGCAATAAAATATGCTAGCATCTTATTTACAAAATTAGAATAGCTTCATAAAACTTCCCCCCGGTGTCGAAAAATTCATTGCGAAGTTGTCTTTTACCCCCACCTGTCAAAGATATATTTTTCCAGCCAACACGTCGCTCGCACCAAGGCGCCTAGAAGTATATACTAAGGTGGGCCAACTTGCTAAAACCACTCTTCAGCCATCTTGGAAGTCTACTGTGTTTTGTTTGTAAACAAAACACAATACGCTATTGCCGAAGCTCGCTCGTGATCAGTCTGTCTCTTTCACGCTACAAGCAAATGATTCCCCTTCTACTTTCTTCCGTGCTGTTTTCATATACCGCTCCCCTTACCAACTTAATGACGAAACGGCCTCACCTAGTACCATAGACCCGTCTTGGCTCGCACGTTACGCGAGCGCTGGCTACGTGTGTATTGGTGTGTCCGACCAAGGCACAGAGTGACTGTTCGTCGGCCTACGGCTGCCATTCGCGTCTCTCTGTCAGTTTCGCTTCAGATACATTGCCAACCATTTGTGTGTTTCGTGCGCTCTTCCTCACTCTCTCTCGCTGTGACCGTCGCCGTCGTTCGTAGTTTCACTACATTCGTCTCCGCCGACGTCGCTACCAATACCACCACCATCCGCAGCAGCAGCAGCACTTTCCATCGTCGTCCCACCTCTGCAGCCGTTCTTTCTGTCATTTTCTTTTGGAGTTTGCAAAAATGAGGCAAACACAAAAATGACGTTCGCGTTTTCGGAGGCTAATTTATCGTGCGCTTGCAAAACTTTATGATAGGCTAGCTACGGGTCGCTAACAGTTTTGGAACGTGTGGTTGGTTGAGAGCACTCTTGCGGAAGCCTTTTTCGCTGGTGGCACAGTCGATCTCGATCGTCTTGAAGGAAACGCAGTGGAATCGCGAGTGAGAACAGTGTGAAGGAGGAGGCTGTGTTCGAGGCGAGGATTACTTCTGCTTGGAACACGGACCCAGGGAATATTAGCATACGACGAAGCGTTGAGGAGTAGAAGCGAGTATAGGCTCCGACTGGTGGGTCAGTTTACAATTAGTAGGAGTAATTGTGAAATTTTGGTATTGAATATTAGTTTGTTTTATAAAATCGTCTGCGAGAAGTGTGAATATTTGTAGCCGTGAAAATCCGTAGATCGGATGCGCTGTGCGCTGAATTAAGAAGGGAAAAAATACAGTCAGTCGTGCGTATATTTTTTTTGCTGCGGAATCAACGCTAACGCAACACAAATAACCACGTAAGTGTTTACTGAATCAGGCAAGAAGCAGCAGTATCTTGTGCTGAGCACTAGCAAATCGATCCCGTTTTATTGATAGTAGCTAGCAAGACAGCAATTTCTGTGAATGCGAGGGAATGAAACATTTTACCAGCGAAAATTGCCTTCATTGTTGCTTACTTCCGTACGGACTTACCGACAGCTTTGAGGTTATGGCCGCTCACTCTCTTTCGATTGTTCCATTTTAGTTTATCTGCCTGCGTGTAGCTTTTTTTTCTCGCTGTGTAACACCAACACATGGAGGTGTGCGTGTGTGTGGATGTGGGCCACAACCATAGAAACAAAGTACCATCGTACCATGGTTGTTAGGCACCGTTTATGTGGCAACCAGGTACCGGCAGCCGGGCTTACCATATCACCACGAAACCATTGGATGGTTGGGGGAGTAAACAACGTATTCTTTTTGTGGCAACGTTGTCCAATTCGTCGGTGTGAATGATATTAGGCTCGTGTTGGTAGAGTGAAATGTGTTCCAAAACATATTCGTGGATAACAGCTGATTTGGTGTGGAATTCTCTAGACCGTTATTTGCAAATCGAGGAATTTAACGGCAAGTTTCTAGATGATTAAATTTAGTCCAATAGCGGAAATAGGCATGATTCTCATGGTTTCAATTTATAATTTGCGTTTAACATTCAACTAGAATGGAGGAACATAGCGGAACTACGCATATTTGATGAAACCACGTTGTCGGTTTGATTAATAAATTACAGTACATTTAATCGGTATAGTTCTTCTTCTTGAATGGCGTTAACGTTCCCTTGTGGAACTTTTGCCGTCTCAACGTATGCATTAACTAGAGTCATTTATTAATACTTGGTCGAGATTTCTTAAGCCAAATAACACGCCTTGAATGTATTCCGAGGGGCAAGCTCTTGAATACGCATGACCACAGTGCAAGTCGAAGGAAATTTCTTTGACGAAAAATCCCCCGGCCAGAACGGGAATCGAACCCGAACACCCGGCATGATAATGTGAGACGCTAACCACTCGGCCACGGGTGCACTAATCGGTATAGTTATTAGCTGATTATTAAACTGACAAAAGCTACATTATTACCATTATTACAATGATTTCGGATCATATGATCTGACAATGTTTCTGTTTTTTCTGGAAGACCAATCAGTCAAAATGAAGTAGATTGTATCAAAGGCAGCGTTGCCAAGTAGTCTTCTCCAAAGTCAGAAAAAATAAAACATCACGAAAAGCCAGGATTACTTAACTTTTGGTCGGTCAAACTGGCACAGTGAATCTTGAGATTGAATATATACAAAAGCGAATTGTTTTTCGAAAGAAATAAATCATTTCATTCCATTCAAAGGTGAATCAAATGAATCTAAAGATAGCTCAATCTGAGTACTTGTAAATGTATTTTCTCAGTAGCATCGATGAGGCTTTTCTGTGTTGCGGGAGTATCAACGTGTCATTAGACTTTGGTTTGTTTATAAAACCCAGAACGCGGTAAACTCACAATAGAAGACCATTATTGTGGTTCGAATGGAAATTCCCTTGTGAATTCATGACTATTGCTCACATAAGTATTAGGTTCAATTTCCTATCTAGAGTCTTCCTGGATTGGAAATTCCTTTGAATTGCGAAAGAATAGATACGCTTACAAAATGATTTAATTTGTTCTTTCAATAAGAAAGCTGACAGCCTCACAACCCGACCGACGAGTTGTTGGTTTTTGAGAATGTATCACTGCGGTATTTCATCAGATATTTATCTTCCATTGCTTACTCCAGATCATGCTTACCTCACCATTAGTAGTTCCCCAATTGAATATGATATGTCGATTAATTAATCAGTTCATAGTATTCTAAATTAGCTTCGCTCTATTATTATTTATTATCTTTAATGAAAAGAGCCAACAAGTCAGTTATATGAAAAGGTATTTCACTGATGGGTCCTGCTTCAATCGATTCACTGGTTTCGGTGTATTGTGCTTTCCGTAAATTACTCGTTTCCGTTTATGTTGCTGAACTGGCAGCAACATTTCCAACCATTATTTTTTATTTTCTTGGATAGTCTCAGTTCGGTTGAGGTTCTTCGGTCTGTGAAACCTAGAAGGTATAAAAATAATAAGATGATAGGGTTTAAGATGAGTATTTTATTACAAAGGTGAGGGAACAGACGAGGGTACTGATTGAAAGTTTTCATTAGATTATTCCTTCGCAGGCTGATGCCCTGGAAGGTGATTTATTTGATAGACAAATTTCTTTTGAAACGTTTCTTCAAGAGTGGAGTTCGAGCTTTTGGATGTAAGACTAACACAAGCCCATTTATTACCCGAAATAAATAGGCTTATGTTTACTTGCTACTTGCTAGATGTGCGTCTCAGAATGGTAAATACCCGCTTTATTGACATTCGCCACGTTTACGGTTGGCCAGCACCTTGCGAGTTGTTTGTTCGATTTACTTCTAATAATTAAACGAATCAGTGGGTATACCTGGAGTTGTGTTACTCGTGAGTGAAATATGTGTATCGAATCAGTGTCAGACAAATGGCTCATGGATTTCCTAAGACGGATTTCTATCACTGGTTAAGGTTCCCGTGAACGTGAACGTGAACAAATACTTTTTTATTTATAATTAATCAGTCTATATATAAAACGCAAGGATAAATATCTTGAAACGATAGGAAGAAACATTTTCTAGTTGAAAAACATATTTAAACACAATCCATTTTGATGAAAGCGGTTTTATTTAATATTTCACAGCGATTCTGAATTTCCACCGTGAAATCTAGATGTTGGTCAACTCACCATAGTTCACCGACTTCGGTGAACGTGAACGTGACAACAGTGGTAAATTTAGACGTCAAAATATTTTCTCGCTCATGTTCACGTTCGTATGTCCCAAGGCATCCTGAAAATTATTTCGCCGTGAACTGTAAAAGGATGTGTTTAGCAATTCTCGAGTTTTCAATGATATGGATGCAATTTCATTCAATCGGATCTCTGCACGGGTTGAAAAACTCGTTGCTTCGGGTTGATCCGTGAAAAACTGTATATTTTATACGAATAACTTTATTGAAGCTCGATGTTTATTTACTTAACGTTTACTGGCGAACTTTTAATATGAACGTGAACGCGAACAAAAACGTTTTTTTTTTTTATAAATTCGTTTATTTTTACAGGCTCAGTTGCATAAGTTTAAAGGAGCCGAAATCTTAAATATATTTTTAAAACTATATATATGAACAATTTTCTTAAATCTATGGTTAGTAATGTGGGAAACCGATTACTCGCGGTGAACTCGAGATTAGAAGGGTGACATATTTTTCTCAGGAAAAGGATGGGGTATAAGGAAATTATTACAATGTTGATAATCACACACACTCAATTCTTAAATCTATTCGTACATCTATTGTGAATTTACATTTCATTCTCCTGTTTATAGCAAGTGGACCAATTACTCATAAAGGAAGAAATGGAGGGTATAAGGATATAAGGATAATCACACACGAACATCGATAGATTTAAGGAAAACATATATTTGGGACATGTAATCAAGGTCTAACCGAGCCAACACATCTCTCACCGGCACATTGGGCTGCCTTCCTCTAGCCCGAAGGGAGTTCTCTAAATTCGATCTGGCAACAAGATACACCTCACACGACCAAACAACGTGTTCGATGTCGTGGTAGCCTCGGCCACAAACGCAGATATTGCTGCCGGCCAGATTGAAACGAAAGAGTAGCGCGTCTAACGAACAGTGATTGGACATGAGTCGGGAGAAGGTGCGAATAAAGTCCCGACTCAAGTCCAGACTTTTGAACCATGGTTTGAGGCTAACCTTAGGGATAATCGAGTGAAGCCACCGGCCCAATTCACCTTCGTTCCATTTGCGTTGCCAGTTAGCGATGGTATTTTTACGGACTAAAGAGTAAAATTCATTGAAGGCGATTTGACGCTGATAAATATCGCCTTCAATCGCACCTACCTTTGCTAATGAGTCAGCCCTCTCATTACCCGGAATTGAGCAATGAGAAGGGACCCACACAAAGGTAATGACATAACAGCGTCTGGATAAAGCACTCAAATTTTCTCGTATTCTCTCAAGGAAGTACGGCGAGTGCTTTTCCGGCCTCACTGAACGGATAGCTTCGACAGAGCTAAGACTATCCGTTACAATGTAATAGTGTTCAACAGGTCGTGAGGCGACGCTGTCCAGCGCCCAATGAATTGCTGCCAATTCAGCAATATACACTGAGCAAGGATTCTGAAGACTGTGTGAGGTGCTAAAAAATTCGTTGAACACTCCAAATCCTGTGGACTCGTTTATAGTGGACCCATCAGTAAAGTACATATTATCACAATTGATACCCCCATACTTTTCATCGAAGATCGTTGGAGCGATCCTCGATCGTTGGTAATCTGAATATCCATGGATATCTTGCTTCATGGACAGATCAAAATGCACAGAGGAATTGATGTAGTCAGGGAAACAAACACGGTTGGGAATATACGAAGAAGGATCAACCTGCATGGAGATGAATTCATGATATGAACTCATGAATCCGGAGTGAAAATTTAGCTCGATCAGCTGCTCAAAATTTCCGATCACCAATGGGTTCATGACCTTACACCGGATGAAGAACCGAAGAGATAATAAATTGAAGCGATCTTTTAGTGGGAGTACGCCTGCCAAAACCTCGAGACTCATGGTATGCGTTGAGGGCATACATCCCAACGCGATACGGAGACAAAGATACTGAATTCGCTCGAGTTTAATGAGGTGTGTTTTGGCAGCTGATTGAAAGCAGAAACTGCCATACTCCATCACTGAGAGAATAGTTGTTCGATACAACATTATAAGATCTTCGGGATGGGCTCCCCACCAGGTGCCGGTAATTGTACGGAGAAAGTTTATTCTTTGTTGACATTTTTTACTCAGATACCTAATATGGGCCCCCCAAGTACATTTGGAGTCGAACCAGACCCCAAGATACTTGAATGACATAGCATGAGTGATCGGTTTACCCAAAAGTTGAAGCTTTGGTTTTGCTGGTCTATGCTTCCTAGAAAAAACCACCATCTCTGTTTTCTCCGTGGAGAATTCGATCCCTAGCCCAATGGCCCAGGTTGAAAAATTGTTCAAAGTATCTTGTAAGGGTCCTTGCAGGTCGGATTCGTTTGATCCTACGACAGACACCACTCCATCATCTGCAAGTTGTCTTAGGCTGCAATTTTGTGTAAGGCAATTGTCGATGTCGCTTACATAGAAGTTGTACAAAAGGGGGCTTAAACATGAGCCCTGGGGGAGTCCCATGTAAGAGACCCGACTTACTGCCGAATCTCCGTGAGAAAAGTTCAAATGCTTCTCACAAAGCAAGTTATATAAAATATTATTCAATAGAGGCGGAAGACCCCGAGAGTGTAATTTGTCTGACAAAACCTCTATTGAAACAGAATCAAAGGCCCCCTTTATGTCCAAGAATACTGAAGCCATTTGTTTTTTTCCGGCGTAAGCCATTTGAATTTCTGAAGAAAGCAACGCAAGACAATCATTCGTCCCCTTGCCCCTGCGGAACCCATATTGTGTATCTGAGAGTAGGCCATTCGTTTCAACCCATCGATCAAGGCGAAACAAGATCATTTTCTCCAACAATTTCCGTATACAAGACAGCATTGCTATTGGGCGGTACGAATTGAAGTCGGACGCGGGTTTTCCGGGTTTTTGAATAGCTATAACTCGTACTTGTCTCCAATCATCTGGAACAATATTATTCTCCAGAAACCGATTGAATAAATTCAACAAGCGATGTTTCGCCACATCAGGGAGGTTTTTCAGCAAGTTGAACTTAATTCTATCCGATCCCGGAGCAGAATTGTTACATGAAAGGAGAGCAAGAGAGAATTCTACCATCGAAAACTCGGAATCAAGATCGCACCTATCTTGTGGTATATCTCGAACAATTTTTTGCACAGGAGCGGAATCAGGACAAACCTTCCGTGCAAAATTAAAAATCCATCGATGTGAATATTCTTCGCTTTCATTCGTTGAAGAGCGATTTCTCATGTTTCGAGCCACTTTCCATAATTTTTTCATTGACGTTTCTCGTGACAAACCTCCCACGAAATTTCGCCAATAAGCACGTTTTTTCCCTTTGATTAAGTTTTTAAATTGATCTTCAAGGGCTAAATACGTTTGAAAATTTTCAGGGGTTCCACGTTTCCGAAAAGCTTTAAATGCATTCGATTTTTCTACATAAAGCTTGGAACATTGGCTATCCCACCATAGATTGGGAGGCCTTCGGGAAATGGTGGAACCTGGGATGGGTTTCGTTTGAGCGCGAACCGCGCTGTCATAGATCAAACGAGAAAGGAAGTTATACTCCTCCAATGGAGGTAAACCATCTCTGGAATTGATGGCTAGAGCAATCGCGTCCGCATATTTTTTCCAGTCAATGTGTCTTGTGAGGTCATATGCCATGTTTATAGATTCAGAAGAATTCGACCCAATGGTGATGGAAATTTTGATTGGCAAGTGATCACTACCGTTGGGGTCCTGGATTACATTCCACTTGCAATCTAACGATAGTGAATTCGAGCAAAGCGAGAGGTCAAGAGCACTTGGGTTAGCAGGAGGTTTAGGTACACGTGTTGTTTCCCCAGTGTTCAAAAGTGTCATATTGAAGCTGTTACAAAGATCATATATCAACAGTGAACGATTGTCGTCGTACTGTTCCCCCCAGGCAGTTCCGTGAGAGTTGAAGTCTCCCAAGATCAATCGTGGCTCAGGAAGGAGTGAGCACATGTCAACAAGTTGCTTGCGGCTAACCGCAGCTCTCGGAGGCCAATACAAGCTGACAATACAGAGGTCTTTTCCTCTGATGTTTGCATGACAAGCAACAGCTTCAATCCCTCCAATAGGTGGAAGGTAAATTCGAAAAAATGAGTGGCACTTATTGATCCCCAATAGCACCCCTCCGTATCTGTCATCACGGTCCAAGCGTATAATATTAAAATCGTGGAAAGAGAGATCATCTCGCGAAGAAAGCCAAGTTTCGGACAGAGCAAAAACATCACAATTGAACTTATGAATTAAAAATTTGAATGTATCCAATTTAGGGATAAGACTACGACAATTCCACTGTAAAACAGTGATATCTCCGACCTCTCTATTTGAATTAGACATCAAGAGAGATAATCATTGCAAGGAGGGGCCATGTTTGCATCAATTGTTGCAAAATTGTCTTTAATACTGGAAGCATTGATATGACAATGGTTCTGATGGAGTCGGAAACATTAAAGCATGTGAAGATTTGAGCCACAAGGTCAGTCAACTTTATAAATCCCGATTGGGAAGTTGAACTTGACGGTAAAATAGGGACAGTTGGGGTTTTTGATGTTCCTTCGAGTGCTGGGTCGTTCGAAGGTGAATTATTCCCACGGAAGCCAGGAGGAACCTGATTTTGCTTGTCCGCTGCACTCGATTTTTTAGGCATGCTAACAGAGGGTATAACCGGAGGGGCTTGTACTTGAACTTTGGGAGTGGTCACATTTTTGCGCCGGGGATTCCCTTGGAAGATGTACGGTGTGCCCTCGTTAGCTGTATCCGCTTCCATTTCGTCAACTGGCAGCGAAGCGAAGACATTGTTTGCGGTTAAAGGTTGTTGCTGTTGGGCCAATGGAGAAGCGCCCTTTAAAATTTCCGCAAAAGTGCGCTTCGAGCGTTCCTTTAAAGAGCGCTTCTGCTTCTCCCAGCGACTCTTGTAAGTTTCACAAGCCGAGAGCACGTGCGGAGTTCCTCCGCAATATGGACACTTTTGCTCAATCGCACTGCAGGATTTGTCCACATGTTGCTCTCCGCAAGTGGCACAGCGCTCCTTGTTGGCGCAGTAAGCTGCTGTGTGACCAACTGACTTGCATTTCAGGCAAGTCATGGGCTTTGGCACGAAGAGTCGCAGCGGTAGCCTCAATTTGTCCACCATAACGTAGTCAGGGAGGGCGGAGCCAGCAAAAGTGACTCTAAACGAGTCGGACGGCGTAAATTTCGATTCTTTCCCTTCCTGGGAGACTTTGCCGAGTTGTCGGCATTCTAAGATTTTAACCTTAATCAAAGGCAGCTTTTTAAATCTGCCATCTCCTTCCATAATTGATTTGCACGTCAGACCCGTTTCGGTTATCACCCCCGAGATTTCTACGTCATGGGAAGGCACGTAGACACGATATTCCAGGGTAAACCTCTGGTCGACGACAATACCGTTTGCGTCTTTCCGATCAGCTACGACAACACGCAGTTTGGTCGGTCTAACCTTCGAAATTTCTGTCACGGAGGAGTATCTTGCCAGATCTTTCATGATCTGAATAACATTAAGTGCTTTTCCGTTTGGCTTAGGCCTGAAGAAAACAACCCACGGACCAGTTCCAGGTGCATCTTCAGGATAGACCTTGACACGTGGAGAGAAGACTACAGGACGAGAAGGAGATGACGAGGATTGAAGGGGATCGGGGACAACAGGATGGGGAGGCGAAATCTGAGCTGTTGTAGGAGCGAGGGGGGTTGGAGAGGAGGTATTTGCAGGTTTTTTAGAGGGGGGCTTGCTAGAGTTAGCAGACTCGTCCCCGGACGAAACATCCTCTGATGTAGGAACGCGTTTAAGTGTCTTCGCTGTTCCTTTATTAGAACTTTTTTCAACCAGAGGGGAGTCATCATCAGAGATCTCCATATCTGGAGATCCTCCCCCTCCTTCTGCCATTCTGTAATTCGTACTTATATTCTAATAATTTGTTTTTAATAATAATAATAATAATTAAAAAAAAAAATAAAAAAAAAAATAAATCTTATATCTTATTTATTTCTATTCACCACAATGCACCCCAGTGCTGATGAACTGGCAACCGCTGCTTGCTTCTCAATCGGAGCGCTTGAGCGCTCGGCACTATCACACACCACTAAGAAGTGATGCTCTCCTTCACACTGCTGTAAGTTAGCAGCGAATCGCGCTGGTATTGTGTGCGTGCAACTGACCACCGATGTCCGACTTCGACTGCGATGGCGACAAATCGGCGATAACTGAAAGCCGGCTGGCCTTGCCAGGCTTTGACGATTCAGCCTTTCTCACCAATTCCGAGTTCACACTGCGTTCCACGATATCTCGAATAATTCGAAAACGCGCGAAAAAAGCACACCCGGGCGACAAAAAAAAAATAATAACAGCCAACGGTAACCGAAAACAATGCTTCAACGGAGACGCTCACAGCACACGACCGGTTACTCGAAGCTTATGCCGAAGAATGAACAAAAACGTTTTATTCACCACGATTTTTTGAGTTGTTTGTTCGCAGTGTAGTTCACCGTGAAATGATTGTACTATTCCACCATCTGTTCATGTTCACGTTCACGGGGACTCTAAACCAGCCCTTAGGAGTCTAGTTTACTCACTGCCATTAATTTTATTTTTGATGTAAAAGATGAAGATTAGAATCAGGATTGTTTCATGAATTCTGACATCGGTTGCATATATACGAGGAATAGTGTCAAAAAATCTGGATAACCTTTAAAAATCAAGCACTTTTTTTATCAGCAAGCAAACAGATTTCGAAATACCACGGTGAAACGATAAATTTTTACTAATGATTTACATCATCATCATATAACAGCATATAATGGTTAGAAGTTTATTTCAGAAAACCTTTTCATCGTCATCGTCTTGTGGGAAAATTATTCAAACCGAAAGTTGATGTACGGCCGACGATGAATAAATGATTCCAATTTATTCCTTCGTTCACTTATTAAAAAGTGAACAAGATGAATTCATCTATTAATTATTTCAACAACGCGAACATTTTTTTCTTCGGTTGAAACCCAATTGCCCAATTATCTAAGCCGACAACTTCATTAAAATTGTGTTCTGAAAGTTCCCTAAATTATTCTTCAACGCTTCCATATGACACCTGGTTATCGACTTCATGGGGATACCACTGTCCGTTTCCACACCTGATGAACAGGATTTGGCCTAGTGCTATATTCTTTAATGTTCCGAGTTGAATGTTTGGTGTTGAGGAACTGAGAACTTTACTAAGAGGCGAGAGAGACGTCTTCATCGATTTAGATCAGAGAAGATAGATGTGAATACATACTCTCATTTGGAAACATAGAACTTATGAATAATTAAACAATTTTTTAAGGACATTGCGAAATATGTAGAGATATACAGATTTTTTGAAATTTCGTGAAAAATAAATAAAAACCATTGTTTGATTTGATTGATTTTGAATTTTTCCACGGCAATTGCGTCAATTCTTTGAATTCAAAATGAAATTGCTGTTATGTATTTTTAAGCGTTATTGGTATATATTTAAAGTATTTTTTTCTTTAACTTCATTCAGTTTTAATAGTCATTTAAGTCAGCCACCTCATAGATTCTCGGTCTGTCAGACCGTTAGCGCAAATATAGGAGAGTTAATGAAAAATTGTTTGTGTCGTGTGAAAAAGTCGCCTGGCATCCCTGAACTAGGGAGAAATGAAAATAAACATAACCTTGTAATAAAGATAAAGAATTGGTTGTCTTGTTTTTTTTGTTACAAAAGGGTAATTTCAACGTTGAATTAACGCAATTGCTGTTGCGATTCGATAGACGTATTATTCCTCGACATTTTACGTTGAAAAGGCGAAGTTTCTCTAGGGAAATTGTGGTCGTCTAAGAAAAAGAAGACTTTCTATTTGTTTTTTTTTGTTTTATTCTGTGAACCGTAGGATTCTCTGATAATAGCTAAATATTTTTAAAAAGTCGACAACATAATAATTGTTTCGAAAACTAGTGGATACAATGGGCTGGTCTGTCGAAAATGCCTATCCGTTTAGAAATGAATCTCTCTGGAAATTATGATTTCCGTTATTGATTTAGCTCAGTGGTTTTCAACCTTTTTTGCTCCATTTTCGAAAATTAATCCCAGTGCTTCGCCCCTATCAGTATTTTGAAAGGAAGCCTGTAGCATATCAGTAAAGTAATGAAAAAATACAAATGGCTTTCAAGTTGAATTCGCAACAAATTTGATTTTATACTTGTATCTGATTTCAAAAAAGGAGTACAAAGTCTGAATGATATCCGTCAAAATCGTAAATCTTGAGAACGTTGCTGAAAAACTCACCTTATGTCATCTTCGATATCCACTCTGTTACGGTGTTTTGTTTCCATCAGCAGCATTGTAGATCCACATAAATACTACGCAAAAGACAACAACACTTGTAACGCTTATTCCGCATATCAGGATAAAAATCGATCATTTGTAGATCGATGAGTTTGTTCTTGATTCGAAACTTTCGTCACTGTCAGTCGGAAGGCGTTTAAAACCATGTCCAAATCTTGTTCTCTGATATAAGATAAAATGTGTTTCGAGTTTAACTTATTGTAAAAAGTCTTAACAAATGCTGTAAAATTTCCTTTTTATTGTCTTCTGTACTGTTTTGTCGTCTGTTCTATCATCATTCACTATCGAAAGTCTTTCAGACATTGTGAAGTTGTTCAATTGAACATTACATTTCAGATTTGGAAATTTTTGCCGAGGATTGCAAGTTTTAGCGTATCCAATAAAGTTTTTATGGCAATTTTTGCTTATCATTGTCATCTTCAAAGCGACGTAAATGTGCAATATTCCCTTGCACAATTCCCCCTTTTATGACCAAAGTCCTCACCGTTTGGAAATCACTGATTTAGCTCATGAAACTATTCCTCAGATCATATTCAGAAACGAGGATTGATGTGGAAATATTCGAGATGGATGCCACATGGGTTAAATCAGAATTGAATGCCGAACCACAATAAACACATCTTTGTGGAATCATCCGGAAACTCGTTGAACTATCCTAAAAAAAATAGCCATAGTTCTCGGGCTTAGCCTTAGGATGTAACTTGTTTCTGTTCTTGCAAAAATATTGAACCAAAGAATAAATCAGACAGGTACTGATCAAATTTTACATCTCTAGGGATAATGCACATTTTTAAAACTATATATGTAAATTTCCACCTGGTTTTTACTGGCAAGAATTTGAAGATAAAAAAATGGGTCGTAGTTCAATAAAGTTCATCCAAAGTATGAAAATTTTATGATTTCCTATTTTGTTTTAAACATGGACGAAACTCTAGATACAATATGTTTCGTCAATCAACAAAGAGTAAGAGCATATTTCTACAAAAAATAGTGTCAATCATGTTCCTGGTGATCGCCAAAAACCAATTATTTTTAACGTAATCGATTGCTATGTTGAATTTAATAAATCGTGTCCAAAGAATGTATCCAGTGAAATGTTATACGATACACTATTAAAAGCCATTAAAACAATAAATGTATCATCAGACAGAGGTAAAATGCGATGTATCAATCCATTAACGGAAGGTTACAACTATTCGAAAAGTTGTTCAACTGGAACGAGATGTGATGACAGAAAGTGTTAATCATCTCATATTACATCGCGTTCGTCATACGCAAATGTGTTAATGTGAATATACATGGGTGTTCAAAACAGAAAATACGGCTTGCTGGACTTCCACCAGAAATATGAGCTCGACATGAACAGATCTTCAAACGTTACCGAATTTCATAGTGCTATATCTGCTCCAATCGGTGTTTGTGCAACTATGCGTGTTGTATTCCCAAACGAAAAGTACTTCGACATATCACAGATTTCTCCAGATGGCGCAAAAAAAACAACAAAAACCGTGAATCCTAAAGTGCTCTACCTCCCTTCCACTCCACGCGTTACCCCTCGAACCGCTGCTGTCGTGCTTCTCTAATAATTGCTTGTTTGCCATCGTTACAGAACTGCCGGTTACTAACTAAATCACCATGGAGGACGGCCATTGCAAGTCCGTCGAAGAAATTGTCTCCTTCTTCCGGGTGGACACGGATAAGGGTCTCTCCACCGATCAGGTTAAGGAATATCAGCGAAAATATGGTCCCAATGGTAAGTAGCTTCCGTTTCCCACACAAAACATTTAAATCCACAAGTTTCCTATGCAAAGTTTAAAGCCTCTCAAAAACAAAGAAAGAAAGAAGTTTCCTATCAGTCGGGCACGAGTGCCTTGGTGGATGAGTCACCCGGCCAAGTCACTCTGACGTGGTACCGACACGGCCACGTATCCGAGTCTGTTCCAATGCGATGCAAACGTATAGATTTACGTCACACGTAATCGGTTCTGTACTTTGCTCAGCTTTTATATTCTAACCCGTTTTCACCACCATGACAGCAGCAGCAGCAGTGTGCTGTTTAACTTTTTTTTCCTACTTATCCACGTTGTTGAGTGTACCTCGTCTTGGAACTACTCTAGTTCGCGATCGTGATCGCGGATAATCAGAATCGACGCTTCGCGTGTGCGAATTAGTGCTAGTTCTAGCAGTAATTCGTCTTGCATTTTTAGGGCTTGTTCTTAAAAGAGTCCCTATTCCATAGGCTCCGATCTATCAACCAGAGAGACTTTGTGCTCTACAGAGACCTAGTTGGCGTCATTTCTATTCGCGACCGAACACTATATAGTGCACTGCCAGCACTCGCTCACTACCTGCCAGCAGTTATTTTAAGACATTTCAACGCGGGAAACACTCCCTCATGCCAAGTACCAACCGTGGAGAAAGAAAAGATCTCTAAGACACTACATATTTGAGTACGGTTGGATGCTTCCCTGTAAGCAGCCGCCGATTCCGTGCGGATGACCAGTTTAGCTGTCCAAAACGCGTTTGAATTTTGTTGTGACTTTTGGCAGGAGCGGAAAATAAACGCTGGGAGCGCGCTGCTGGGCCTTGGGAGTGCTGTCAGTTTTCTGTCACAGGCAGTTCATTAACCAAAGTCACGTACGCGCTCTACTTCCAGCAATGTGAGCTGCACACATCGCGAAAATAGGTTTCATCACCCGGGCGGTGAAAGAAGTTTATATATTGGCCAGTGATTGATTAAACACACCACTAAGACGCGTCATGCGAAACATTAATACGCCACGTTGTAGATCTTTATCGCGTAAACATACCCATTAAAACGTCCAGTCCTCAATCCGCAACCGTAAATCACTGCGAACCCGGGGCAGAGAGTGGCAAGGTGAGCCTAAATCGCTCACATACGGCGCTGCTTTCATGGAACGCACCTGGCAGCATGAATGATTTGAGCGGTTAATCCTTAGCGAAGCGACCTTTCAACGCTTTCTTCACTCGATCGTCAATGCTAGCCTCTCAGCTTACCTGGAAAACCCGAGACTGAGATTTCAGTGCGCATAGATTTCCTTTCCTTCGGCTTTCGAAATAAACATCTCCTTTCTGCTTCATCGTTCATCTTCGTGTTCTTGCACTCCCGCTATTTATTTTCTCAGATTCCTGGAAGGATACGCTCATTTCCAATTCTTTACCCCGCAGTGCAATGTTACTACAGAGCGACAGTTGTGAAATCGACCAAGGCCACAAGATTCCATGTGACACCCCCCGCGCGTTCTTCCTCTCTCACACACGTTCTATTGGCGATTCAACACACCTATTAAAGTCTCGGTCTTATCGGTTGATGGCAATATTTGCTCAGTTGATAAGAATCATTCGACAGCTATTTACTCCCACTGTCTACGCCCCCTTCTGCCTTTCCCAGTTGCTCGTGGAGCTAAAGAAAAGGTAGCTTCTGATAAAGGGCTTACGGCGCTCAGCTATTCAGAGCGTTTTATCAACCACCAACGCTCACGGAACTACTCGCGCGTTTCGATAGCCCCACGGCACCAATTAATTCAATAGCGTAATAATAACGCAATACTTGCTCGCTCGGGCGCGCGTTGTGTAGCTTCGTTCCGTCATTGTTCGGGCAAGTGCCGGATGATGATAGCGAGAAGAAGGTTCAGCTCAGAGAACAGCTGATTCGAGTAAGATGATGAAGAATTAGATCGCGTCGTCCCGTAGCTGGCGGCTGGCTTTAGTCTGCTCTGTGTTCAGTGAGCAAACAGTAAATTCCTGAGCCACCCAACACGGATCCAATCCTCCGCAACGTAACTGCTTCCTTTTCCCGGATGGCATTGTTTCGTGTTTATTTTCTTAGTCTTGTTTTACGACCGGCTGCTGCCATCAGCGGAATGAATGCGAACAATTTACAACCTGAAGCACAATAATGCGATGGCAGTCGGAGGAGATTCTGTTTGCTTGTAAGAAAAATAAAGATTGATTTGGACTGAATTACTTCATTTCTCTTTTAATTACAGATAATTTGCCGAAGATTTTGATTAATTTTCCAATGCTACACGCATAACAGGTGCGAGCTTTGAATGGCTGCTTTTTCACAATAAACACTTGCCAACGGAACATGTGATCATTGAATTGGGTGGAAATCCATTATCAATACGCCTTCCTACGATGGGGAAAATTGATGCCGCACTCTGCTTTGAAGATGCAAGTGTCGCCCGGTGTAATTCACAAAATTGAAAATGGTTTGATCAATTAGCTGTGAAAGCGATATGGTTATGGCTCTTCCAATCCTCTTTCGTAGCCAATAGAAAACCAGACAATTGTAGGCTACAGAAACAATAGCAACCAATTGCAACCACCTCCTGTATCATGATCCGCTAGAATGGTCCAAAGGGGAAACGGCATACGTATATTAAATTAGGGTAAATGAAATTTATTATTTTTCAATAAAAAAATGCAGCCTCAGTTTAAGAGTGATCCATATGCAAAGAGAAAATATTGAGCATTTATACTTCGATAAACCTGAAGACGCAAGCCAGTTGGCTGTAAATGTGGGCAGAATTTATGGTTCTAATACTGCAACAGTCTGTAAACATCCATAAATTGATATATTCTGATTCTGTGTATAATCAGAAAAAGTTGTGAAAATTTTCAATTAAATGTTCTGACAGCATGAAGGTTATATGACCTGAATTACGATATAATTGCTACGTAATTTCATTGTTTTAAATAAACTATATTTTCACATTTTGTACGAATACTTTTGAAAAGTGCATAAGGTCGACGTCTAGATGGCGCCTCTTGCAAAAATCTACTTGACTACCACAAAGCACCATCTTTCAATGGATACGTGTCAAAATTTGACAGCAATCAGACAATTGGTTCGTGAGTTACAGCATTGAGAGTGAAGCAACATTTGTTATTGTGAAAAAATAGGAAAATCGCAAATCAACGAAAACGTTGGCAAAATTGAATGAATTGGGCTTCGAATTGCTACCGCATCCACCGTATTCTCCAGTTCTGGCCCCCAACGACTATTTTCTAGACCTCTAGACCTAAAGAGAATGCTCGCTGGCAAAAAAATTAAGACCGATGATAAAGTGATTACCGAAACTGAGGCCTATTTTGGAAAAAAACCCAAAGAGTACTTTAAAAATGCTATGGAATAGATGCAAGATCACTTTAATCGCTGCATCGCCCTCGAAGGCAATTATGTTGAATAATAAAATTGAATTTTGCAAAAAAATTTTGTTTACTGTGTTATAAACTTTTCAGCCAAACTGATATGACTTGATTGGTGATCAAGAAGTATATGTAAGCTTAATATGGCTTGATACGTACAAAGTTATACGATCGCATGCTAGCAGGTTAGATTGTTTATCCTGGTCGAAGAACTATATTTCAATCAATGTAAATCTTTACCTCAAAAGTTCAGAACATTTCAATGACCTGGTAGTCTTGTGTGTTACCTCACTATCCGGGAAGACAATTATTGTAGTGTGTCAACGAGAAAAAAAGGTGATTGGTCTGAGCCTAGGGGCATGGACGGGATCTTGACATAGGACTGTGAAAGTGTGTAGTAATTGCATTTAAATTGAGTTTTTCATTGTTCAAAATCTGCATTTTTTTCTCTTTTGATACATCAAATGGATGCCCTGGAAACCGTTTCCTGTATGTACTTGTATCCTTTAAACGGGTTAGATGACATAACGTGGTAGAATCCGGTTCCGCATTCTGTTCAAAAATGTACACAAAAATACCATTAAAGCCATTACTATCCTTTTCTTCTGTTTATCCAACCATGCAGAAGAAGACAAAGAGTCATCATGTATCAGTATCACAAGTCTAAATAGTTAAGACCTTTATAAATGAGTCAAACCAATCTTTGACTACAAAAGTATATTATAGATAAAAATAGCATTATCTTCTTCGTTACAACGTTGTCCGGAACATTGTTTGTAATAACTTTATAGCCCTGTAAGATCGCGACTACTCAAGCTATCATAATCTGATATGCGTGGGTATACCCTTTCGATCTACTAAATCAGCAGCCATTTAAATTCATTTGTTGCATTTTCACATAACCTAACAACAAACTCAATATGATGACATCCTGGACCACAATTACACAAATTGTTAGTAGTGAGACCTACACGATAAAAACATGAATTGAGTCCAATCGGACAACATACAATATAATATAAAAATAATGCCTATTATCGGTAAATGGAGAATAATTCATTTTAAGCATCATCTCACATTACTAAAAAATTGCTTAAATAATAAATCTTTACGTTTTTCGTAGAGTGACCACCCTATACAGAAATCAAAGACATAGTCCTATGTCAAAACAAAAATCTGGATGTGTAAAAATTTGCCAATGTTCAATGTTAGTCATAACTCTCCGAAAAATGGGGCATCCAGAAGCTACTGCAGGGTGACTATGGCAGGTTATGGAAAAACCATCCATTAGCATTTAAAGGTGAAATTTAAGTTTCGGATGGTGATATTAGTATGATTTCGACCATGCCTCTTAACGGCTAAAAGCTTCTCTGGGGCATTCAGAACATTGTATAGAGCGACCGTAGTATATTTTGATTTATGAAAATCCCAACCCCAATCCACAGAATGAAAGCTTCATTTCATTTGTGCATGAGGGGTTCTTTAATCTCTGGCTAGCATAGAATTTCCAATTGATTCGATTGGGTGTTCAACCTGATTGGTATTTTTTTTGTATGAAAAACACTTTTATGTGAATAAGAACATGAAATAATACATTATTCAAAGTATTGGATATCGCTAGACACTGCTTTTCCCATCTTACTGGAAAATTACCGATTCCGACGCGAGAGAAGCTTTTATCTTTTGAAGCCAAGAATGAATTCAGTCAAATTTTGATATCCTGTTCTGAAGTAAAGCGTATTCCACTCAAAGCGTTCTTCATCGATTTAATCAAGTGGTGGTTTGAAGGGGCAAGGCCTGGGTTGTGAGGTGGACGAACCAGAATTTCGTATCCGCTATTTTGCAATTTTTTTAAAACTCGGACAGCAACATGGCGCCGAGCGTTGTCATGATGGTATGATATCGACTCGTGTCCGGTCACATGATCTGGACGTTTTTCGGCAGTAGCTTGCTTCAAACGGAACAATTGTTACCCGTAGAAGTCTCCATTGATTTAGGTTTTAGCATAACACTCTTTTGATCCCACCAAATACGAAGTATTACTTTGGCATCGTGTGGTTATTCGTCTTCGGGGTTGATCTTGGTTGGTTGGGCTTTACATACGATCTTTTGCGTTTTGGATTGTCACAGTGAATCCATCACACGTTCCCGGCAATGATTCGATGCGTAAAAGACTTCGTTTTGTGCCGTTCAACCAACATTTCAGATATGCAAAATCGCCGTTCAACATTTTTTGCTCTCAATTCGTATGGAACATAATCTCCTTGTTTTGTGTCCTGCGACTTTGAATCGTTCAGAAATAGTTTTTTTTTTGAGGGTCTCTGTTTACGTTTAACACGAATCCTAATCGAATAAAGTCTTTAATTATTCGTCTTCAAAACTTCTCGGTTAACCTTTGCCTTCAACACTAAATTTACTACTTCAAATCGTCCAAACCATTCCATACAAAATCTATTCGATGGTGCGGAGTCACCATAAACATCCACAAGCGTTTGGTGCGCTTCAGCTGCATTTATCTTCCAATGTAAACCGAAAATCAAAACATCCCGCAAATAATGCTTATTTGCAACGAAACTCGTCATTTTCAACGCAGTAAAACTTGAACTTGTTATGCAAAACTCTAAAACTCCAACTAAGTTTGAGATTACATTATGTCCCATGAAAAAATGTGAAAATGTTTCCTCAAGGTACAAAAACATTTTCCTTGTTTCTTACAATTGATTTTTTTTTATTTATTCATTGAATTGAATTATTGAATGGTCAAGGGGATTCAAATCTGGACTGTTTGGAGGTCAAGGGTCTTTCGGCTAAAATAACATGTTCTCCTTAAGCCACGTTTGGGTCCTTCTAGAGGTATGGTGCTTCATCTTGTTGGAAAACAATATTCTCGTGTTCATCGAAGTTTTCGTGACGGAAGCACTTGATTCATCAAAATTCCATATAGACTTCAGTGCTCACTTCTACACCTGTTTTTTTTTTATGAAAACAAGAGGCATCTTCATTCTATTCGACGAAACCGCTCCGAGTATCATGAATCCAGAGGGATGCTTGTTGGTGAACTTGAATTTAACATTCTCCGGAACAACCGCTGTCTATAAGGGTACGCTCGAGAATTGGATACCAGATCAATTGAAAAAAGATTCTCATCTCATATATTCCGCTGTCAAATGGTGTTTCATCCTAGTCCTGGACGATGCTTTTAAGTCATCTTTGGTGTCGATCGCTTCTCTTTCTCCTTGACCAATTTCACCACTTCTGTAGTGTGTGCGTAACTCCGGTCGTGCACTGCCCGGTTTCTGTGGACATGGCTCTACAAAAGAACGTTCTACGTAGTAAACGGTAGCTAGACGGTATCGTACAATCACCGCAATTTGCGATTGTGGCCATTTTTGCATTGCCGGATTCGTCGATACCCGAGGATTCTCAGCTTAGATTCTTCAGTTTAAACATGGTTCTTGGATGATTCTTTGGAAACAGTGAACCTTCCAATAAACTCATTCCGTGTTAATTTTTTGACTCGAATTGACAGTCGCGTGCTATCATGGTAAGTGAACTCAAGGACTGCTGAATGGTGTTTGTCTTGTTTTTAGCATAAAATTTCATAATTTTTCTGACGAGTTGATCGCTCACAAATGATTTCTGCGTCAACAAAATGCTTCACTTAGCCTTCTGGCCACTTCCCAGTCCTGTCGATTGAACGCGCTTCTACGACATTTTCAAATACCTTGGTACAATGGCACATATGATTTCACTCAAACTTTTAGGCGTTTCGGAAATAATTCTATTTTCATTTGCAGTAATCAGTCGATCCAAATAAACCTTTCCATTTTTTTCATTAAAGCATTTCATCAATTTCATTTCAAGTTCATGTGGAACTCAGCTATTAGCTTTTCAAATCATTCCCATGTGAATGCTTTGCAACATTTGATCGATCGACATTTTGTGTTAGTGCCAAATTAGATTTTGTTTGAATACATTTAGTACAAATTAAAAAATGTGAATTTTGAGCCTTATTTCTCATGTTCTTCCTATTTTGTCTCCGTGGGTACCACCATTCGGTTGCCTGTTGTCTTGATTGCTTGTCGTACTCAATAACCCAGGTTTTTTGGTTTGATGAATTTTGGGCTTTCTTTAGTTTTGAAAATAAACAAGGCAAACCTTCTAAAAACTGATATCAAGTCGCCTTTCATCAGGAAGATGATGAGGGTCATATTGCTGGAAGTAGAACTCAAGGCGACTGTCCATAAGCACAACCATTGAGTAGACAATTTCAATTGTGATGAGCTGTACATCTTGTGAATTCTCTCGAAACACAGATAAGTAATCAATAATTTCGAGCGTTGATACTTTCCATCATAACTCTACAAAATAATGTTATAAATCACATTACCCTGTGCAGGCAGGCAGCCTTTGTTGTCGCTTCCAAGTTGGCACAAAATTTCCCAGGCGCACAAAACAAAAAGGCTCAAAGAAGAGGAAGCCCTTTGGGTATCACTTGACATTGTCTCTCGAATCGACAACTCTTGCCAGCAAAGCCAGCCACCATCCATCCACCACCCACCCACGTCTACATAGGAGCGCGCCTGCCTGGTGCTGGTATGGAAATCAGTGTGTTTCTGGCGACGTGTTGTAACTCTGTATGTTCACGGTTGGATTCTTCGTCCGGAGGCAACAACGCGCGTCTTATGTGTGGCTTCCTTGCTGCATGTGAGCGAGAGTCGATCCTTTCGGCAGTTCTTCACACAGTCCTCAAACCATGTCCTATTTTCCCTTCTTCTCTCGGTGGCACACTTAGCTACTACGGTGTTGTAAGGCTCTTTGATTGCGAATCTGAATAAGGGGGGAGCTATTACTATCAAGTATTGCCATGTTTACGCAAACACACATTCGCGCCCGGACTTGTGTGATTCAGTGTTCTTGGCTGCTTTCATCGCACTACTTGACTAAAGATAGACGCGTGTAAATCTCCGCTTTGGATATCGAACATCTGGGAGAAACATCAGTTGTGCGCAATGTGCGCGCGGAAATCTCATTAACGGCCGACAACAACAATGTGTGGTGGAGTAATCGCTTGCTCGCGCGCACACAGCTCCGACAACAACCGATGCATGTGCTATTTATTATTTTAGTGGAAAATATTTTCTCTCCACCCACCCGGACCGGACAATCGATTCCCGGAATCTGGAGCGGGAAATGCTCCGCGAGTGATCCGCGTATAATGTTCCTTTCTCGCCAGGGAGGGGACCCCCCGGCTCGTAAGTCGGAGCCAATTGACGGGGAGTGACGGCCAGTGAAGAGTTCATAAAAGAAATTTTATTGTACGCTTCAAATAAAATCAAACTCTCTGGGAAGCTGCTAGTTGCAGAGCAGTTGCAGGTGGTGCAAGACGGGTTATTTTGGATGGTTTCTTGGGATGTCTGTTTTGTGATGAATGCTCGCAACTGAAGAGGGCAGAGGGAATGCAGAGAGCAAGCTTATTAGATTCGTGTCGGAATTTGGTGGATTTGTCAGAATTCCTCCAGAGCAGAATTGGAACACGTTTACTTAAAACGTCAACGGATTCGGGTATTCCTAGGGATGGATCCATACAAATTTTAATTGGGCGGATTGAAAAGATTGGAAAAGAGTAATTGCGTTGAATGGTATCTTCACATAAGTGTCTTAAATCATTCAATTCAAATATAAACATCTATTTGTCCTTCAAAAATTCACATTTCTCAAGCAAACGTCTATAATATTATATTCTGTTTAAAAAACTTAAAATTGACTTTGAACTTCACAACTGTAAAATAGTTGGTCAAAGAAATGTCGTCTGATCAAAGATCCAGGGAAGTTAATAGAATTTATTCAATTTATAGATTCCATTTTGAAAAGTAGCATCAGATGAATTGAAGCGGTTTGTTTATTTTCTCCCGTAATTTGCATTCTCAAACTTTCTATCGCAATATATTTTTTCGTTTAATTTAATATTTCGTTTAATTTTCTCTGAAATCATGTTTTTTCCTTTCATGATGTACATTCTGATAAAATAGTCACGGGAATTGATCAAACAAACACGAAATGATTCTAATTCTTTAAAAAAAATATATTCTTTAAGGTAGGTCATTACAAAATAACTCACTTATGGCAACGAAATCCAAATCAAAGTAGTTTCCTGAATTCGACTTCAATTCTTGAAACGATTCCTCGTTTCTTTGCTTGATTAAAAACGAGTGCTCAAAATTCACATTTTTTCCAATCACTGTTCGTTATGGCGGGTTTACACTAGGGAGATCTATAGCTATAGATGGATTTATTCACCTGAAAATAGGTGTAAACGGGTGAGAATAAATATGATACACTTATTCGAGGTATATATAACTTGAATAAATTCAGCATATGTAAACGCTTGTGAATTTCTCACTGGTGAGAAATCACTAAAGTTGGATGCAGTTCTACTTCAGGTGAATAAATTCACCGCAAATATGAATATATTCATTATAGAAGTTCACGCTAGTGTAAACGATTGATGCGATTTCTATAAATCTCATCATATTTCTTCACATGAATATATCCCTAGTCTAAACCCACCCTTAGACGCGCTACTCTTTCGTTTTATTCTTGCCGATGACAATATCTGTGCTAGTGGCCAAGGTTACCACGACATCGAACACGTTGTTTGCTTGTGCGAGGTGTATTTTGTTGCCAGATCGAATTTAGAGAACTCTCTTTGGGCCAGAGGAAGGCAGCCCAATGTGCCGGTGAGAGATGTGTTGGCTCGGTTAGACCTTGATTACATGTCCGAAATATATGTCTTCCTAAAAGTTTTCAATCTTCGTGTGTGATTGTCCTTATATCGTTACATTCTCCTTTTCCTTTCCTTCGTGAGAAATCAAATCCCTTCTTACTAACAATAGAATAACCCTTCTAAACTCGAGCAAACCGCGAGTAATCGGTTCACTACTTCATTAACATTAGAATTAATGAAAGATGTTTATATATACTAGTAACAATACAGATAGGAGTTTGGCTCCTTTAAACTTATGTAACTGAGCCTGTAAAAATAAACGATTAATAAAAAAAATAACACTTTTTTAAAATTCGATGGTTCTATACCAGCTGGAATACGGTAGTTGTTGAGTAACATTTGTTGAGTTCCAGAAATTTGTTCGTGATTGTTGGCTTTTGACGTAGGACCATGTCTTTGAATTCAATATAGAGGGCTGAGATCGAAATTCTTTCCGATTTGAGAGAAAAAAATATCTGTTTTCCTCCACAGGGAAAAATAGTTGAGAATATGAGAGATACGCTCACTTTGATTCTCGCGAGAAACTCAATGCCGATTTAATTTTTTTTTTGAGAGTTATGATTAGCCGAAAAATGGTTTCGTTTTAAGTGACTTCTTGATGCCGATAATTGTTTTCCACTTCTTCAGTACAGCCGAAAACATGCGGTAACATTGGATTTAATCGTGAAGTGAACATAAGATGGGTTAATATTTGTACAATTCAGACGCTGTCTAAACAGGCTAAAGTTGGTAAAGTTAGCTTTGATTCTTCGCTCCATATTTTCAGTACAAAATGAGAGACGGAACAGCATTCTCGTTGAACTTCAGAGAAAGAGATTTTCTCTCATCTCTTTCTCTTTGAAAAAGAATTTTCGGTGAAAAGGAAGAGACCAAAATTTAAAAGATTTCAAACGCATATTACGCAAAATCGTTATAATAATAACGAATTATTTTCCCATTAGATTGGAAAATTGTGCATCAATTTAGGAATGATTTTCGAATCATTAAAAAAGCGAATGTGAGGGAACCATCTTTTTTATAAAGTGCTAAGAAATTATCTCGAATTACGAAATGCTCGTTTGGAAACATAATTGTAATCTGGAATCTACAAATTCTGTAGAATATGAATCGAAATTAAAGAATCAGAGATAAAAAGAAATAAATAAATCTTGAATTTTGTTTTGAATTTGAATTCCTGACCCAAATTTCAGAAATAAATTCTGAATATTGATTCCTTAGTCGGGTATCTCAATATGGAGTTCGTTTGTAGAATCTGGCATTCAAATTCAAAAATGGGGAATCACAATGTGGATGTGGAGTTTTGATTCTTGAGTTTGGATCTTGAATATGCAATTGAAATCACAAACAGAAGTTGGAATCAAAAACCTGAAAGCCCGAAATTTGAAATTAAGAATCATAAATCAGTATTTAATCCTCCGATCTTGAATTTGGTAATTGGGGTTTGAGTTTAGAATTGGAATTTGAATCTGAGTTCAAATCTGCACCGCGAAATTTGTGTCAAAAATCGGTAATCTGAATCTCGGAAGTTTCTGTTGAAATTTACTGAAATTTGTGTATAAATTCGAAACCTAAATAATGACATTAAAACCGGAAACTTCGAAGAGTGTTTGTGCAACGAAATTCTGAATTTATAATATGGACTCTGAATTCCGAGTGCGGAATTTGGAATCTTAAACCTAGAATCAAACCCCGAGTTCCAGATGTGAGTTTGAAGTTGGAATTCTACATCTCGAATTTTAACAAGAAACTAAAAGACAAGTTTTGAATCAAAATTTGCTGAAATCTGGAATCTGAATTCAAGACTAATTTGAAAATATAGTAGAACCTAGATTATCCGCGGAAGTAATTCTATTAACTTTTCCTAAATTTTCCATTGAATGGTAGGATCTTGCGCTTTTCTTTTGGTAATAACTTTCACATTATCTGAACATTGGTGTACACGAACTCACAGATGGATATTTTAATGCTTTCTGTATCAATGCAACATAGTTTTCATGCTAAAACATCTTTTTTCGTGTTTACACCTCATTTTTAACCCTTCATTGCGTTATCCGCGATTTTCGTTATACGCGGTGAACTAGCTCGACTATTCCGCGGATAACCGAGGTTCTACTGTAGTATCTAAATCTGCAATTTGTATCGTGGATTCTGAAATTCAAATCTCTGAAATCTCAAATATGGATTCAAATTTATATCCGGAATTGTTGTTTGAATCTAGAATACTTAATGAGATATGGAATCTCATGTCGAAATAAAGGATTTGGAAGCTAATTTGGAATATGAAACGACCTAAACCGTAATCAAAACAATCAATGTTCATAACAAGGACTGGGATTGTACTCTTCAAAAGTGGTCAAAGAGGGATCGCATGCAACTTAACACAACACTATGAAATAAGCAGTAATGACTACTAAGTTCAATTTTTTCTTCGGAGCCCTCCGTCATTCAAACACATTTCGTCGTCAAAAATCGAAAAATGCATTTATTCAAAAAATTCAATTACAGGCTTTCAAAGTACTTCCCTTTCGATAAAATACACGAGTCCCAGCGAGTTTTCTACTTTTGAATGGTCTGATAGAAGAAGCTTTCTCCAAGCTTCTTGAAAACCGTTAGATCTCATGGGAAATTGAACACTTTGACGATGATAGTGAATAAAGCCCATTCGAACGGTTTCAACTGTCAATGAAACTTCTACTTTTCAATTTGAAAGGAAACGACTACAGAAATGACCGAAACTTTAGAATCGATGTTCCAGTATGTGTAGAGAATATACCAATAAAAATGAATCTATCGAAGTTGTCTGTGGTTGAAGTAAAACGAAGGAGAAAACTCTTTATTTCTCAGTTTCGAAAATAGCAAGTCCTGAATCCAACCATCTCACTTGCAGAGCCTCTAGCCGTGGAAAAGGCCAATCTGATAATCAATGAAGGGTCCTGTGAATGGATTCAAGAGCTTTTGCTGTTCAAAATTACGAACACAATAAACTCTTGAACAATAGATTGTACGACACTAGATCCACAACAAGTTTCTGGCGTTCGAAAGTAATCTCACCCTTTGAAGTCGCATGCGTCGAATGACGGCCCCAACCGACGCAAGGGGGGCGATCGTCACTATTCGCGCTTTGATTTTGCTCAAGTGCCAAAAATAAATATTTGTTTTCTCCGGGTGTAACGCTGCGCGGGGGAAGACGATGGAGAGATCCCAGACTCGTCCCACGGCGCGGCGTAATAGCAGCACCATCTAACCACTGCCACTGACAAAGAATGCCAAATTCTTACAATTGGCGATGGTTGTTATCCCTGAACAAGCAACACAACACGGGTCGTGATCTAGCTATTTTCAGCTTTATTCCACCCGGCAGGTTGCCAAATCCACAACTATCAAAATGTAAACAAACAACCCCCGGGGGTTTGATTCGCAGCGCAAAAATCTAAAATCTACTTCGCATCGCATCGCGTTGTCTCCGTTGTGGATCGTTGAGAATGTCCTACAACTCGAGCGTAGAAAAAGTGCTGCTCTTTCCCAGGGATTATGAAAAATTTATGACCGCCAGCCGTGGAGACTGAGGTGAGAAGTGTGATGTTGGCATCAAAAATGTGCTGTCAGACTGAAGTCTCGCGGATTTTACGGATGATCGACGTCAACCTATCACACACAAACAGATTGGAAAAGTTCTAATCGAACGTAAAATGAATAATAATTAGTTCCAAAAATGGTGCACCGTGAGCGGTGCGCGTAATTCTCATGATCATCATCTGTTACTGCGTTGTGAACAAAGCAGAACGCGGATTAACGTCATCATGTGCCTCCCCGATCGAAGCGCGGAAAGCGCGAACTCGCGATTGATTGCGTCTACTTCAAGTTCGCCTCATTCCGAATGCAAGACATCCGCCTGGATCGCGAGGTGCCGATGATTGTAGCCAGATTGCTGCTGCACGGATAGTTTGATTTTTAAATTGTACCAGCTATTGAGTCTACCTCAGATTACAGTTTCTCAATGCGATGATAGCACCTAGCCAAGTTGATAATTGAGCATACGGCACAAATCAGCTGACGTCAAAGTTGACCCACAATTACCAACGTGGCCGCTGCCTCTGTCAATGAAAAAAGCTACAGATGCACAGTTGCGTGACTGCAAATAAATTTCCCAGGCAAAAGGGGGCCAGTCTGTTTGTCGTCGATGGTGTGTACCTGATTGCAAGTTTTTGCAGGCTTATTTTTAACGCACGTTTCGAATCGTGCCAATGGCAGCAGTGCGAGAGGATGACTAGTTGTCAACCTCTCCGAGTGTCGTCGTCGTGCTCCTAGATCGTTCGGCGCGATCGATTGATAACTCTAGGGAGGCGTAGCAATCCTTCTACCCGCGGCATGGCAGAGTGGGTACATTACCGGTTGTGAGACAAACACAAGCGCAGAGGCCTAGAGGCCATGACATTGCGAGAGGATAAGAACTCCAGACACTCGCATTACGGTGCGACCGTACGATCGTACGATCGTATGAGTATCTCTACAGACACTGGTTGCATTGAGAATTCTGGGTCTCAAGTAAAACTACTAGCCTTCATCCTACGTATTGCGCACCTATGGTTTGTTGGCTATTTCGCATCGACCGTAAGTTAGTCTCAATGGCAATTTACACACGACACACGCGGAGATTAATGTTCAAACGTTATGTAATGATGCGCATCGACGGATTTATTTTATCACACCAAAATGATTTACTTCAGTAGGTATCGACCTATTTTCTTGGGCTGGAGATAAGTTGACACTACCATCCAAATATTGTAACAAGATTATCTTTAAACACACATGCTCCAACAGGCTTGAACAGACGTTCAAGTGTACCTCTTCAGCCCTTCCAAATATTATACTATGTCTAGAATAGAAATACGGTGAGAGATACCAAACAGCAGGAGAAAAAGGGTGCTCTTGCCTTGCAGATTGAACAACACACCGCCCTGTGGGACCACAATTTTGTTAGTGTAAGAGGTGTAATTTGATGGGTTTTCCACTTCGGTGTCTTCACTCCGAGTTTCGGAACGGAGCAGATGGTCGTCGGCCTGCAGTTTGTAGAGCAACATGCTGGAGATATTTTTAGAACTACTTATCTGTGTTCAGCTGCCCTCTCGCTTTTGTAACATCGAATGTTTGATATCACTAGCAGCGCACATTCAGCAAAAGTTTATTTGATCTGACGATTAGAAAATACACCTGCGATTAGTGTGACATGGTTTTCGTTCAAAGCTAAATTCCTTTTGGGCGAATTGGACGAATGTATCCATCAACGCGCTGTTTCGTCTGTCTTATATACAAATGATTACATTTCTGCATCACCTATGGTAAATGAACAAAAAATCGATATCTGGGTCAGCATTGATAGGAAGCGAATGTGGAATCTCCTGCTTCACCCGAGCTAATATAAACAAAAACACGGTTATTGTATTTTCACGACGGTGACTAATTATGTTCTATTTTTTTTATCTACTTACAGAGCTCCCAGCTGAAGAGGGTAAGTGTTTTATCAGGCAATAGGAAACGTTTATCGCGTTCACTGAACCAAAATGTCTGGAATTATCATCATCATCGTCGTCGTCGTCGTCTTCTTCTTCATCATCATCACCGGAGAAGATTGCAGCAACGATGAATAATTTGGTTACACTCCACTCACTGCGCCCGGAATCACCGTTGAATTGCGTGAAATGAGTTAAAGGTGGCTATCAAAGAGGAATCAAAGATTGTGCATGCATTGTGCAAAATCTTCCTGGCTGCAAACGACTGGAGTATAAGTTTCTGCACGAGCTGTGGATGCTATCCGGTTTGAATATTACAACGCAAAGAAAAGTAAAACATCCGTTTGGAAATCGAACAGTACAAGTAGAATGCGGAGCAGATCCTATGGAAACACCGATAGCTAGAATCAATGGTATGGAAGCAACCAAGCGAAATTGCTTGCAAAGGAAGGAAGGAAGGTATTGAATTAGAGAGACTTTAAACTCTGAGAGTTCATTCGTCTCTTGCTTGCAAAATCAACGTGATGCATTTTATACACAGATGCACAACTCGCTGTCTGGATAAATCAACAATCTTGCCATATGTTTCCGCAGATAACACTATTCCCTAACTATCAATGGGTGGTTAACTTCGATACCATAAGGTTTGTGCGCTTGTCTTAATGGAGCATGAAAACATCGCACGGATTTTGGAGCATTGTATAATATTCAGCTGTTTATCTTATATCTTAAAACACCCATAAACCGATCGCTCGGAATGCAAATGCAGTGCTCGTATTCGTCGTCATATGGTCATTGAGGAAAGAGCAAATATTGCAATTTAAGCTCTTCCGGTTTGCTACTTATAAAATGATTGGTTCTGTTTATCATAATTGATCTCATTTTTAAAACCAGTACTGGTACTAAGGTCATAAAAGAAATGTTTTGTTTGAAAATTTTCTCTAAAAATTAGTTTGGAATTTTTTTAGTGGAAAATTCAAAAAATACCTTCGGGGTGAAACTAATCAATCTATTTTTCATCACTTTCTAGTGATATGCACGAAAATGTATGAAAATTCACTGTTATCTATGCCTACGGTCCATTAAAAAATTATTCAACGGTGTCAATATACGAAATCTGATTTGATCAACTTAAATTTATGGTCATACCTTAATCATATCTCGTCGGGACCGTCCAGGTTATGCAATGATGAATTTTGGCAAGCTGAAATTCAAGATGTCGCCTGATGGGATTCGGTTCATAAAGTGGTCACTTCCCTCGGAACCCTGATCTAGAACATATCTGGGTTATGTCAATGAGGCTTGAATTAATCACTAATAAACTAGCTTTAAAAAATCATGAAATTTGATACCATAAATGGTAGGTTTTGTGTAGTTTAAGGTTCTGGAATCTATGGGCCTTAAGTTTGTTCCGGCCATATCACCGGAAGCCGTGGACCAATCCCGATAAACTTTTAATAGGTTCCTTCAAATGAAACATGTCGCAACAGATTCAACTCGTAGTTTCGAGAAAACTGATCCGCAACATAGCTTGGTTAAGTAAACAATTCCATTGTGGTTTTTTATGGTAAAATTTTCATACTTATTTTAATATTAATTGTAACTATTTGACTACCGATTTAACTCGTAAAAAATCACCTGGTTGTAAATTAATATGTTTAGCGTCTATTATTATCATTTTGATGTGTTGAAAATGTTTTTCTTTTCCATGTTTTCCATGCCTAAAAATGGAAACGAAAATGCTGTTCAGAAAAAGATAATTTTTATTTTATTAATTTAATAAGCATTTCCATGAGAACCACTGACGAGAAGAACCTTTTTCTTCTTCTTGGATGGCACTAACGTTTCTAGTGGAACTTTTGCCTTCTCAACTTAGGTATTACTTGCGCCATTTTTATTAGTACTTAGTTGTGATTTCTATGCCGAATAACACGCCTTGAATATATTCTACGCGTGATCTCAGTGCTGTGGGAAGAACGAAAAATCCCCCGGCCAGAACGGGAATCGAACATGAACCCCCGGCATGATAATGTGTGACGCTAACCACTCGGTCACGGGAGCATCGAAAAGAACCTACAGATGATTATTGAACGTGACATATGAAAAAGTTCCTAAATTTAATTAATAATACCTTGATGCGTTTGATCAATTTGCCCCCCGATGACGGCACTTACATTAGTAACAAGAGTGAATATTTCGACACTTGAGAAACTTGTATATCGTTCTGGCGAGGAAAAGAATAAATCATGCATCAACCATCTTCAGCTGCTTCTATAAAACAACGTGAATCATTCGCCCTCTTGGAGGCTACCATTACATTTCACTAGATAATTATTACTAAAAGTTCGATGCTTTCCAAATTAGAATCGGAAGTGACAAAGCGGATTGAATATAATTGTATAAAATATATTCGTAGTCCTACGTCAACAAAGTGGTAGTATCCATGACACAACCCCTTATTTTTTTGTCACAACTTGGCTTCCTTCCAAAAGTCAAACGTGCAGAAATATTTTTCAATACACAATAAATTGTAGATGTGGGTAAATCTAGCTTATTCTTCACCCATTAACGAACAAGCTGAAAAGATATTTTTTTACGAAATCCATTAGTGTATTTTTTATCATTGGCGATACAGAAATCCCAATCTTCAAGAATTATTTTTTCGCGTAAAAAAATCGCGTAATGAACCCAAGTCCCAAGATTTACCTAACATTGAAGTTGAGCTTGCAGTCCAAAAAACCTAGATCTTTCACGCTGTTGTGTTTGGCTAGCCTAACACCATTAAATTTAAATAAGTCTTTCCTTCTAGAGAAAGTGATCATAGGGCACTTATTTGGATCCAGTGTTATACGTGGACAATCATCTCTGGAAAATTCCCACTTGTCGCTGGAGAAAAAATGCGTCATCAGACCTCACAGCGCTTAAGCAAAATCTATAGGCTAGAACACGAACTCGAGAGTTATATGACCAGGTTCTGATGGAATACCAAGGATTTTTACTCATTACGATGAAACATATGTGAAGACGGGCAAGATCTGGGTATAGCCAAGTTTAGTTTCGTTTGCGCTGATATATTTGAACGGAAACTAATTATTTGTTACTGCATCACCTCCGTGGAGAAGTCGGAATCCATTCTTAATTGAGGGAGTGCGATTGACAGGTCGGTGCAGCCTATATTGTACGGGAGATACCGTTGGATATTCCATCGAAAAAGTAACGTAAGTCATGACAGAGAGAAGATTCGTTACGGTACAATGCTTCAGCCTAGGATCATTCATGTAGTTCGATGGAAATTTAATGCATATAGTCGAAGAATATCGGTTCTATAACGATGAGTTCAAAAAGCTTTGAAACCGCGTACAATGCAGAGATTCCTCGATAGTTATCAGGTCACCTTTTATCGCCTTTTTAGTGAACTGGAAAAGTGTGTGCTCTTTCTTAGTGAAGGAAAAACACTCGTCGACAAGGGAAAATCGGTGCAGGATTTCAAGATTTTTAAAGTTGATTCCCGCGATGAATCATCAACTGCGATAAGGAAAAAAAGTTGTTCTGAAGTGGAACGCGAAGAGTGGATCTCGAGATGACTCTCATTTGAAAATCAATCTGTTCAATCAAAAATGGTGTGTGTATTTTCTATCGTTTCCACCGGCTTCTTCCAGCAGAAAACTTTGAGCCTCAAATATCATGTTTACGCAAGGCAGCACATTAGTAGTAGTGATCGCTTTATACATAGCTGACTGCGTTTGCCCTATCGGACTTGAAGATGCAGAAAAGTGTTTGAATAACGGTGAGTTCAGATGAAAGTTTGAACCCTGTAGTCATTAATGCTTGTTTCGTAGTGTTGTGTTGCGTGTGGGTTATGTGGTGCAGTCAGAAAATCTGATAGCTAGATTATATTTTTCATGGTGAAGAACTTTCACCCAAACAATCAAATCAATTAGGATATTCGGGATAATATAAATAAATTACCTTCGATAATTGTCTACCTGTCCTCTGAACAACTTGAACAGGCGGACGAGACGAGACGCTGGATCAATTCATTCTTAACCTCGATTACCCTCCAGTTTTTACAATAACTTCTCCTTTGGAGTAAAATCTGAATACGTGGATGATTCTCTAAGGATTTCGGACAAATATACTCTCTGAAGACCCAATCCGGAGAACACGGTAGAAGATCTTTTTCACAAGTGAAACGTTTGATTGCTTTGTGATCACTCTTTCCTTATCCTAAAGAATTCTATTTGAATATAATTCTAACGGTATTGTTGTTCTACGATCCAATAATGTGTTCCTCTGAACGAGCGTACAGTTTTGACACTTTTTATTAATTATTGTATTAAAGAGGCTTTAAACTTTGCATTTCATTCGCCTCTAAATTTCGACATCATTTTGGTAAATTAAAGGGTGTGTCACATCAAATTGCATCACGGAAAAACGCTGTAGAAATTCGCCCAGTAGACCGATCCTTTTGAAAATTTTAGACAGTGAAATAAAAACTATTAAACAACTTTTGGCATTTTCTTTTTATTCATACTTCGAGCCCAAGCCTGTATGCTCGCACCTTCCTCTTTACCCCGTCCATAAGGTTCTGTACAACGTCAGGTTGTAGTTTTTTTTGAACAGAAATCCATTTTCTCTTGAAGTCCGCCTCCGATTTGACAACTTTTGGGTTCTTCCGGAGGGCCTGCTTCATAATCGCCCAATATTTCTCTATTGGGCGAAGCTCCGGCGCGTTGGGCGGGTTCATTTCCTTTGGCACGAAGGTGACCCCGTTGGCTTCGTACCACTCCAACACGTCCTTTGAATAGTGGCACGAAGCGAGATCCGACCAGAAGATGGTCGGGCCCTCGTGCTGCTTCAATAGTGGTAGTAAGCGCTTCTGTAGGCACTCCTTAAGGTAAACCTGCCCGTTTACCGTGCCGGTCATCACGAAGGGGGCGCTCCGCTTTCCGCAAGAGCAGATCGCTTGCCACACCATGTACTTTTTGGCAAACTTGGATAGTTTCTGCTTGCGAATCTCCTCCGGAACGCTGAATTTGTCCTCTGCGGAGAAGAACAACAGGCCCGGCAGCTGACGAAAGTCCGCTTTGACGTAGGTTTCGTCGTCCATTACCAGGCAATGCGGCTTCGTCAGAATTTCGGTGTACAGCTTCCGGGCTCGCGTCTTCCCCACCATGTTTTGCCTTTTGTCGCGGTTAGGAGCCTTCTGAACCTTGTATGTACGCAGGCCCTCCCGCTGCTTGGTCCGCTGGACGAATAAACTTGACAAATTCAGCTTATTGGCGACATCCCGGACCGAACTTCTCGGATCACGTCTAAACTGCTTAACTACGCGCTTGTGATCTTTTCACGGACGGAGCATCCATTTTTGCCGTTCTTCACCTTCTGGTCGATTGTTAGGTTCTCGTAGTATCGTTTTAGTACTCTGCTGACCGTGGATTGGACGATTCCCAGCATCTTACCGATGTCCCGATGTGACAACTCCGGATTCTCGAAATGAGTGCACAGGATTAATTCACGACGCTCTTTTTCGTTCGACGACATTTTTCCAAATTTACGAAAAATTGACAGTGAAGCATGGCCAACGTGATCTATACACTCTTATCTGATTATAAGCGAAAGCTGAAGATATAATTCCTAAAAATTAAATTTCTACAGCGTTTTTTCCGTGATGCAATTTGATGTGACACACCCTTTATTCTAGACGCCCGACTTTCCAGAACGATCATTCATGCCAAAATATTTCTCATGAAGTGAGTAAGATGATTAATAACAGGCAATTTTCGACTTTCTGTGTTGTGGGTAGTCCGGGGTTCAAACTCTGGTTCTGGTCGGAAGAACGAAGTCAAAGATGCTGTCGAGTCGCACATGTGAAACGTTCAATTTATTGCTTAGAAATACATTCGAGCCGTGCGAGTTGGCATAATTTTAATTGCTCACATAAATAATTACTTGGTCACGAGAGGAATGTTTTGTATAATCATTGAACAACAAAAAATTGTGATCAGGGTAGTGTTTCTCAATACACAATGGAGTTGATTGTCGTGCGTCTATTGAGGAATCAATAACCGATCACGGAAAATTTTGAGATCGACCAAACAAATTCAAAGTTTACACAGAACCTGTTGAGACAATAATGCTGTTAGGCACAATATAAGACCCTGCAGACAAATATTTACCTCATGATGATGCGCATGCTCATACGTATCCAGCTGAGTAAATATGTGCTACAATTAGTGCCCAAATCAAACCTACCACAGCACAAGTGCGCGCTACATTGTATTTCTGGGAAAAACAACCAAAGCGATCAGCTCGTCAATATACTGCTGCAACTCCACTCCACGGCTGTTTTCTTCCCCCGCAAAGGAGTGTACACACTCCTAGCCTCGTCGACGACGTCATAAGCTTCGATTAGTAGTAGGTATACGACTGCTGCACAAAAGGAAGAGCCTGCTAAATAAACCTGGGGGAAAATGATACGCTTACGCGCGCCGTACAATCATCACTTTATTTACTCCGGCCTTGGTCATTGTCGTCGCCGCAAATCGTCGTTGTCGTTGTCGTAATCGTCATTGACGACATGGCATTGCTTCCTTCTTTCGTGTGATCGACAAGCGAGCGTGGTTTCTCAGTGTCATGTGTACAAAAACGGTTGTTGTGTGTGATACGATTGAAGCACAAGATAATGATTAGAGCTAGAGCTATGACGGAAGGTTCCACAATATTTTCGATCGAATCCGCTTAATGTTCCTACGGTTTTCCTTATTGATCAACGGAGTCGTGTTTCACCAGACGAACGACGTGAGTCGGCCACGGAATGCAGCACCATTGTGTCGTGATGGTGTCTCACATGCTGTTCTCACTGACGACGACGATGATTATGATGACGATGACGAGGAATTCCTGGTGTTTTGAACCATAACATAAATATGTTGGCACGTTGTACTCATGATTGTTTCCCCTCTTCCCCACAGGAAAAACCATCTGGCAATTAGTCCTGGAACAGTTCGATGATCTGTTAGTTAAGATTCTGCTGTTGGCTGCTATTATCTCATTCGTAAGTATTCGAGCTCTGACTCCCGCCGCTACCAATGACACCGACACTGACACTGACCGGAACGATGCGTGTGGGTCGACCGGCGGACAGGTTACAAATTAATGTTGAGTTGTTGGGAGCGAAAATAGACGCACATTAGTTTTTCCAACAATTTATAGACGGTTAATTAAAACCTGTGAAATAGCCGATCTTTATAACTCGGAGGTCATAGAGGATTTACGTCCATCTTCCGACCGCGTAGTACATGAACACACCTGTGTGTCTTATTTTCAAACTGGATTAGTTTCATTTAAAAACAACATTCGCATTCTTGGCTAGAGGATGTGTTTTAATTTTTCTAAAACTTTCAGTCTATATTTTGTCGCCGACGTCATTTTAAAAAGCGTAGTGCCATGAGCCGTGTTTTTAAATGAGTTTTTCCGTCTAGCATGATTTATATCATATTACAAAATTTAGGGGTTATAAAGTTTCCGATGACCTTTGAACATAGAAAAATAACATAAAGAGAGTGCTATTTCCCAGTTTACGATTTGACGGATTAAAGACTTAAAACCAACGACGACACGCTAAGCACACGACCATCACTTGGTGGCCATTAATAACAGCAAACTCTAACCTCTTTTCCGCTCATTTTTATTTCTTCTAGGTCCTCGCCCTGTTTGAAGAGCATGAAGGTGTTGAAGCCTTCGTGGAACCGTTCGTCATCTTGCTTATCCTGATTGCCAACGCTTGCGTTGGTGTGTGGCAGGTGAGAACCACTCTCTAGGGGGGAATAATACGATTGTTGAGATGCCGTCATCGATTATGCTCGTTCGATCAGCGCAATGCGTGGCTACGTTTAATCAGGGTTGAAATATAAAGTCGGATACCAAATTGGCTATCGTATATTTCTGCAGATAAAATCATTCAGAGAGATATCTGAAGACTGCAGCAAAGATAGATACCGTTGATAGCTTGGGATTGCCTCCTAGTCGATGCTGGAGCTATGACAAAATTGTACCTCTTATTGTTTGAAGAAATGTACAATAGATGAAACAATTATATAATCTCGGAAAAAGCGAGTGGATATGAGATCCGTGTACAGAATCTTAGTTTATTTCAAAAGTATCGTCAGTAGAACGTATTATGGCGCTTTTGGAACTTCGAATCTACATGATTGGTTTTGAAGAAACTTTTTTTTAGTTGCTAATTATCAAGACACTCCAAATTTATTCGCATGTAACCAGGCCAGTTATCGTTCAAAATGTATCCGAATAGTCTTTCACAAGTCCTGGAATAGAGTTTTCGCTTTCCTTGAACTGGCTTTTTTCAAAGTAAAAATTTTAAAGAAATTTCAATTAATATAATTTTGTGCAACATGTTTCTTCTCTTGGTTTATCGTAATTTGAACTCGCAGACCCACTCATTTCGTAGACACAAGCAAGGCATTTCCAAATCATTCATGCGCATGCGAAAGCCGATCTCATGCGCACGGGAACCCAGAGGTTGTGCTATGATGTCATGGCAAGGGAACCCAGAGGTCATGATGTGGTGAATACAATGAATACATTGAGCATCGTTTCTACCCTAGTTTTCTATAAATTATCTCATCGAGTCGATCTTTATTAGATTACCCTAAACTATAACAATGAAGCATGAAAATGTCACTCATTTTCTGCAGCTCAAACGTGGAGCGTGATTCTAGTGTCATGTCATGAATCCGGTTATGAATCAATGCATATTATTGGTTGCGTCTATAGAATTAAAGTAAATGTAGTTCACAACGAAATCTAAAAAAACTTTTATTTCCAACAAATCTAAACCAGCTTTACATAAATTGGTAACACGATATTTTTTGTTTTGCCTTCTGGAGAAAATTCCTATAATACCGATTGTTCTCCGACACATGGACTTGCGACATTTGTTTGAGTTTAAATTCATCTGACAACATCGTCTTAATGACATAAAACTTTCCATACGAGAGGCATAGAATTCCGAGGTTTTATTTTTTCTAATGACTATCCTTGGGCTTTATTGACAGTTATCGCGAATGCACAGAAAAACGGGAAAATGCAGATATATGAAATCAATAAACCTGACGCAGAACAAAACACATCAAACCTTATAGCTACAAATATAGCACTTTTTACAACTTTAAATCCATAGCTGACTTAAGCTGATGGAGAAAAAAATATTTACTCTACTATCAGTTTGTTCATTATTTGGTACACTGCGCATATCGATGCTAAGAATAGCGGTTGTAATTCATGTAGAATGTAAATTAAAAATCGCATATATATTCTACGTATGACTTAATATGAGAAAAATGTTAGAAACATATGACAGTCGAGTTGCTTGAGTAGCAAAGAATGTATAAACACCATAGTGTCAGTCAATTTGAATTTCAGCAGCGGTGTGCCTGTGTTATTCCAGTAAACTTCGCATACTGCTATCATAGAGGCGGTGAAACGATGGGCCTCCAAAGTGTATAGGTTGGAAAGTGAGGAGGTTGAAATAACACCCATGAATTGAAATCATTTCGGAGGGAAACGTGAGTGTTTCAATTTTAAATTATTTAAATCAAAATATCAATAGCGGGTGGGACAATTCGCCGGGTCAGCTTGTTACTAATAATTTTTAATCCTTCGAGAGCCTTAAAAAGTAACTCTCATTGACAAATCATCACTCAATAATGAATCTATTGTATTTCAAGTTGCATTTTATGCACGCTAGCTCAACATATTGATGTGGTAAGCGTGACTGCTATGTTCAATGTCTCTTCTAATAACGTTTTTTTTTTGGAAAATGGTTCGAGACAATGCATTTTGGTGAAATGAAACTGATGAAACTTTCAATCGTATACTTGCGAGCGTCCTTTAGTATACGAAATGAGACCCTTTGATTATGATAATGAATATAGTCCATTCGAGCAGTTGCGATTGTCAATGAAAGTTTTCCAAATTAAAAAAAAACGACGTCTACAGACACAGACGAACCAGACGAGAAGGCTGAGAGTCTATCTTTATTAAAGAATAAAAAAGACGTCTGCAGACATGAAAGAAACATAATATTTGTTGTTTCTGGCTCAACTTAATGGAACATGTAAAATTATCGTTTTCGTTTCTTAGTTTCGAAAATAATATGTTCATGATCGAGATAATCAAATTTATTCTAAAACTAGTATCAGAGTACTCCTGGGTTCACCATATTTCTAATGAGAATCCAGCAATCAAAATGACAATACAGAGTCTCACGAATGCCCAGGCAACCTTCATATTTTTGAACTCGGCTAGTATTCCCTTAGCTCTTGAGGGTAGACCCATGGAACATATCATTATAAACGAAAGTGATACACATCAGAGGATGAAATACACAAGCCGCGCTCTAACAGATCAGATCAAATTCCATGGAACAAGGAGGTGAACTGCCTTGCGAAAGGGGAGGATACAAGTACTATTACCAGTACCAGTTACCGGTAGTGACCCTCTAAAAATCGGGTACTCTCTTTTTATTCAATAGGGATTTTTTGTCTGGCTTTGAGGGACCATAGTCTCTATGATTGAGAGTCCCATGGATGATCAAAAATTCGTGAGTGCGTATGGAAGCAAGCAAACTTTGAATTCGCAGGATCAATTTATTACAGGAATGTTATGAATCATCTAAAATACTCTTTTATTGACACATCGTCGCACAATAACGAGTCTACCGTGATTTGGTGGTAAGCGTAACTGCTATCCCGCGTATGTCGCTTTTAATAGCACTTTTTCTTGAAGGTACAATCCATAATCCATGCAGACATACGGTACAATCCATAATCAAAACGAATGAAATCTTCAATTTGATGGCTGCAAGCGTCCTCTCGCATGCAAAATGAGACTCTTTGAAACTTCTGCTTTCAAAATTGAAAAATATACAAAAATAAATATATATATTTCAAGGGATAGCAGTGTTAAAAATGAAAAATATGATCTGACCACCCTTCCCTGTGCATCTAGAAATTATTATTATTATTATTAAATATTTTGAGTCAGGATTTGTTCCTGTAACTGAGTATGAATCATTCGCTTTGCGTAGTCCGTTTGATTTTGCTGCTTCAGGATGCATGGTGAGGTTCGACATGTAATGAGTTAGAGGCAAAGAAGAATATAAACATTCTGCGCCGAAACCGTTCATAATGGTTTTGGTTTGCTTGCTCGTGTATCATAAAGTACAAACTTAACAGAGTTGTCTCGTTGTCTGGGGGATATGATTTCTGTAAGATCATATCAGTGAAAGGGACAATCGGCAAACACTGTTCTCCAAACATCAGTTAAAACAGGAGATCAATACGTTATTCAGCAACAAACAATGCAAAAATTGAATAGACATACGGTGTGGTTTCAGAAACACCAAGAACGGGCGATAATTGTACGTAAAAAGGTAACTTTATGAAGAAGGCATCAATGAGTTATTGTAGAAGCTGTTAGCAGCGTAAAATCTACTGTTGTTATGATACTAAAGTTCCTACAGATTCCAGAACGGAAAATAGTGCCTAGAGTTGAATTCACTATTCTTGAAAATGAACTATTAAAGAGTTTCTAGACGTTTAATAAAACACGTTACCTGTAGAAGTTTCAAGAAAAAATAATAAAATAATATTTGTCAGTCACTTCCATGTGCACTAGAGTTTTCTCATCAATAACGTCCACAACAAGCGATGATTTCCTTTCCGTACATTCCGGCAGACGAACAAAAAACTAACTCTCGTCCACATCAATTCCCACAGGAACGCAATGCCGAGTCCGCTATTGAGGCTCTGAAGGAGTACGAGCCCGAGATGGGTAAGGTCGTCCGTAGCGACAAGTCCGGTGTGCAGAAGGTGCGCGCCAAGGAGATCGTCCCCGGAGACGTCGTTGAGGTGTCGGTCGGTGACAAGATCCCCGCCGATATTCGTCTGATCAAGATCTTCTCCACCACCATCCGTATCGATCAGTCCATCCTGACCGGAGAGTCCGTGTCCGTGATCAAGCACACCGAAGCCATTCCCGATGTCCGCGCCGTCAACCAGGACAAGAAGAATATTCTGTTCTCCGGTACCAACGTTGCCGCCGGTAAGGCCCGTGGTATTGTTATCGGAACTGGTTTGAACACCGCCATCGGTAAGATCCGTACCGAGATGTCCGAGACTGAGGAAATCAAGACCCCCCTGCAGCAGAAACTGGATGAATTCGGTGAGCAGCTGTCCAAGGTTATCACCCTCATCTGTATTGCCGTCTGGGCTATCAACATTGGTCACTTCAATGATCCCGCTCACGGTGGCTCGTGGATCAAGGGTGCTGTGTACTACTTCAAGATCGCCGTCGCTCTCGCTGTCGCTGCTATCCCAGAAGGTCTGCCAGCTGTCATCACCACTTGTCTGGCTTTGGGTACCCGCCGTATGGCCAAGAAGAACGCTATTGTCCGCTCCCTGCCATCCGTCGAAACCCTGGGTTGTACCTCGGTTATCTGCTCTGATAAGACTGGTACACTGACCACCAACCAGATGTCCGTTTCGCGTATGTTCATCTTCGAGAAAGTTGAAGGTAATGACAGCAGCTTCTCTGAGTTCGAAATCTCCGGCTCCACTTATGAACCAATCGGTGAGGTTACCATGAAGGGCCAGCGAGTCAAGGCTTCGGATTATGAAACCCTGCAGGAACTGGGTACCATCTGTATCATGTGCAATGACTCCGCTATTGATTTTAACGAGCTGAAGAAAGTATTCGAAAAGGTCGGTGAAGCCACTGAAACCGCACTGATTGTCCTGGCTGAGAAGATGAATCCCTTCAACGTTGCCAAGCAGGGTCTGGATCGTCGCTCGTCTGCTATCTGCGTCCGTCAGGAAATTGAAACCAAGTGGAAGAAGGAATTCACTCTGGAGTTCTCCCGCGATCGTAAATCTATGTCCAGCTACTGTACTCCGCTTAAGGCCTCCAAGCTCGGAAACGGACCAAAACTGTTCTGTAAGGGTGCCCCAGAAGGTGTCCTGGATCGTTGTACGCACGCCCGTGTCGGAGGATCCAAGGTCCCACTGACCCAAACCCTGAAGAACCGCATCCTGGATCTGACTCGCCAGTATGGTACTGGACGTGACACTCTCCGTTGCTTGGCCCTGGCCACCGCTGATAGCCCAATGAAGCCCGAAGATATGGATCTGAACGATTCCAACAAGTTCTACACTTATGAAGTCAACCTGACCTTCGTCGGTGTTGTTGGTATGCTTGATCCCCCACGTAAGGAAGTTCAGGATTCGATTGTTCGTTGCCGTGCCGCTGGTATTCGCGTCATTGTCATCACTGGTGATAACAAGGCTACTGCTGAAGCTATCTGCCGTCGTATCGGTGTCTTCGGTGAGGATGAGGATACCACTGGCAAGTCCTACTCCGGACGTGAATTCGACGATCTGGCAATCAGCGAACAGCGTGAGGCTTGTTCCCGTGCCCGTCTGTTCTCCCGTGTGGAGCCCGCACACAAGTCTAAGATCGTTGAGTATCTGCAGAGCATGAACGAAATCTCCGCTATGACTGGTGATGGTGTGAACGACGCCCCTGCTCTGAAGAAGGCCGAAATCGGTATTGCCATGGGTTCTGGTACCGCTGTCGCCAAGTCCGCATCCGAGATGGTGTTGGCTGATGACAACTTCTCGTCCATCGTTGCCGCCGTTGAGGAAGGTCGCGCCATCTACAACAACATGAAGCAGTTCATCCGCTATCTGATCTCCTCCAACATCGGTGAGGTCGTGTCCATCTTCTTGACTGCCGCTCTCGGTCTGCCAGAGGCTCTGATCCCGGTTCAGCTGCTGTGGGTCAACTTGGTAAGAAAACAAAATGGTTTGTTCGAGTGGGGGTGGAATAATGAGAACGCTTGCTTTGTGTTTCCGAACAGGTTACTGATGGTCTCCCAGCTACCGCCCTTGGCTTTAACCCACCAGATCTGGACATCATGAGCAAACCACCCCGCAAGGCCGATGAAGGTCTCATCTCTGGCTGGCTCTTCTTCCGGTATGTGTGAACAAATTATGAGTGACTATCTTTAATCTATATGATCTCTCTTTCAACGATTTTAATATTATACGCTTGGATAGTGATAACCGAGACGGAGGGATGCTATTGGGGATCAATTAGTGGCACTTATTTTTTAGAGCCCCCGCACACTACAGCCTTTTTTTCAGCCGAAAATTGGGTCGGATCGGCCTACTGGTGCAAAAACCGACCCAATTGAATCGGTGTAATGTGTGCACATGAATACCTCTCCGTACTGATTAAGAAGCCGACCGAACTATCGGTCGACAGGTCAGTCTGCAGTCTGCGGGGGCTCTTAGAATTGACCTTCCACCTATGGGAGAGATTGAATCTGTTGCTTGTCATGTAGATATCAAAAACAAATGCCTATTTTTCAGTTTGTATTGGCCTCAGAAAGTTACAGTTAACCGGAAGCAACATGCTGCCATGAACTCACAGTACGACAACAACCGTTCATTGTTGATATATGACGTTTGTAACAGCTTCAACATGACAATTTTGAATACAGGGAAAACAACACGTGTACCTAAACCTCCTGCTAACCCAAGTGCTCTTGACCTTTCGGTTTGTTCGAATACACTATCTCAGATTACCAGTGGAATGTAATCCAGGATCCCAACGGTAGTGATCACTTGTCAAATTCTTCTGAATTAATAAAGATGGCATACGAGCTCACAAGAGGCATGTGACAAGACACATTGGCTGGCAAGAAAATGCGGATGCAATTATTCTGGCCATCGATTCCTTTGTCCCGATTCCGTTCCCGTGCAAACAATTGTTTGGAATAAACCACAAGATAGGTGCGATCTTGATTCCGAGTTTTCGATGGTAGAATTCTCTCTTACTCTTCTTTGAAACAATTCGGCTCCAGGACAGGATAGAATTAAATTAAACTTGTTGAAAAATCTCCTTGACGTGACAAAACATCGCTTGTTGAATTATTTTAATCAGTTTCTGGAACATTATATTGTTCCGAGTGATGATTGGAGACAAATACGAGTTATAATTATTCAAAAACCCGGAAAGCTCGCGTCCGACTTCAATTCGTACCGCTAAATAGCAATGCTGTCTGGTATACGAAAATTGTTGGAGAAAATAATCCTGTTTCGCCTTGATCGATGGGTTGAATAATAACTCACTCTCAGATACACAATATTGGTTCCGCAAGTGCAAGGGAACGAACGATTGTCTTGCGTTGCTTTCTTCAGAAATTCAAATGGCCTACTCCCGAAAATTATTTCCAATAGAGGCCCTGTCAAACAAATTACACTCTCAGGGTCTGCCATCTCCATTGAATAACATGTTATATAACTTCCTTGCGAGAAACATTTGATTATTTCCCACGGAGATTCGGCAGTAAATCGGGTCTCCTACATGGGCCTCCCCGGGGGTCATGTTAAAGACAACCTTAAGTACAACTTGTGCGTAAGCAACATTGACAATTGCCTCACACAAAACTGCAACCTAAGACAACTTGCAGATAATGGAGTGATGTATTTCGTAGGATCAATAGAATCCGACCTGCAAGGAATCTTACAGGTTATTTCGGACAATTTTTCAACCTAGGTCAGGTTTAGGGATTAAGTTCTCCACGGAGAAAACAGAGATGGTTGTCTTTTCTAGGAAGCATGAACCAGCAAAACCAGAGCTTCAATATTCGGGTAAACCGATCACTATGTATGTTTGTCTCTGTATTGCGCCGAGATGTATGCTCTATACGCATCCCATGAGTGTCGAAGTCCCTCTAAAAGATCGCTTCAATTTGTTATCTCTTCGGTGTCTCATCCGGTGTAAGGTTATGAACTCATTGGTGATCGGAAAGTTTGAGCAGCTGATCGAGCTAAATTTTCGCTCCGGATTCATGAGTTCATACCATGAATTCATCTCCATGCAGGTTGATTCTTCTAATACAGTGTTGGAAAGAAAAAAGTAAACAGTATTACTCAAAATACTTTTTCATGATTTCGCTTCGAAAGTTCACTGCAATTTTTATGCAAATTGCAGTGAATTTATTTCTTACAATAGGAAGGATGTAAACAAACCATTGTTTGTATTCATTTTCAAATTTATATTACTCCAATTTATTTTTGTTTCGAATATTCGAATTATCTCCGCAAGTCCAATGGATTTTTTTCATTCAGTATTGTCCATGGATGTTCAATGGTGTTGAAGTCTGGGGACTGGGGTGGCAACTCAAGCATTTTAATTTTTCTGAACTGGAAAATTCGCTTCGCAACCTTCGGGGTGTACTTGGGGTCAATGTCCTATTGTCCTAAATATAGCCTTTCATGTTCATTTTGCTGAGTGACGGCTTCAAGTTTTCCTCCAAGTCTTTGATTCCTCCTTAGGATTCACCAGTCATCTTTCCATCGATCTTGACAAGATTTCCCTCCCCATTCCAGGAAAAAACGACCCCCATAGACAGTGATCCTTCTCCGTGTTTACTCAAGTAAAAGTGATTGTTGCTCGAGTAAATCTGGATAGCAGATGTTCAGATTTCAGGCAACGAGTTTGCTGACGCTTCTTCGTGTTTTTAGCTTAAACTTACTCTTATCGATCCAAATAATCTTCTTCCAAAAGTCAGTAGGGTGAGAAGCATATTTCTTTGCGAAATCCAAGGTCCTTTTGATATTGGTTTTTCGTAGAAATGACTTTTTCTTTCTGAAGAAGCTCTTTAGATCTGATTCACGAAGTCGGTTGCTCACAGTTCGACTAGTTATGTTGAGGCCCAAGATTGATATCGGGATCCGATCATGATTTTCGAAATCGCTCCAATCGCAATACCATATTTTTCTGCGATTTCGCGGTAGCTTACATTGTTTTTACTTCGGAAACGATCAGTTTCCGAATTTCCACCGACTTTGGCCCGTCGCCTAAGTATCAAATAAATATGCTTAATATCATCTAATGTTTACATAGTTCGGAAATATCTTATGCTTCTACCTCCTTCACGATACCGAAAACGAAGCTTGACAAACAAACAAAATGTTTTGTCAAATATTTCGACGAGATCGAATGAATTTGCCTTGTTTACTTTTTATTTTCCATCAAATCGACAGAGCTTCAGAAGAAATTTGCTATCGCGTAAATATTCGTGAATTCGGAGTGTAGTTGTATTTGTTGCATTAAAGTATCCTGACTAGATTATGTAGGGATGATCAATTCACCTACTTTATTGTTAATATTTGATTAATCGTTACTGATAGCAAAAGGTACCAGTTGTCGGGACTTTATTTGTATCCTCTCCCGACTCATGTCCAATCACTGTTCGCTTGATGCGCTACTCTTTCGTATCAATCATGCCAGCAACAATGTCTGTGTTTGTGGGTAAGATTAGCACTACATCGAATACGAGGGAAGCAACCTAGGATGTGTTGACTCGGTTATACCTTGATTACATGTCCGATCTCCGATCTCCGTATGTAATCAATATTGTGCAAATCCTATATGCCCTCCTCTCCATGATAGAAATACGTTGTTGGTTCCCCATCTTATTTATCGTAGAATAAATGAAATCGTAAATATACTTTAGAATTAACAATAGATTAAGAATTGGGCCCCTTCAAACTTATGTATTTGAGTTTATGAACGATTTATATATAACATATCATTTTCATCTATCATTCAACGCAGTTACATGGCTATCGGTGGTTATGTCGGTTGCGCTACCGTCGGTGGTGCCTCCTGGTGGTTCATGTACTGCGACCAGGGTCCTCAGCTCACCTACTGGCAGCTGACCCACCATCTGTCCTGCATTGCTGGTGGTGATGACTTCAAGGGAGTCGACTGCAAGATCTTCAACGACCCACACCCAATGACCATGGCTTTGTCCGTTCTGGTCACCATTGAGATGTTGAACGCCATGAACAGGTACGGCGATCTTAATATTTTTTTTTGTTAATAGTTTTTATCATGGAAATTTGTTTGCTCTCTACAGCTTGTCTGAGAACCAGTCTCTGGTCACTATGCCCCCATGGTCGAACATGTGGCTCATCGCTTCCATGTGCCTGTCGTTCGCCCTGCACTTCGTCATTCTCTACGTTGATGTCCTTTCGGTACGTATCCAGACTGGCTGGCTGACTGATTGATTGGACCGACATTAATCCTTTGAATTTCCCGTTTTCTTCCTTGTGCGCTCTATTTTCTCTGTCTCTGCAGGCTGTGTTCCAGGTCACCCCACTGAACGGAGACGAATGGCTCACTGTGATGAAATTCTCGCTGCCAGTCGTGCTGCTTGATGAAATCCTCAAGTTCGTCGCCAGAAGAATTTCCGACGGTGAGAGCTATATCCAAACCATGCACTGGCTAGTTTTAGCGTGGGCAGTGTTCTTTGCTTATATTATATGGGGTCCATACTAAGAGGGAAGGTAGCTTCGGGCGGTTTGAGACATCCTAAGTAATATTTACATTTCGCGTCTAGTAGAATAATTATGTAGGAAAAGTCGAGAGAGGGGATTCAGTTATACAAGAAAAAATCACATTCGAGAAGCAGCAGAGACCCGCGGGGTTTGGGTGTGTGGAATCAACTTCTGGATCCTGGCGGGGTGTTTGTGCGATTGTTTGTTTGCAGCAGTTGATGAGTTTGTTTCCCGCCGGGATCCCCCAAGAAAAAACATACACCCGAACGGCGGAACGCCACGAGTTAACCTAGAACACGGTGAGAATGTCCGGAAGTAAAACTGATTCGCGAGAAGCGTGCGCGCGCGTGATCGAGAAAGAACGAGTGTAATTTTAAAAAGCTGATAAGTCTTAAGTGGTTCGTGATTGCAAGTGATTGTTGAATGTTTTTTTATTACCTTCCTCCTAATTTATAAGACCCTTCGATTTTAGTTGCTCAGCCAACATTTTGTATGTCGCTTCTCTACAAAACGAAAAAAGGATATATCGTGCGTCGTAGGATTCGTTTTTTTTCTTCTCAAATCTCAAACCCACATGGACCCCATAGTGAATTGTTTTGTTTTTCCTTTTGAAATGAAAAAAAACAACATTTTTACAATTAACCCCCCTATTTACTATACATAATTAAGATCAGCATATTAACCGCAAATCATTGTACAACGTTGCTACACAATCGTATATATTTATATACATCTCATGTAGGGAAAAGAAACTGTAAATCATACGGCAATACTATTAATTATATATATAGCATCAAAATATGAATAATTGCTCGGGAAAAGAAGCAAACAAAAGCAACAGATTTGTTAGACGATGGAACCGAGCGGAATTTAACCCCCCAGAATCATACACATGCATTGTCATTTTCACAAACTCTTTTGCACGCCACCACAACAGTCTTGAGAACAGAAAAACGACACATCCGACTAAAATTTGTTTTTTCGAGAATGAAACCATCCATACTAACAAAGAATGTGTTTGAGTGTTTAAAATTTCCTTTTAATCTTTTTTCTACAAAGCAATATTCACTAACATTGTGCAGGTTTAAATGAGGGCCACTTAGATTATCGCTGAAAACCGCTGTTAGGTTAGAGTAGAATTTTATTTGATTCCATTTTTATGATTGGTCACTGAGCTTCGTTAGCACCCAAATCTCTCGGTGCACAAAAATTATTTCCAATGATCAAGACGTATCAACATGAAAGACATGTTTCAGCGGAGGCAAGTAGTTAGCAAATGGAGCAATTTTGGAACACATTGGGATATAAGACCATTGCTTTCGACTTTTGTCAGTTTTTTTAGCGGGGGAATAGCTTCCATCTTTGAATTACCTTTTTTTTGCATTGAAAAATTAACGAAAAGAAGTCAATAACCCCTTGTACAGATCATATGAACAACATTGAAATAACCGTGTATCCATCCTATTCTCGTTACCCCCTACCCGGAAGAAAAATAAACTTTTACAACGTAAGTCTATCGTCTAAAATTTTTCTACCCAATCTATCATAACTTATACAAACGAATTAACTGTGAAAATGTTACTCTGACATCCGATCGATGGTGTAATTAATCTCTCAAATTGGAAAACGGAAGATCTAACGTGGCAAATACGCCTTTTTATTTTCGCTGCCTTCAATGGCAGAATTTTGAGGTTAGTTTCTAACCAAATTCCCTTTCCTTTTACCCTTTTTTATTCGGTTTCAAAACATGGGTTTCATTAGAAGCTTCATTTTTGCGTTATGTTCACCGTGTTCAGGTTCCTGGATACATAAACACCGCAATAACACAACTTGGCCAAACATCGATTCATTGTTGTTGTGTTGCTCTACCAAATTATTCCATTCGTCGTCGCGAAAGAAGTGTTAAAGAAAAAAAAAAATAAATAAATAGTAAATCGAAGTATATAGATTATGCGGTTAAAATGCAAGCAAAACCAATTAACACTAGCGCGTAATTAGATAATAGTCGGAGAGATATCGATGGAATTATTTCTCATAATTTCGTAACACGTTCGCGATTCGATACAACTTAAGTAGGGGAAAACAACAAAAGTTTGAAGTTAGGTTATTCCGAATCTGAAATCATTAGACACGACATAACTTATTTACGTGCAAGTGCTAGTAGAGAGGGTGGTGTAAAGGGTGAGAATGGCAAATCAGTGGCAGTAATAACATGAGACAGTACTAAAACATTAAAATACAAGTTGCGGAGAAAAGGTAGAGCCTACTTAGTTAAACGACAGAGAAAGAGGATAATCAAATAAAGTAATTGTTACAAATAGTCCCTTGCAATTGTTGACGAATAAAGCAAGCTAGAGATAACAAAAGAAAAACGAGCCGTTTCTCACATTCAAACACGACCGACATATATATGTATCGGTGATGTAGAAACACTGAATGAAAAAAGAGATATGACTGTGTGAAATTTGTTCAATAATAGTTTTTTACTCCAACTATTTAATGAAAACAGAAGAAAAAAACAGCAACAAGCAAAAATAATTATCTTTATTGTAATGGAAATTCAACGGCTAGTAAAGGTCTTATTGAAAGGTTGATAGGAGAGTAAAACTGGAAAAACAAGGAAAAGAATAAAAAATGCATTTTAAATATATTTAAAACATTAACAAAAAAACATTAGCAAGAGTGTGTTTACTATTGATCCACTAACTATTAACCAAAACGAGCTTTCATCCTTGCCTTGCTCAGCGCAAATCATCAGTTTTTAGAGAGAAAGCGTTTGGGAGAGCATCAAACTGGAAAAAGTCCCAGCCTAGCATCTCCCATCCGAATGGCAGCGATGGCGAAAACGAAAAGTGGCATACAACAAGTGCTTGCAGAGTTCACCAACCATCAAGCAGCACTTACTCTCTAACCAGATGCCCGATTTCCTCCGGAGAACGGTCAGGAAGATCCGGACGGAGAATTGAAGCTATTGTGTGGAGTGAATTGAATGCGTGGAGTCTATCCCCCCTTTGTCTATCTCTCTGAGCCTGTTTTGCATGGATAAACAGCACCACCAACAACCAGCAAGAAGAAGTGATACCCCCTAATCTCATCATAACCTCACATGCACCAATCAGCCAGAGAACTTCGTTCTCGTTCGAGTCATACATTTTATCGCGTGTTTATACCCACACCATCACCATAATCTTCTCTACCCCTTCGTGTGCTATCTTCCGTTCATCCTTCCACACATCCGAGTAAGTATCATCCATCCTTCTCTCGATAGGAGGGCTCATTCCTGAGAACCATAATTAAGTAATCTGTGATTCATTACAAGTATTATGAAGCGGTCGAACGCTGCCCTCATCTTGTCTGATTTTTTTCTTTAAACTTTGTACATATGGTGGCAATTATCCAAAATTATATTTATATGACAGTTTAACGAACGAACTTAATTAATTATAGAGGCTTTAAACTTATCAGTTTAAAGACCGTTTAATTTTTTTAATGGTTTCATCAACAAAATTAATCCTCTTTTATTTTCGCTGCATTTATTCTTCCATGTATTGAGTAAAAATGTGTAAGACAGTGTAGAAAGTCCATCGACTTCCCAACAACTTCGTCAAAAATCAGGTTTTGAAGAATGGAACGATCAAAATTTGGTCATCTTAAACTTGACGTATTTGTTTTAAGTTTGCATTAAAAAAAATCTGAACACCCTTCACTTTGTAGGTATGCGGGTGTAAAACAATGGGCTTGCATGCCAAATGTGCTAATGGACAAAATCCAAATGTTCCTTTCATCCTTTCACAAATCTTGCCGTTTGCGACGAATTTTCTCTCTCAAACTCCTCATAATGTCATGGTAATGTTCTTTATTGACCGTTCTGCCCTTCGGAAGAAATGTCCGAATGGACAACACCACGACCTTCACTTTTGATCGACTTTGACGTGTTTATTTTTCGATTTTGACTCATTCATGCTGATGATTGTTGACTCGTTTGCATGGCATACTCGTACACCCATGTCTCGTCTCCAATGATTATACGTTGGATGAACGTAGAATCAGAATTTGATCGCCCAGCCATGTTTTCAGCCACTTGATTGTGATGGAATTTTTGAGGAAAATTAAGCTCTTTTGGCACTAGCCGTGTTGCGACTTTTCTCATGCCCAAAACATCAGCCAAATTGTGACGAACGGTCTCGTGGGAGATACTTAATTCGCGAGCTAGCTCTCTCAAACTTTAATGCCGATTTCTGAGCACCATTTCATTTATTTTGTCGATGTTTTCATCAGTTGGATAGGTGGATGGTCGACATTGAAGTAGCAAATCGTTCATCTCTTCGCGGCCGTCTTTGAATACCATTCATACACCCGTGTTTTCGACATAGTTAAGTCACCAAATGTACTCTGCAACATTTATATCTTTTCGGCAAAAGAAATTTTGTTTGTAACACAAAATTTCACCAAATATCTTTGACCAAGAGAATTATCCATAGCTAATTAGATCGGTTGATCCACGTTTAGGATGCTCCAATTTCTTCATCGATGTTTCCTTTGAATAGCGAATAATCTTGAAGGCTTCCCAATGTACGCTTGTTGATCGAGCCCCAGCTTTCCCTTCTGCTTGAACTCTTGTTGTCCGGATACCAGAACTTTGCTTGAATTGCTGGCACAAGTACTTCTTCAGTTTTCGTTTCAGATTCCGATCATTGGTGAAGACCAAGAATTCGTTCCGTTACTCGTTTATTTGAATAATAAAATAAATTAATACTTTATCCTACCTACCTATGCATTATTCGAAGTATTAGCCATCACTAGCCACTACTTTCTCTTAGCTTTCTGCCAATTTATTGATTCCGTCGCGAAAGTAGCGTTCTTCTTATGTGGCCAAAAATGGATTCAGCCAATTTTTGATACCCTGTTCTGAAGAAAATCGTTCTGCATCGGTTGAAACAAATGGTAGTCGGAAGGGGCAGGATCTGGGCTATAAGACGGGTGAACCGGAACTTCCCATCCGCTGTTTTCCAAATAGTTGTTAACTCGAATATGAGGTCGAGGGTTGTCATGATGGATCATTATTGACTGATGTCTGGTCGTTTTTCGGCACCTTTCCCTGAAATATATATCCGATGGTGCAGAGTCACCAGCTGCCCCTTTACACTCAATGGAAACAGACAATCAAAACTTCACGCAGATGTTATTGCAACAAAACTCTACATTTTCAACGCAGAAAAAATTGAGCTTGTAAAAAATATTTGGTTAACAGATTTCGACACTTCACGATTCAACAAAAAATCAGCCATCACTGTCGACTATTTATAGAGATGTGAGATGTGGAAACGGAACGAATTAACTTTAACGAACGAGCGCATTGTTCGATGGATTTTTAAGAAATTAAGTGCTTTATTTCCAGAGCGAGAAAATGTGCATAATTAATATCGCTTTGTTGGATTTCATGGAAACTTTCAGCTAAGGGTTAAGTTACACACCCATTATTTATTAGGTAACAAACATCAGCTTATGTCCACGTAGCATTCAGTACAAACAACGATTTACTATCCAGCTGCGAGTTTTCTTACTCGGCTTGACTGCTTCAAGCCATAGAGCGTTTCTTCAATTGGCCCACTGTTCCATTCCTTTGATTGATTCCCTGCGACTGCAGTATGTGAATCTCCTTATCGTTCAGTTCGTATTTCATCGTCAGCGCCATGAGCTAATGTATTGTCGCATACCGAGAGAATAACCTCGTAATCCACACCTGGTCTCTGCGAGCATCCTTTCACGACGAGACGAGCTTTGTACCGTTGAATGGTCCAATCAGGTCAGCGCTTCGTTTTGAACACCCATTTGTTCCGAAGAGCTTTTGTCTAGTTGATCTGCAAAAATCCACGTGTTGTTCGTTCTCACTCAGTGACGTCAACTCGTCGTTCATTGCTTGAATCCAACGGTCTTTCTCAAGCCGTTTGTAGAACTGCTTCGTAGGTTTTTGGTTCATCTGTCGCAAATTCTACGTCAGTTGAATTAGAAGTGTATGCTGGAACTTGCCTGAATGACAACTTACCTTCAGGTGATCCAGATTTGGCTTGCGTCCTTGCAGCCTTGCTTCCTCCGTCGTTTTGTTCCCCAACGATCTCGGTAGACAGGCCGACCAAATAGGCAGCTGTCGAAATAGCTTCCTCCCAAAACTACTTAACTAGATTCGCATTGGTAAGCATTCCTAAAGTTTCCTCCACAAAAGGGACAAGTAGCAGACATCTTCGAGATAATGCAACTATCCAAGTTCCCCAAAAAATACCTGGATTGGCAGGTCTTTTGCATCTGCGGCTAGAACATCGATATTATCATCGCCGCCGGAACCATCAACCAAGGAATATACGTCAAGGGGAATCGTCTGCCCCTTTCTTCGAAAAACACAACAAAACCTTTCTATTTTGGGCGGTTTTGGCATCCTGCAACCATGGGAAGAAGACGATTGAATGGTCTGCCAAGAATAACGTGATGGTGGTGCCCAAAAATTGCAACCCTTTCAACTCCCCAGATATACGTCCCGTAGAAAAATATTGGGCCATCGTCATGTTGAATTTGGAGAAGACGCAAAAAACCGTGGAAAGCGAAAAATACGTCAAAACAATATGGCGTTCTACGGCGAACAACGTCGACGAAGCCGCTGTACAAAATTTTCAAGCGTTGCTACCAGAGTCCTATATTTCGGAGACGAAACATGAAAATCGACTCTCTTCTCAGTCGCTTCGCTTCGAGTAGAACTACTTCGGCATTCGCCGTTAACATGACTAGTTCATTTGTTATCCTCGCTCTAAACGCTCGTCAATTCATTTCTAGTTGAAGCAAATGGTTATTTTAATTGACGTGATGAATGAATACAATTCTGTCTCTCCATTCATCCTGACTTCACCCCACCTCTGCTACTCCACCCCGACATGTACCTCGTTGCAAGCGTACACAATCTTATTTTAACGGTAAAAAACTAAACGAACACTGATCGTCGTAGAGCAGATAGCGACTAAAGGGCCCGAATGGCTTTTGATTTATGTTGACAGGGGATGGTTTCATAATCCCCTGACTATCCTCAATTGAATATGACTTTACCGAGCCCTGGTTGCTACCAAGGCGCCTCTATATATACCAGGTGAAACAATCATATGAAATGCACTTTCACCAATATTGGAATTGCTGTCGGTATTGTTTACAAACAGCTGCCGGCGGCTCTCTACAAACTGCCACAACGCTTATTCGAACGATGCCTACTATGTTCGACTTTCGCAAATTTATGTGAAAAAGCTGGGATGATTTTGTAGAATTTCATTCTCATCCAGTTTATTCACTTCTCTCGCATGTGAAAATGCAATAATGGCGTATCCTAGCAATAACAAAACAAACAACCCCCGCTCCGTAATCCCCATCTTATTTAAGTGATGATGTTGCTTCACCTGTTATACATTTATACAAGTGCCTCGGTTGCTACTCTTGCTTGGACGCTATGAAATGAAGAGCAAACGTCAAAACCATTCCATTGCACACACCTACCAAAAAGGAGAGAGCAGGGCGTGTTCGGATTTTTCTAATCCACACTCAAAAGCAATACGTTAAATTTAAGTTGACCAAACTGTGATTGTTCCACCCTTTTCAACAGATAGCTTGGTTTCCGAACTATGATTTTGGATAGAATGAATTAAAGTATGTCTGTAATGATGAAAATTGGAATTTTGGGTAGCCGCCACCATATGTATAAAGTTTTAAAAAATATCAGAAAAGGTAATGACAGCAGTCGATCAATGTGGCGTCGAATTGAAATAACAGAAATTACTATGATCAATGGAGAGTATTATACATAATTCGAAACAGTATTTTGATTGCTAGTGATAACAAATAGTTTCTAGAGTAGATAATGTTTTTTGAATGAGTAGGAAAATCGAAACTAATTTTTGCGAGTGGTAATAATTTGTATTCTATACAATCAACGCTTATCGGGGTTGGAAATATCGTGTTCTTCACACTGGAGAACAGCCGACTTGAACAATCCTGATAGCGTTATACACAAACCAAGAGAGGATAAAGTCGTCTGTAATGACCATAGTGTTAATCTTAATTTATTTCTTCTTTTGTCTTCCCATCATAGCCCACCCCGAGTTCCATTAAATCAACACACCCAATAAGCATCCTATTGCGCTTCATCAGCTCTACAAAAAAAGCTCATAATTATACTCCGTTTATCCCGATCCACAACCAATCAAATACAACCGCAAAAAAAAACAATATACAGACACGCTTCACAGTGCGACCTTGCCCCGGTAAGGTTGTATTGGTACCTGAACAAAGAAACGGTGGGACTAAAACAAGCGAACAATCAACACACAAAGAACCTGCGGTATCACAGTTCTGTGTCATCATCCCATTGACAACCATCATTTTGTGTATGTGTACCCAAACATCCCAAAAAACCCCCGAAATACCACCACAAGGAAATACGTCCTACGTGAAGCCATCGCATCCAGTGATTATCCTGAAACAGAACGAAACCAAATCAACTCCACCGCTAACAACAACCATACGAAAACAAATCCTCCAATCCTGTGTTGACGATGCGACAACGTGGCTTTGGCGATTCAGAGCTATGCTTGAGTGTGTGATTCCTAAATGTCAGGTATTGACAATAGTGTAATGTACAGCGTAATAGGTTTATATAGCAACACAACACAGACAACACGTCGTCATGAAGAATCCTTCCTGTTGTTCATCTAGGAAGTGCTTTCTCGAGGCTTCTCGATCTCCCCACCGCGTCATCCCTTCGTGAAACAAACCACGCCCTTCAGACCTGAATTACCACGGGTAACGTGTGCGCGGATGGGCGTTGGATTGTGTGCGTGATCTCGAACGCTTTACAATCTCCCCCCAAAAGCTTACAATTTGATGAGTTGATATTTCCAAAAATTTTCCCCCAAATCCACGCTTACTATTTACAATGTTTTATTGCTACAATTATTGTCACGCGATCTTTTCCCCCCTCTAGTGGATAAGTGTGGCACCGCGCGGTGCACGCAACGAACTTAATTAACACATATTCTCTCTTTCTTTTCTCAAATACTATTTTCAATTTTTCACCCCTCGTTACTTCACACCTGCAGCCAGCGACGTTATCAAGACCTGGGAATAAACTACAACTTTGAGAACAAAATCAAGTTTTATTTCAGCAAACACTCTATATTCAACGCGGTAGTGCAATTATAGGAGGTTTCATAAGTGCGAATCAATGAAAAAAAAAAAACAGTGAAAGTTAAATATCATTTAATAAACATAGGAAGAATGCAAACATCGATTTCTTCTAGTGAGAAGTATTAAAACGCGAGTAGCGAAACAACAGAAATAAAAAAAAACAAACAAAATCTTGGTTTTCGATAACTAATCAAAGTGTCCACAGAGAGAGTTCTTTTTCCTTTTCTCGTTTTACGGAAGAACAAATTCGAATTTATACCAGGTAAAAAAAATAGTGAGCGTGTTCCTGAAAGAATTTAAAATCATCAACGAGTTTTGCCGATGTTTTGTTGAAAGTCGTAGAGAAGAAATCAGACGAGAAAAAAAATAACACACATTGGGGTAGGATAGAACGTACATTAACAACAACAACACCAACGACTTTTACTTTTTTCTAGTGAAAATGAACAATTGAAGACATTTTTTCTCTCATTTATTAACGTTAAGTTTCGAAATGTCATTATTTTGTCGCCCTTTAGCTGTACTTTTTTGCCTGTTGATTTCCGAGAAGCTTATGTCACTCTAGTTAATTTATTATGCTCGTAATTATATGAGATAACCATGTAAATAAGTTAATTGAATAAAGTGAACAGGTCGAAAATAGAGAGACTCCTTCTTCTTGTTGAATTGTGTAGATCGTTGAAGTTGGACTTGAAACAACTTAGTTAACAAACAACTTAATTTAGAAAAGGAAAAAAAATGAAAAACGAAAAATTCATTGTGTGACGTTGACCGCCATCTTTAATTTTGTATCATTTCATCAATTGTTTAACAAAACAAACAAGTTACAGTTTCAAGAAAAATAAAATAAAAATCTCAAAACTAGCCACATGCCTTTATCTCGTCCCGTTTGTCGAAATTGATTGCCCCGGGCAATTGGAGTTGCATCAGTACAACTATTATCACACGGTTTTTTTTCTTCAGCAGTTCACAAATTATACAATTCGAATCCAGCATCAGCGCAGAGAGAAACCGTCCAAAAACGCATAACACATGAATCATGTAAATAGCTCACAATAAGCGTTTCGATTTGTTGGTTTTTAGTTGCGGTGTGTTACAATGTAATCGTTTGTTAAGTTGTAGAGAAACTTGTATGCGCACTTTAGATAATCTTAATTCAATAAATAATTCGAAGATTCATAGTGGGCTTTATTTCATGATTTCTTCTTTGATATAATGCATTCCTTATTTTAGTATAGCGTTCCTAACGGTCGGCTCTGGGATGTTTTGACTGCAAATTGTTTGGAAAGTTATTCTCTTTGATAATTGAGAGTATTTTGTTAATTATAATGTTGTATTAAGTTTGGTTTGATATTTGTACAAACACTTCTTTGTTTGCCACTCTTCAATTTTCAACATTGGCAAACAATGGAACATGGAATATGGAAAAAAATCGACTGAAATATTTAAGGTAACCTAACCATGTATCGACATGCTCGAAAACAGACCAAAAAAATATATTAGGGATACAATAATTGAATATTACCTTATCGTGTTTAGTGTCCAATATATTTCAACGTATACGTTGATCAAGTTTTATCTGTCAAAAACAGTCAAATATTTGACTCCGGTCAAACAGTGTATGAGCACCCGTAGAAACCTTGTTATCGAAAAAAAGTCGGTAGAAGTAAAACAATTTTTGGTCGTGTTCAGTATCGAAAATCGCAATGTAACAGCTTCATTACCTCCAATCGCCAATTGTTCCAATTGTCAAAATAGACGCTATCAACAAAAGTACCTTCCTTACTTAGTATTAGGTTGGTGAGAAAGTATGTAATCCATTATTTTTGGGTGAAATTCAAAACTATTTTTAATATGCTTCGGATTGTCCGATTTGGGTCATATAAATATACACCGTTTTGTTAGAAAATTTGTTGCCATTCTAAATGTAGCTTCATAATGTCTCTATCATAGAGGTCTTGGTCCTTATTAGCGAAAACCCATAGCAAGAGATTTTTACAATCTTCTCTTGATCCCAATTTGTTATCACTCTGGAAATTTTTCATTGAGAGAAAATGGAGATAATCGTTTAGTTCCAGGTCCGAACTATATGGTGGATTCATTGAAACATCTCAATCAAGCTCTCGGAATTGTGTGGCCTTGCGTTATCCTGATGGAACACAACACCCCTTCTGTTGGCCAATTCTGAACGTTTCTGGTCAATCACTAGCTACAAACCGTTCATCCGGGATCCAAACCGTATTGCACTGAAAAAAAAATTTAAAAAAGATTCAAAAAGTAAAAGGGTCTGAGCCTAGGAGCACGGACGGAAGTTTGACGTAGAACTGTGATTGTTCAGAACAGTTGTTTTGTTTTAATGTAATTTTTTCATTGTTCACAAATCTGTTAGTTTAACTCTTTTGAAACTCCAAATAATAGCCATGGAAAGGGCCGTTTGTTATATGTATTTAAAACCGTCAAACAGTTTGAAACGAACAAAAAAATAAAATCAGCTTCTGGTAGGAACTGTCTAACTGAAAATGATTAATGAATATCAGTCTGACACATAACAGGGTGGAATGGTAGATGGAGAATATGAGGATCTGTCAACGAAAAAACATATATATCATCATTGATTACATTGAATATGAAGTTTATGGGGAAGAAACAAAAAAACCAGTTGAAAATACTTACAATTTCGTGATATTTTGAGATAAAATACACATGAAATCATGAAGTTGCTTTATTTTGAATGGTGATATCCCAGCAAACATTAAATCGCATAACAAGCGTATATATAACATCATATGCCCTAAAATTTGATTGGCATATAATGCGCCTAACTGGCATTTGCATGCAAAAGTGGAGGCCATCCCAGCAAACATTAAATCGTATAATTTTGCACGTGCCAAGTCTTACAAGAAAACCGAATAAATCATAATCGCATATAATATCAATCAAAGTATGTGTCGTGTATATTTGAAATCGCATAAAATGCAAAAACTCGATTTTATATACCATTATCAAATTAAGTCGCAATTCGGTATAACAAACATCAATTTTATGATGTACATTGTCGTAAAATATATTTAATCCGCATCATATGCGTATATTACGCTGATGCAGTTTGTGTGTCGTATAAGCGTATAATTTAAATCGATTCAGTACTGTAGTAAATCGTGTTGCATGCTGAAGAAAATCATGAAACAGTAAATCATATTAGATCCTAATAAAGAACATATTACATCATATTGAAATGTCAATGAAATTCTGATGCACTCGAAAGTTTCAACCGCTGTTGAATTAAATTTCAGATAGCCGCGCGAGATAGCTGGTGGATGATAATCCAGACGACCGGAGTTCGAACCCACATCGGAGCAGTTTTCACCAAACATTAATCTGTGCCATTTTAAACATTCATATTCCACGCCCAACACAAGTCAATCAAACAATTATTATTTCAACAAACATAAATACTCATATATAAAAATGGCGATTCGTGAGGCTATAATAAACATTTCACGAAAATATTTTGCGCCATTTGTTTTTTTTCTATGTCTGTAATAAATCGTATATGAGTATTGCAAAAGTCGCTATTATAGCCGGTCAAAGTTGCATATTCATCCAAACAAATTCGGTAAGCATTTGCCATGTATGTATATGGCCTCCACTTTTGCATGCATATGCCAGTTAGGCGCATTATATGCCAACCAAATTTTAGGGCATATGATGTTGTATATACGCTTGTTATGCGATTTAATGTTTGCTGGGATACCCAACAAACATTAAGTCGTATGAATAGCTATAATTGGAGGCGATATACATACAACCAAGACACATTTGTATGATATATGATGCAGATAACTAGCATATACACACAAAAGTGGAGGCGATATACGTATATGCCACATTTTGTACGCATATAAAGCCGTATATAACGATATGCGATGCTTTTTGGACTGATATGCGATTTGATACGACAACGTTACCACTCAATCCACCGATGACATGGAAAATCGTGTTTTTGCATTTTATGCGATTTTAGATATATATGATCGATATTTTGATTGATATTTTATGCGATTGTGATTTGATACGTAATTATATGTGACTTATCATGTGCAAAGTTATACGATTTAATGTTTGCTGGGTATACATACATGGCAAATGCTTACCGAATTTGTTTGGATGAATATGCAACTTTGCTCGGCTATAATAGCGATTATGTTGGAATTGAATTGCGATCTAATATGAATATATTCATGAATTCTCGCGTAACTTTTGAAAAGGTCCTATGTAACAAATGTAAACAAATCGAGTTAATGGACGCACACTATTAGTTTTTAATCATTGAATGTATTAAAAAAACAATCGTTCACGTATCTATCTTCTTCATCTTTTTGTCGCCGATACAAAAAATATCCAATGTACAGATTCGGATTTTAAGCACTCGGCTGTTACTTCGGACGCCACTTTCCTCCGACGGCCGAAACGTCCGAAGTAACAAAGCAGTCAAAATAACTCGCAGTCGTACTTCGGTCGTTTTGGAATTTGTTTCTTACAGGTGCTGTTATCGATTTCAGTGCAATTCAACGAGCGATAACAATAATAATCAGTCTTTAGAACGAAATGCTGATATTTGGATTTTTTTTTCCAAAATATATATTTTATTAAGGCACATGTGGCGTTAGCCTGACGGGGCCGGGAGTCCAATATTTTGACAATTTTTGTCTTACAACTATGTTAGTAATATGTAACCGATTACTCGCTCGTTGGCTCGAGGTTAGTATTACAAGTGTTCTCGTAATTGGAATGTTGCTGTCTCCAATGCTCTGTACGTGTGCCCGACACGGGATACTTCCTATTGGGATGCAGCCGACCATTAATCAGCAACGCCCCCCTAGTCTGTACCTCATATCTAGCGTGGTGCGTCTTTCTCGCCTCGAGGAATCCAGGATAGAATGGTCACTAGCCGGCGCAATCATCAGCTCGTGTAGAGTTGTCATGAGCGGTACAACCTTTGGCTCTTGTTGAATGATCAGTGGACTGCACAACCTTCGGCCCGTGTATCTGTATGTATGTATTGCCGCGACCAAGATGGTGGAGTTAACAGGTGGCTCGTAATTTACACTATTTAGAAAAGACGTATGAGGAATGGCAAGACGAAAAGTTTGGATTTGTTTATGTTATTACTTACGTTGATATGGTTACATTTGATTTCGTCGAAGGTATTTAAAGCAGTATAATAAATAAACAGTTGTCGTTGAAAATTGTAACCTAGTAACCTTTATGCATATGCTTCCGCCAGCTGGCTCGGCTAATGTGATTCAAGGAATGCCTTGATCGTGGTACCGCCACTGGCGTATAATTTGCAGCTTTGTTTTTTGTGCTGGTTCATAACGGCAATCAACCGTGCCGGCGAAACTGTAGTCAATGTTTAGTGTTGATTGGATACCATCTATGTAAATAAGTTCAAGCTTACGGGATACGTCCGAACGGCAATTCTGACATTACGTTTTACCTTCCACTTCACTTATCTTGGCCGCGACTAAGTAAAAGTTTATCGATCGGATAGGAGGGATATGAAACGGGGACACAACGAAGGAAACATCATTAAACGTTGACATCGGCGTTTCTGAGGAACAGGTATAGATGAAGCAGAAGATCAGGATCCCGGCTACCTAAGATATCCCGGACGGGGATATCCGATTGTCTGCCTTGTTCTCTCAGTGCTCTAGAGAGCTGAGAGCGAGCAGCATGGAACCGGATACACGACCAGACAACATGCTCGATGTCGTGGTAGCCATCGCCACAATCACAAAGATTGTTTGCTGCGAGATACTTGGATTGTTGTTTATTAGTTAGTTTCAAATTCTTATAGTGCAACGTAATATGTCCAATGTGCAATCGCGGGCAGTCAAAACGTCCAATGTAACATTTTTCGCTCCGAGGCTTCAACCTTAATCTCAAATCACGGATCGACAGTTACGATTGGTTTTACGGAGTTACTCTTGACAGCTAGTGGTGAAAACAGTGATAAAGATCGATAGCTTTTAAGACAATTCGCGAAATAATGTTCGGGTCTTCAACTTCGTTTTTCTCGAGTTGGTGAAAATGTTACATTGGACCTTTTCAAAAGGTACGCGAGAATTGTCAAAGCACCAAATACGACTTTTGCCATACTTATATACGATTTATTACAGACATAGAAAACAACAAATGGCGCAAAATATTTTCGTGAAATGTTTATTACAACCTCACGAATCGCCATTTTTATATATGAGTATTTATGTTCGTAGAAATAATAATTGTTTGATTGACTTATGTTGGGAGTGGAATATGAATGTTTAAAATACCACAGATTGATGTTTGGTGAAAACTGCTCCGATGTGCGTTCGAACTCCTGTCGTCTGGATTATCATCCACCAGCTATCTCGCGCGGCTATCTGAAATTTAATTCAACAGCGGTTAAAACTTTCGAGTGCATCAGCATTTCATTGACATTTCAATATGATGTAATATGTTCTTTATTAGGATTTAATATGATTTACTGTTTCATGATTTTCTTCAGCATGCAACATGATTTACTAAAGTACTGAATCGATTTAAATTATATGCTTATACGACACACAAACTGCATCAGCGTTATATACGCATATGATGCGGATTAAATATATTTTACGACAATGTACATCATAAAATTGATGTTTATTATACCGAATTGCGACTTAATTTGATAATGGTATATAAAATCGACTTTTTACATTTTATGCGATTTCAAATATACACGATACGTACTTTGATTGATATTATATGTGATTATGATTTATTCGGATTTCTTGTAAGACTTGGCACGTGCAAAATTATACGATTTAATGTTTGCTGGGTATTGTTATTTCTTTCTATTGTGTTATTCTTATTGTTGGCAGAAGCTTTTTCGGTGAAACAATGTTCGTTTGCAGATTATCACAATCAAGTCGTATTGGTTCTACTGCTCAACCTATCATATAAGGAATTAAGTCATTGAGAATTATGAATATGAGTCATGAAGATTTTTAATATTTTATTTCGTTTCATTTTTGTGATGCGATGTAATGCCGATCTCAATAAGTCCTCACATTATAATCACTGCCATCCTCCTAGTACTGCTATCATTTTTCGCTGTACAATTGCCCATGTTTTCGCAGCCCGGCTTAAGATGTTCGTCATCCCGTCATATATGTATGGGTGACACTTTCCTCGTTACTTTGATGAAATCTTGCATGACATTTGATTGATGCATGAAATCTTGCATCTAATTACTTCAACATTCGAAAAAGGTCTTACTAATTTGTTTGATAGATCGAATTATTAGATAGAGGCGAATGAACTGAAAATTTTAAACCCTCTTAAAGCCAAAAAGAAGAAGAAGAAGATCGAATTATTACACACAATTTTGTGTAGCATACAACATTCATGGGAACGAAGTTGAAAGAAAGAATGCATAATACATAATTTACCTTCGCATCCGCTCTCAAAACATACCTCTTTTGTTTGTTAGATTGCTCACTTGTTTTATTATTTCGACTGTTGATGTCTCAGGCGAAAAACATGTTCGATAAATTTGCCGTCTAATGATATATATTAGGCTGTCAAAAAAGTCCTGCGGAATTTTTTTGGAATTTTCATTTGTTCATAAAATTAGTTACAATCATCTGTTTTAAGTCAAATATGCGCCGTTTTGTTCGATGACTTGTTCCCAACGAGATGCCAACTTCATAATACTCCTGTTATAGAAGCTCGCTTCCTTATTGGCAAAAAACTCGGATAGCCAATTTTCACAGGCCTCTTTTGTGGCTAACTTCTGACTACCTAGCTCGTTCGCCATGGACAAAAACAGGTGGTAGTCACTTGGTGCAAGGTCCTATACGGCGGATGCAAAAGAACCTCCCTTCCGAGCTCCCGGAGCTTCTGGCGCGTCACCAAAGAAGTGTGTGGCCTGGCGTTGTCCTGATGGAAGACAATGCGGCCTCTATTTATCAAAGATGGCCTCTTCTTCATGAGTGCTACCTTCAAGCGGTCCAGTTGTTGGCAGTACAGGTCCGAATTGAGTGTTTGGCCATAGGGAAGCAGCTCATAATAGATTATTCCTTGACAATCCCACCAAACACACAGCAGAACCTTCCTGGCCGTTAATGAGGGGTTGGCCACCGTCTGAGCCGCTTCAGCGGGCTTCGACCACGACCGTTTGCGCTTCACGTTGTCGTAAGTGACCCACTTTTCATCGCCAGTCACCATCCGCTTCAGAAACGGGTCGATTTTGTTGCGATTCAGCAGCGATTCACATGCGTCGATACGGTCAAAGATGTTTTTTGCGTCAGCTTCTTTGTGAATCCAAGCTTCTTCAAATGGTTAATAACGGATTGATGAATTATCCCCAGCTCTTGGCCGATGCTACGGCAGCTACTATGCCGGTCTTTCTCGGCTAATTCAGCGATTTTGTCGCAATTTTCAACGAGAGGCCTTCCGGAGCGAGGCGCATCTTCGACGAACTCTACACCAGAACGAAAACGTTGAAACCATCGTTGTGCGGTGGAAATGGAAACTGTATCGGGTCCATAAACTGCACAAATTTTATTGGCAGCTTGAGATGCATTTTTGCCATTGTCATAAAGGGTGTGTCACATCAAATTGCATCACGGAAAAAACGCTGTAGAAATTCGCCCAGTAGACCGATCCTTTTGAAAATTTTAGACAGTAAAATAAAAACTATTAAACAACTTTTGGCATTTTCTTTTTATTCATACTTCGAGCCCAAGCCCGTTGCGCGCACCTTCCTCTTTACTCCGTCCATAAGGTTCTGTACAACGTCAGGTTGTAGTTTTTTTTGAACAGAAATCCATTTTCTCTTGAAGTCAGCTTCCGATTTGACAACTTTTGGGTATTTCTCTATTGGGCGAAGCTCCGGCGCGTTGGGCGGGTTCATTTCCTTTGGCACGAAGGTGACCCCGTTGGCTTCGTACCACTCCAACACGTCCTTTGAATAGTGGCACGAAGCGAGATCCGGCCAGAAGATGGTCGGGCCCTCGTGCTGCTTCAATAGTGGTAGTAAGCGCTTCTGTAGGCACTCCTTAAGGTAAACCTGCCTGTTTACCGTGCCGGTCATCACGAAGGGGGCACTCCGCTTTCCGCAAGAGCAGATCGCTTGCCACACCATGTACCTTTTGGCAAACTTGGATAGTTTCTGCTTGCGAATCTCCTCCGGAACGCTGAATTTGTCCTCTGCGGAGAAGAACAACAGGCCCGGCAGCTGACGAAAGTCCGCTTTGACGTAGGTTTCGTCGTCCATTACCAGGCAATGCGGCATCTTCAGCATTTCGGTGTACAACTTCCGGGCTCGCGTCTTCCCCACCATGTTTTGCCTTTCGTCACGGTTAGGAGCCTTCTGAACCTTGTATGTACGCAGGCCCTCCCGCTGCTTGGTCCGCTGGACGAATGAACTTGACAAATTCAGCTTATTGGCGACATCCCGGACCGAACTTCTCGGATCACGTCTAAACTGCTTAACTACGCGCTTGTGATCTTTTTCACTGACGGAGCATCCATTTTCGCCGTTCTTCACCTTCCGGTCGATGGTTAAGTTCTCGAAGTATCGTTTTAGTACTCTGCTGACCGTGGATTGGACGATTCCCAGCATCTTACCGATGTCCCGATGTGACTACTCCGGATTCTCGAAATGAGTGCACAGGATTAATTCTCTCTCTTTTTCGTTCGACGACATTTTTCCAAATTTACGAAAAATTGACAGTGAAGCATGGCCAACGTGATCTATACACTCTTACCTGATTATAAGCGAAAGCTGAAGATATAATTCCTAAAAATTAAATTTCTACAGCGTTTTTTCCGTGATGCAATTTGATGTGACACACCCTTTAGTAGTACTGTAAAATATGTCGGATTTTCTCTTTATTTTGCTCCATATTTGCGACACTATAACTCACGAACGACTTAACCAAACAAAACACTGTCAAGGACTATATTATAGCGCGCAAAAATACCTTTCCAACAAGCTATAGTATGATTCGATACAATGAATACAACTAGAACTACGCGCTTACAACGACACCTCGCGGAAATACCGCAGGACTTTTTTGACAGCCCAATATATTATAACATATATCATAAGAACTATGTTGCTTAATATTCATTTGAAAACTCTTAATAAACGTTACATTTGTCGTAGAGTGACCCCCCAATATAGAAATCAAAGACGTAGTCCTACGTCAAATATTTTTTTTAACATGTTAAGCCCACGTCGGTCCCTGGGGACTGATACTGAAATGTCCGTCTTTTTGCGCCGATCTCACCGGACTGACAGCAAACCTCTCGTTCGGATAGTGTCGACATTGGGAACGGCAACAACAAAGTTACAAAATGATATTTAGAAAAGCCCACTATCGTTCCGCTGGGACCGCCACAGGCCAGACGAAAAGTTCATTGTCGGTCCCCTATTTCGGTCGGGGTTCAACGTGTTAAATAACTTAAATTGTGACTCAAATAACTTAAATGTGACTCAAGAAAATCTCATCAAATAGATATCTTTAGGAGCTGAAATCGACAATGATATTGTACAAGTGCTTCCCGTCAACCCTTCCACGTACAACATCGAGTCTCACTCGATGTGGAATGCGCGGCAATAACGGTACGGGCTCAACGTGTTAAACATGTCTGCCCCATCATCGACCGCAAATTTTGACGTGGGACTACGTCTAACCGGAATATATGGGGGTAAAATGAAAACATAAACACTGAACATGCAGGAAAAAATGCAAGATTTCGAATGTTTATAACTCGAACATTTTCTACTGGATTGGAAAGATGTTTGCATCAATTGATAGGGAATATTTCTACGCATCTATCGCAATTAATGAAATGTTATTTTTCATTAGATGAATAATTAAATAACTGTAAAATGTTAAGTGTTATCTAAACGCCCTAACTACCTCGTTTTGATTGGACCGCTTTACGGTTTCCCCAACACAGACTTCGAAACCAAGCAGCCTTGGGGAAATCGGAATTGCAAATGCATGAAAGTAGGGGGAGCTGTTGTTTCCACCGAAATGTGTTTCCCTAACACAGACTTTAAATCCAAGGAGCGTGGGGAAGTTGGCATTGCAAATTCATGCAAGTTGGGGTCATTTTTGTTCCGACTGAAATGTATTTCCCTAACACAGACTTCAAATCCATGGAGCGAGGGGAAATTGGCTTTGCAAATACATGCAAGTCGGGGGCATTTTTGTTCCGACTAAAATATGTTTCCTCAATACAGGCTTCAGAACCAAGGTGTCTAGGGAAATTGGGATTGCAAATTCATGCAGATCGGGAGTATTTTTGTTCCGACTGAAATCTGTTTACCTATAAAGACTTCTAAACCAAGGTGTCTGGGGAAATCGGCATTGCAAATACATGCAAACTGCGAGTACATTTGTACTTGCTTGCCTTTGTGCAGACTAGAGCGCGTTTTCCTAACACGGTCTTCTAAACTTAGGTACCTGGTAAAATCGTGCAGACACTAGAGACATGACATTCGTTCAAACTTTTTACTCACAACGCAAATATATTGAATTCGGAAATTGTTTAATTTAATCAAAAATTTGATCAATACAAACAAATGATTATTAAGCTAAGATAGTCCCACGTCAACCTTGCGATTATATCATAGATATAACCCACCGATTTTTTTAAATTAATTTCAACTCTGATAACCCTCTACACAAGATGCCATAGAAACGTACACGGTTAGAAACAGCTTCGAATTCACTGTAAGATTTGAAAGTGATTCTTGGAAGTCCCACTTCTTGAAGTGCTGTAACACATCCAATGCAATCTAATCATTGACATCATTAGAATTAATTCCAGCGGCCATCAAATGTCTACAGAATCTTGGTAGCACCCGGGAAACTGGTTTTCCGAAACTTCGTAATTGCCAGTTTGTCAAATCGATTTTTCAGTTCGCTGTCAGACACTCTTCAAATAAATTTATTCCGGTCTGCTCTGTGGCGTATTCTAGAGCTTGCCGCTCAGAATACATTCAAAGGGTGTTATTTGGCATACGAAATCTCAACTGAGTATTAATGAAAATGACGCTAGTTAATACTTACGTTGAGACGGCAAATGTTCCACTGGGAACTTCAGTACCATTCAAGAGGATATACAGGGTGTCACCGTGAAAGTAATACACTTTATTTATGCCATACAAGTAATAGCTTGTTTCAAACGATTTTACCCTCAATCGCTTTCTATGTGTTTGACACCATTCTGTATAGAATATTCATTACCACCTTTATGCTTTCTACACAAAATTGATTCCCATTCATGCACGGGGAGCTATAGGGGAAATGGGGGGAATTTGGACCCTCTAAGCAAATCGCCTAATATTTCCAAACCAATACAGTCTAAATAAAAAATGTCACATTGTACACGAGCTATACTTGTTTTGACGTAGGACTACGTCTTTCATTTCTATACCGGGGTGTAAAATCAAAGTTTCGAAAACGAAAGCGTTACGCCGAAGACCGAGATTTTGAGTGTTAATAGCTCCTAAACAACTGAACGAAATGGTATGATAAACACTTCATTCGAAAGATAAAATGTCTACGCGTTCTATACTTGTTACTTTCTGATCCAAAAACTTGTTTCAATAGTCTTAAATTTGCTTTCAAAATAGGCTATTGAAATCACCAATCGGTATATAAGCGAGCGCCGCTCGGAAATCCACTCAGTTCTAATTGAACAGCGATTGGAGCATGTTGTCGCTGTTGTGGTGAAGCTCTTCATTTATCATGAAAGCGCGGATGAACGGTGTCACCAAGAGCCTGTTTGTGCACCTTAGGCCAGAAGGGAATCTATCAGGAGGAGAGTGATGCTACAAACGGTTCCCCGGGAAGATCTCGAAGCAGCCGCTACACACACACACATACACGCACGGAATTCTTTCCGTTTGGATCGAGAAAGATCCGGAAAATAATCTGCCAGTTCCTCTAGGAATTTAGAAATACATTCATGTGAAAGAGTTTATTTGAATGTTTTCTATCCATGTAACACTGTGACCAAATATGTTTCAATCAAGTGCTATTAACAGATGGTTATCGAGTTAGCATTAACCAGTATCGAGGAAAATGTGGAAATATCTAATCGTTACTGAAAATAATCTGCCAGTTCACATTCATGTGAAAGAGTTTATTTGAATGTTTTCTATCCATGTAACACTGTGACCAAATACATTTGGTTTTGTGATTTTCAAATCAATCGCAATTAACAGGATAGGAAGATTATTCTTCCCCATCAGTAGGATATTTCCGTATCCAATATTGGATGCATAAAACCTTGTGCCTCCAACGTAACGCTCTCGTTTTCGAAGTTCTCCAAATATTCATTCATTCAGAATGAATTCAGATTCAACTTCATACAAATGATCTCTAAATCAACGATAGTCCTACGTCACCCTTGCGGTTATACCATAGATATAACCCACTTCCTGTTTTTTCTCAATCAATAATGTTTAATCATTATGTCAAGCATCAAATTACCGAATATATCATAAAATAAAAGAGATGATTTTTGGACATTTGAATTTGATGCGGGGTGATTTAGTCCAGTGTGTGTTCCATCGAAAAAAAAAATACAGTGGAACCCCGATTATCCACGAGCGGATGATCCGCTGTGCGGATTATTCGCGACAGAGAGTTCCATAGTAAATCTATTGGCGATCTAACGTACAAATCTACACCTAGGCGGCGCTGCGGTGAAAGTGATGATGGTTGTAAATTTTGCCATGTGAGCTTATGGAAGGTTTGTAGTTCTTTCCATAAATTACAATGTTGTAATCATAAAAGATTGTTTGATTGCGATGAGTTTTTAAGAAATTTGATTCTGCGCATTTTTATATATAACATGTTGTTTTCTTATCTCTTTCAGTAGTGAAAATTGTATAAATATTGACAATGGTTGAATCAAAGACGGAAATTCGAGAGCACCATCAAAAAGTCACAGAAGGGTTGTGTCCAAGACACGACCGCATAGTTGACGTAGGATTCCGTTATCTGCTGCATGCTGATTTTGGATATGTTTGAAGAATTACATTGTTAAACTTTTCGATAATGATTTGGGTCCGTTTTGTCTGGTTGTTAGGTATTGTTTGTTCACTCCACCAGTGTTTATAACCGAGTGATAATGATAGAAGGATGGTGATTAGTCATTAGATGGTGCGTATTACGTACCAAGGCCGCCCTCTGAGGTCCTGGCCGAGATGGCTCCTGTGTTATGTATAGATGAAATAAAGAAAAAAAAGCTCATCAATGTAATATAAGATAATTATTATTATCAAACACAAATTTTCTCACCAGAAAAAAAGTGTTACTTTAGTATAGAGAAAATATATTTGAAATGGATAAGGTAATTTCATTTATATATTTTTTATATTTATCTGAGTGTTTATACAACCCTTTTCCTTTTCGCTTTAAACCCAATATTCCTTCGGATATTCCTTCATTTCTCCAATTTTGCTCTTCGCATGAACTTTCCGTGGGAGAAAAAAATCGTTTCATATGACAAGTCATTTTAACACAATAGCTACCATACACAATTTTACACTTACCAACTATAAAGTTTTACAATACATGATCGGTCACTGGTATGAAATTTCACGAAGCAACCAACATAAAAGTTCCAATTTCATTGAAACATCATTCTTCAATCAACCCATCGAAAGATTCTTATTGGAACGAAAATAACAAAAAAAAACATTCGTTCATCGCTCCCAATTTATTAGCCAGCACGTATGCAATCAGCAATGCCTACACTAGTTGCAATGAGCACTATCCATTTGTGCGCGTCATTAGTTAAACTATCGACCACGAGGGTATTTACATGCTGATTTCCCCCTTGGATTTGAAATCTCTGTTAGGGAATACATGTCGGTGGGAAAAAAAAGCACCCTCTAATTTCATGTATCTGCAATGTCGATTTCCCCCAGGCAGCTTGGTTTTGATGTCTCTGTTAGGGACCCGCCGCATGTGTCGTCAATTTCGACCAATCAGAGGTGGGTATTTCCGTTGGGATAGGGGAGAGATTTTTCAATTGTTCGATAGTTAGTTTCATGACATATATTATTTTATTCAATGTAAAAAATTGTTATGGAGTACCGAAATTGATTGACGCAAAAATCTCATCAATCCATCATGAAATGACTGAGCAATAAGCATTTGAAATTGGACATTTTTCACGGTGCGCTCGATTTTCGATTTTCAATTTGTACCCCAATATGTTCCCGAAAGACATAATCCTACGTCAAAACAAGTAGAAAAATGCATGGTTCTTGCATGTGAGAACTACCTTGGAAAGTCCGGAAGTAAAACATACGTGATTTGTTTTTTTAATTTTAGGTTACCTTATCATCATTTTCTTAGTTCAAAAACAGAATCCAGATGTCTCACCGATCGTTTACGTTTTGCGTTAGATCGCCAATAGGCTTTCCAGGAATTTCTCAGTGAATGGAAGGCTCATGCACTTTAGTTTCGGTGTTGGTTTCCACATTATTTGGCCACTGGTGTACACGACTTTATAGATGGATAGTTTAATGATTGCTGTATTGATAAAACATAGTTTTCATGCTGAAATATCATTTCTCGTGTTTGATACTCCTTAGGCCCTTATTTCGTTCTCCGCGATTTTCGTTATTCGCGGTGAGCTAGCCAGACTATTCCGCGGATAATCGGGTTTCTACTGTACTTACGTTATGTAAAGCAATTCACGATATTATTGTAATCCGTAACAGTGTTTTGGGATCGATACGAGGTATATTGGCCAGATACCACAGATTTTTGATTGTAACATTATCCCGAAATACTTTACATAACAGTTCGGCTGAAAAGTTCATAAGGTTGACGTCTAGATGGCGCCTCTTGCAAAAATCTATTCTATCTACAAAGCACCATTTTTCAATGGATACGTGTCAAAATTTGACAGCAATCGGTCGATTGGTTCGTGAGTTGCAACATTGAGAGTTAAGCAATTTTTGTTATTGTGAAAAAAATGGAAAACCAATGAAAACAATGGCAAAATTGCATGAAATGGGTTTCGAATTGCTTCCGCATCCACCGTATTCTCCAGATCTGACCCAGCGACTATTTACTGTTCGCAGACCTGAAGAGAATGCTCGCTGTCAACAAATTTAAGACCGATGATGAAGTGATTACTGAAACAGGCCTATTTTAGCGTGGAAACACACTAGACGGCTCTCCCGCGCGATTCTCGCAATGACAAGTCGCAGCAGGAGCTCGATGAAAAACACATTCAGCGGCTTTCGACGGCTTCACTAGCGGCCATTATCATATTTTTATAGACGGATGCAAGACGAGTCTATGGTACAAGGTACAACTGTTTGGACAGTAAGCGGATTAGAGGGAAGGTATATAAAGACAGAATGGTGGAAAACGGAAGAGGGATGTTTACCTGAGCGAGAGGGAGAAAGAAGGTGATCGCACACGTCTGAAATATTGCATTTCTCGATAATTTGGGTAGTATTCGAGAATCCGCAGCTACATGACCGCAGAGTGATTTTCACGTATTGGCTCACCGATAGTACATTAACTATTACCTTGCTTCATGTGCACCGCATAAACACTAATACTATCACAAAACCGTTGCGGCGCATCATCTCCATCGAGCCACCGCAGAGAATGAGGAACCTTACAACAGTGACTTAAGAACCGGCCGTACCCGCTCCGCCTTGTGTGTTTTATCTCATTCACATTCCATTATCGAGGCCCCGCGGCGGTCTGTCATTGCAAAATCCGCGCGGGGAAGCCGTCCAGTGTGTTCTTACGCTTAGAGAAACCGGAAGAGTACTATAAAAATGGTATCGAAAAGTTGCAAGATCGCTATAATCGCTCTATCGCCCTCCATGGCAATTATGTTGAATAATAAAAATGAATTTTGCAACAAAATAGTTTGACTGTGTTACCTTATAAACTTTTTTCGATGAAACACACACTGGACTAAATCACCCCACAGACGGTGTAAATCACCCCGCATCAAATTTTGATGTCCAAAATGTCTCTTTTAATTTAATGATACATTCGGTAATTTGAAGCTTGATATAATGATTAAACATTATTGATTGAAAAAAAAACAAGTGTAACTCAGTGTACAATGTGACATTTTTTATTTAGACCGTATTGGTTTGGAAATATTAGGCAATTAGCTTAGGAGGTCCAAATTCCCCCTATTTCCCCTACTTCTCAAACATAGGATATGTATGACATTTCCTTCAGCACCTCTGACACGGAGGGTATAACCCGTAGAAGGCAAGCTTTCAGTACCTCTTATCCGAACGGTATGGTCCATGTAAGGCTTACCTACCCACTTTACACTTTAGTACCTGTGACACGGAAGGTTATACTCGAGCTTGATGAAATATTGGTATTGGTAAATGCAGTGGAACCTTGTAGTCGACTCATCATGTCACTTGTAGTGACATCCCAGCAAACATTAAATCGTATAATTTTGCACGTGCCAAGTCTTACAAGAAATCCGAATAAATCAGAATCGCATATAATATCAATCAAAGTATGTATCGTGTATATTTGAAATCGCATGAAAAGTAAAAACTCGATTTTATATACCATTATCAAATTAAGACGCAATTCGGTATAAGAAACATCAATTTTATGATGTATATTGTCGTAAAATATATTTAATCCGCATCATATGCGTATATTACGCTGATGCAGTTTATGTGTCGTATGTGGCGTATAATTTAAATCGATTCAGTATTGTAGTAAATCGTGTTGCATGCTGAAGAAAATCATGAAACAGTAATCATATTAGATCCTAATAAAGAACATATTACATCATATTGAAATGTCAATGAAATGCTGATGCACTCGAAAGTTTTAACCGCTGTTGAATTAAATTTCAGATAGCCGCGCGAGATAGCTGGTGGATGATAATCCAGACGACCGGAGTTCGAACCCACATCGGAGCAGTTTTCACCAAACATCAATCTGTGCCATTTTAAACATTCATATTCCACTCCCAACACAAGTCAATCAAAAAATTATTATTTCTACAAACATAAATACTCATATATAAAAATGGCGATTCGTGAGGCTATAATAAACATTTTACGAAAATATTTTGCGCGTATATGAGTATGGCAAAAGTCGTATTTGGTGCTTTGACAATTCATGAATATACTCATAATAGATCGCAATTCAATATCAACATAATCGCTATTATAGCCGATCAAATTGCATATTCATCCAAACAAATTCGGTAAGCATTTGCCATGTATGTATATGGCCTCCACTTTTGCATGTATATGCCAGTTAGGCGCATTATATGCCAACCAAATTTTAGGGCATATGATGTTATATATACGCTTGTTATGCGATTTAATGTTTGCTGGGCGTGCATCCGTGGCCGAGTGGTTAGCGTCTCACATTATCATGCCGGGTGTTCGGGTTCGATTCCCGTTCTGGCCGGGGGATTTTTCGTCAAAGAAATTTTCTTCGACTTGCACTGTGGTCACGCGTATTCTAGAGCTTGCCCTTGGAATACATCTAAGACGTGTTATTTGGCTTAAGAAATCTCAACTAAGTATTAATAAATGACGCTAGTTAATGCATACGTTGAGACGGCAAAAGTTCCACAGGGAACGTTAACCCCATTCAAGAAGAAGAAGAAATAAACTAAACCGAGGGTACTTTTATTTTGCTTTGCTTGTGAAGTCTCATAGCGCGCACATGGACATGTCGGCGGGACTTATCGGAGCTCGTTTATGACGCTACAACTAACAATTAACAATTAAGTTGTTTTATTCAAAAAATGGATCATGGAGCTATCAAGAAGACCGAATAATTTCTTTGAGTGTACGAGTGTACCGCTGTTGTAGTTCACCTGATCGCCTGTAACCTTGCTTCTGTCATGTCGTCCGCGCAATAAACGTCATCGGATTGTGTACAATTTGAATTCCACGTAGCTTTTGTGATTATTGGCTTAAATAATATTAAATTACACAAGAAAATAGGATATATTTTACATCTAAGTGTTAAAATTCAGAAAGCCATCAAAATGAGCCGACAATCAAACGAGGTCGATGAGCTGTTTGACGTGAAAAACTCGTTTTATATCGGTAACTACCAGCATTGTATTAACGAGGCCAATAAAGTTTCGGTAGGTGCTTCATTTTTTTCAATACATTTACAGCATTGAGTAGAACATTTTCATTTCAGAAAACATCCCTTGAAAAGGACACCTTCCTGTATCGAGCATATATCGCCCAGCATAAATATCGCGTGGTATTGGACGAAATAAAGCCAAATAACGACACGCCACTGCTTGCTCTGCGCTATTTGGCCGAGTATCTTTCCAATAAATCTCGCAAGGATGCGATTGTGAACTTAATCGATGATAAGTTTAAGGAGGACATCAACTCGTTGGATGTGATCTGGATCATTGTTGGTGCTACCATTTACTGTAATGAAGGAACATACGAGTCAGCTCTGAAGTAAATTCAATAGATTGTTCAATTGTTGCTGTTCCAGCTAACCACGTTTCTTTTTCAGAATTCTACATGGTAATTTCAACCTGGAATGTCTGTCGTTACAACTGCAATGTTTACTGCACATGAGCCGAGTGGATCTGGCCAAGCAAGTTCTGCAAACAATGCAGGAGAAGGATGATGACGCAACCCTGACTCAGTTATCGCAAGCTTGGTTGAACATCCAGCTTGGCGGAGAGAAATTGCAGGATGCATTTTTCATATTCCAAGATTTCTGCGATAAATTTTCCCCTTCGCTATTGCTGCTGAATGGCCAAGCTGTATGCTACATTGGACAGCAGAAGTATGATGATGCCGAGAATGTTTTGAGAGAATGTTTGAATCGTGATCCTAACAATTATGATACACTTATCAATTTGTTAAGTTTGTCCCAGCAAAAGGAGAAAACTAACAGCCAGTTCAATCGATATTTATCGCAGGTGCTTGATGAGCATAAGGATAGTGCATTGGTTGCGACTTACAACAAGAAGCAAGCTGAATTCGATCGGTTGGTTCTACAGTTTGGCCCATCAAGTGGGAAATCCGCGCAGGAAATTAGCGCATAGTGCGGAAAGCGACCGATATAGGCATTAAATGTATCGATATATTCTATTCAAATAATATATTAATAAACGTAAAATTTCGACACACTCCAAAAATATGTTGGATTCTTATAGCGAACTAGCTGACCCGGCAAACTTCGTTCCGCCCAAAAATTGTTTTTCGTTATCACATTCACGTTTTCTTACTAAGCGCACGTTCATGGTAATCGGTAATGAATTAGAGAGACTTTAAACTCTGAGAGTTCATTCGTCTCTACGTTCATGGGTCCAATCGCAGAACTGTTCATTGATTGATCTTCTAATATACCCTTTAAAATTATTTTTTACTATGAAATTTCAGTACTTCCACCAAAATTTGACATTATACAGTAAACATTCACTAACTGGGCGAAAAGGGAAGACCACTTATCGACATTCGCGTTTTAACTGGTCCGGCATGTTAAACGTCAAATAAAATCGAGGGAAACTTCAATGAATTGTTTGATTCGCATTGTTCCTGTAATTGGATAAATAAAAGGATTTCAATGGATGTTTCGCATTGAGTGCGATAACAGGTATGACATATGATTTGAGAAAATTATTTTTCTGTAGTTTCATCAATGTTTTTGTCGTGCGAAAATAATGTCTATTCTCATAACATTTTAAATTACATTCGAATGCCCCTCACAGCAAATCTTCCATTTGAATATGGCGTAGATTGTTTACGAAATTCTGCTTTTTAACTGGTCCAAAGACCAGTTAACGTTCGCCCAGTTAAACAGCAGACCAGTTAAACCAGGACCAGTTAGCGAACGATTACTGTAATATCAAATTATTTTCAGACAATTCTCGTGCAAGATTTTTCGTCCACTTGCAAATAACATGTTTCTCCGTTACATGGAATAAATGTTTGATACAGAAAATATGATAGAATGAAGACAGCCCTGAATCGGACAATTCCTTTCTCGAGTTTTGTTCTTATCAACACATTCGTCGATTCATTTTTTTTATATAGATAGAAGACGATATAGAAGTGCGTTTATCACATTGAAATCTATTTCCATTTTAAAACGAAGATCAATTTCGTTACCGCAAACCTCAAATGGACTAACAACGCTTGTCAATATGTAATTATAGAACACATGCGAATTGAATTTTTCGAATTTTCCCATTTTCCTTCAGAGTTTTCCGAAAATTTTCAATTGTCAGGAATATTGGAATATGTATAATATTTTTATGAAACCCCCTCTCCATTCCACAGAAGGGAGGGGTGTCATACCATCATAGAAACATTTTGACTATGACTCTACATCCCATTGAGATTAGATCTGATTCACTACTCTTCTCCAATAAACCCGGTCCATGGCTGCAGTTCTCCAACTCCCGGCTGCACCGATTCTTGCCAAGTCCTGCTCCACCTGGTCCAACCACCTCGCTCGCTGGGCTCCTCTCCTTCCTGTTCCTACCGGATTAGATGAGAACACCATCTTTGCAGAGCTGCTCTCCGCATAACACATTCCAGCGCCACGTTGAAGAGCAGACAGGAGAGTCCATCGCCTTGTCGAAGTCCTCTGTGAGTCTCAAATGATTCCAACAGCTCACCTGAGATCCGCTCACTGCACCGCACACCGTTCGTCGTTGCCTGAATCAGTCTTGTCAGCTTTCGGGGAAAGCCGTGTTCGTCCATGATCCTCCATAGCTGTCGTCGGTCGATTGTATCATATGCGGCCTTGAAGTTGACGAAGATGTGGTGTGTAGGGACCTGATACTCGCGGCACTTTTGGAGGATCTGTCGCAGTGTAAAAATCTGGTCCGTCGTCGAGCAACCGGGCATGAATCCGGCCTGATAACTACCCACAAATCTACTTACTATTGGCGATAGACGGCGGAAGAGGATCTGAGACAAAATTTTGTAGGCACCATTCAGGATTGTGATGGCACGATAGTTCCCACAATCCAACTTGTCGCCTTTTTTATAGATGGGGCAGATTACCCCGTCCTTCCACTCCTCCAGTAGCTGTTCTGTGTCCCAGATCTTGACTACCAACCGGTGCATACACTCTACAAGTTTTCTCGGACCTCTCTTGAAGAGCTCCGCTACGAGGCCATCCTTACCAGCTGCTTTGTGGTTCTTGAACTGATTAATGGCCTCCTTAACTTCACCCATCGTCGGGGGTGGTATGTCGTCGTTGTTCATTGCACCGGTGTAGTCCTCTTCAACGCCGTCTTGGTCCCCTGTCTGCGCGCTGTTTAGGCGTTCATCGTAGTGCTGCCTCCACCTCTCGATCACCTCGCGTTCGTTCGTCAAGATGCCTCCTTTCGCGGCACAAAGCCTTTGTGCGAGGCGTTTAGTTTCTTGAAAAACTTCCGCGATTCTCGAGAACGATAAAGCAGCTCCATCTCCTCACACTCTTTCTCTTCCAGGTGGCTTTTTTTTCCCGAAAAAGATGTGCTGCCTTCACTTCAGTTTGTATCGTTCCACGTTTTGTCGAGTCGCTCGTTGCAGCATGGCTGCGCGTGCTGCATCCTTCTCGTTCAGGAGCGCTCGGCACTCGTCGTCAAACCAATCGTTCCGTTGTCCTCGTTGTTCATACCCGATGACGGTCTCTGCTATGCTGCTAATTGCTGCTTTTAAGGTGTTCCAGCATTCATCGAGGGGAACAGCATCCAGTTCGTCTACCCCCGGTAACGCAGCTTTAAGATGCTGCGAGTATGTTGCAGCAATGTTCGGCTCCTGTAGTCGTCGTAGGTGATACCGTGGTGAGCGCTGGTGTCTTATGTTATTGACGACTGACAGTTTAGAACGCAGTTTGACCATCACCAGGTAGTGGTCTGAATCGATGTTAGCGCCACGATAGGTTCTGACGTCGATGATATCTGAGAAGTGCCGACCGTCGATCAAAACGTAGTCAATTTTGTGTTTCGGTTTGCTGTGGTGATCTACAGGTGTAACGGTATTGGAGGCTGTGTTGGAAGAAGGTGCTACGTATGGCCATGTTCTTGGAGGCAGCGAAGTCGATAAGTCTTAGGCCGTTTTCGTTGGTTCGCTGATGGCCGCTGAACCTACCAATCACCGGTCTGAAACATGAAACATTTCTCGTACCCAACAACTCTCACATCCCAAATTATGCTTGCTTAGTTCTCGAGTTATGCAGAAGTTTGTGTGCCCCCTGTAATTTGTGTTTCATTTGCATGACAGACCGTCCCCCCTTCCCCCCCCCTTTGAGAAGGGGGGTGGAATGTCTAACCACCATAGATACATTTATTGTACCCTAATTTGGTTCCATTTGCTTGATTAGCTCTCGATTTATGCAGAAATTTTTGTTTCATTTATATGTCAGAACTAGAGAGAGGGGTGGAATGTTCAACCACCATATAAACATTTATTGCACCCTAAAACCTCCATATGCCTAATTTGGTTTCATTTGCCTGATTAATTTTCGAGTAATGCTGAAATTTGTATTTTATTTGTATGGCAGACCCCCCCCCTTCCCCGTGACAGTTTGAGACCCCTCCCCCCTCTCTAAGGGGGGGCTACCATACAAATGAAATACAAATTTCTAAATTTCTCGAGAATTAATCAAGCAAATGAAACGAAATTATCCGTGTAGAGGTTTTAGGGTGCAATAAATGATTCTGTGGTGGTTAGATAGCCCTCCCGCCTCTCTTAGGGGGGGCTGCCATACAAATGAAACACAAATTTCTGCATTACTCGAGAATTAATCAAGCAAATGAAACCAAATTTGGCATGTGGAGGTTTTAGGATGCAATAAATGTTTCTATGGTGATAAGATACTCCTTCCCCCTCTCTTAGGGGGGGATGCCATACAAATGAAACACAAATTTCTGCATTACACGAGAATTAATCAAGCAAATGAAACCTAATTAGGCATATTGAGGTTTGAGGGTGCAATAAATGTTTCTATGGTGGTTAGACTCTCCACCCCCCTCTCTAAGGGGGGACTGCCATACAAATGAAACACAAATTTTTGCATTACTCGAGAGTTAATCGAGCAAATGAAGCCAAATTTGGAATGTGAAGGTTTTAGGGTGCAAAAATGTTTTTATGGTGGTTAGACTCTTCACCCCTCTCTCTGAGTGGGGGCTGTCATACAAATGGAACTAAAATTTCTGCATTACTCGAGAATTAATCAAGCAAATGAAACCAAATTAGGTATATTGAGGTTTAAGGGTGCAATAAATGTTTCTATGATGGATAGACTCTCCACCCCTCTCTCTAAGGGGGGGCTGACATACAAATGAAACACAAATTTCTACATTACTCGGGAATTAATTAAGCAAATGAAACGAAATTTGGCATATGAAGGTTTTACGGTGCAATAAATGATTCTATGGTAGTTAGACACTCCACCATCCTCTCTAAGGGGGGGGCTGTTATACAAAAGAAACACAAATTTATGCATTACTCGAAAATTAATCAAGTAAATGAAAAATTTGGCATGTGAAGGTTTTAGGGTATAATAAATGTTTCTATGATTTTCAGGTAATTGGCTTTAATTTGATATGTCGATCTACTGAATCGGTCTAGTAGTTCAAAAGTTATGAATTTTTGAGAAAATGTCATTTTTGAACAAGGGAGGAAAAAGTTGATTTTTTGGACAACCCTAAAATGGAAATGGTCACCCTACTAAAAAAATAACAAAATACGAGTCTAATAATTTGCGATAGAACAAAAGAACAAAACTACCACTTTTGTCGAAAATCTGAGAACCACTATATCGGTTTGGCATGGAATTTTTTTTATCCAAAATATACAGGGTTTTCCATTTCGGGCTTCCGAAAGTATACAGCCCTGACAACCGTTTGACATAGCTGTCAACCAAAGCGTCATATCGTTAGTTGAATGTCTGCCATTTTACAATATGGATCGTTTTAGCATCGCACAACGTGTTAATTTTGTTAAATTATACTATAAAAATGATGAAAAACCGGCAAATGTTTTTCGAGCATTACGGACGGATTTTGGTCGTCATGGACGGCCTACAGAGCACACAATCGCTAATGTAGTGCGTAAATTCGAACAAACTGGATCCGTAGCGGATATAGTGAAACCTGTGCATCATCGTAATGTGCGTTCGGCCGAAAATATTGCTGCTGTTGCTGCCAGTGTGGAGGATGACCCGAATGGGCTTGTCAAACACATCATTGTGGCGAATTTTGCATTTGGACTGGCACTTGCATCCATATAAAGTCCAACTGGTACAAAAATTAGAGCGTGGTGACCATGGAATGCGTCGGGCATACGTCGATTGGGCGAACGAACAACAGCAGCAAAATGCTGAATTTTCGCATCAAATTTTCTTCAGCGATGAGGCACATTTCGAGCTCGGTGGCTATGTGAACACCCAAAATTTCCGTATATGGGGCTTAGAAAATCCACACGTGATTGTTGAAAGGCCATTGCATCCGCCAAAAGTCACTGTTTGGTGCGCATTATGGTCTGGTGGAGTCATCGGGCCGTATTTCTTTGAAAATGAGGACGGCGAGACGGTAACTGTGAATAGTGAGCGCTATGGCCGCATGCTAACCGTTTTTTTTTTTGACACAAATTGAAGATATGGATACGGATGACATGTGGTTTCAGCAGGACGGCGCCACGTGCCACACAACACGACCGAACATGGCCATATTGCGAACTAAATTTGAGGGACGCATAATTTCGCGTTTTGGTGATGCCAATTGGCCGTCCAGATCATGCGATTTGAACCCGCTAGACTTTTTTTTGTGGGGTTATGCGAAAGACCGTGTCTATGCCAACTCTCCGTAAACTCTTGAACATTTGAAAGACAACATTCGTAAAGTTATGACCGAGATACCGCCCCATATGTGCCGAAAAGTTATCGAAAATTACCTGATCCGGATCAAGGTGTGCAAGGAAGCCCTAGGTGGACATTTGAATGATGTTGTATTTCACACATAATGGCATAAACCAAACATTAATTTGAAATAAAAGTTTCATCGAAATTCGAATTCTAAGTGTGTTTTATTTCAATTTACTTTCGGAAATTAAAGATGGAAAACCATGTATATTTTTATCATGGCCTCAGCCTAACGGGGCCGGGAGTTCAAATTTTCGACAATGTTTGTTTACAACTATGTTAGTAATATGTAACCGTTTACTCGCGGTTGGCTCGAGGTTAGTATTACAAGTGTTCTCATAACTGGGATGTTGCAGTCTTCAATCCTCTGTACGTGTGCCCGACACGGGGACTTCCTATCGGGATGCAGCTGACCGTTAATCAGCAACGCCCCCCTAGTCTGTACCCCATATCTAGCGTGGTGCGTCTTTCTCGACTCGAGGAATCCAGGATAGAATGTGCACGTTAGGATTGGGCGATCTTGGATCGATTTTCAGAAGTCGATCTTTTCCATTTCGATTTTCGATTGGATCGATTGGATCGATTCATTGTACCCGAAAAAATCGCAAAGATCGATCTTGTGCTTTCGATTTTTTCAATCTTAGAGTTTTTCTCTTAATTAAAAATTTAATTAGATTCTCTTAATTAAAATTTTAATCTCACCTCCTGACAAATTTTATAAACATAATTTAACATTTGAATAACTTTCGAGGATGTCAAATTAGTGATAGTGAATAGGATTGGGTGATCTTGGATAGATATCTAGAAGATTGATCTTTTTCTCTCCGATTTCCGTTTTTTCGGTCGATTCTTAGTACTCAAAAAAAAAAACGCGAAAATCTATCTGTTCTTTGCTATCACTCCCGATCTTTTTGATTGTTGAATAAAAATATTGTAAATTTGTTTTTCAGTGAACATTGATTCTTACCAAAAACCACTTGATAAATTTCATGAACATTGAATCTCTTTCAAGATTTTCGAATTAGTGGTCGTAAATTTAGGAGAAGCAGACGCAGTTTGGTCATTTCGAAACAAGTGGTCACAAGTTATATTACACCATCATATTTACTAGGCTGACAGTGAAAATTGTGACGAGATGGGATGTTAACATTAGATCCAGCTAAAGCGTTCTTTACTAAAATTGAAATCCCTTTGATGTTAGAATAGAAATATAAAATGTTAATTTCATGTTTAAAGAAAAGATAATATATATTAATAATATAGCTTGACTGAGGAGTGAGTTGGAGTAGATTTTCGAAGTTATCAATCACCAATGGATTCATGATCTAATGGGATTCACGGCATGGAATGGATGAATATATATATTAGGGGGGGGGGGGGGGGGGTGGGCTGTGGGCAATGGATGTATGGGAAAAATTTCATCATCGAATTTCAAAAACCGACCATGTACATTTTGTTTATTGGCCCAAAAAAATTATCTGTGCAAAGTTTCAGCTCATTCGGACATGATTAAGGGGTCCCTCAAAGCGCTCATAGTTTTGGTTTTTTGACGTAGGACTACGTCTTTCATTTCTATAATGGGGTGTAAGTTCAAAGTTTCAAAAACGAAAGCGTTACGCCAGACACCGAGATTTTGAGCGTTAATAGCTCCTAAACAACTGAACGAAATGGTATGATAAACACTTCATTCGAAAGATAAAATGTCTACGCGCTCTATACTTAATTACTTTTTAATCCAAAAACTTGTTTCAATAGCCTCAAAAATGCTATTAAAACAGGCTATTGAAACCACACCAATCGGTATAAAAGCGAGTGTCGCTCGGAAATCCACTCAGTTATGATTGCGCAACGATCGAGATACCATCGCTGGAACGAATGGATGTTTCTCTAACACAGACTTCAAAACCATGGAGCCTGGGGAAATCGGCCTTGCAAAATAGATGTAAGCAGCGGGTACTTTTGTACTCGTTTGCATTTCTGTAAATCGGAATGTTTCCATATCACAGACTTCAAAACCATGGAGCCTGGGGAAACTGGCATTGCAAAATAGATACAAGCAGCGGGTACTTTTGTACTCGTTTGCATTTCTGCAAATCGGAATGTTTCCATATCACATACTTCAAAACCATGGAGCCTGGGGAAACTGGCATTGCAAATGAGATGCAATCAACGGGTACTTTTGTACTCGTTTGCGTTTTTGCAAATCGGAATGTTTCCCTTACACAGACATCAAAACCATGGAGCCTGGGAAAATCGGCCTTGCAAAATAGATATAAGCAGCGGGTACTTTTGTACTCGCTTGCATTTCTGCAAATCTGAATGTTTCTCTAACACAGACTTCAAAACCATGGAGCTTGGGTAAACTGGCATCGGTCTTGCAAAATGATACAAGCAGCGGATACTTTTGTACTCGCTTGCATTTCTGCAAATCGGAATATTTCCCTAGCACAGACTTCAAAACCATGGAGCCTGCGGAAACTGATATTGCAAATGAGATGCAATCAACGGGTAATTTTGGACTCGTTTGCGTTTCTTCAAATCGGAATGTATCCCTAACACGGATTTCAAAACCATGAAGCGAGTACTTCTGTACTCTACTATACTTTGTTTGCAAACCGGAATGTATTTTCCCAACACAGATTCCGAAACCAATAAGTTGGGAAAATCGGCATTGCAGATCTCGACAGTACTTTTATACTCCCATGCATTTTTACACTTCGGAAATGGTTTTGCTAACACGGTCTACAAAAGCGGGTACAAATGCAACGCTTTGGCTCGGTTATTTAAGACTGCATATCACTTCATGTCACTGGCTCACTGAACTTTTGAGCATACCGTTTGATGATTTGATGATAAGTATTTGCTGCGATAACCACTACCATTATGCATGATTTGACCTGAATTGGAATTTGTTTGCAATTGAATTCGTAAATTGTTTCATTCATTCACTAGTTTAATCAATAATTTATTCAATACATACGAAAGATAGCTCTACGCAGCGGCGATATCGTACCCAATGAAGAACATCCGAGGTGCGATTATTGCTAATTGAAAAAACACAAATGATTACTAAGCCAACGGCAGTCCTACGTCAACCTTGCGGTTATATCATAGGTATAACCCATCCATAGTTTTTGATCCTCGAAAATCTTCCAAGGAGGGTGTGTAAAGGAAATTTAGAAAATCGAATTTTTTTTCGATGCCAAATTACTTAAAAATGCACGTCGAGATCTGGTGTCATCTCGAAAAAAAAAATCGACCTTTTGGGACTTAGCCTGAGAGGCAATGAAGGTATGAAAAAAAAATTATCGAATTTAACCCTCCTGTACAGGAGTGCAAAATGATAACACGTATACTCGCGCACGGTGTCACAGACCGAAAATTAACTTCTCTGTAATGTTGCCATTGTGTATTTTTCAGGCTGTATTGGCATTTATTTGAAGAAGATGGTATGATTGAATGAAAAAACTCAAAAAAATATGTTTTTTCGTCTTTATTATGTTTTTATTTTGTTTTTAATTCAGCCTACTCAAAATAGAGTAATTTTTGATACTCCAACACAAATAATGAAATTCGAATGTTTCAGTGTCACTAATTAAAAGTGAGCAACTGAATATAATGGAAGTATAAAGAGCTATAAAATAACATAAAAACGTATTAATCGATTGTGGTTTCATTGTAGTAAGAATCAGAACATAGCATAACTACATGTTCGAAACAAACATATTTTTTATATTTCATGCAGTTATTGCATGTTTTTCGCGTCTTTTATCGAAGAGACGAATGTATATCGACCTTCTAGATAATTACCAGATGATAAAGGTTCTGGAATATAAAATTTGCATATTTCTAATATTCTTTGTCTCTGTTTTCTTGGTTAACTAAGAATTAATGCCTTTTGTTAGATGGGGCATAAAAAGATTATATAAAAGGATTTCTAGGAACTTTCTTTTCTTTTTCTTGTTTTACTTGTCGATATTGTCCATCATAAAAAAATATTCCCGAAACTGTAGCTGTTAAAAATTACCATACGCTACCGATTAGTTTATAGTTCACTGTTTACAATTCTTCCACAAGTGAAATTCTTTCACAAGTGTGTATATGTATGACCATTATATTTAGCGTCAAACATTTATAATACGAAATATATTATAAGAAAGTCAAACATTTATATTTTGCTTTTGAACGTATGAATCTAACGACGAATATATCGACGAATAGTTAATATATGGATCCGTTCAATCCAGTTACAAAAGGGACTAAAATCAAATAAGAATAATCGGGTAATGGTCATATGCATTATATTCAATAAATATTCCACGCCACTAACATTAATTTATACATTTCATTCAACAATATTCTAGAATATGAAAAAAGGCACTTGTCCAAAAAAGTTACTCCTATACTCGCGTCGGTGTGTCAGACCGAAAGTGTTAAAAAAGTGGCACACGTCCCCTTTGTACCAACACATGCGATACGCTGAACGATGACGATCGACGAATAACGAAGCTAGAGAGAATCGCAAAGTCGTAATATTGATATTTTCTGAGAAATGAACGAATTATTGATTTCTCGGTCTGACAGACCAATGCGCGAGTATAGGAGTGTTAAAAAACCGATCATGTACATTTTATTCATTGGCCCAAAAAATGCTCTGTGCAAAATTTCAGCTCAATCGGACATGATTTAGGGGTACCTCAAAGCACTCAAAGTTTTGATTTTTTGGCCACTCAGGCTAAGTCCCAAAAAGTCGATTTTCGACCAAAAATGTTTTTGCGAGATAATACCAGATCTCGACGTTTTATACATTTTTAACCCTATCGACACAACTGGTAGTCAGGATGGTCTAGATTCATAACTGACATAGAAAAAATAGTGTGTAGTTGAATAAACTACTTAATTTGAATAAAACATTTATGTTTACCTGAAAAGGCCCATTTTTGAGTTATACTCCCAATTCCCCAATAATCGTTGTTATATACCGCTGGTCGTCATTTGCAGCTTGGTAATTAGAGTGTATGAATATATGTTGTACGGTAAAAGATAACGAATCTGAACAATATGTGCTATCAAAAGGATTGTCGCCTTTTTTCCAGCCCGGAACAAGAATCATGAAACTAGCAGTGCAATCATGAAAACATAACCGATGCAAGCTTCAAACACCCTACACCATGGAAAACAAAAGGAGTTTCTCTTCCACGAACTTTTGAGGAAAATTGCCAGCGAAACTATCTGCTCGCGATGTCATTCAATGCCATGCCATAGTTCTAGGGAGCGATCTCTCAAACGTTACACATTGGAGGTGGGGAACTTTCGACAAAGACGTCAGCTCGTCTAGGATATGGTGCAAGAAAGCTGGCGGAAAAAATCCTTTCACTGTAATCAAAAGTTGTACAACGGAACCTTTTTCTCTTCTACTCTCCCTAAGAAGTTCTAGTTGAAGGACATAAGTAAGAAAGTGTAAAATGAAACCTCAGAACAGTTAAGTAGTGGGTTTCCATTATTATTTGAATGAAACGCGTCAACGTAAATGCAGGTATAAATTAAAATCTCCACAATATGTACGAGCCCGTTGCAATGATGATACAAAAATGTTCGTATGCGAGCTGTTAAAAAGTCAATATTTTAGTGCACTGTGTTGGTCTTTTCATATGACGCATTGTCCTTGGCGAATGCGTATAAGAACCAATGGAAGAACCTCACGACAATGAGTGACAGATGAACATGCTGTTCGCAGCCTTCAGAATGGGAAATTATTATCGTGGAGCACAAGAGGTGCTGTCGTAAGCTCCTAGATACCAACAACTCAACGTAAATGCACCCGAGGGAGCATGCACTCAGGTGGGCAGACAAAAGATTCCCCCTGGTAATGTATATTTTCCAACTGGTGTTGTTGTGGAAGATAGAGTTGTCGCATCCACATCGTAATTACACTCGCAATGTAAAACGGTTTATTTTAGCGAACATTAATGTTAGCACACAACTATTAAAAATGCATGTGTTCAATACTAGTTATTGTTATGTTTCCCTCACAGACTCATTGTCTCGATTATTTTCCATTAGATATAAGAAATATCAGTGCTTTTAAACGTCAAGCAAGTAATGGTCAATTTTCAAAGCTGACATAAAAACGGAATTTACCAAACAGTGAAGGTGAATCTGGCACCCGATGGGGGTAACACCGGCACCCTCAATTTGTCAATAAATATAATTGACACCAGCTGAACCAATTTGAATGTGGCAACCGCCAAATGGAGGTATTCTAATTGTAGATGTCGCTATCGAATATGGTTCGAATCGCTCAACTGATTCCGGAGATATGGTCGGAACAAACTCCGGTGAACATGGAATATGGAAAAGAAAGGAATTTGTAATTTGAAAAATCTATCATGCGACACCTCAAACCACACCACAATTCAATTACTAGTTCGATGGAATTTAGGTCCTAGTTTCGAGCTTACCACCTTTCATAAAACGTGATCCTGTAATGTAGACCTGGGGATTCCGAAGTCTTGGAAGCACGTTTGACAGAAACTCCACCTACGATAGCCTCTTTTGCAAGGGTGAGGTTCTCCTGGGATGCACTCTCACAATTCGATTTTCTTGGGCATCTGAAAGCAAGGCATCTGAAATAGATGGAAAATATGTCCCAATAACCTTCAACTAACTGAAAATCATGCCGGGCCTACTCCACTAAAAGGGTGACGGTCTTACCCCAACAGCATACATTTTTAAGGAGACTATTTTCTTTTTGTTTTAACTCAACTCGAATCCCCGTAATAGTTAACAATCCAGGGGACAAATTGTAGAACAACTAAAAAGGATATGAAACCTCGTTCAAGAATAAAAGCTTAAATTCAACTACCGAAAAATTGTATCCGGTTGCACATCATCGGCACTCGTGTTTGTTTTGATTAATATGTTAACATTTGACGAATCACGGATGGCTGGATTCGATTTAAAACGTCTGAAATACTAACTAACATGTACAGTGTTCAAAAACATAGTTAATTAGAGTTTTATAGTGAAACTCAAGGAATGTCGGGCTTACCCCCAGTTCCCATACTATACCAATAACCGTTATTGAAAAACGCCTGAAATGTACACAATAGCAATATCACAGAGACACGTACGGTTTGTAACACCGTGCGCGAGCAAAGTTTGCTTTAAAAAAAGGACAATTTTCAGATGGCGATAAAAAAAAACTTACAAACTATAATTTAATGGGACAAATTTCCCATAAATACTAATTTCATTGACCACGGTACAAACATATTTCAACGTCCTGTCGAGCGGTCTTCCGGCGGTTGACCGAAGCTTTCACCGTTGCTGTCGAAAACATTTTTGATGGAATATTTTTTAGTTCTTTCTTATCCTTATTTATTCCTTCTTCGTTTCCACCTCAAATTTGATAAAGTATGGTCGGAATGGCTTCCGCTTCTGGTTTATCCAGAAATTCTTGATGGGACGCAGCTGGAGGACGTTCCGAGGGCTGGCGGACTTTGGAACAAAAGGTACCTTCGAGCGGTTCATCTCCTCGCGTGCCCATGTTAAGCCAACATACCACATCCTTGTCCGGGTGATATTTTTGAATGAAAAATGCAACTTCCGGCAGGCACTTTGTGCCTTTTCGCTGATGGTTAGCCACAGAAACCCAAAGCCCGTAATGAAGAAGTCACCTTTTACTGTGTCTTCTGCTTTGGCACCGGCTGCAGTTTACGATCGCGTAGCACCGTCAGAGGACCTGAACCAGACTTCCGTTCAATGCTTTCTTCTTCTCCAGAAGTGTAAGGATATTATAGATACCGGAACGAGCGTATCCGGTGGACTCAAAGTACTTGAGGAAGTCCACTTTCTTCGCAACGGGATGGAGCTCCCAGTACGCACAAAGCATGGAGCGCAGTTGCGTTACTATTTCCCCCATACCTTCCGCAGTTCAACTGATAGCGCTGTGAAAAATCATTACCAGGTGTTAAGGTGGACGCATGAAAAATTGGTAGAATTCGTCAATTTTTTTTGATGGGAGCGTAACATTAAGTTACCTAATTTGTAAATAGTTTAAATTGATGAAAATTGGAAACATTCCCATTCGCTCATACATTTGATCTACTTATTTCTACATACCTACCCGCAGGTATGGGAAAAATCGCATCGAAATTCGTTCGACAACACTCATTCACGAATAAAACTCTCCCTTCTATTCGCTGGTTATGTCTCACTATGTTTGAGACAAAAAACGTTCACCTATCATCATCGCAAAGTTCTCTCATTTGTCTCTCGAAATGACGCTAGATGGTGAGAGAATCAGTTTGGAAAATTTTAACTTGAGTCAACGAGTGTCTCTGTGATACAATTCTAATTGAATTCTCATACAAGTCAAAACATTCGTTTTTCACTCCAATAACAATCATTGAAGCTTCAATCGCGGGAGGAAAATACAGGTAGGTAGTCGAAATCGTGTAATATCCTGTTCGCTGCTAGAATGGTTTTTAATAGTATGTAACGATCTGAGAAAAAAACATCATAGCAGCGAACAGGAAATAACTAGATTTCGACTACCTACCTGTACTTTTTAATAATGTTAATAATGATAGATAGATGATGAATTTCAGACGTTCAATACATAGAATCCTGATAGATACAAGGCTTCAGTGCTAACAAGGGGAGCGAATGGAAAAGAAAACAGAATCATACCAACTCGCAGAGTGAGCCGATTTTGAATCATTCGTTATTTTGTTTCGTGTGATTCTTCCAATGGAGCATTCATGCATCGAATAGTGCTGTCCACTTTTTGTTTTGTTATGTTCACTCACAGTCACGAATGAAGAAGGTCGGAGAGTTAAAAATGATTCATCGTGTAATCTCGTACTTATTGTATTCGGGTCATACTATACGGCTATTCAAAGACGACAATCTGTGCTACAAGTGTCCTTCAGACAGTGTTGTGATTGTCCTTTTCAGTCTCAAGTTATAGCGCGTCAAAGATGGAGTCCACCAAGCAAGAAATTCGCCATATTTTACGTTTTTACTAGGTTTACTAGGTAAACTGCAACGAAGGTGGCCGAAAAAATTCGTGTAGTTTAAGGACCCGATACTGTAACGATTCGCACAGCACAGCGTTGGTTTGATCGATTTCGTTCTGGTGTAGTGGCTGTCGAAGATACACCCCGTACTGGTAGGCCAATCGTCATGGAAACCGATAAAATCGTTGAAATCATCCAAGTAGACCGGCATGTGAGCACTCGTTCGATTGGCCAGGAACTGGGTATAGACCATGAAACCGCTTGGAACCATTTGCTGAAGATTGGATTCCAAAAAAAGCTGGTTGTATGAGTGCCACACGAGTTGACGCAAAAAAATCTTTTAGACCGAATCAACGCCTGCGATGCACTGCTGAAACGGAACGAACTCGACTGGTGATGAAAAGTGGATCACGTACGACAACCTAAAGCGAAAAAAGTCGTGATCAAAGCGCGGTGAGCCGGCTCAAACCATCGCCAAACTCGGATTGACGGCCAGGAAGGTTTTGCTGTGTGTTTGGTGGGATTGGAAGGGAATCATCCACTATGAGCTGCTCAACTATAGCCAGACCCTCAACTCGGTTCTCTACTGTGAGCAGCTTGACAGTTTGAAGCAGGCGATAGATCAGAAGCGGCCAGAAATGATCAATATGAATGGTGTTGTTTTCCACCAGGACAACGCTCGGCCTCACACATCTTTGATGACCCGCCAGAAGCTACGGGAGCTCGGATGGGATGTCCTATTGCACCCACCGTATAGTCCGGACCTGGCTCCAAGTGATTATCATCTCTTCCGGTCCATGCAAAACGCTCTTGGTGATACTAAGTTGGCCTCAAAAGAGGCTTGCGATAACTGGCTGTCTGAGTTTTTTGCAAAAAAGGAGGGGAGGTTTTATAAGGGAGGGGGGGCATAATGAAGTTGCCTTCTAAATGGCAACAAGTTTGCGAACAAAACGGCGCATATTTGACTTAAATTGGATAATTTTAAGTATGTTAAATAAAGTGTCAAATTTCGATCAGAAAAACGACATTTCTTTTTCCCCAACCCTACATACAATATCAATCAAAGTATACATTGTATATATCTACAATCGCATTGTATATATCTACAATCTCAGGTCAAATCGCATGTGCTCCCGTGGCCGAGTGGTTAGCGTCAAACCTAACATGCCGGGGGTTCGGGTTCGATTCCCGTTCTGGTCGGGGAAATTTTTCTTCAAAGAAATTTCCTCTGACTTGCACTGTGGTCACGCGTATTCTAGAGCTTGCCACTCAGAATGCATTCATGGTGTGTTATTTGGCATAGAAATCTCAACTAAGTACTAATGAAAATGACGCAAGTAATACTACGTTGAGACGGCGGAGTTCCTCTAGGAACGTTAATGCCATATAAGAAGAAGAAGAAGGTCAAATCGCATAACAGTGTAAGAAATATCGTATGTCGGTATATACGGCCTCATATGTACATATAATATGACTTATTGGTCTGTCGCCTCCATTTTTGCATGTATATATCAGTTATTGGTATCATATATCACCCAAATGTTGCTTAGATGTAAGTATATTGCCTCCAATTATAGTATTTTATACGATTTAATGTTAGCTGGGAAGCATCGGTTTTCTGACACACTATTGTAAAATCGGTCTAATCGACATCATATATGTTTATTATGGGGATGTGTTTCATAAACGTATATTTTTAATTAATGTAGTGTTTCATGATGTGAAAAATCATTGAAAAGTAAATCATATTAGATCATAATGGAGGACAAATCACATCGTACTATGATTTTGACACATCAAGAATCATCATTACAACGCTGCCAAGATGGCTTACAAATAGTATAATGTAAAACTACATTCATAATTACCTGAGAGAACAAACTGTAGTCAGATAATACAATCGAGAACGTTGCTTTGAATTCCCTATTATTTTCAATAAACGAAACTTATTATTTTGTTTACTTGATTGAGAATACTTCTTTTTCCTTAGAACACAGTTAAAAAAAATTAAATTGGCAACCAGAAATAACGTATTTGAATGCATCTCTTTCGTTTTATATGTACGAGTTTTAACTGCTGTAGAATTAAATTTATTTAAAAAAAATATTCATCCAAACTAATTCGCCAGCATATGCCATGTACGCCCAGCAAACATTAAATCATTGAAAACGCCATTATTGGAGACGATATACATGCATCCAAGTGGTACAGTGTCGACGTCTGGTGGCGACTTTCAATATGGGGCCAAAAATTTGGGTCCCGAACTCGATGTTTACAAAAATGTCCAACTAAACGTGTAGCATTACAGGTCTATTCAATTAGCTGAATGTTGCAATAAATGTATACAACTCAAAATTTGGGAATATGATGCTGTATATATGCTGGTTATACGATTTATTGCTGGGTAATGCATTGCCGATGGCCCTCTTTTGTATATTACTGCGAATTAGTCGTACGTAAATTGGTTGCTCGAAATTCAAATGCAGAGAACAAATGCTGCATCATGTGAACGCCCAGCAAATATTAAATCGTATAACTTTGCAAATGATAAGTCACATCTAAATTCGTATCAAATCACAATCGCATAAAATATCAATCAAAATATGGATCATATACATCTTAAATCATATAAAATGCAAAAACACGATTTTCCATGTCATCGATGTATTAAGTGGTAATATTGTCGGATCAAATCGCATATCAGTGTAAAAAGTATCGTATATCGCTATATTCGGTTTTATATACGTATGTTATTTACGTATTTTACGTATTTTACGTATTTACGTATTTACGTATTTACGTATTTACGTATTTACGTATTTACGTATTTACGAATTTACGTATCCACTTTTGCATGTATATGCAAGCTATACGCATAATATACCATCCAAATGTGTCTCGTATGTATATTAAATTCAAATAAAATGCCTCCAATTATGGCATTTTATTTGATTTAATGTTTGCTGGTGGGCACTTTGGGGATAGGAAATATTACAATTTAATTACAGCTCATTCACACGGACAGAGTGTAAGACAAGAGCATTTGTAATTTTTGTTACACAGGTTTGCTTCTACCAGCGGGCGGTCAGCATTACTATGGAGGGTCGATAGTGTGTTGTGGTGTGAATGAAATTGCGGTGCGCTTTTGTTCGAAACTTCAAAGCGATGAAGTTGTACAAAACATCGGTTTTTAGACGGCAGGAAAAGGTTTCCTCGAGAGCTCTTATAGCTAAACACTAAGAAGAAGAGTAACGTTCGTGTATTATTCTCGCGAGGGAACGAATGAATTATGAATCAACCATCACCATCTAATTCTACAAAACCACTTATGATACTTTTCAGTATCCAATTTTAGTGGTTTTGGAGTACCACTAAAATTTGATACTGAAAAGTTATCACAAAAATTCTAAATCAATATTCGAATTGATAAACAAGTGGTCAAAAATTCAGTCGTGTAGTGTACAAGCCCCCTTCTTTTGTTTCTTCTTCGCATTGCCATGAGAGATTCGCAAATCAAGTTTTTACGCGGTTTTCTTACGAAGTTTTTTTTCGCGAATTTTCAAGTTAACGCGGTTTTTTCAATCAACATAGTTTTTACGCGGTATCTATCTCAAGCGTAAAAAAAACCTGGGTGTATTGTGAACGACTGTAAATCCGAATATATGCCTTGTTCAGAATTTGAAATCGTTGTTCGAATCTGAAATCGGAAAAATAACAAGTTGAACAATATCCAAAATTGACAGTTGTCAGAATACTAGACTAAACATTCCGAACCACGAAATGGATAATCCTTCATAACAATTTACTGGTACTGAATTTTAAGTGTATCTAGACATCATGTTGAACGCCGACAATGTGTGGTAATTATGTCACTCGAATACATATTGCCAGTGTCACATCACAACGGAGAAAAAAATGTCATCTGCAACAATATCTCCGTTCCATTTCCTGTGTTTCCGCACCGAGAAATCTTCACATTAAGCAGAGTTTTCATTCCCACAAACCTCACATGTTTTCCTGGTGTCACATTTGGGGTTGGATTGTTGCTGTTTCATTGTAATAATGAACTGTAGAAATGGAACAATATGTAAACGCGAATAATATACTTTTTCTGTATAATTACTTCTCGTACCCCTCAGGGTACAAACGAAAATGCTTGATTATAATGAAAAACAACTCCGTCAATGTTACGTTACGTCAATAAGTAGAATTTTAATCTTAACCTTTAGATAGTTTTTCATCCATTTTTGATATCAAACAAATAATTAACAGAGCCATATATCTGAAAATTGTTGGAATTTACTGTTTTTATATTTCTAACTAATGCTGGTGTTGTTGGAGTCGGAGAAGATAAACCCAAACCCACTTACAGGTAAGCAGAATCGTAGTCCTTCAAATGTTGAAACTGTCTTTACAGTCACTATTCCGTCTCCAACTGCTAAAAAAAGGAACGGTAATGCATCGCCAAAAGTCATCGTATTGTGTTATTTATCACAGGTAGGAAAAATTGAACAGGATAGCTTCTGGACTGGGATCATTGATCCATCGTGTCGCCCTCTAGCACTGTGAACTGTGAAACCTGAGCACGATTCACAATGATTCCCAAAACCACAATGGAATTTTCACGGTTCTGATTCCTCCCGGGGAACTCCACAGACGTCACGGGTAAAAAATCGTATAATAAATCTAATAAGCACTGTCGTGCGTATTGTCAAATTTATTGCCGAACGTGACCTGATAGCAATGAACCCCGGCCGCACGGCAAGCTTTATTTTCAATTGATCACACGAAAGTGATGGCGATAATGCGGAATGCTAATGATAGCGGCGTCGCTTACTCGCCAGCCAACCACTGCTGGCATTTGGAATTTGGAATGACGGCGGGCGATCGTTTGAAACGTGCCGGAACCAGATGGACAGAACCGGAGCCTGGAGTGTGACAATCTGTACCGATTGCGCGAGTTCCGACTGCGAATCGTCCGTTGGTCCCAAATGGCACTGAAAATCGTCCCAAGGAGCGTGGGAAACTTATTTTCCCCATTTATTGAATGATACCAAGCGTGATAATGGCTTTAGCACCGAATAATATTTCCAGCGAAATTGATGAACTGTTTGCTGTTCTCCTTCCGATAATAATCAAATGGCAAATAGCGTCCTGTGTCGCTCGCTGGGGTTCTCGGATAGGGAGTCATTTAATGGAGAATAATCAGTTGATGAATGGGGAGGATAGAATGGCATTCGACAAATTAATGCACCTCGTTGGGCAAATTTGAATTGATTCGCATATCGTGATGGCTCTACGCCGACTTTATCGGCACATAAGTGCACTTTTTTTGTAGAATAGTAAATACAATTCAAATCTAATCTATACGAATGGATGATGAGAGACGGAAATATTTTTAAAGGTTTCAGTTAGGAATCAACGTCTTGACGTTATAACTCTTTGAGCTTGAGCTTGAGCTTGGGTAGACTGTACAATTCGTAGTTGCTATCCGTGATTGACCTGAACCAACCAAATTACACGCTTGGGACTAGCAAATCATTCTCGTTGTGAAATTTTCGGTGATTCGACCTTTAAATGGTCAATAACGACGCCGACCACGTCCTTAAAGTCACCAGGGGAAGGGAAGGAATGTTAGTATGATATTCGTCGCCCGAAGGCCAGAAGGGTCGCCTCTATAGAGTGGTTCCCTAGCGAATGTCATGGGAGGGATAATTGTTAGTGGGAAGTGGTATAAATCAGGATTCACTGCGGTAAGTGATTTGATTATGTATACACGAACTATTGACCGCTTGACGAAACGAAGGTCAGAAAATCCTATAAATAATAACACGCGGGAGATGTTATCTTTAGGTATCTTGAGAAAGAAAACCTGTGGTATTAGGAGGACCGGCTATATATTCTATTATTCATTGCACATACTTATACAATCCAATCACGACGGCCGAAATCAATCGGCCGACAATATATTTCAAAGAACTTTTTTTAAAACCTATCGACCCGGCGAATGCTCCGTTATTCATCACCCTACGCTTCATGAAGTTCTTATCACGACGGTTGAGAGTTACCTTTGGGAAACCTGAGAAAGTAACCGATATAACTCCTGTCAAACCCATAAGATATGAAATATATAATGTTATGCATCGTGCGTATTCTTTATAGAATTTGAATTGCGACGACGAAGAGGTGCTTTGGGAAATCTGAGAAGGTAACCGAGAAAACTATTTCAAGATCATTCGTATGATCAATATATTCCATTAGTCATCTGACGAACTGTTTATCAAACTCTAATCGCGGAAGGAATAAAAGAATTTAAAACAATAAACAATCAAACAATTAAAAAAAGAATGAAGTTAAAGAAGTTAAAGCATTGAGGAATTGACGAGGAAAAATCGATCACACATTTATATATTTATGAAAAGAAATATTAAATGAAAAGACACAAATGCTTTGTATTTGTATTTTCACGTAAAAACACAAAAATATCAACGCAAAAAACACATGCGTAACTACTATTCAACCACAGACGAACGCAAGAACAGGAAGCAAGAACAAGAACAAGAACTAAACTAACTACTCCAAAATTCTCAAACCTGTTTCAAATTCAACCACTGTGAATATCCCTAAATTAATTTCGCATATACCACAGTTTTCTACAGATAAAAACAGAACACATGCTAGCATATTGTCATTTTTAAGCATAATTGAACAAAAGCGAAAAGAAATTCAATGAAACAGATAAGGTTTACATAAAAAACGAACACAATATATGAGAAACTGCTCTGGAAAAGAAAAAAATCCATATTCGTATAACTACTAGAAAAAATTGTAAATTCTGTGTATAATCCAAAAATAATAATTAATTTTCATTCATTAATTGGGAAAGTCAACCACGAAACAAAACCGTTAAATTAAAAATTTAAATTCACACAATAATCATAATGATAGAAGGTCTGACTACCATGCCGGTTCCATTACTTTCACCACCACCATCATTCCTCATTTCCCCGTCTTGTCGTTATCACTCTTTGAATATAAATACACAGTGTGTTAATTATGTTCCAGGACTGGAGTTTGAAATCAACTTTTAAGCTTAACAAGCTTTTTGACGTAGGATTACGTCTTTCGGGAACATGGGGGTATGAAAAAAAAACGAAAATCGATTGCATCGTGAAAAATGTCCAATTTCAAATGCTTATTTCTCCGACATTCCATGATGGATTGAAGAGATTTTTGCTTCCATAACAATTTATAACATTGAAGAAAATAGTATACATTATGTAACTAAATATCGAATAATTGAACAATTTCAACCCCTATTCAAACGGAAATACCCAGTTCTGATTGGTCGTAATTGACGACACAAGCGGTGGCTCATGTACTTACAATTATTGCTCAGTTATTTCCTGATGGATTTGCGAGATTTTTGCATCAATCGATCTGAGCACTCCATAACAATTAATTTACAATTAATAAAATAATATATGAAACTAACTATTAAACAATTGGAAAATCTCTAAACGGAAATTCCGTGTTCTGATTGATTGATTCGCAAGAGCAATCTATTCTCTCACATCCCGTGCATCAGCACTAGTGTGCCAATGAATGTATGGGAAAAAAACGACCTAAAATTTAAAAAAGTTACCCTATACAAATTGTAAGTTACCCTATACAATTGAGTAAAGGAAATCGGGGTTTTCGAAAAAAAAAATTGATGCCAAAAGTCTTAGAATTGCATGGAATGTCGAGATCTAGTGTCATCTCGAAAAAAATTTTTTGTCGAAAATCGGCATACTGGGACTTTTTTTTTCGGAGTACGAAACGAGAAGTATGGTTTTGGGTGCCAATAAAAATAGTTATCTCGATTTTTCATCCGGAACTTGCTACGAAATATTGATTTGCACGATAACATACCCTATGCAAAATTTTAGCTCATTCGGACTTCATTTACTGGTGTCACAAACGTTAAAATTTGAGTTTTTTTTGAAAACAAAAAAATTAGATGCCAAATGTCTTAAAATTGCATGACACGTCGAGATTTACAGTTATCTAAAAAAAATTTTTTTTTGTCGGAAATCGATTTCTTAGGCGGAAAAACGACCAAGTGCCAAATAAACATTATTTTTGACAAACAAAATTTCCAGTTCCAGAATGCCGATTTTGATGGGTAGACAATAAACCGTCCATTGATGGGGTAACTTCTTCTTTGCATCAGAAATCATGTTTTCGTTCCTCTTTATATGGACGTAAAAATAGTATTGCGTACGCGGATATGAATTAGTGTCAGGGGGAAATGGAAGTGTGAATTGAAGTCAGTTGAATGAAGAGGCAGATTTGTATTCATTAGTCGAGTCAGTAAAAATAACCACTGACTGGACTAGTTCACCAGTCATCCTCGCAAGTCAACGCTAGTTAATTCATTTTCTAGGCAAGCCACTTTTTGTTGCCGGCGACTGCCGAAGCAGTTCTAATCGAAGCGAAGCTAATGAGCGTAGAGTCGGTCCTCATTTTTCACCTTCGAAGATTTCGGGCCCTGCTCTCTACAGCGAACGAAGAATGTTAAGGCGCGTCCACATTATGCCGAATGATGCCGATCGGCCTGTACCGGTCGGAATGTTAGATTAGTCACGTAATGTGGACGTCTCATCAGATGCAGCGCAGCTTAGTATTAAAATTGCCGTAGATGATATCTGAGAAATGCCGACCATCGGTCAAAAAGTGGTCGATTTGTGTTTCCATTTTCTGATGTGATCTAGGTATACAGGGTCTTTCAGATTAAACGCTCACGTAACGAATTTTAATAACTTCTACAAAAGTGAACCGATTTTTACTTTTGAAAAACAAAAATAAAGCTTATTTTAGGACATTTTAGATGTGACCACTCCTCTTTTCGATAACGCGTTCTCTAACTCTATCATCACGATTTCGATGCTGTTGAGAATCCGAGTTATTTCTTCTTTAAGTTCCTCCAAATTTTGTGGCTTATTAACGTAGTAACGGTCCATTACGTACCCCTAGAGGAAGTAATTGACGACGAGAAATGTTGAAATTCTTACCATAAGAGGACAAAGTTTCATTAAGGCTTCGGTTGCTCGAGTAATACGATTTCACTGAATACACACGTTCTTGTAAATTGTACATCTTGACACTAAAAACCATCCGATCAGACTGAACGAGTAGCCGAATATTATCGTCCCGAAGTGGGAAATGCAGTGTTACCATTGACGGAGCGAAAACAAAATTTTATAAGGAGCTATTCGATTTTTTTGCGTGAGCGTTTAATCAGAAAGACACTGTAGAAGGCTGTACTGGAAGAATGTGCTGCGGATGGACATGTTTTTGGAGCCAGCGCTGTCGTTAAGTTTTAGGGCGTTTTCGTTGGTTCGCGGATGGACACTAAACTTACCAGAATTCTTAGAATTCTTCTTTATCGCCATCGGTGCTACCTAGATGGAGGCTTCAAGGTGAACAGACGCTCGGATAGGTCCCATCCCCTATCCATATACGACCAAGATCCCACTAGGCTTGATTACCCAATTTTCACTCGTACTCGTTACTCGTACCCTAGTTGGGGTTAGGATAGAATCAAACGGATTCCATATAATTTGGTGATAAAATATCTTAAATACGCCTACTACGACCGCTGTTATAAAACACATTAGTGATTTCGAATTCTATCTGAATCAAACCTTACAAACGATAAATTTCACGATATAGCCTTTCTCGGCGTAAGAGTATTCCATTTTTGTTTCACTAAAGGGTGTGTCACATCAAATTGTATCACGGAAAAAACGCTGTAGAAATTTAATTTTTAAGAATTATATCTTCAGCTTTCGCTTATAATCAGATAAGAGTGTATAGATCACGTTGGACATGCTTCACTGTCAACTTTTCGTAAATTTGGAAAAATGTCGTCGAACGAAAAAGAGCGTCGTGAATTAATCCTGCGCACTCATTTCGAGAATCCGGAGTTGTCACATCGGGACATCGGTAAGATGCTGGGAATCATCCAATCCACGGTCAGCAGAGTACTAAAACGATACTTCGAGAACCTAACCATTGACCGGAAGGTGAAGAACGGCAAAAATGGATGCTCCGTCAGTGAAAAAGATCACAAGCGCGTAGTTAAGCAGTTTAGACGTGATCCGAGAAGTTCGGTCCGGGATGTCGCCAATAAGCTGAATTTGTCAAGTTCATTCGTCCAGCGGACCAACCAGCGGGAGGGCCTGCGTACATACAAGGTTCAGAAGGCTCCTAACCGCGACGAAAGGCAAAACATGGTGGGGAAGACGTGAGCCCGGAAGCTGTACACCGAAATGCTGACGAAGCCGCATTGCCTGGTAATGGACGACGAAACCTACGTCAAAGCGGACTTTCGTCAGCTGCCGGGCCTGTTGTTCTTCTCCGCAGAGGACAAATTCAGCGTTCCGGAGGAGATTCGCAAGCAGAAACTATCCAAGTTTGCCAAAAAGTACATGGTGTGGCAAGCGATCTGCTCTTGCGGAAAGCGGAGCGCCCCCTTCGTGATGACCGGCACGGTAAACGGGCAGGTTTACCTTAAGAAGTGCCTACAGAAGCGCTTACTACCACTATTGAAGCAGCACGAGGGCCCGACCATCTTCTGGCCGGATCTCGCTTCGTGCCACTATTCAAAGGACGTGTTGGAGTGGTACGAAGCCAACGGGGTCACCTTCGTGCCAAAGGAAATGAACCCGCCCAACGCGCCGGAGCTTCGCCCAATAGAGAAATATTGGGCGATTATGAACCAGCCCCTCCGGAAGAACCCAAAAGTTGTCAAATCGGAGGCGGACTTCAAGAGAAAATGGATTTCTGTTCAAAAAAAAACTACAACCTGACGTTGTACAGAACCTTATGACCCCGTCCAGGAAGGTGCGAGCATACGGGCTTGGGCTCGAAGTATGAATAAAAAGAAAATGCCAAAAGTCGTTTAATAGTTTTTATTTTACTGTCTAAAATTTTCAAAAGGATCGCGAATTTCTACAGCGTTTTTTCCGTGATGCAATTTGATGTGACATACCCTTTAATAACATACAGATGGTCAAATGAGGGCCCTGAGCTTTAAACTCATGATGTGTTTCCTATATTAAAACTTTCTATATTAGTTAGCACAACTTGCCTGCGTTATTTAGGTTCCAGTATTAAATTGAACTAAACACAAAATATACGGACAGCTGTCAGAATAGCACACACAAAAAAACAGTGAAGCCAACTTAAAATTATATACAGAAGAAAAAACTGGACAGGTAAGGAAAAAAACTAAAAGACATAATAGTTCCCAAAGAATTTGATGTAGATGATGAAGAAACTTTGAGAAGTAGACTGCGATTTGTGTAAATTCTATCATAAAATTCAAATAATCAGACCAAAGTCCTGTCTTCCAATTTTCTTCCATCTTTTCCCTTGTCCACAAATTATTCATCGTAGGATTTTTTTACCGGTGCGGTACTGACAAGCATACAAAAAATATGATCAGTTTCACGAATTTCTAACACTCACCAGAAAATATTTGCACTCAACGATTTGCAGCTGGTACCAATTCTTTATTCCATCTTTTTATTTCATTAATTATAATTCATTTAATCATTGTTCACTCATCAAATAAAATGTTTTCATCTATTTTAACAGGGAGTTCTTTACTCATGCTATTGAAATCTCTGACAATTTGGGAACTATACATAAATCTATCCCATTTAGCTTGATATGTACGAGATTTATGCGTTTATGTCGAGCCCTTCGCCCCTACTAGGTGACCACTTTACCTCCAAGCAAAAAAAGTTCGATTTTTCACCTTTTTTTTCTAATGATGGAAAATGTACTATTTTGAATTTTTATAATAAAAGCCGTATGCTATCTTGAACAACAGTGAGTTGAACTATAATAATCTTAGAAAAACAGGAATTGTAGCGGTATGTGGACGCTGGAAATGGACATATTCCTTAGGGTGACCACTATGCCCCTACTTCCCCTACATACTTTTGTGCTCATCTAACACTAGCCTTCAATTTTTCAATATACCCCAACCCAGGATCGTAAATTTTTTTCCACGTTCCCAATGCAATTCAGCCTCCTATATTTTACTTGAATCAAGTAGACTTTCAAGAACACTTTACACCTAATTAGACAAAAATACTTCTTGTATTTTATGGTGAAGAATTCTAATAAAATCAGCAAAATCATCAGCAACTTCAGTAGCAGATCCATCATATCATTCAACAAGGTCTATAAATGTTTGAAAGGCCACTTCCCAGCAAACATTAAATCGTATAATTTTGCACGTGCCAAGTCCTACAAGAAATCCAAATAAATCATAATCGAATATGATATCAATCAAAGTATGTATCGTGTATATTTGAAATCGCATAAAATGTAAAAACTCGATTTTATATACCATTACCAAATTAAATCGCAATTCGGTATAATAAACATCAATTTTATGATGTACATTGTCGTAAAATATATATGCGTATATTACGCTGATGCAGTTTGTGTGTCGTATAAGCGTATAATTTAAACCGATTCAGTACTGTGGAAAATCGTGTTGCATGCTGAAGAAAATCATAAAACAGTAAATCATATTAGATCCTAAAAATGAACATATTACATCATATTGAAATGTCAATGAAATGCTGATGCACTCGAAAGTTTTAACCGTTGTTGAATTAAATTTCAGATAGCCGCGCGAGATAGCTGGTGGATGATAATCCAGACGACCGGAGTTCGAACCCACATCGGAGCAGTTTTCACCAAACATCAATCTGTGCCATTTTAAACATTCATATTCCACTCCCAACACAAGTCAATCAAATAATTATTATTTCTACAAACATAAATACTCATATACAAAAATGGCGATTCGTGAGGCTATAATAAACATTTCACGAAAATATTTTGCGCCATTTGTTTTTTTTTCTATGTCTGTAATAAATCGTATATGAGTATGGCAAAAGTCGTATTTGGTGATTTGACAATTCATGAATATATTCATATTAGATCGCAATCCAATTTCAACATAATCGCTATTATAGCCGGTCAAAGTTGCATATTCATCCAAACAAATTCGGTAAGCATTTGCCATGTATGTATATGGCCTTCACTTTTGCATGCATATGCCAGTTAGGCGCATTATATGCCAACCAAATTTTAGGGCATATGATGTTATATATACGCTTGTTATGCGATTTAATGTTTGCTGGGTTACTAATGTCTAGCAAAAATCAATCATAGTTTGAGGTATGGAATTTCGAATGAATCGAATAGTACAATAGGACAGCTCTCACAGGCTGGGAATAGGAACACAATCCATTAAAATACGAGAAAATCTCTCGACAGAAGTTCCAAGAGAAAGGAATCTTGTGCTATAATGCTCAAGTAGTTCAGCAAAATGTTCACCCACGACGTCACAAAGTCATTTCAATTGTCCAACCCAAAACGAGTATCTAGTATAGCTATATGTTCTGTCAGTTTATGTCAGCGATAATTGACACATTGTTTAGTTGCGGAAAGACAGCGAAACAATTCTAAGAGCTGTTCAAACCGCTTTCTACGATGAACGGCTCGTGTTCCGTATACTACAATGGTACAAAGATGATGATGTAGAAGATAGACCCAGCGAAAAGTGTCCGAGGTCTATACGGCCGCACAATGTCATCTATGCCGTTCGTGAACGCGTTCGGTTCCTCTTCGTAAACAATAGTATTTGTACTCGAAATGAACGTTTCCAAGTGCAGCATTAGTCTTATTTTGCCAAATCAACCAAATCGCATCGTTTACCAGACCATTGCATATAGTATGTACACAACCAGTATTTAAAGTGAGCAAGGAAGGTACACAATTTCAATGAAAAATCAATTCCGGGTACCTAAACGAAGTAGAGAAAAATTAAAATGCACACTTAGTCAAAGTTGTATCGTTTGGTCGGTTTAGGGAAAATTTTAGCATAGTTAGGTCGATTTCGATGTTTCGCAGCAACAAATACAGGCGGGCCAGCTATTTTTGGCGCAACCATAAGCGAAAGGAAAGCACCCACCGTTCCACACAATGTCTTGATTGGCAAATTCTAATTTTCCCTTCACTCCGACGGCGGTATTCACAAAATTAAATTAAAAAGTCGTAACGGTTGAATTACCCGAGAGCGTGTCGACACGTATGTTAAGTAAATTTTAAAACGCCACCACCATTCCATGTCAACCCCCGTTTGCTCTTTTATTTAGCTGTGATTTTGCACTACACTCTCTGTTGAGTTATACAAGTTCCACGGGGGAGGAAAGGAAGAAGGCAGCTCTCCATTTCACGTGTGTGACATTCCAGGTGAAAAGTTCCTGTTGCTCAATGGGTTGTAATGAAAAAGTAATTGGAAATTTAGCCAACATTTTACGCCACGATGGCACTAGTGAAGTACGAAAGGATAGACGTTTGGGTGCAATTCATGAATTGAACACACAAAGTAAGCGTTTTTTGTTTTGGTCATTCCATCCGATATCAATGCAGAATTTCTCTCTGATGAGATTTTCGCTGAAATAAGATGTATTCCTAATTGGGTTTGGCGGTTGAAATTTTAATGAAAGCCATCGAGAAGGTTTTGCTTGTAACCTCGAGGACTGTGAGTGATCAACGGAGCATATAATACAAATAATCCCTTTCATCATTTTAATAAAGGGATGTGTTCAGCCCTGGAAGAATCATTATGTTTCTCAAAAAGGCAATTGACGGCCGAACAATGACCGTCTGTTTGATTCGGCCTTAGTGATCTATTGGTAATCTTCAATCATCGTTGTTCGAAAAATCCACCTGATTTGTTTAGAATATCTTTTCATCATTCAATCATGGGGTTTGAAGTTCCAACTGATTTGTTATCTATAGCCGATGAATCAGTGAGAGGAAAAATAAAACAGAAAGATCAAACGAAAGGACTAGCTCTTGTTTTCTCCTAATGATGATAGGTTTTGATTCTAGATTGTAGGCGTAATGATTTATGGACCGGAATAATATGGTTGCTATTATATAATGACGCGCAATTATAGCCTTCTCAAAGGGGTTTCCTGAGATCGCTATTTGCCATCTGAAATCATGAAAATTGATTTGGTTGGAGCATTGTTGAAATGATTTCTAAAAAAGGTGGATGATATAAAAAAAGATGACACATGACTGTTGTCTTTGCTCAAAAATGAGGGCAAAACTTGAAAGACATTGTTGGCGATATTGGGTGCTTTCTTCAATCAAAGTGTTGAACGCCATTAATCAGAATGAGCTAGAGCCAGTGATGCCAACCTTCCTGATTTTTCAGGATTTTCTAGACTTTTTGGCCCGTTCTCTGATATCCTGACAAACACTAAATTTTGCTTGATTTTTCTGAAATGATCCTGATTTTTTTTCTGATTTTTATACTTTTCCCTTTATCTGAATGAAAATTATCTTTATTACAAACTTTTACTGGTTGAAAATGATAACCTTCATAATAATATAGTGTCTCTGCTTAAAATGAACCCATTCATTATTCTCGAATCATAGCAGATCATCCAAGCCAGTCGCTTTCGAATGAAGAGTCGACTCTGATGAAGAAATGAAGCGACAGGAAACAGTTGGGACATACGGGGTGATTTGGACCACCCATTTATCTCAAAAAGTACGGCTCGACTTGGATTTTTTATAATATCATCTCCTTTTATTGTTGAACCGTATGTACCTAACGTAAAAAACTTTAGTAAAATTCGACAGGTGAAAGGAAACGGTAGAATGAACACAAAAAGCACTTTGTCAAAAAATGTGAGTTTTCCGATCGTGGTTTTAAGGTTTTTCCCGCTGATTGAACAAACTTTTCGAGTATTATGCAGTAAAGTTCTGTTCGCCTACAGAAGAAGAACAATTTGATGCTGCGAAGCTGTAAGTTTGATAACAATAAATGAAGTTAATTGCATTTTAATTTTTTCATGTTGTGTGGAGTATAGTAAATAAGCTGTCGCTAGCGTTGCAACTCCTCTGAGGAAAATTCTCAGAATCTTTCTGTGCCCGAAACAACAAAGGTCGCTTCTTCTGCTCGTTTTGTGTTTGATGTTTCCCCTTTTTGTACTTTTAGTTGCCATTCGTATTTGCTCTCGTGTGCATCGGCTCTGTTCTGATACAACAAGCTCCTAGCTTTGTTGATGATTTTGACCGAGAGTCGAGAAACGATTTTTCATAAACGGTCATTCTCGCGATGTATCATTTTTATCGCTGTAACTGTGTGCATCTGTTAGACGAGTGTCTGATGCTTGTTGAATGGCGATGCACGGAAGATGCCTCTCGTTAAATACTCAGTGCAATGCGTGCATTGATATAAAGAAACAAATTGCTACATATGAGTTGTTAGTGTATTGTTCTAGCAAAGGCAAGAAAGAATCGTTGCTTCTCGAAATGATTCTACAAAACCATGCAAGCAATTAAACTTTTTCAGGGCTCCGAAACGTTTTACTAAAGAGTTATTTATCAAATTTCGACGTATTCGCAAATAATATCCGAATTGATAAACCACCAAATTAAAAAAAAAAGCATAGTACTACGTCCTAAGCGATCGTGTCTCGGATACAATCCTTCGATTTTTTCGATGAAACACACACTGGACCAAGTCGCCCCACAGACGGTCCAAATCACCCTGCATCAAATTTTAATGTCCAAAAATCATTTCTTTTATTTTATGATATATTTGGTAATTTGAAGCTTGATATAATGATTAAACATTATTGATTGAGAGAAAACAAGTGTAACTCAGTATACAATGTGACATTTTTAATTTAGACCGTATTGATTTGGAAATATTAGGCGTTTTGCTAAGGCGGTAGAGCTATGAGGGCATGGCGGGTCTGCAACGAGAAGAGAGAATATAAAGGTGACACAATGTTCACCCGTCAAATACAGAAACTTTTTTTTTGAAACATGAGGTTGACAAATTGAAAAAAAATCTGCCTGATACGGTCCACAAGCTTGAATATCAAGTGGACAGGAACAACCACGAGAAAAATTAAAATAATGCGGTATTCTTGGTGTTCCATATTCCCCCCGAAGAAAACACTCTCGAAGTTGTCCAAAAGGTTATTGGTTGGTTGGCTGCCATACAAATGAAACACAGATTTCTGCATTTTTCGAGAATTAATCAAGCAAATGAAACCAAATCTGGCATGTGGAGGTTTTAGGGTGCAATAAATGTTTTTACGGTGGTTAGAGACACCACCCCCCTCCCCCTCTAAGGGGGAGCTTTCATACAAATGAAAGACAACTTTCTGCATAACTCGAAAACTAATCAAGCAAATGGAGCCAAATTTGGCATATGGAGGTTTTAGGGTACAGTAAATATTTCTATGGTGGTTAGACACTCCACCTCCCTCTCTAAAAGGGGCCGCCATACAAATGAAACACAAATTTCTGCTTTACTCGAAAACTAATCAAGCAAATGAAGCCAAATTTGGCATATGGAGGTTTTAGGGTACAGTGAATGTTTCTATGGTTGTTAGACACTTCGCCCCCCTCTCTCAGGGGACAGGGGGAAGGGGGGGCTGCCATACAAATGAAACACAAATTTCTGCATTACTCGAGAAATGATCAAGGAAATGAAACCACATTTGACAAATGGAGGTTTTAGGTGCAATAAATGTTTCTACGGTGGTTTGACACTCCTTTTCCCTCTCTAAAGAGGGGGGGAATGCTGAACAACTCGAGAATTAATCAAACAAATGGAATCAAACTTAGCATATAGAGGTTTTAGGGATCGATAAACGTTTCTATAGTAGTTCGACACTCCTCCCCCCCTCTTTAAAGGGAGCGGGGGGGGAAATAATTTCAACTCCGTAAACACTGCACCTTATCTAGAACGAACTGTTTTCCTTACTCCACTGACGAATTAGAGGTTGCTTCCCTGATAAATAATTTAAATACCTGGAAGAGTTGTGGACCAGATAATCTATCTGCAATTATTATCAAAAATAACCTAAACGCATTTTCAGAAAATATTCACTGAACTCTTCAACCAAATACTGAGGCAAGGTAAATATCCTGACAGTCTGAAAGTAGCAAAAGTGATTCCTGTTTTCAAAGCAGGCGATGCGTCTGATCCGTGCAATTATCGACCCATCTCCACACTGTCAATAGTTAATAAAATACCGTTCCGAATCATATTTCGGACGCTTAAGGCATATGATGCAGAAAACATATCTAAACTTCATGCAAAGGTATTATTTGGTGGATATTTTTAATAAATTAGTTCAATATGCTTATATGCTTATATATATAGTTTCAATATGCTTATATGCAATATGCAATATGCTCTACTTTGGTACCTATTTGATTGAAAACATAAGAAAATCATCGAATGAAATGCTTTCCAAATAAAGCGAATAAGAATCAAACTTTAGCAAACTAAATCAAATTTCTGACACTTTATTTTGTAATTTTATGGACGAAAATTACATTACACTTGATCATATTTTATAGTCCACTGCGAAACACTTACCAAGCAAGCACAGTAAACTGTTAACGATGATGAGAACTGATGAAACACGGGAGAAATTTCAATATTTATGAACGGGTAAATTCTACGTGCTCACGTCACAAACGTCAAACACAAACGATAATGAGTGGTGCTGTTGAATTTTTTCCTACTATGTAATAACTCAAATGTTATTCTCAAATGAAGTGATAGTGAAACCAAGGGATCACTCTAAAGAAGCAATTGTGATATTAAATTTTTAGTTATATCATCAGTGCATCATAGTATATCTTCCATTATTTCATGCATCAATGATGATTTGCAGATACTCACGAGACATTTTGACACAAATTTGCTTTCACTAAATCTGTCGAAGACCAAATACAAGGTGTTCCATTCTCCGAGGAAGAAATGTGGGCCCATCACTTGGACCTGTAGTAATCGAAAAAGTACCCAGCTTCAAATATTTAGGATTGATGTTAGACTCCACGCTTTCATGGGGAAATCAAATAGATTTTTGTGCGATGGAAGGTTACATCTTTATGTGGTATCATGTATCGTGTTGGTAAATTTGTGTCTCGGAATGTCCTTTTGACCTTTCATCATGGTTGTATTCATTCCCATTTGCAGTATTTAATAATCGTTTGGGGTCATGCCTGTAAAGCAAAGCTTAAAAAATTACAAGTATTACAAAACAGATACCTAAAAATAATTTTTAACTTGCCGCAGATATATTCCTCTTTTCAACTGTATACAAACGCGTCGCACAGGATTCTCCCTTTACGTGGCCTGTGCAAGTTCCAGTCTTGCTTGTTTGTATACGACGTGGTTAAAAATCAGAATATGCTTTGTAACCTCATCCTACCGACCACAAATCATGATCACAATAATCGGTATGCTCATAATCTAATGCGTTCGAGAACCTTCACAAACCTAGGTCAAATGTGAATTTCTTTCTACGGTCCATCTGTGTACAATGCCCTCCCGGATCGTCTGAAAGGGTTGAATAATCGAATGTTATTTAAAACCAGTTTAAAGCATCATTAAAAATGCTAATTACCAATTTATATTGCATTCAAATCGTATTTAAAAATATATCGAACTGTAGATGCTAGTTTTCTACATTGAAGGGATCTCTTCGAAGGAACATAGTTCCACTGGGTACATCCCTACTAAAAATATTAGTAAATAATGCTTATCACACACACCTTAACATGAACTGAACTAAAACTGTGTTAATATTTGTGTTTTACTCTCTTTTTGTTTTTTGTTTTGTAGCTACCAATTTCTGTTTGTTTGTGTTTCTATTGTCAAAAAAACCAAAAAGGAGCCCATTACCAGGGGGCTCTGTGTGAGCTCTTTGGTATGGGGGTGTGTTGGTGGGCCTTAAAAAAACTGATTGCACCTAATCGCTCCTCGCACGCTCGCTGAGGACGCTGATTCAGGTCACAATCAGGTTCAGGCTTACCTCCACCGATCGCTTCCGTCGTTTCAGAATACGTCTTGAAGGAAACTGCTTCCTCTTGTGGGTACCGGATGACTCCTTGGCGGTTATCCTCGTGGTCCACCCACGACCTCTTCCGATTGGCACGTTTGACTGCTGCGATCAACGGATGCCTCTGTTTAGTACACCACTTCCACTCGCGGTACTACAATGGAGAAGGCAAATTTCGGCAAACTAGTCAAATGAGGATGTCGATTAACGTGTTGACTCGCTCACGGCTCAATCCAGAAGAACTAGTCACTCGTCACGTATCCACCATCAGGACCCTTCGCCCCGTCATGGCTGTCGTTCTGGGCCGAGGAGAGCCATTTCACAAATGACAGCTGATGTATGGAGAGGACTGTGAAGTATGGTTCAGGGAATAAAAGGATAAGGAAATGGATCGAGAACAGAGGGATTCAGTTTACCATCACCGTCATGATTACTTCTTCGTTATCCTCGTCGATTAAGTTCCTAGCGACAGGATACAACAGTTCAAGCAAGTGACGTACTACTAATGCTCTCTCAGAATCGTTACAAGTTTAAGTGTCAGTGTTAATCTAAATATAAAAAATCAGTAAATTAAACCTCCAAATAATACTGATTTAATGACAATGTATCGTAAATGTGTAAGAACCAGCATCTGTTTTGGTAACAAAAATGAAACGGTTCTGGAACAACGGTTTTGACAATGAACTAACAAAGTTTTGGCAAATAATCTAAATCCACCCAATTGACTTTGAATTTGCTGCGCAGATAAAAATATTAAACTATTGTTGAACAAGTGAAAACTGTTCCACTAGGAACGTTAGTGTCATTCAAAAAGAACTTCACGACTATTTACTGAATACTATTTCATTCAGTGTGAAAATAACAAAATTCACACAAAAGAAACCAACAGATTTTTATTTTTTAAATTGAAGTGAAATTGCGTGCTGCTTTTCATTTTTATGTTTGCCCTAAATTGATTTGTTTTAGTTCTGTTGTAGCGTGATAAGAATATTTCTATTTTAAACTATCAAATCTGATGCGATTATCAATAAGAATTGCTCTACCTTTAATTGGTTTACACGACAGCGAACCCCAACCCAAATTTATTCAATTTAAATAAAAAGCCGGGGTGCTGCTCGGCAGTGGTGAACCGCACCAGCCGTCCGCATGGTGGTTTCTCCTTGCTGCTTTCTCATCTGGCAGATTTGTGGGAATTAAATATTAAAAATTATCATAACATAAATAGCCAACGGTCCGTTTTTGTTCTCGCCATGGATGCGGCAGTCATCGCCGTGTCTCCCAACAAAACCCGACGGTCCGCTGTGGTGGCTGAGATTTTTGGTCAACTCTGTATGACCTCGGGCACGGAGACCGGATCGACGAGAACATCCCGAGAGATGCAGAGACATTTTGTGGACGAGGAAGATTAAATATAACATAGAGTTGAGAAAATTTCCTGCCACTGCCGACCTCAGGCGGGTCATAATTTAACATTGTGTTCTTCGTCGGGATAATTGTCTCCGTAAATGATTCAGTGAGAGTTCTTGGAGGTGAACGAAAATAACGCTCCACGCCACTTTAATAGTTTTATGGGATAGAGCCCTGGTGGCAAATTGCAAACGTCTATCAATAATAGACAAGGTTCGAAGTGGTATCAGGGATTGGACGCACGGAAAGCCGTAACTAATCAGTTGTTGCTTATTCGTAGGAAATAGGATTAGATTAGAATGTTCATACCACCAAACCACATATTTGCATAACAATCAGTCTCTATCTCTCGGTAGATGAGGTTAGTGCATTGTGATTGTTCACTGCGCATTTGAATTTAATGGAACATTTAATACCATTAAATGCGTAATAATACCACAAATCACATCTTCCGCGTGGTTAAAACTGTATCATATAAATGTGTTCAGCCAAACTCATTCGTGCACGTGGAGGTCAAACGTGGGATATTTAAAATCTAAATGTATTTACTACCATCCGTTTTTTTGGCTACCATTCATTATGACGAATAAAATTTGACTACCAAGGATGTGAAATGTGCTGCAATTGATGTAAACTGTATCGTACGCGTAAATGTGCAAGGATTATACTGTTTTGCTTTTGAAAGCTCCTTTTTGGGAACATCACTATTAAAACAGCGTGTATGAGAAGCAATCGTTTCCGTATGTGAAACTTGGAAGCATCGAATCCATGACGATAAACCTGACGGTGCAAAAAAGGATGATGATGATGATGATAACGGCAAGTACGGTATCAGAAGGTCCAGTGCAAGTCGCCTTGCAGAGGAGAGCGAAACGTGGGGGAAAACCGCTAAGCAGTATTTGAAATTCATGTACGAAATGGCCACGGAACTCTGCTGCGAAAGTGAGAACACACAAATCCATGGTTGGTATCGGTTGTGGTTTGAATTTATTAGCATATAAATTTACCAACCTGACCGACCTGGGAGAGATCGATTTAGATATAATATTGTAGTTCCCGTTTTCGGGGTTCATCGAGAGTCAGGTGTTATCAATGTTATGGTTGAGTAGATCAATGGATGTTGTTTTGGCAATGATTGTTGACACATTCACGAGCGTTTTGTTTCCTCGCAAAAGCAAAGGGAATGAGAGGAAGCACCTCTCATTATCAGGGATTTCTTGTAAAGTCGCTATCAATTGATTGAGGGTTCTTAAATCTATTTTTTTTCTCTATACCACATTTTACGCGCTTCAATTTTTTTTTCACTAGTTGACCCGACGAACTTCGTCCCGCCCAAAATAGATTTTTCGATTTGAATACTTTCAAACATCCACGTTTTCGTACTAAGTGAACATTACTGAGGCCAATCACTGAACTCTTCATTAATTTATTACCCTTTGACCCTTTACAATTTCCTTTTACTATAAATTGTCTAGTACTTCTACAAAAATTCGTCCTTATAATATAACATTATTTTCAGACACAATTCTCGTTCAAGATTCTTCAAGCATTTGGAAATAACATGTTTCTCCGTTGCATGGAATACATGTTTGATACAGAGAATATTACAAAATAAAGACAGCTCAAATCGGACCATTCCTTCCTCGGGTTTAGGGCACATCAACACATTTGGCCTTCCATTTTTGTTTATATAGATAGAAGATATAGGAATGCGTTATTCCGTCTGAAAATCCTTTTCCATTTTCGAACAAAAACAATTTCGTTAGCGCCAACATCTAATGTACTAACAACGCTTAGTTAGCTAATTGTAGAACATATGGGAATTCAATTTTCCGAATTTTCCGATTTTTCTTTCCGCTATATTGATCTACGGGAAGAGACGAATACAACGAAATATAGATGACACAAATTGAACCATTCCTTCCTCGAGTTTTGCGCTTACCAACACATTTGGCCTTCCATTTTTATTTATAGATACAGGTCGGGCTCGATTATCCGGGATTCGATTATCCGGAATTTAAGACTCGATTAACCGGAGTATCATACAAGGTGTTCCATTCTCCATTTTTGATTTACGAAAATTTTGAATAATTTGTATAATAATTCTATATTGAATAGCTAATATGGGTATCAAAAGGAAGGGATTGACTAGAAGAATGCAGTTATTTATAAAAAATGAAAATCCAAGATGGCGGCCACTATAAAATGGCGGATTACATATTTTTTCACAACCCCATCAATATGGGTATCAAAAGAAAGGGCTTGACTCGTAGAATATAGTTATTTATGAAAAATACAAATCTAAGATGGCGGCCACTCAAAATGGTGGATTACTTATTTTCTCAGAACTCCATCAATTTGGGTATCAAATGAAAAGGCTTGACTAGTAGAACATTTATGAAAAATGTCCAAAAATGTATCAAAAGAATGTTCTCGACTAGTAGAACATAGCATGTTGAATGTTTTTTTGGGTTGTCCCACATTAATAGAAAATTGACCCCGTACCTGTTGAATGATTGATCTGAAATTTGGAACATACATTTAATTCTACTATCATTATAAAACTGCGTATTTCATGATCTTGAATAATTCAATTTGGCCACCGCAAAAAAATGGCTGAATGGCTTGATTTGGAGAATACACTACACTATGAACAACATAAATTCGAAAAAGTCGCCGCCCCAAAATGGTCGACTATGTTTTTTTTGCAATCCCCCCAATATTGGCATCAAATGAAATTATTCGACTAATAGACTCGATTATATGTGTTTCGATTATATACAATTTTGGGCTCGATAATATTCATTTTGGAAAAAATATTTTTTTTTATATTTCAAATATGGCTTATTTCATGAAGAAATATAACCTTTCAACGTTAAGGTGAAGTTTCAGTGGCTATTACATGTACAGTGGGGAAAAATTGTGATTTTTGAAAATTTTGCTTGAATTTTCACCAGGAATTGTTTATATTGATATTGCAGCCAAATTAAGAAAGATAGAAGTTGTGCGTCAAAGAACAAATTGTGGAGCGGTTAAAGAACTTCATTTTAATTGATAGAAACAATCTAGTTTAATATAAATTTTTAGGATAAAATTAATAATAACACATTAAAAATTATTTATTTTTTAGTGTTTCACTTCCAAAATGTTATAAAAATTCACTAATTTAGTTGTTCCACTACTATATCCTGTACTAAATTTTCTCATCTTTCAAATGAAAGCATCAGAATCGTCTTCTGTAGCGTACTTTTTAATGTAGAGCCAGTTTGTAGCAACAGAGTCCGAAACAAAAAAAGTTCTAAAACTCTGTCATTGTTGAAATTCGATCATATGCGTAGGAGGATTTTTTTAATCAAATATGATCGTCTATTACCTCCTGAGAGAATCTGGATAAATTATTTTTTTTTTCATGTGAGAAAGGTGTTTTCTGACTTTAAGGGGATGAATCAAAATCAAATTAGACTTTTATTTTCAAAAAAACGAAAAATACATGCAAAAAAACACAAATAAAGAACAAAAAATTGTTTTGACTCGATTATCCGGAGGATTCGATTATCCGGAGTGAAAAAAAAATCAATACTCCGGATAATCGAGTCCGACCTGTATAAGATATGGAAATGCGTTATTTCGCCTGAAAATCCATTTCCACTTACGAACTAAGCTCAATTTCGATAGCGCAAACTTCAAATGGACTAACAACGCTTATTTTGATGTAATTTTCGAACATGTGGGAATTGAATTTTCCGAATTTTCCAACCTTCCTTCAGAGTTTTCCGAAAATTTTCCCATTTTTCTCTCCACTATATTTATCTACAGGAAGAGACTAATACAACAAAATAGAGAAGGCTAAAATCGAACTATCCCTTCTTCGGGTTTTCCGCTTACCAACAGATTTTGCCTTACATTTTTATTTATATGGATAGATAGATATAAGATATGGTAATGCGTTATTTCGCCTGAAAATCCATTTCCACTTACGAACAAAGATCAATTTTGATAGCGCGAACTTCCAATGGACTAACAACGCTTATTTTGATGTTTTTTTTTTTTTTGATGTTTCATTTTTCTCTCCACTATATTGATCTACGAGAAGAGACGAATACAACAAAATAAAGAAAGCTAAAATCGGACCATCCCTTCTTCGGGTTTTCCGCTTACCAACAGATTTTGCCTTACATTTTTATTTATATAGATTACTCTTCAAATTAACGATTTTCATATTACACTCTATACCTTTCTGTTGAAAGTAGACTTATCATTAAAACAAACAATCACAAATTATACCGGAGACGAACCTAACGTAACATTCCCAAATATACCATCCTAAAAATTACCGCAATACAAACCTACTCACATGGTTGAATTCCCCACGTGTATATTGACTCAGTCATCCTTCGGAGAAACTGTTCAAGTTCGTAGAGCGTAAAAAATGCAAATGAAGGAAATGTGATTGCATTGATCGGTTCCGTGAAGCATTCCAACAGGCACAGGAAACGTTGCTCAACCTATCGAAAAGCCAACGAACGAAAGGGGCGTGTGATAGGCCATACATCTTTGGGAAATATTTGATGTAAACGACATTGTAAACGAAAAGTGTTCCTAATCAGAGTGCAAATTCGATATCTCAACATGGGTTAACCCTACTTCAAGCGAAATTCTCTTCTCCAATGAAACATCCAATTTCAGTGTCTCATAGATTATTCAATGTTTCGAATTGCGCTTTCACCACCCTCGTTTCCTATCCTGATATGAGTCTATTCCGTTTTCCACACTTCCTTTGCCTCACTCCAGTACGAACGACTTCACAGAACTGACTCTGCCGCGTGTAATGGGGGATTCCAAATCAGACTTTGAGCAAGCAACCGGAGTATGTGTGCATCGTAAGCACCCATGGATTGAAACGTTTCTCCCCGCCAAATGGGGAATGGAGTAATACACTTGATAGTCGGAATGGGGGGAGGGAAAAACCAGCCCCAACATACCATGGCTTACGAACGACGAGATGATGATTATCGAATTGGAGAAGATTGAAGATAAGATTGAATATTTATGACGTGAGCGGTGTTTTTTCCTCGTTATCTTTGATGGCTTGAAGTGGGACAACTTTCTGATGTATTTCTTTGGTCTATCTCTCGTAATGGCGGGGAACGCGCCTACGCTGGATCCGGCATCTGGTGTGTGTGCGTGTGTATGGTTACAACGATGTCGAGAAACGATTCGAGAACACTGAAGACATAATGTTGTTCCGAGTACGCGGGGTACAATTTAGGAATCAATAGTGGTGAATAACTTTGTTATGGCTATGATTGAAAAAAGTGAATATATTTTGGTGAGCTTTTTTACTTTGAAGGTATTCCCTTTGTGTAACGCAATTCGAGTAGACCAACGAATACAAAATGCTGATAGAACAATGTGATTTTTTGTATTCAAATGTATAAAATGTGGGGCTCAAAATGAATGTGCTGTAAGTGGCATCAGCTATTTCTCTACATAGACTCTCTCTTTTGGTCATAACTTAACTGCAAACACCCAGACGTTAGTGGAACATGAAATTTGGAAAATCCAAATTTTTATATCTATGCCTTAAAAATGCATGAAACGTCGAGATTTGGTGTTATTTCAAACAAAAAAAAAAATGTTTACCTGAAAATCGACCTTTGGGACTTATCCGAGTGGCAATGAAGGTATGGAAAAAAAATAATCATCGAGTTTCACCCTTTGCGGTCGTTTATCTGTTCTCAGCCACCAAAGCAAGGAATCATACTAAATACTTTATTGAACGATGAAATAGTTTAAATTTTTTCTAAACGAATTTTAATGTCTAGTGAACTTTCTTACGAATGTATACGGAGTTTCTATGAATAATATGTAACATTATTCTCTATAAACAAAATATTATTAGCGTGGAAAGAAAAGAGGATTTCTTTCTAGGGAAATTAATTCCGACCGCAAAGGGTTAAAGAACCGACCATGTACATTTTGTTTATTGGCCAAAAAAAAGAGTCCTGTTCAAGATCTCAGCTCCATCGGATATGATTTAGGGGTGCCTCAAAAAGCTCAATGTTTTAATTTTTTGACCCCGCGATTCAATTTTTTCGTCGTTTCACCGATTTGTAGTGGTGGTCATTTTGAATTTGAATTTTTTTCAAATAACTATGTTCTACTAGTCAAGGTCTATCATTTGATACCCATATTAACGGGGTTATGACATAATATGTGGTCCGCCATTTTGTGGTGGCGGCCATTTTGGATTTGCATTTTTTTATAAATAAATGTGATCTACTAATCAAGCCCTTTATTTGATACCCATATTGATGGGATTCTATTTAATCCGCCATTTTGTAGCGGCCACCATTTTGGATTTGCATTTTCACAAATAACTGTGTTCTTTGTTTTTTCAAGAATATTCTGAACATTAGAACATTAGAACTTAATGCGATATTTGCAGAATTACAGTGGATTTTGTAGGGCACTATAAAAGTTCTGTTTTCGCACTTTTTCAAAATCGATTAAAAAAATTTAAATATTTTTTTTTATCGTCAAAATAATAGATTATCCTTGTGCAGAATTTATTGGAGTTTTCAACACTGCCTTTCGATTTGCGGCGCGATGGTTGTTTATTGAATTATCCATCATCAAAGACGAAAGGGTAATTTTTCATTCAAACTGAAATACCTTGGTGTGGGAAGATCCTACAGGAAAGTTCTAGGAACCAAATAAAAGCTGGTTGATTAGGTTAATTGCGTTTGCTGTTGAGTTGGTTGACAAAAAATTGTGTTAGTCCAGAACATTCTTGAAAAAATAAAGCAAAATCGATTTTTCATTTCTTCCTGATATTGTTGCCCACTACACCTACACACATCAAGATAAAAATATGTACGTAAAATATTCAAATACCTGTAGCTTTAAATAATGCGCATCGCATCGATATGCGTAGATTTTTCACGGAGTTACAGAAAGTCAAAATCACTTAAAATTTTTCGACATCGCACTCTGTTCCTCTATTTTTTTGTCGAGTGTATATATGATGTCATTTTGTGGTGGCGACCATTTTGGATTTGCATTTTTTTATAAACAAATGCGATCTACCAATCAAGTCCTTTCATTTGATACTCATAATGATGTAGTTTTGGAAAAACCCATATTGAAAAGGTTTTGAGAAAATATGTAATCCGCCATTTTGTAGCGGTCGCCATCTTGTTTTTTCAGGATTATTAAATACGCAGTTTTATAGTGACTGCAGAGATAAAGGTGTGTTCCAAATTTCAGATCAATCGGTTAACAGGAAGGGGGTCAAATTTCTATCAATGTGGGAAAGCGCTACAGACATGTTACAAACATACAAACATACAAACATACAAACAGTGCAAGCTAAATAAAACCGTTTAAAAAACGCAGAAATGGCTGGCGGGAAATATTCCAGAATTCTGGGAGAAAGAAGTTTGGTCGCCTAGCAGTCCTGACATCAACCCCTTGGATTACTTTGTTTGAGATGTCGTTGAACGGGACACTAATAAAGCCCCTCTCACGACAATTGGTTGTCAAAAATCTTGATGATAATGACGTCATTAAATCGCGACATTGTAAAACGAACTAGCAGCAGTTTCCGTCTTACGTCTTACAACGGTCAGCGACTATGAAAACGAATTTTTCGAATAAAATCCTTTATTGTTTGAAAGAAAATGAATAAAGTAAAATTCAGTACATATACGATTTTTAAATAATTATTTGATGACATACATCACTTTGTGCAAAATTACCGCACGCACCCTGTATAGATTCCTAATTAACTATAGTAGTGATGTGTGTAGTTCGTTTTGAAAAATAATCAACAACATTAAAAATAGGACACTTTATTTTTGAACTAATGGTTTTTGGGGCTCCATTTGCTCCAGTGTACCTTACATAAAATATTAAGTTAATTCTATGAGGTTACGAGAAGATGGCCAGGAGAATTTTGTTGGGAAAACCTATATCTGACAAAGAATTTCCCTTTGTCCCTTTGGTTAAGCCTTAGCGAGCGTTGATCGGTATACGTTAACCTGGTCCATTACGTTTGCGCGGTGAATGTTTGCTTTGAAATATATCGTATACTAGCTGACCCGGCAAACTTCGTCCCGACCAAAATTTATTTTTCTTTATGACATTCACGTTTTCTTACTAAACGCACGTTCATGGGTCCAATCGCAGAACTGTTCATTGATTGATCTTCTAATCTACTCTTTGAAATTACCTTTTACTGTAGAATTCCTCGTACTTCTACCAAAACTCGTCATTATAATATTATTTTTAGGATATTATTTTCAGACACAATTCTCGTTCAAGATTTTCCAAACACTTGCAAATAACATATTTCTCCGTTACATGGAATAAATGTTTGAAACAGAAAATATGATAGAATGAAGACAGCCCATAATGGGACAATTCCAAAAACATTCAAAACATTCGGCGATCTATTTTTATTTATATAGATAGAAGAAGCTATAGGAATGAGTTTTATCACATTAAAATCAATTTCCACTCTCGAACAAAGATCTATTTCGTTAGCGCAAACATCAAATGGACTAACGAAGATTGTCACTATGAAATTGTAGAACATATGGGAATTTAATTTTCGCAAATTTTTCCATTTTATTCAGAGTTTTCCGCAAATTTTCAATTATCATGTTTGGTTGGAATATGTTTGATTGAAATATGTGTTTTAATTTTTTGAAAACCCCTTCCATTCCAGAGGAGGGACGGGTGCCATTCCATCATAGAAACATTTCTCGTACCCAAAAACCCTCACATCCCAAAATTGGTTCCGTTTGCGTGATTGATTCTCGAGTTATTTAGCCTTCAGATGCCAAATTTGACTCCATTTGCTTGATTGGTTTTCGAGTTATGCAGAAATTTGTGTTTCATTTGTATGGTCTCGAACTATCATAAAAACCTTCCCCGACCCCAAAAACACCTACACACCATGTCGATCGGTTCAGTAGTTTCCGAGTCCATAAGAATCAGACAGACAGAAAGACAGAAAGACAGACAGACAGACAGACAATATTCCATTTTTATGTATATAGATTGAATTTATCATCCATTACATAAATTAACCGGGCAAACGTATGCCGACCTAACTAAAAATCGTCTCCTATGTTTCAAATTAGCCAGACAGTCGATGGAACACAGGTTTGCTAGCGACATGCTCCTGCTTCCGATGGCGGGTCATCGACCAACTCGGATTGCGTCACCTCGGTTCCTTATTCTCGTTAGATGCTATATTACATTGATCTCGAAATTAATTCGGTTACGAAAAAAAAGCGCCTATTGATTAAACAATATACATTCGAAGTACATGTCAAAATCGAAACTGAGTGCCTGAAGTTCATCAAATCAAGCAAAAGCACGATTCGAGAAGTACGTACACTTGACAGATGTCAACTTCAGGGGGAAATGTAAAACTAAATAATCATTTGATAATTCTTCCGTTCACATATTTTGTCCTAGGCATCGTACCAAACGTAAAAGGACTGTCCTTAAATTTACTTGTAACGAAGAACATAATCTATCACAATGCATGAATTGACCTTACATGGCATTTATCCAATCTCTTTATTCACAAAGCAAATATATTGTATTCAATTGAATTCGGAAATTGTTTCATTCAATCAAAAATTAATTCAATACAAACAAATGATTGCTAAGCTAAGGTAGTCCCACGTCAACCTTGCGGTTATATTATAGATATAACCCACATATCCCCCGCGTGAAAAAAACCCGGGTGTACCAATTTTTTTTATCCCATCTGTTTATTTTTATTAGGCTCATTTAGCAATTGAGCTGCAACAGAGCCGAATTTATCATGTACATTTTTCTCTTGTTGTATGTTACACATTAGCCATAGTATTCCTATCTCATCAATACACATTTTTATCTATTACATAGTAGCCATTTAGGCGTAAGAATATTCCTATTCTATCGATATACAACACATGTCGCCTTTTTTCGGCGTAAGAATATTCTTATTGTTCGAATGTTCACAGTTCTGCTATATATACAGAGGGACTGTTAATATAAGGCTTCCATTGTTGTGTTATAAATAGCACCAATTACCGATGCAGCAGACCGGAATGTGAGCGGGGCTGGGATTTAGGCGACATGATGATTTTTGCGTGGACGTAGAAGCTAGAATAACACACAAAGATGGTCAAGCCGAAGGCCCTGAGTTATGAGCTCATGATTGTTCGCTTAGTAGCGGGCACGAAGACCCCCTTGAGTACCAATGAAGAAAAATATTTTATGGAAATTTTTCTTGCTGTTTGTTCTTTTGTTCTATATGTTCGAACTGGTTATATCTATGATATAACCGCAAGGTTGACGTGGGACTACCTTAGCTTAGGAATCATTTGTTTGTATTGATTATATTTTTGATCGAATGAAACCATTTCCGAATTCAATTGAATTCAATATATTTGATTTGTGAGTAAAAAGGTTTAATAAATGCCATGTAAGCTCAATTCATGCATTGTCATAGATTATGTTCTTCGTTACAAGTAAACGACATTCCTTTTACGTTTGGTATGTTGCCTAGGATAAAATATGTGAACGGAAGAATTATACGATTATTTTATTTTACATTTCCCTCTAAAGTTTGCATCTCTCAAGTGTACGTACTTCTCGAACCGCGAATTTGCTTGATTTGATGAACTTCAGGCACTCAGTTTCGATTTTGACATGCACGTCGAACGCATATTGTTTAATCAGTAGGCGTTATCGCAGCAAATTGTTATCAACATTTTATTTAATCATCAAACGGTATGCGTAGAAATTCATTGAGCAGAATATATGAAGGCATATCCTTCAATGCAATCTTCAATAAGCCAAAGCGTTGTGTTCGTACCCGCTTTTGTAATCCCGGTTAGGAAAACACTTTTCGAAGTGCAAAGAAAACATGCGGGTGCAGAAATACCCTCGGCTTGCATGAATCAACAACTTCAACTTATACTTTTTATGCTATAGAGGCTTCAAGTTCATTCGCCTCATGTGTCTGCACGATTTTCCCAGGTTCCTAAGTTTAGAAGACCGTGTTAAGGAAACATATTCTAGTCTGCACAAAGGCAAGCAAGTACAAATATAGTCGCAGTTTGCATTTATTTGCAAAGCTGATTTCCCCAGACACCTTGGTTCTGAAGTCAGCGTTGGGCAAACACATTTCAGTCGGAACAAAAATACTCCCGGCCTGCATGAATTTGTAATGCCAGTTTCCTCAGACACCTTGGTTCTGAAGTCAGCGTTGGGGAAACACATTTCCGCCGGAACAAAAATGCCCCCGCCTTGCATGTATTTGCAATGCCAATTTTCCCACGCTCCTAGGATTTAAAGTCTGTGTTAGGGAAACACATTTAAATTGGAACAAAAACGCCCCCTAATAACATATATTTGCAATGCCAATTTCCTCAGACACCTTGATTCTGAAGTCTGTGTTAGGGAAACACATTTCCGCCGGAACAAAAATACCCCCGACTTTCATGTATTTGCAATGTCGATTTCTCCAACGCTGCTTGGTTTTGAAGTCTGTGTTAGAGAAAACATTTCGGTGAGGACAAAAGTCTCCATACTTCCATGTATCTGCAATGTCGATTTCCCCAAGGCTGCTCGGTTTAGATGGCTGTGTTGGAGAAACCGTAGATCGGGCCAATCAAAACGAGGTAGTTTGGGCGTTTAGATAACGCTCAACATTTTGCAGTTATTCAATTGTTTATCTAATGAAAAATAACATTTTATTGCGATAGAAGCGTAGAAATATTTCATATCAATTGATGCAAACATCTTTCCGATCCAGTAAAAAATGTTCGAGTTATAAGCATTCGGAATCTTTCAATTTTTCCTGCATGTTCTGTGATCAGGTTTTCATTTTACCCCCCATATACTCCGGTTAGACGTAGTCCCACGTCAAAATTTTAATTTAGTTATTACAGAAAATTATTCCTTCTTTGACAAATGAGCTTCTCTGTCGGGTGGTGCTCAACTGATTTTAATTTATTATCAGGATTATTGGCAAAATATTAATCTTTTTCGAATATTTCTTTCTTTCTCATTCGGGACTATTCACCATTCGAGTAAACGTTCTACCCAAATAAACGGTGTGCTCTACCAAATGTTGGTTAAAGAATGAAATGTAGGAAATTATTTAAGTTTTTATTAAAAAATATCGAAGAAATTTTTGAAAAAAAATTAATGAAAAAAAAACATTGAGAATTAAAATTATTTTGTCTCGAAAACATGTTTTTTTTAAATTCTGAAAAAAAGATATGAATTTTCCATACAATTTCCAACAAGTCACCACAAAATTCGGAAGATGGACACTTTCGGAGAGAAAAATTTTTTCGAACAACATCTTTTTCCTGGGTTATTTTGAAAAATTACTATTAATGTTTCATTCGTAACATTTTATGTATGACTTATCGCGATTTACATGCTCTGCTAACTTTTTTCTGTTTAGAAACATGTCAAGAACATGTCAAACGCGAGAATTTACACACAAAAATGTTACGAGTAAAACATTATTTTTTCAGGAGTTTTCATACAAAAATGCCTTATATCCCAGAAACTTTGAACGATAGAAAGTTGACGGCTTCGACGAAAGTTCATATTTTAATAAGATCCAAAACTTTGTCGATACATTATATCGCTATCTTGACTTTAAACAAATGGTTTTGTTGTAACTTTTTCAAAGAAAACATGGAAAAGTCGTCGTAGAAATCTTTTTACCTGTAAAAGTGCCCATCTTCCGATATATGGATAACTTGTTGGAAATTGTAATAGCTGTTCATATGAGAATTAAAAATTTTGAAAAAAAATCAAGAACATTTTTTGGTCCTTTTCAAAAAGTAGTCTAATTCCTTTTTGAATATTTCAAGTATGCAAAGTTGCCTAAAAGACCCATGTGTTTACACCCACAACGTTGTATGAACACATGGGTCTGCTATCTGAGATAGTGCTGCCAACTCCTAAGACGAGTAGTCATGAATTCGGTCTATTTTGTATTATGAAGATTATCCGATACAACGACTCATGAATTTCCAGCCATGGATAAAAAGATTCGCAAAGCCCTTCCAGACAAGTAACCCAGGTGAAGACTATTCATTTCCCGTCTTTATGAAAATCTAGCTCTCGTCCACCCACACGTTGTCAAACGGTAGTTAGTTTGCATTCTCTCCCACAAGCTACCGTTCGACTGGGTAGTACACGGATCCGAGAATATGACACGATAGCTAGCCCAAAAAAGAGACACTGCAATCAGGAAATATTTATGTGTCGCTGGTTCCGGTCACGTTCAATGAATGAATGGAATGGAATAACGAAATGGACAAACTCCTGTAAAGCTCCGCTGTCTGGCAGCACTCGAACAAACAGAGCATCCGGCAGGCAGCGGGTAATCATGAAAATTAAATTCGTTCGAATTAAGAGCCCTAAAGTTGCACTATACACTGACTGACTGGAACCTTGCTGATCTGACATGTCGTTACCAGTTGTTCATTTTCCTGTTCGCTTCTGCTCGGCCAGCTGGAGGTCATGTTGGTTCGAAAAATCGAAATACTGTCCAAACATGTTCTTCTGGCTAGTGACACACTCCCCCGCTGTCAACCTCATCATCATCATCATCATCATCACCCACGACGTCGTCATCGTGGACCCATATCATCCTATCACCGTCTCGTAATCAACATAATTATAATCACACCTTTGGCCTTCGACAGGATCTGTGTCACGTCCTCCTGCCAAACTGAATCAAGCACACGGACGATGGGCACATAATGGTCATCCGGTTGCGGTATCAGTTCTGCATAAGAGCCGAGGAATTCAACGTGGTATCGCGAGGGATGCTCAACAATACGGTTTGAAGTAAATGAAATCGTTCATATTTTTCTTCTGCATTATTTTACAGGCGGTACAGTTCTCCCCAAATCCAAGCTGGTGTATCGTTCTCTCAGAACTTTCTGAAAAAAGAGCTTAGGTCGTTGATCTTCCTCTCTAGTTGATATTTACACTGTCCACTTACCAGACAGTCGATTTGATCAATGTTCCATGCATCGGTATTCATCACATGAAAACATCGCTTTATTGTTTTATTCTCAAGGGAAAATGCTCATATGAATTGTAACTACACTGTTGTGTGTGATTTGCTGGAAACATGAAATTATCGAAAGCAAATTTTAGTCATAATATTTAGATTCGACTAAAATTAGCCTTTCTAGGGATCTGAGCCGTTATTAGTGAAGAAAAAAATATTGGTCCATATGACCATTTCGTTGGTTCTAAATTTACGAATATTATTCTCAAACGAAAGCTGACAATAGAAACATCCCTTGATTGGCCGGTCCCAGTAATAAATATACATCGAAATACGGCTACCGCTTGATGGAGACTGCCAGACGTGTAACCTAAATCCAGCGCGCGTTAGTCACGTATTCAGCCCCAACGAGAGGCCATTGTCAGGATCAAAGAGAATCTGTCCCTTGGAAAAACGTATTAATTCACGAATCGTTTATGGCTTTCGTGTTTGTGCTAGTGTCACTTCTTCCAGCCGGATAGCCGAGCCAGCAAAAGCTGACTTGTTAAAATGGCTTTGTTACAAATGATCACCAGGAGGACGTTTCAAAAACGACTCATCGGAAGTGTGCAACACCACTCGTCGCCATCGTCGATTACGGGGTTCATTTGAATAATGGCTGCGATGGGGGTCATTAGAGCTCTGCCGCACCGCTCCTGCTGTCTGACGATCCGATGATTTATTGCTGGTGGTGATGGATGTTTTGAGCACGGTGTGGAATTCCACATGTCTGCAATCGTTACACTTGTTTTGACGTGGGACTACGTCTAACCGGATTATATGGGGGTAAAATGAAAACCTAAACACAGAACATGTAGGAAAAAATGAAAGATTCCGAATGCTTATAACTCGAAAATTTCTTACTGGATCGGAAAGATGATTGCATCAATTGATAGGGAATATTTCTACACTTCTATCGCAATTAATAAAATGTTATTTTTCATTAGATAAACAATTGAATCTTTATTGAATCTTGAATCTTTAAAATGTTAAGCGTTATCTAAACGCCCTAACAGCCTCATTTTGATTGGCCCGATCTACGGTTTCCCTAACACAGCCATCAAAACCAAGTAGCGTTGGAGAGATCGGCCTTCCAAATACATGTAAGTCTGGGGCTTTTTTGTTCCGACTGAAATGTGAAATCGGCTCAGCAAATAAATGCAAACTGCGAGTACTTTTGTACTCGCTTACCTTTGTGCAAACTGGAATATGTTTCCTCAAAACGGTCTTCCGGGGGTACTTCTGCACTCGCACGTTTTTTTTGCACTCCGAAAAGTGTTATCCTAACACGGATTACAAAAGCGGGTACGAACACCACTCTTTGGCTCGGTTATTCAAGATTGCATCAAAGGATATGCCTTCATATCTTCTGCTCACTGAATTCCTACGCATACCATTTGATGATCAGGCAAGATGTTGATAACCAATTGCTGCGATGACGCTTATTGATTAAACAATATGCGTTCGACGTACATGTCAAAATCGAAAGTAAGTGTCTGGAATTATACAATCCTTTTACTCAAAAAGCAAATATATTGAATTCAATTGAATTCGGGAATTGTTTCATTCAATCAAAAGTTTAATCAATACAAACAAATGATTGTTACGCTAAGATAGTCCCACGTCAACCTTGCGGTTATATCATAGATATAACCCACCCATTTTTTTTTTGTGGGCGTACAATTGAAACCAAGCAAAACAGTTGGACAAGTTGTCACATTACGCTCGTCGTCGTCAATAATGCGTTTATTTTCGTTGCGGTGTTTAGTGCAATGCCGATGATTAGTCCCCGTCAAAATTTAATTAACAGATTAACCCAATTATCCCTTTTCACTCAGTCGAACAAGTTGCTTTCACAGGACATTTGTCTGATTAGCTCTTGAAACAACGCACGGCAATCATCCTAGACCCAATTACCCTTTTCACGCATACGCTTCCTTTCATCCCTCGACCTGATTATAAAGAAACCATGTTTCGCATTTCATTCATCCCACCCAATCGGATCGGTACACGGCACACGGATTGTTACACAACATCATTTGCTGGAGGACGGAACGTTTTTCGACAGGGATCTTATCACATATGTACACATTAGCCGATGGTACAAGGGTTTGAAGTATGGAGAACTAATTTGACACCCGAACCATTTGCTGAAAGCTGGTAGATTCTATTAGGCAAAATTTTCAAATCGCAACTTTTGCTGCGACAAAGGACCGATTTATTCCCCGGATCTCTCGTTTCAGAAAACGTTCAGCATAGCGTTTTTGACGTAGGATTACGTCTTTCGGGAACAAATTGAGGTACAAATTGATAATCGAAAATCAAGCACATCGTGAACATTGTCCGATTTCAAACGCTTATTGCTCAGTCATTTCATGATGGATTGATGAAATTTTTACGTCAATCGATTTTGGCACTCCAAACAATTTTTTATATTGAAGAAAATAATATATTTCATGAAACTAACTATCGAACAATTGAAGGATCTCAACTCCAATCCTTACGGAAATATCCACCTCTGATTGGTCGAAATTGACGACACATGCGGCGGGTCCCTAGCAGAGACATCAAAACCAAGCTGCCTGAGGGAAATCGACATTGCAAATACATGAAATTAGGGGGAACTTTTGTTCCTACTGAAATGTGTTCCCTAACAGAGAAATTAAAACCAAATCATTATCAAAGAGTTTAACGATGTAATTCTTCAAACATATCCAAAATCAACCGATAGCCTAACGGAATCCTACGTCAATTATGCGGTCGTGTCTTGGTCACAACCCTCTTGTGATTTTTTTATTATCCTTCATAAGGAAAGTTTTTTTTTGGCAGATTCAATCGAATTTGAAACTAAGGAACAAACAATTTGACTTTGATTTGTAATGAAAATTAATGGTCTATTTCCACGGAGAACAGCCACTCTATCCATCGACCGTTCTGTATCTTCACTCGACAAAATAGCTCCGCGTAGTCATTCGGGTCACATAAGGGGCCTCTTGGAAAACTATCCTTGGTTGGCTGTAAAGCTTCGGTAGTGCAAGTTTGCAAGATAAAGTTTTGCGCGAGTTGGTTGAGTTTGGCCGTAATTGAATTCAGTAATATGCGCCGTCTAGTTCGATAAGTCTTTGTCATTTTGAAGCTTATATGCCTCTTGTTACTGCTCTTAGGAATCAGGCGGATCGCCCACCAAAATCTCAAACCTCGTCTAAGCCTCGGGGTCCATTGAAGTTAGGCTCTCGAGGCCTATTCTCCTATGGCTAGTTTGTGCAATTGAACAGGTAATTTTTTTTCTTAATTTTTATTGTTACATAACATATAATGATGAGCAGCGGCGTAGTGAGGGTAGACAGCGCCCCCGGCAAACTACAAAAATGACGCCACAAACAATACCACTTTTTTTCGATTTTTTCACTAGTTTTGAGATTGTGATATTTTGAGCAAACTACTCACTTATACCAATGTTTACTTTGAGCAGTTTCTTCGCTGAAGAAGAAAGCTAGTTAGAAGGCTAGAAATATCATTATCAGCTTCCCTTATTCTTTAGTCAAATATTTGCCTTGCGTGCTTTAGCTGAATCAAAATGATCCACAACTGCATCCAAATCAAGGTCTCAGCGATTCTTAAGCGATTTTTTCAAATGAATTGTGAAACCATTGTATCGGTCTTGGCTTTTTTTAGAACGCAGATAATTTTTAATCAATTTAAGTTTGCTGAAACTGCGTGCGCACGATGCCATTGTAATTGGAAGTCAGTAAAATTCGTAACGCCGTCTCGATATTAGGATGAAATGCTTCGAGAGAATATCTGGGAATAACATTCGAGATGCCTAAAGTTGTTGAAGAGTTCAGGTCACTTTTGATTTTTGGTTTTTGTTTTGTATTGGATAAAGTGCTGGAAGCATTAGGTTGTATATTTATGTAATGTTTTTCATATTTTTGTTCAAAGTTATCAAAAATGCAACACATTTCCTCGCGAAGTAAATTCCAATAAGTACAGTAAATATATTTTTTAATTTAGAATACCTTCGAAACCAAGAACTTCATATCTTGATTTTAGAAATATATCGCCATTAAAACTGACGATTTTATTTTCGATTGATACTTTTTAATTTCATTGATATTTCTTCTCTGTTGATTGCATCATTAAATGGAAATTACATGAATTTTATTATGTCGTCTATTTTTGAAATATCTTCAAATCTTTTATCGAACTCATTTTGTAACAAAGAAATTTAATCTGAATAACGATCGTATTTATATGTTTTAATCTGCTAATTTGGTCTCAATATTTTCGAATCGTTTTAAATTTCGTCTACAACAAGAGTGCTTTCAGTTTTTGTTCCTTGATGTTTCAAATTTAATTCATTTATCTTCGCTACAAGTCTGGACAGCGCAAGCAATCAGTCGTTTACTTTCGCGTTCCCGTAATCGTGATCGAGTGCTGTAAGCTGTTATTAACCTTACTCGCCCTGGTGTTTTTATTATCACGCGTTTACCGTGGTCTTGTGGACATTGTGTTCAACCTCGCAATCAGCGAGTGGAGAAGCCGCAACAAGGCCTGCCAAAGTGGCTGGCTTTCATTTCTCGCCAATTCATCGCCATCGCAAATTGGAGTCGGACACGGTGGTCAATCGCACGCACACAATATCAGTGTGGAAGAACGCGCTTAGTGGTGTGATACACCATTTCATTTGTGCCGAGCGCCCAACACGCGATCAGCCGATCGCTAAGTTAAATTGTACTGGTGCATCTCGTGTGAATCGCTGTGAGTGAGAACGTGAGAACGAGCACCGGACTGAAAAGTGCACAATCGCAGCGGCGTCTGCAATCATCCGATCGAGCAGCAGCCGTTACCGCAATCATCGCACTGGTGTGCGTTAGCAAGTAGTTTTATTATTTTTTGTTTTTCTTTGTTTTTTTTTTATTAGGTTATAGGAATCATTCAAACTATTGCAATTATCAGCCACATAAATGATTGATGAAGGTGGGGGGTCTTTTAATATGGAGATCTCCTTCGATGACTCCCTTTCCGTTGCACAAAAAGGTGCCGGAAAATCGCTTAAGCGCGTTCCGTGTGATACAGAAGAGTCGTCGATTAAAAAGCCCCCCTCTAAGAAATCCACAAACCTCGCCACTCATCCCCCGAACCCCCCCGTTTTAACTCAACCATCGACCTCGCATTCCTCATCTGTTGCTCCTGATCCCTCTCAACCATCCACCTCATCTCCCCCCTCTACCGTCCCCGTTCCCGCCCAAACCTCGTCCTCGTCTTCTTCTTCTGTTTTGTCCTCTCCCCGTGTCAAGGTTTATCCAGAGGATGCACCTGGAACTGGTCCATGGGTTGTTTTCTTCCGGCCCAAACCCAACGGGAAATCGCTGAATGTCATTCAGATTATGAAAGATCTGACAAAAAATTATTCCTCCGTGGTCGAAATGAGAAAGGTTAGACCGAACAAACTGCGTGTTGTCGTGGCTGATCGGAAGCAAGCTAACGAGATTGTTGTCGACAATAGATTCATCCTAGAATATCACGCCTATGTGCCCTGCCATAACGTAGAAATTTCGGGGGTGATTACAGAAACGGGTCTGACGAGCGAATTTATAAAAAAGGGAGATGGCAGATTTAAAAAGCTTCCTCGGTCGATAGTTAAAATTTTGGACTGCCAACAGTTAGGAAAAGTGTCCCAGGAAGAGGGAAAAACAAAATTCACGCCGTCCGACTCGTTTCGAGTAACTTTTGCTGGTTCCGCCCTCCCTGACTACGTTATGGTAGACAAATTGAGGCTACCACTGCGACTCTTCGTGCCAAAGCCCATGACTTGCAACAAATGCAAGTCAGTTGGTCACACAGCAGATTATTGTGCCAACAAGGAGCGCTGTGCCACTTGCGGAGAGCAACATGTGGGGAAATCCTGCAGTGCGACTGAGCATAAGTGTCCATATTGCGGAGGATCCCCACACGTGCTCTCAGCTTGTGAAACTTACAAGAGTCGCTGGGAGAAGCAGAAGCGCTCTTTAAAGGAACGCTCGAAACGTACTTTTGCGGAAATTTTAAAGGGCGCTTCTCTACTGGCTCAACAACAACAACCAATCTCAACACACAATACCTTTTCCGCGTTGCCAGTTGATGAAATGGAAGCGGACACAGCTAGCGAGGGCACACCGTTTATTTTCAAAGGGAATCCCCGGCGCAAAAATGTGACCACTCCCAAAGTTCAAGAACAAGTCCCCACGGTTATATCCTCTGTTAGCTTGCCTAAAAAATCGAGTGCAGCGGACAAGCAAAATCAGGTTCCTCCTGGCTTCCGTGGGAATATTTCATCTTCGAACGACCCAGCACTCGAGGGGACATCAAAAACCCCAACTGTCCCTATTTTTCCGTCCAGTTCAACTTCCCAATCGGGATTTATAAAGTTGTCTGACCTTTTGGATCAAATCTTCAAGTGTTTTAATGTTTCCGACTCCATCAGAACCATTGTCATCTCAATGCTTCCAGTATTAAAGACAATTTTGCAACAATTGATGCAAACATGGCCCCTCCTTGCAATGATTATCTCTCTTGATGTCTAATTCAAATAGAGAGGTCGGAGATATCACTGTTTTACAGTGGAATTGTCGTAGTCTTATCCCTAAATTGGATACATTCAAATTTTTAATTCATAACTTCAATTGTGATGTTTTTGCTCTGTCCGAAACGTGGCTTTCTTCGCGAGATGATATCTCTTTCCACGATTTTAATATTATACGCTTGGACCGTGATGATAGATACGGAGGGGTGCTTTTGGGGATCAATAAGTGCCACTCATTTTTTAGAATTGACCTTCCAACTATTGGAGGGATCGAAGCTGTTGCTTGTCATGCAAACATCAGAGGCAAAGACCTCTGTATTGTCAGCTTGTATTGGCCTCCGAGAGCTGCGGTTAGCCGCAAACAACTTGATGACATGTGCTCACTCCTTCCTGAGCCACGATTGATCTTGGGAGACTTCAACTCTCACGGAACTGCCTGGGGGGAACAGTACGACGACAATCGTTCATTGTTGATATATGACCTTTGTAACAGCTTCAATATGACCATTTTGAACACTGGGGAAACAACACGTGTACCTAAACCTCCTGCTAACCCTAGTGCTCTTGACCTCTCGCTTTGCTCGAATTCACTATCGTTAGATTGCAAGTGGAATGTAATCCAGGATCCCAACGGTAGTGATCACTTGCCAATCAAAATTTCCATCACCATTGGGTCGAATTCTTCTGAATCTATAAACATGGCATATGACCTCACAAGACACATTGACTGGAAAAAATATGCGGACGCGATTGCTCTAGCCATCAATTCCAGAGATGGTTTACCTCCATTGGAGGAGTATAACTTCCTTTCTCGTTTGATCTATGACAGCGCGGTTCGCGCTCAAACGAAACCCATCCCAGGTTCCACCATTCGCCGAAGGCCTCCCAATCCATGGTGGGATAGCCAATGTTCCAAGCTTTATGTAGAAAAATCGAATGCATTTAAAGCTTTTCGGAAACGTGGAACCCCTGAAAATTTTCAAATGTATTTAGCCCTTGAGAATCAGTTCAAAAATTTTATCAAAGGGAAAAAACGTGCTTATTGGCGAAATTTCGTGGGAGGTTTATCACGAGAAACGTCAATGAAAAAATTATGGAAAGTGGCTCGAAACATGCGAAATCGCTCATCAACGAATGAAAGCGAAGAATATTCACATCGATGGATTTTTAATTTTGCACGGAAGGTTTGTCCTGATTCCGCTCCTGTGCAAAAAATTGTTCGAGACATACCACAAGATAGGTGCGATCTTGATTCCGAGTTTTCGATGGTAGAATTCTCTCTTGCTCTCCTTTCTTGTAACAATTCGGCTCCAGGATCGGATAGAATTAAGTTCAACTTGTTGAAAAACCTCCCTGGTGTGGCGAAACATCGCTTGTTGAATTTATTCAATCGGTTTCTGGAACATAATATTGTTCCAGATGATTGGAGACAAGTACGAGTTATAGCTATTCAAAAACCCGGAAAACCCGCGTCCGACTTCAATTCGTACCGCCCAATAGCAATGCTGTCTTGTATACGGAAATTGTTGGAGAAAATGATCTTGTTTCGCCTTGATCGATGGGTTGAAACGAATGGCCTACTCTCAGATACACAATATGGGTTCCGCAGGGGCAAGGGGACGAATGATTGTCTTGCGTTGCTTTCTTCAGAAATTCAAATGGCTTACGCCGAAAAAAAACAAATGGCTTCAGTATTCTTGGACATAAAGGGGGCGTTTGATTCAGTTTCAATAGAGGTCCTGTCAGACAAATTACACTCTCGGGGTCTGCCGCCTCTATTGAATAATATGTTATATAACTTGCTTTGTGAGAAACATTTGAATTTTTCTCATGGAGATTCGGCAGTGAGTCGGATCTCTTACATGGGCCTCCCTCAGGGCTCATGTTTAAGCCCCCTTTTGTACAACTTCTATGTAAGCGACATCGACAATTGCCTTACACAAAATTGCAACCTAAGACAACTTGCAGATGATGGAGTGGTGTCTGTCGTAGGATCAAACGAATCCGACCTGCAAGGACCCTACTTCAAGCTACTTTGAACAATTTTTCAACCTGGGCCATTGGGCTAGGGATCGAATTCTCCACGGAGAAAACAGAGATGGTGGTTTTTTCTAGGAAGCATAGACCAGCAAAACCAAAGCTTCAACTTTTGGGTAAACCGATCACTCATGCTATGTCATTCAAGTATCTTGGGGTCTGGTTCGACTCCAAATGTACTTGGGGGGCCCATATTAGGTATCTGAGTAAAAAATGTCAACAAAGAATAAACTTTCTCCGTACAATTACCGGCACCTGGTGGGGAGCCCATCCTGAAGATCTTATAATGTTGTATCGAACAACTATTCTCTCAGTGATGGAGTATGGCAGTTTCTGTTTTCAATCAGCTGCCAAAACACACCTCATTAAACTCGAGCGAATTCAGTATCTTTGTCTCCGTATCGCGTTGGGATGTATGCCCTCAACGCATACCATGAGTCTCGAGGTTTTGGCAGGCCTACTCCCACTAAAAGATCGCTTCAATTTATTATCTCTTCGGTTCCTCATCCGGTGTAAGGTTATGAACCCATTGGTGATCGGAAATTTTGAGCAGCTTATCGAGCTAAATTTTCATTCTGGATTCATGAGCTCATATCATGAATTCATCACCATGCAGGTTGATCCTTCTTCGTATATTCCCAACCGTGTTTGTTTTTCTGACTACATCAATTCCTCTGTACATTTTGATCTGTTCATGAAGGAGAAAATCCATGAAATTCCAGATTATCTTCGATCGAGGATCGCTCCTACGATCTTCAAAGCAAAGTATGGGCGTGTCAATTGTGATAATATGTACTTTACTGATGGGTCCTCTATGAATGAGTCCATAGGACTTGGAGTGTTCAACGTATTTTTTAGCACCTCACACAGTCTTCAGTATCCTTGCTCAGTATATATTGCTGAATTGGCAGCAATACACTGGGCGCTGGACAGCGTCGCCTCACGACCTGTTGAACACTATTACATTGTAACGGATAGTCTTAGCTCTGTCGAAGCTATCCGTTCAGTGAGGCCGGAAAAGCACTCGCCGTACTTCCTTGAGAGAATACGAGAAATTTTGAGTGCTTTATCCAGACGCTGTTATGTCATTACTTTTGTCTGGGTCCCTTCACATTGCTCCATTTCGGGTAATGAGAGGGCTGACTCATTAGCAAAGGTAGGTGCAATTGAAGGCGATATTTATCAGCGTCAAATCGCCTTCAATGAATTTTATTCTTTAGTTCGTAAAAATACCATCGCTAACTGGCAACGCAAGTGGAACGAAGATGAATTGGGCCGGTGGTTCCACTCGATTATCCCTAAGGTTAGCCTCAAACCATGGTTCAAAAGTCTGGACTTGAGTCGGGACTTTATTCGGACCTTCTCCCGACTCATGTCCAATTACTGTTCTTTAGATGCGCTGCTTTTTCGTTTCAAGCTTGCCGACAGCAATCTCTGCGTTTGTGGCCATGGTTACCACGACATCGAACACGTTGTTTGGTCGTGCGAGCTATATTTTGTCGCCAGATCGACTTTAGAAAACTCCCTTCGGGCTCGAGGAAGGCAGCCCAATGTGCCGGTGAGAGATGTGTTGGCTCGGTTAGACCTTGATTACATGTCCCAAATATATGTTTTCCTTAAAGATATCGATCTTCGAGTGTGATTGTTCTTACATCCTTTCCCCCCCATTTTCTCCTCCTTTTCGTCCTTCGCGAGCTATCGGTTCCCTAACATTAGAATAAGTTAAATTGTTAATACATATTAGATGTGAGGATAGTTTAAGAATTCAGTGTGATGTGTGAGTATGAATGTGAAAGTGAGTGTGAGTGTGAGTGTGAACATGGTTACAATCTCCTTACATCCCATCCTTTTCCTAAAGAAAATGTGTCACCCTTCTAAACTCGAGTCAACCGCGAGTAATCGGTTTCCTATTTCATTAACCGTAGAATTAAGAAAACATGTTAATAGTAAAAGTATAGTTGAGAGTTTGGCTTCTTTAAACCTATGTAACTGAGCCTGTACAAATAAACGAATTATAAAAAAAAAAAAAAAAAAAAATTTATCTTCGCTATGATGACACAATGGAAAACGAGGTCAAGCACTCACCAGCATTCATTGAGTATATTGACGATATCAGATATTTGATTCAAAATTTTTTTGCCCTGAATTTACTTTTCTGCAAACTGATTTCTATACGTAGTTTACTATTTTGCAAGAAGCTCCATCAGTCGTAATTGATGCCAAGTTTTTATTGGAAATCATGCTTAAGTGATGAAGGACTCGAACGAGTTGTATATATATTTCGAAATGTCTCTGTCCCTTTATTGATAAAAAAATGTTAAAGTTACCTTCTTTATTAAACATATCCTGCAAACACATCCTTATGGATACAAATAACTGTGCGGTATCAGTTAATTCGTTGAGTTGTACTTTTTGCTTGTGTTCCTTGACAGCGACCTTTTCTAATCATGTTTTCAGCAATTATTTCGGATTCATTGTTAAAATTCTCAAACAATAATTCTCCTGATGCAACAAAACTCCTTTCATCGTTTTCAAAAGGCTTAATATGGTTTAATAAAATTTAATTTACTTCAAACAATGCAATTGTGGCTGTTTTCGACTTCAAATACGATCTCGAGAAAACTGGAGAAAACAAATTCTGCAAAATATTCATTTGGAGCTAACGATACTTGCTTTTTATTTAAATATTTCTGGGAACGTCTCCTTTTGTACATGACGGATTTTAGTAACGTGTAAATATCAGACAGACCGGCGATTAGGAAAAGCTACGCACTTAAAAAATTTAAAATACATTTTCGAATATACATTAAATAATAACCAAAATATCCGAATACTTCACTGTATTCTTAACATCCGAAAAAAAATCATTAAAATTAATTATTTTTCGACCTTCCAGACAATAACTGTAAAACAACGCATAGCATGGAGGGGCGCCCAGGCTTGCGTAGCGAAAAATTAGAAGGGTATTGGTGTAATGTGATGTTGGGTGTTTCAATTTTGCAAAAATCAAGATGAGGTTATTGGTTTAATGTATGGACAGAAGCAACTACTCATGATGGATGTTTTTTTTCTCAATTGAAATATGAAATATAATACGGTGGAAAAAATTGCAATTGAAATTTTTTGGATTTTGGCGCCTCAAAAGATCAGCGCCCCCGGCAAATGCCGCCCGCACACTACGCTACTGACGATGAGCGACTGGATTCAATTGCTGCTACTGTTGAGGCTTCTGACTGTTGCTGGGTTTTACACTTCAATGTGCCTTCCTCATAGTTTTCTTTATCCCATTCATTTATTTAAGGCTTAGCATTTTAGCTGTAACAGAGCCGAATTTTTAATCGTGTACATGTCACATGGTTATCATATCTATAATTAGCACATTACACAGTTGCCAGTATTTCTTCTATACCATTACATATGGTACATTCACACAGTAGCCATTTAGGCGTAAGAGTATTCTTTCTGTTCTTCCATTATCCAGTTGGACCACCGGACAGCGGAGACAGTTGATTGATCATTGTTGAGTTATTTATAGAACAGCAGCCCGATGTGTCTTGCAGAGCAGAGCAGTTGTATGGATGAATCGATCTTATTTCGACCGTGGATCGATCTCCATCGCTGATGATTGTTGCGTGGACGTAGCTATTCTGTAACAACACAAAGATGGTCAATGAGGGCCCTGAGTTTTGAACTCACGATCGATCGCTTACTAAGCGAACGCGCAACCAATGTGGCTACGGAGACCCCCTTCCTCATAGTTGTACAGTCTTCGACGAGACGGCCGCATATTTTGTTACAACACGGTTGTAACGGTTGTAAGCTGGCAGAATGGTAATCTACATAGAATAGAACATAGAAAAGAAATCACTGAAGGTTACGATCATGTGGTAACTTAGAATAGTTACAATTTTCATTCGTTAAAATGATGATCCATATTAAATGCGGAAGTTTTCTATGAGATGCTACCTGACTGGGTTATTTTTGTGTTTCTAATCAATCATAGTTGATTCGATTTTCAAAAATAATCGTTTATTCATACTATCTAACTGAACTTTTTCTCGCTTTGGCTGTGTCCGGATTCCAATCGTGAAATGGCAACTTTTTCACTCAATTCTTCTCAATAGTTCAACCTTTTTTTTTCTCTTTAAGAGATTTCTAACCATCTCCATTAGAAACTTTTATGGTGATTGTCTATTGTCTGTATCACTTATTGATGAAGGATATATACTTATTTCAGTGATTTTTTTTATACTCACTCACACACCAAATAGAGCCTACATGAACAAACAGTGATATTCTCTTATAGAAACATTTATCCTAGAATTAGAGACATTACTCCATCAAGAATCGTTCATCCAATAGAACTCCGATCGCGATGATCCACAGACTCCGTTAGCGCAGGGTGCTCCTTGCCATCCGACCATTTATCCCTCGGCACGGGTCGCGTCAATCCTTGGCTTAGGGGCTTTGCCATTTCTTTCTTCACGTAAAAGCCAAGGATAACAGCTATTACAATCATACTCCTTAGGAGATTTGGAACTCTGCTCTGGCTCTCAACAGTTTCAGATTCCTTTTCGGACATGCTATTTTTGGAGATCTGTCAGATGCAGGTAGAGTAGAGAATTGGGAATTTTTACCGGAGTGAGTAAAAATCTTTTTCATCTGTATTTTTTCTTCTAACCATCTTTACCATCAAAAATATTCGTTGCAGATCTTCGATCTTCCGCCGCGATGTTCAATCACATCTTTTGATCTTAAAATTGTGTTCATCGTGTCGTTGCTGAGCTGATCTCGAAGCTCAGTTCTGATTGTATTTAGAAAAAAAATCGCTCGACGTATGCCGAGGAGAGAGCCATAGCGAAATTGTTAGAAACAAGGCATCGAAGCGGGGGTCTCCGTAGCCACATTGGTTGCGCGTTCGCTTAGTAAGCGATCGATCGTGAGTTCAAAAACTCAGGGTCCTCATTGACCATCTTTGTGTTGTTACAGAATAACTACGTCCACGCAACAATCATCAGCGATGGAGATCGATCCACGGTCGAAATAAGATCGATTCATCCATACAACTGCTCCGCTCTGCAAGACACATCGGGCTGCTGTTCTATAAATAACTCAACAATGATCAATCAACTGTCTCCGCTGTCCGGTCTAACTTGGATAATGGAAGAACAGAACGAAAACTCTTACGCCTATATGGCAACTGTGTAAATGTGTACCATATGCAATGGTATAGAGAAGGGAATACTCTAACGCCGAAAACATGGCAACTGTGTAATGTGCTAATTATAGATATGATAAACATGTGACATGTACACGATTCAAATTCGGCTCTGTTACAGCTAAAGCTAAAAAATGAGCCTAAAATAAACAGAAGGGATAAAAAAAAGGCATCAAAGCGTTAGAAATGCGATCGAACCGATCGAATCCCTTAGGCATCCAATCCTGCAAATTTGATTGCTGAAACGGTGATTTCCTAGATTATTTTAAGGCACGATCTTCGTGCTCCAGATCTTGTGAAACCCCTTCGTAGAACGCTAGAAACGCTTGCTGTACAACGTTGGTGCTCATTAAATTGGAAAAGTTTCTAAGATTTAACATTGCAGCAGCCTTGGGCTTTGGATCGAATCTTGTTCTCGTTAATTAACTGAATTTTATCGCTGTTAGTTTTCATCCCTGAAACTGAAAACCATCTTCGAATAAATTTTGTCGTTACTGAATATGTACATTTGGTACTTGGTTGGAACCTTTCCGTACAACTTCCGAGTGCGTTTTATGATATGAAGTTTTTACTTCACCGTTCTCTAAAGGAATGAAAACATTATACAATAGATACACTGTTGCTCCAGAACAATTAATGAGCTATGTGAATTTTCTAGATCAAGTAGGAGTATGGACTAGAGTCTGATGCGGCTATGATCTCTCACACTTTCATCACAATAAAATGAGATGTTATATGACTTAATTCATTGATGAACAAAAGCCATACCGATTCGAACATAATAATTTTTTTCAGAACCGGGGAAAAGAATTCGAGAAAACTTTTCCAGTTTCAATAGCGGTAATCAGCAAAAAAGTTTTTTAAACATTAAATTAAATTAATACGGAAATTTGTGGATGAGATTCTGCAGAAGTGAGATTTTAGCAGGATTGTTATTCAGTTTACAACCTTTTTAAAACACATGTTAACTTTCTGTTTCGATGACGTAGGTTTGACGTCATTCAATAGTTCGGCAGGAGAGTACACACTATCTTTTCACGCTCACGAATATATTTTTTTTTATTGATTTTATTGAATTGTTTATTGATTGTGTTCACCAACTCTGTTGAAACGTGATAAGAAGACACCAGAATATGACCAGCAAAGTTGGAAAGCCTCTATGATAACGGAAACTGAATACCGTATTCAGATGCAACTTGGAAACGAAAATGGTGGTTTCCGTTTTTTTAAAAACGGTACTAAAAGACAGGAAATTAAGTTAGGGAAATTGAGAAGAACACATGTACTAACGGAAACGGAAACAAATGTAAACTGCTGCGATCTGGCGTATTGGTTAACATCCGTACCCCTAAAGGTCAACGCTCAACGCTCAACGATCAACGGTCAACATGCAAACACACTCGCCCACACACATACGCAAATACATGTTTTGACACGCTCACGTTTGTCCAAAAGTTCGCTCGAGAAGTTTGGATATTGATTTCTCGATGAACTCCCGGTTGACCAGCACACCGTTCGGTCTCGCGGACCATCACTACGCCTAAACGTAAAGGACCATCGAGCACCCTCTGTGCAGACTACCCATAAACGTAAAGAAGAGTCCCTCACGGCAGTGCTCTACATTCTACATCAAAGAGGGAGAACGCCGAGCAACGATCAACTCAATCGTGCTAACTTTAAAGAGTTTTCACAATCGCTATCTGCAGGATCAAACTGTTGTCAAATTATAACGCGCTGCTTCTTGATATGACTGCATGATTGACCACAACGAATGGTTTCTGTGATATGTACGAGAATTTAATATCGAGATTGCAATATGCTAAAGTTTCACTAGGAGACACTAGGATTATGTCGTGCAGGTGGCAAAGTCAAATCATCACCGTTGATTCTACAACCAGCGCCATTGCGCTCTTCGTTTCACTGCCAATTATCAGAATCGAGATATTCATTGATAAATATAGGATGGATGCTTTCAAATGCCGTCATTCGATGCAAATATTGTTGGAGAAAGTGGATTTAATTCAACTTTTAAGGTAATTCTTCTCATTAACTCTATAAGGATATTTGCTCATCAGTTTTGAAATTAAACACAATTTTCTTCAAATTTATTTCGTTGGCAATTTTTAAATCGAGGTTGATTAGCATTGTGCGATTGACCTTGCTATTACACGCCAGATCATTGAATAATTGCAAAAAATAATTCACGAACACAACGCTTTGTTTCGGTTATTCAACATGCCGTTGGAATAATATATACAGTTCCTCCACTTCCCTACCAATTTACAACTTTTTTTGTTTTTCTGTTGAAAGTCAGGTTAATTTGTTGAGTATTCCTCCAAGATTTATCAATTTATGTTTATTTAGCACATTGTCATTGAAAATACGGCGTTTATATCTTTTCTTCAGATTTTATGAGATGAAATATGAAAAAGGGTAAAAAATTACGTAGAAAAAGTTTATTTACTCCCAAACGAAAACTATGATTTAAGTGTGTTTTACAGAGTTTCAGTGTGTATTCTGCAACTTTCTTGGGTGTAAACATTGTGTCTAGCTGTCATTTAGTGCTCTTGAAATTGTCGTGTTCAAAATTTCAGTCTCGTGTTCAAAATTGGAAGTTATTTGTTGCGAAATGCCCAAAAAAGCACAAAATTGGTTAGGCTTCCGAAATTAGATTAATGAACATCACAAAACTGGCAAAAGCAACCGCGATATTTCCGATATTGCCCAGCTTCACAAAGATACGGACGCTAGGATTGTGCAGATGTACAGAAAGCGTGGTTTTATTTCACCAGCTAAGCGATCGAGACGTCCTTCAAAGACAACTGGCCGAATTGAGAGAGCTTTCGTTAAGAAGGCGAAGCTGGACCGGGGACTATCAGCTCCGAAAATTGCAAAACAGATTGAAAGCAAGTTTTCCATTCAACTGACATCACAATTCGTACGAAATAGCCTTCATAAGAAGGTCTTAAGGGCAGAATAGCACTTAAGAAGCCATGGTTGTCCGCATTTGAGTCTAATGATATCACAAGAAAATGGCGGCGCACCGATGAAAGTCAACAGTCAAGCATGGCGGTGGTGAGTTACTTTACCAACATTGATTTTTCAACCAATTGAGCATCACTTTTATTTTTTTCTGCAGGTAGAGTCATGGTGTGGGGATCTATGGCTTCATTTTGCGTTGGAGAATTTGAGATCATGAGGTTTATTTGGAAAGTTTGAAGCGAAAACTTCCAGCGTATGCACAAAAGCTAAAGTTGGGGCGCAGATATACGTTCCAATAAGACGGAGATCCGAAGCACACTTCAAAGCTGGTTTCAACGTGGTTAGAGGAAAAGCGTATCAAGGTTATGGAGCGGCCATTACAGTCTCCCGACCATAATCCGATCGAGCATCTCTAGTCAATTTTGAAAATCAAGCTTCGCTAGCAAAACCCAACGAGCATCCAGCAATTGTGGTAGTTAATCTTAACTGAATGGAACAATATCACCCCACAAATAACTGCTAAGCTTGTTGAGTCGATACCTCTACGATACCGAGCATTTATTGAAGCCAAAGGTGGTCACACGAAGTACTAAAACTATGTGAGCCAGAGGGATGGATATACTTTTTTGCATTATTTCTCAACTTTTTTTTAACATCATGTCTCAAATCCAAGAGATTTCTTTTTTATTTTGAACTCGCATAAATAACCTGCTTTTACATACAGTCAATCTCGAAATTAAGTATACACCTCGTGCGGGTTTGTTGTTTTTGAGTTTTTCTGAGTCAAAAAGTAAAAAAGTAAAAAGTAAAAATAACTAAATGCGACTAATATTCGTAAAATCAATCCATTTTACTCTCATGTAGTAATAAATGTTTGTGACTTTGTAACTTTGTAACTTTGTAACTTTGTAACTTTGTAACTTTGTAACTTTGTAACTTTGTAACTTTGTAACTTTGTTACTTTGTAACTTTGTAACTTTGTAACTTTGTAACTTCGTAACTTTGTAACTTTGTAACTTTGTAACTTTGTAACACTTTGTAACTTTGTAACTTTGTAACTTTGTAACTTTGTAACTTTGTAACTTTGTAACTTTGTAACTTTGTAACTTTGTAACTTTGTAACTTTGTAACTTTGTAACTTTGTAACTTTGTAACTTTGTAACTTTGTAACTTTGTAACTTTGTAACTTTGTAACTTTGTAACTTTGTACGAAGCGCTGTACCACATTAATAGAAATTTAACCCCCTTCCTGTTGACCGATTGATCTGAAAATTGGAACACATCTTTATCTCTGGTGTCATTATAAAACTACGTATTCCATGGTCTTGAAAATCCAAGACGACGGCCGCTACAAAATGGCGGATTACATATGTTCTCAAAGCCCAATCAATATGGGTATCGAATGAAAGGGCTTGACCAGTAGAACACAATTATTTATGGAAAATATAAATCAAAGATGGCTACCGCTACAAAATGGTCGTGTTCGACCTCGTCGAAACTGACAGCTTTCGACTAGCGCTATCTGTATGTCGACAGGGAAGTTGCATCGTTTCGTGTTTCGATGTAATGGTCTCCACTGAAACTTCCCTGCGACTTTTGCGGGAGATACGTCACCCACGGAAAAAAAGGACAGTCTAGAAGTAGGAGAAGGATAGGAGATTTAGGAGGTAGAGTGCGCGTGGTCCGAAAAGCTGGAACACTTCAGTGGGGAGCGCCGAAGCAGTGAGTCGCGGAAAAATAAAACACAAAAAGAAAAAGAGATGCGAGATGATAAGTGGGTTTGAGTTTCGAGTTTGATGGTTATGTGTCCGTGTACGGTAATCCGGGATGATCGGTGTAGAGGCAAGACCTCGAAGAGCCCCCTCAACTCCCGCCAAGTGACTTCCGTTGGGAGGATAAACTATGATATCAGACGTCCTGGAACTAAAACGGTGGATGGCAGTTTTCACCAAAGTGCCGTGAGTAGCTTTATTATCGACCGAAAATATTGAGATAAACCTCGAAATCCCGTCCCATCCTATTTCATGTCGTTCAGTTATCCGGTACGGATACTCCAATGTGTAAAAAAAAAGAAACATGGAAGATAAAGTGTTTGAGTGTGAACGATCTCTAGCCGGACCATTCAAAACGTAGCAGCTTTCCTCGACGACAATGGCGTTGAAGCTTCTGTTCATTTCGGTACAGAAGCGTTCCTTACAATTTGATACCTATATTGATGGAATTGTGAAAAAATATATATGGCGCCATCTTCTGGTGTATTTGTATATGGCCCCTTTTTGGCGTCTAGCACTTCCTGCAAGCGTCGAGGCGAGATTTCTGGTCACTGTAGACGGAATTTCCTCCCAGATCTCCGTAATCGTCGTTTTGAGTTCCGCTTCGTTCCCTGGATTTTTATTCTTCAGATGGTTCTTGATTTCCCACCATTGATACTCAATAGTGTTCAAACTCGGTGTTTGCGGAGGTGTTTTGAGTTGATTGGGACATAATAGAGCAGGCATTCCCGCACGACGAGGTCAGTGTGCTTCGGGTCATCATTCTGCTGAAAGTAGTAATCACGGGGGAGACCCAATTTTTAAACGGGAGACTGCAGGTTACTTTTCAGGAAGATCAATTAAGCCATCTTATCCATCGCCGAATCCATGGTTCCAGTTCCAGAAGCTGCCAATGTACCATACTTCAAATGACTCCCGCCGCCGTGTTTTACAAATGTTTTACAAATGCTGAATCTGCAGCACCGATCCTGGTTTCCTCCACGGCATATGTCTACCATCCGATTCAAAGAGATTGGTTTTTGGCTCATCCGTATAAAAGAGCTTGCTCCAGAACTCCTTAGGTCTGTTTTCATGGCCAAGACGACATCTCAAATTCAACGGCACGCCATTGAACTACGTTTTACGAGCTAGTGCTAGAGCTAGTGTCGTAGATAATAATGAGTTTTGAGGAAGAATGAGCATTTTTCAAATATTCATCCATTTAAGAAAATCAACATGATCAAATTGTGATACTGAAATATATTGACATCGCGGGACATTTTCGTTTCTTTTGCCAAATGCGGGACGGAATCGTACGCGGGACATTTTGTCGAAATGCGGGACTGTCCCGCTTAACGCGGGACGTCTGGTCAGTTTAGTTTAGCTGACTGTGTGTGTTTTCAGTATGCATCAAAACAAGAAATGTATTCAAGATATTTTGTACCAAATAAATGGAGAGTATCGTCGAGTAGCATGTGTACACTCAATTTTGCGATAGACTGTACATAATAATAAAGTGAACCACAATTAACCGCGTTTTCATTTTCTGGTGGTTTTTTTTGGATCGTTTGAATTAAATTGATGAGAGATGGCGTTGGTATTCGGTTAATGTTTTGCATTATGATAAACGTTCTGTTACAAACAGACGATAAAATTTTACTGATATTTGAAATCAAACGTTTCATAAAGTTTTGAAGGATGAGTTTGTAATTCAGAACGTACAACATTGCTGCTGAAAATTGCCCGATTTGCCATCATTCTAGTGGTCGCAACATTCCAATGCGCAATATTGGGCTATCCTGAATCAATATGACTAAACAGAACTATTTGCATTTTCCCGTCGCTTATGCTGTCGCGAGTGGCAGCAGAGGTGCACGTCAGAACGCCATTAATTCGCCGCAATGATTAATCTAACGAGTTTTTCGCGTGCCACTCGACGCAAGAATACGATTGCTTCGTTAATTCTGCGGTCTGGCTAAAGTTCATGGCCCAAACCTATCACTAGCTATAGATTCACTACCCGACTCCACCTTCCGAATGTTTGGGTTTGCTGGCAATCCTTTCATGACCTTTCCACTCTGCAGCTGTGAATGTGGCCCATCAGAACTTGGCCAAATCGAATCGAGACGAAGAAACGCGCCGCCGTCGTTCACGTTAATAAAATTTGTCGTTAAAATGAAACAACCAACGCGCGGTACGGAAATGCGGAGCGGGCGAGCTTTCGTTAATTTCATTAGCCGCATTCATCCAATTTCACGTGTTCGCATTTTTTCGCCGCCGCCAGGTTTCATCTAATTTAGCATATTTTCGTCGCTTTCGACTATTCGTAAGGCGGAAAGTTTCCAAACCCGTGCAAGAAACGAAACAATCATGTTTCGCAGCAAGAAACAGGACAAACTCAACGTGATCGTGTTTTCTAGCACTGTATGTTAATGATAGCATAAATTTGTTAATGGACTTTCGGTTATAACGAGATGATGAAAAGTTGAGCATGTACATCTTCTAGACGACGTGCAATATTCCAGGCGAAAGGACGAACCTCAACATGGATTTTGGGATATATTTTACAAAATTCAAAATAGAACAGAAATTCAGAGCAGTAATTTTAAAAAACTATCTTTGTAAAGAATAATGATAATCATTTCTTCACAGCAACTCAATCCCCCCCCAATCTAAATTCAACTATCGTCCGAATGGTGCTATCAAAAACGGCACCGAATGGATGAAACTGATTTCCAATCAAAAAACTATGGATGGGTTATACCTATGATATAACCGCAAGGTTGACGTAGGACTGCCGTTGGCTTAGTAATCAATTGTAAATCTTCAATTAGCAATAATCCCTCCCCGGGTGTTACTCATTTGTTACGATATCGCCGCTGCGCAGTGCTATCTTTTGTGTATTGATTAAAATATTGAATAAATGAAACTATTTACGAATTCAATTGCAAACAAATCTCAATTTAAGTCAATCCATGCATTATGGTAGTAGTTATCGCAGCAAATAGTTATCAACATTTTGCCTAATCATCAAACGGTATGCGTAGAAGTTCAGTGAGCTGGCGACATGAAGGGATATCTGCCAATGCAGTCTTGAATAATCGAGCCAAAGCGTTGCATTTGTACCCGCTTTTGTAAATCGTGATAGCAAAACGAATTCTGGATTGTAAAAATGTTTGGGGGTATAAAAGTATTGCCGACTAGAATGTATCTACTGATTGCATCTAAATTTCTATGCCGATTTCCACAGGCTCCATGGTTTTGAAGTCTGTGTGAGAGAAACATTCCGATTTCCAGAAACGCAAGCGAGGTCAAAAGTACCCGTAGCATCAATTTTCCAATGTCGATTTTCTCAGGCTCCGTGGTTTTGAAATCTGTGTTGAGGAAACATTCCAATTTCAAGAAACACAAGCGAGTACAAAAGCACCCGCAGCTTGCATCTAATTTGCTATGCCGATTTCCACAGGCTCCATGGTTTAGAAGTCTGTGTTAGGGAAACATCCATCCATTCCAGCGATCGTACTTGAATTGTTGCGCAATCGTAACTGAGTGGATTTCCGAGTGGTACTCGCTTATATACCGATTGGTGTGATTTCAAAAGCCTGTTTTGAAAGCAATTTTAGAGCTATTGAAACAAGTTTTTGGATCAAAAAGTAACAAGCATATAACGCGTAGTCATTTTATCTTTCGAATGAAGTGTTTATCATACCTCTTCGTTCAGTTGCTTAGGAGCTATTAACGCTCAAAATCTCGTTCTCCGGCGTAACGCTTTCGTTTTCGAAACTTTGAATTTACACCCCGGTATAGAAATGAAAGACGTAGTCCTACGTCAAAAGAGTTGCTATTAGCGCACAGCGCTTTGCAATCGCGAAAAATTCTGCGGGAGAATTTCCGAAGCTTGATAACAAGATAATGTTATTCAGAAATTGTACCATTCGTTTTGTGCCATTCGCGAGTGGTTCTGTTTCTTCTACAGAATACTTGAAGCTGCTCAAGATTGAAAAGTTTGTTGTACAAAATCGAATATGCATATTTCTTTTTCCCTCTCCAAGCATATCATAATCGACGGTATGAGTGTTTAAAGTCAGCGAATAAAAAAAAAATGCTTGAAATCTGTTTTAAATTGCTGATAGTCTTATTTCAGGCTTCTGTTAATGTGATGAATAGAATCGAGACTTTGCGTTGCTTTCGAATTTGTATCACTATAGGAGTAATGTAAATTTGAGAAGCTTATTTTAGTGCTCTCTTCTGTTCATAGGGGAAGTAGTTCTAATCCGACCGGTGGTCCTGAACCGCCCTCTACCGGAGGTCAGGAATGGCACGAGTATCACAACGCTGGAAGTTTAGAGGTATGGTGACATTTTTCTGATTCCTTTATTCTAACGTTTTGGCGCCGTTTTGTGTTCTTAATGATCAAAAAAAAAAAAAAAAATGATGGAAGGTTGTGTCCTGAAAGTGACTGAAAGTTTTCCTCAGCGAGATTCAATATTTATGCTCTAGACAAATATTCCCCTTTGCTCTTCTTCTTCTTCTTCTTTCTTTGTTCATGGATACTTTAAATCATTCCCGTTCGTTGATGTTAGTGCGTAACGTAAAAATTTCTAATTTATGATGCTTGAAAGATTTGCGTTGAAACTGCTAATTTCTGTTGCTTGGAAAATTAGGTAGGTCATTAAAGTTTTTTGGAAAACTGTTATAGTACAATTTGATAAAAGTCGGGATGACCCTGAATCGACCTCTAAAAGGTGGTCCTGAACCGATCTCTTCTTTTTGCTTCGTAGTTATTCAAGCGGTTCACACAGGCTCTTGTCATACAAGAGGAACGCATGTGATTGTGCTATTAGACGACTTTGATTGAAGATTGTACTCGAAAGAAATGCAACTTTTTTTTTGTGTATAACTTTTTATTGCATGGGTAAAAATTGAGAAATTTTGGATAAAACTAGTTTAGAGTGTAATTTTCACATTGCAAAATTGCGTCATAAGAAGTGCATTGACAAAAAAATAAGGACACGGTCGTTGAAAATCCAGGCCAGCCCACAGGTGGATCGCGAAACAGTTGGGAATCGACCATTCAACTCTGTCTCGTGTGGTAAAATCGTTCAAGACCCGGACGACCCAGCGGCAAGCTGGCAATGGAAGAAAAGCACCAAAAGCTACTCTCGTGAGGTACATCTCTTGCAACAGCCGTCGCCGTTGTTCACCTTTCACCGTCGGGCGTTGTCAGCACTTTAGTCAGCGCTCCACCTTCGCGTGGGGTATGCACCATTTTGATCATGGCTTCATCCTTGATGCTCGTTCCTTCGAAACGTTCGCGGTGTTCCTCCATCCAGGCCACGATCAGGCGTTGTCAGGCAGGCCTTTTGCTGTTCTCCGCGGCAGTATCCGTTTACCTGTCGAGACGTGCACCGATTAGGAAGCGCTCTCCAACTTGACGCGCGCCCCGTCACAGTCACCCTCGCAGGATTTCTCTTCCCAGCGGTGAGCCGATTAGGTGGTGCCCTCCAACATAACGCGCACCCCGTCACAGCTACTCTCGTGAGGTACATCTCTTGCAACAGCCGTCGCCGTTGTTCACCTTTCACCGTCGGGCGTTGTCAGCACTTTAGTCAGCCCTCCACCTTCGCTGCAGCTCCGACATGATTTGTGTGATTGCACTGCTCACGGCATTCCAGATCATCTCGTCGCGACACATCTCCTCCACAATATTCCCGACATGAACTGCAGGCAGCCCCTCGCAGGCAGCTAGAAGTTAACTTCACCGTGTTCCCTGTTCAACCAGGTCGAAAGTACCGGTTCGAACCTGTACGTCCATCTACCATTTTCTGTCGTATCCCATTCATACTGCCATTTGTCCAACGACTCCGCTCTCATCAATTTCCGGATACCTCTGCTTTCCCGTCGCTTGTAGCACTCGCTATCTTCCGCCAGAGTGATGCAGATGGGAATCATTCCGGCGATTACACACACAGCTTCTGTCGAAATGGTCCTATAAGCACTTACGACTCGCATGGCCATGAGTCGGAATGTGCTGTTCAGCTTCCTCCGATTTCGGTGGGTTTCCAGAGCCGCCAACCAGGCAAGGCCACCATACCTCAGTATTGACGAAGATACACTTGCCAGGAGACGCCTCTTGCTGCTGCTTGGGCCAAAGCTATTTGGCATGATCCTCGCCACCACGTTGATGGCCTTTGACGCCACCACTTGCATAGTCGACGTGCTGATTGAAGTTCAGGCGGTCGTCGATCATGACTCCGAGGTACTTCACCGCCCGCTTCGAAACGATGGTATGTCCTCCGATACCTCTGCCCGCAGCACTGCCTTACGATTGCTCACTAACAGCACCTCGGTTTTGTGATGTGCCATCTGGAGCTTTACGCTGTCCATCCAACTACCGATCATGTCTACAGCCTCAGTCGCCAACATTTCCATCTCCTGAAGCGTCTCGCCGATTACCGTTGTTACGATGTCGTCTGCGAAGCCCACGATCTCCACACCTCTGGGTAGCTTCAGCCTTAGAACACCATCGTATATCGTGTTCCAAAGCGTGGGTCCTAGGATGGAACCTTGTGGAACTCCCGCCGAGATATTCTTCAGTATCTGTCCCCTGTATGTGTTGTATACCAGGATCCGAATCTGGAAATAACTCCTCAGTATCCTGTACAGGTAGTCAGGGACCTTCAATCTGTGTAGCGCCTCGGCGATGGCCTCCCAGCTGGCACTATTGAAGGCGTTCTTCACGTCAATCAAAATCACCGCGCAGTAACGGTCGCCTCTTCGTTTTTGTTTAAGCGAGACCTGAGCTTTCTCGATAACTGTCCGAATAGCGTCCACTGTCGACTTTCCTTTCCGGAATCCGAACTGCATTTTCGACAATCCGTGGTCATCCTCCGTGCATTTCACCAGTCTGTTGAGAATAACCCTCTCTAAGAGCTTTCCCAAAGTATCCAACAAACAAATAGGCCTATACGACGCTGGATCTCCAGGTGGCTTTCCTGGTTTCGGGAGCAGCACCAACTTTTGTATCTTCCATTTCGCAGGGAAGAGACCGTCATCCAGGCATTTCTGCAGCACCACCCTGAACATGTCGGGGAAAGCAAGGATCGCCGATTTCAGGGCCACATTGGGGATTCCGTCGGGGCCGGGTGCTTTTTTCAACTTTAGACCTTTTGCCACCGCGATGAGTTCTTCGTTGGTGACTTGTGCGTTCTCTGCATCGTCCTCACCGTACAGTGTGGGTGGCCACGTCCGTGAGTCGTGCTGCGGAAAGAGTCCATTCACAATGACCTCGAGTTTTTCCGGACATAATTCCATGGGAGTCGTTGAACTTCAGAATTTCGCCATCACGATTCGATATGCTTCACCCCAAAGATTTGCGTCGACGTCTCGACACAGCTCCCTATAGCAGTTCGATTTGCTCCTACGTATCTCTCGTTTCAAGGCGGCTCTGGTCGCTCGGAAAGACGCGCGGTGCTCCTCTCTCTCTACATCGGTTCGTGCCCTCTGGACTCTTCTTCTGGCTCGTAGACAGTTAGCGCGGAGGATGCTGAGTGTCTCGTTGTCTCGTGTCTCTCGGCATCGCTGTATCGCATGCCCTCACCAATGTTTCTGTCAGCCCGTCGGCGCTCAGATTAGGAGTTCTGCTGTCTATGCTTCGACGAAAAGCTCCTTGTCAAAAACCTTTGTCCTCCACTTCTGCTCAAAGGTTCTATTGGCACATATTTGACCTCATGTGCATTATACGAGGGTCGCTATTTATATTTCGGGAATTGGCAACACTGATGTCATGTGAGTCCATCTGACGGTTCCATCGTAAAGTTTGACATTTTTGACGATATACGTACTCAGAACATTTTGTCATACGGACGCTATTTGTTTATTTTATATTTAGTTGAAAGTTTGGTCTCGGCAAAAAAATGGAACTGAATCGTGAACATTTTCGTGCGATGATTTTTTACGACTTTCGACGTGGATTATCACAACAAGAGTGCGTCAATCAACTTAATTAGACTTTTGGCGATGAAGCTCCATCAAAAACCACTGTGTATCGCTGGTATAGTGAATTCAATCGTGGTCGTAGTTCGCTGTCCGACGAGTTTCGTGAAGGTCGTCCAAAATCGACTGTAGTGCCAGAAAACATCGATGCTGTGCACGAAATGATTAAGCAAGATCGTCATGTAACCTATTGTGAGATTGAGGCATCCCTAAGCATTAGTTCCACCAGCATATATGCGATTTTACATGAACACTTAGTTGTGCGAAAATTATGTTCACGTTGGATCCCACATAATTTGACAATCGCTCAAAAAAAAGGCTCGTGTCGATTGGAATAAATGCTTTGAAAATTGGTTTAAGCGCATGCAAAAGTGTATCGATCATCGTGGCGAGTACTTTGAAAAACAATAAAAATATATTCGCAGCTTAACTATTTGTTTTTGTTCCTATTCCCGAAATATAAATAGTGACCCTCGTACCATTCCAGGATGGATTTTGCATAGTGACAAGACCAAAACAACGCTGAAGAGTCGTGGCTTCTTATGAATGGTAGCAACCGCTTCTGGAGACATTCCTTCTCGTAGACATCTTTGTTGATAGTGCCGGTAGAGACGAAATATTTGGATTTTCGGCCACAACTGTATATGGCCTGTCAAACCAAGTACTTTTTTAGGAATTTAGACTGCTTCTTGGTCCGGAAACACTCGGCCACGACATTCCTTCGCATTGCAGTATAAAAAAGCGCGACCCGGAAGCTGTTTGAAGCCTTCGAGAACATACGTTTCACCGTTCATGGTGCATGAACATTTTTGGTAAAACTGGGTGTAAAGCAGCACGGCTTTTTGCAGTGAAATTTTGCTTATCATCACGATTCAGCACCTTTTTCACTTTGTACGCCTTCAGTCCATGCCTCTGCTTCACTTTTTGTACATATGATTTAGATTTTCCAACCTTTCGAGCCACATTTCTAACTGAAAGGTTGGGATGTTTCTCAATAATGGCAACCACCTTCGGTCCATCTGTCGGGAGCATACTTTTCGATTTGTTCCGCTTCCAACCTTCCGATCCACAGTTAACACGTTAAGCCCTGATTTTTTCTTGCTGCGCTTTCCATTCAGCCCGCATCAAGAGCGTTTGCACAATATCAGTGTCGGTCCCAGTTCTCAAAGGTACCTATTGTATAAATAGAAACTTGTCAGAAATTCGTCTAGAAAGTAGTCACATTTTGTAAAACATCCGAAAACAAACCGTATATATTTTTATTTTCTTATTTTGTAACTGTCAGTCCCAGTCAGTCAGCGTTTTCCTACCAAAAAGCTCAACGTCGGCACTAGGGACCGATGCTGGGCTCAACGTGTTAAGCACTGGTCAAACGATTTGCACACACTAAACACGGTACTCTTCGGAAGTTTTAGCTTTTTGGCGAGATCGCGTACCGACAGTGTTGATTCGACGCCATTTTACCAAACTGAAGAAGAATGTAAACATGTTCGACATTGAAATAAAGAGGAGGGTTCCAGCTGTCATGTAAGTGAAATATTTCATAAACTACACTGAAAGAAAAGTGTCCGAAATTTAACTTGGACAGGCTTTATATACAGTCTCCAATTTCTTTAATAATCAAATCCTGTTTATTAGAGCAAAAAAATTTTTTTTTAGATTTGTTTTATATGCATATAGTTTTTGTTTTTCGAAAATAAAAGAAGTTAATTTTTGATTCGTCCTCTTAAAGTCAGAAAATACCCTTTCCACATAAAATATTTGATGAAAAAAAAGTTCTTCTGCGCATATATCAGAATTTCAACAATGACAGGGTCAAACTTCTTTATCAACATGGGACAATTGAATTTGATGTTGTTTTTTGAAATACTGGGAACAAACAATAAGTTTTATTGTGTTTTTTCGAAAGATTATGCATTAAAAAAAAGTTTTATAAAGAAAAGTTAAATTTTTCACAAAGTAACATGTGTGAACTATGCGTAAAACTTCAGTTTAATAACATAGACAAGTAAAACATTTGGTACCATAGCAAGCCGAAGTTTAGTATATTGTAGTAATATCACTTGTGAATCGTACAGAGGTGTGAGCGCAGTGAGTGACCTGCAACACCTTTGCGGAGTATAAATCTCATATTTATAAGGCATTCACCAACAAGGTGTACACGTGTTCTGTTAAACTTGTTTTTTTTTATTTGTTTGAGTAGTAGTTCCAAATCAGAAATGAGTGCTTTAGCCCTGCTGCAAGCGTGGCATTGTACATGAACCGATTCTTTTATTATGGATCTACAAAAATATCATGGTGGGACAGTTATGCCTAGAATATCAACATGAGACAATTGAACTTGATGTTTTTTTTTAAAGCTGGGAACAAACAATATTTTTTTTTGTGTTTTTCCGGAAGATTATGCATTAAAACATCGTTTTATGAAGAAAAGTGAAAATTGTCAATAAGTAACATGGGACAATTTGCGTAGAACGGCAATGTACTTCTAGAAATACGCTACGTAGGACGATTCTGTTACTTCCAGTTGAAAGATGCAAAAATTTAGTACATTACATAGTTGTGAAACATCTAAATTAGTAGATAAGTAGTATTTTAGAAGTGAAAAATTTAAAAGTGGTTTTCAAGGTGTTATTATTGATTTTATCCCAAAAATACATAATAAACTAGATTGTTTCTATCAACAAATCAAAGCTCTCTAACCGCTTTACAATTTGTTTCCTAATTTCACTGTAATATCATTTTAAACGATTCCTGTTATGTCTTCAACTAAAAACCTCAAAAATCATGATTATTATTCCACTGTACTTATTGTAGCCATTTTTTCTTGAAATATGCCATATTTGAAATTAAAAAAAACATTTTTTCTTAAATTGTATATAAATGAGTCTAAAATTGTATTTAATTGAACCTGTATAAGATTGAGTTTGTATATAATTGAGACCGACCTGTACGCACGAAACGCGTCGATCAGTACAAGACATAATCAAATAGTTATACTATAAATTTCAATGCCGAAATCACCAAAAAAACAAGAATTTTATGCGATCAATGGCCGTTGCAATTTAGGGGACCGGATCAGGGCCACCTTTTCCTATCATGACTATTAACTGTCGGTTTGGGTGCTGGTGTACAGTAAAACCTGTTTTTGTGCGGTTTTTTCTGTGCGATTTTTTTTTGTGTGGTGTATGAAAAGAAGCATAATTAACGAAATTATCGTCCATTTGTTTTTTTTTCGGTGGTTTATATGCATTTCAGTGCGAAAAAAACCATATTTGCGTCTCAATTATCCACTTCTGAAATCATTCCTCTCCTCTCATCAAATGCTCTAAGATTTTCTAAGTTTTTGCATGACATGATTTCTAACAGCAACACGTTTCGACATGCAACTAAGAGCACAAAACAGCCACGCGCAACCGAAAAGTCAAAGTGTCCCATCGCAAAGCAGGGAAACAAAAAGAAATTGAACGGTGAATGGCGTGGATTTGAGTTATTTTCTTGGGGGAAACCTTTTTTATGCGGTCCCTATATACCGCACGAAAAAAAGTTTTTTTCAAAATGTGCACCGAACACGATTTTTTAAAGCTGCTGGTAAAGTTTTGCACGATTGTTTTTATGCGACTTTTTTTGTGCGTTCCCTATCCCCCGCACAAAAACAGGTTTGCCTGTACGTTCAAATAAACAAAAAAGAGAAATAATGTGAAATTTTTCAACATTTTGCATACACCCATGACACTCCGATGTCCTAGGATTATCAACATAAACTTGTTTGGACTCAAAAGTTAGCTTTTAAAAGTGGATGTGCGACAGGATTTCTCTCAAATGAACCCATACCTTACGATTACGCGTTTGCTTTTGTGGAACGTAAAATACGACTTTATCTTCGGTACTGCAGAGAAGGTGAAAAAGAGAAGGTGTGTATAATTACTTTTACTACTTAGTGTGTAAATAATCAAAAACTGTCCCATTGTGCTGATTCGAGACGCATTTTAATTCCAAACCCCCTGACGAATACCAGGCTCTCGTGCTTGTCGTTCCGAGGACAATTGCAGACTATCAAACATTTGCGTCCAGACAACACTGGTGAACGGAAAATTAAGTCCGAACACGTACGAAATTGGAAAACAATGCTAAAGTATGCAAATCTTTTTCGTGTCGCAATAGTGTCTATTGTTTTTCCTGTGATTTTGATCGTGTCGTGCTTGAATAAAAAATAAAAATAATGGGAGGAAACTATTTGAATTATGTATTTTAGTTACTTCATCGGGGATGGCATTTCGAACACAGCGTGAAGTGTACTTTCGTTCAGTTGTGGCGCGAAACGGCGCCGCTAAAAAGCGTTCTACCACTTTGAAAACTAATGCAAAACGAGTTAATTTTTTTAAGTTATGAGGGTTGTTTGAAAAAACGGTCATTCAACAACGGTCTGATATTCTGATTGCTCCGTGTGAGTCATGGATCATGGTTAAGCAAATTTGATATTGATAACTGCTAATAAATATTTTGAAGTAGATGAACTTCCGGATGCACGATCACTGGGAAGCCTAATACATCATTCTTGGTTGCTGTTAATTTCTTCTTCAAAGAAAATTTCGTTTTTAATATTGATCACTCCCCCGCTTCCGTTGTTATTGCCGGTTTGTGGAATGTTTCTACTTGACAGGAACGTTGAATTAACATTATTTCAAACGAATGTTTTCCGCTGCATCATCTCGCTGAGCAGAGACTCCGTAGTTTCAATTATGTTGCTTTGTCTATTTTGCTGCACTTCATGAGATGCTCCCGATGGACGACGAGCTCTTGTTGACGGCTGGGAAATATGATAAATTATGTTCTATCATCAACTATTTCTGCTCTTTTGTTCTAAGAGCACTTCAGTCGGGAAGGAAATTACGGTTGCGTTAGATAGGATGCTGTTCTACTTGTGTTCATTGTATCCGTGTTTTGGTGTTTGGAAAGCTGTTCTGGAAAGCTGCTTTTCGAGACATGAATTATTTTGAGGATTTTGCTTTCTAATGGCATTCTTTTCGCAGTATATCATTTCGTTATTTTTCAGTACAACAAACCAGCTAGAAGAGCATTTAGTTGATAGTAACATCACACTCGAGTGATTGGAGTATTTTTTTTAGAAATTGAAGGCCACTCGCTATCAGTTTGTACCAAAGATGTGGTCTATTCTATAACGATAAAATTAATTAAAAAATAATTTGGTAGCCTTTGTGACGGTAGACCAGGTACCATCCTTTTGTGTTGTTTTTGACTATAACAGTCAAATATAAAGTAATTGGATAGTAATGTATTATATTCCTTATACAGGGCGGACTCGATTATATACAGGTTCCAATTTCTTTTAACTGTATATAATCGAAACAAAAAAGATTTTTTTAAAATTATTTTATAAACGTGTATTTAGTGTTTTTTGAACATAAAAGAAGAATTTAATTTTTGATTAATCCTCTTTACGTCAGACAATGCATTTCTCGAACAAAAGAAATACATATATTCGGAATCTAAAAAGAATAATAAACTTGATTGTTACTCTCAACCAAATTAAAGCTCTCTAACTGCTCTACAATTTGATCTTTCACACTCAATTTCTATTTCTCTTATTTTCGCTGTAAGATCATTTGAAACAATTTTTGTTGAATGTAATATTAAAATCTTAAAAATCACGATGTTTACTCATTGTACTTACGATACCCCATTAAATTTCACCGTAACGTTGAAATATTATATTTTTTGCTTGAAATGAGCCATATTTGAAATATTAAAAAATATAGTGTTCCTGAACTGTATAGAACCGAGCAAGAATATAATCGAGTCCGACCTGTACTAGATACTGCATCTCCATGATTTGTTTCCTGGTTACAGTACCATTGAAATGAATGAAAAATGGAATTGTTAGTTACATTGCTAATTTATTAAGAAATATTGCCGAGATCTGATCATGACCATTTTTCTTATGCATCAGTTTATTCAACCCTCTACCGCTCAAGTTTTTTATTTATCTAAAAAAAAACTACTCCACTTTTATCTCGAATTTCCGACTTTCAACATAAAATACTCCAAGCAGAAAGCTGTCAGCATTAAAACAATGTGTATGTGTGATAGATGAAAATATTCTAAAGGTGTTCTAGTGGGGGTGAACATTGAAAATAATGTCTGAACAATTTGAAAAGACAATCCGCGAAGCCCGTCTAAAGGCGAACTTGGGCTGTAGAGGGTTAAAGTACATATCCTGCACATCAAAATCAAAAATGTATCAAGGAAATGCTATGCTTCAGACTCAGTCTCGTTATAATCCCTTCAATTCGTGGAATATTCTGTTTCATGAATTTTTTTTTATCTCATTTATTTATTTATTAGGCTCATTAGCATTTTAGCTGTAACAGAGCCGGGTTTTAATCGTGTACATGTACATATGTTTATGTTTCTATAAATTGTAAATTACACAGTCGTTAGTTGTAGCCATTTAGGCGTAAGGGTATTCTTTCTGTTCATCCATTGTTCAGCAGACCGAACAGCGGAGACAGTTGATATTGATTATTGTTGAGTTATTTATAGAACAGCAGCCCGATGTTTCTTGCAGAGCAGAGCAGTTGTATGGATGAATCGATCTTATTTCGACCGTGGATCGATTTCCATCGCTGATGATGGTTGCGTGGACGTAGTTATTCTATAACAACACAAAGATGGTCAATTGAGGGCCCTGAGTTTGCACTCACGATCGATCGCTTGGTAAGCGAACGCAGCGTTTCATGAAATTATCCTGCCCTGTTTTGAAAATCCTAGAATATTTTGAGTGTAGTAAATATGTGATTCGGGATTTTCATTCTGTAGAAGCTTATATAAAGACAGGATATTAGGAAACGTGGAAAAAAGTCTGGGAAATCTTGAAAAATCAGGAAGATTGACATCTTTGGTTGTGTGTGACATCATTAGGAGAGACTGCAAGCAGCAGTTGGCTTGTTGGAACGAGACAGAGTATTAGAAATCGTGAATTGTTTATTTATACCCAATAAGTTATAAACGGGCGGGGCTAATTTGCAATGTCTCCTCTCTTCACAGTGTCCGTACGAATGAGCGCTGCATTTAAATCGCGAGCGAGCGATTTACAAACGCCTTATTTGCAGTGGTATATAAAAATATACCTCACGACTTTACTCGTTTCTCGGCACAGTTAGGTAAGCACAGAAATCGACAGAATCAATGTATGGGAAAATGTATTCCAATTTTTCACATCAAACGATTCTCAGGGAATTTCCTAATCGATTTGTATGCAAATCAAAAATCATCAATTTCCTTTAGAAGCAAAAATATTTATTCACTTTAAAACATTTTCATAGAAACGTTTCATATTTTCTTACTGAAGGACGTAGTTTTAACGTTGGACTAGTTGATTCAGGTGAAATACAAGAGGCTAAATTTATCAAAATTGTGGAAATTTTTAATGATACTGCGTTGGATACTTAAAAAATTGAAAGGCTAGTCTAGGAGAAATATGACAGCAATATATTAAAGTCTATTCAGGAATTGCCAGAGATTCAAAGTGGCATTAGTAAAAAATCCTGTTCATATACATTACAGGAATGATAATTATGGAGATAAAAATTATAACTAATGAGATAATCTGTACCAGTTACAAATCGTCGTGTATTTTTGAAAAAGGAAAACAAATTTATTGAAACTATTCCTTAAAGTTGAAGCTTACTGATTATGTTCTGTGTTTGGCTGGTAGTATCGCTTCAGTAGAAAGATTTTTCTATGATGATCAATATTTGAACAACGGAAAAGTCACGACATAAACGCTATGATAATTGTCGAACAGAACTCTGATACGGAATGTGACAAATTTTATGATACAAACCAAAGCAGACCAAAGCAGGTACAGGATGTTTGATTGAATGTTTTTTATAGTCTTATTCACTCACTAAAATTCATTGAAAAAAAAATTGGTAAGTTTTTTGGGTTTCCATGTCCCGGCTTTATTCCTGAACTGTTACCCCATAAAAATATTCACCACCTCGAAAAAACACCATATGCAAAATATAAACTCAATCGCACTTAAGGCAGAATGGTGCAAAGCGGTCAAAGTTTGAGTTTTTTGAAAATCGAAAAATCATCATTTTTCGATGCCTTGATAACAGTAAAACCCCGATTTCCGGTAATTTTTCAGTTTTCAAAAAACTGAAATCTTAACGTCTGCGACACAATAAAATGAAGTCCGATTGAGCTAATATTTTGCATTGGATATATTATCATGCAAACCAACATTTCGCAGCAAGTTCTGAATGAAAAATCGAGATAACTATTTTTATTGGCACCCAAAACCATATATTTTACTTCGTATTCCAAAAAAAACTAAGTACGATTTTTGACAAAAAGAAAAATCGAGATGACAGTAGATCTCGACGTTTCATGCATTTTTAAGACATTTGGCATCAACATTTTTTTTTGAAAACCCTGATTTCCTTTGCTCCCCCCTTGGGTGATTTCCAAAAAAACTCGATTTTCAAAAAACTCAAACTTTGACCGCTTTGCGCCACTCTCACTTAAGTCCAATTGAGCTGAAATTTTGCATAGGATGTTTTTCCGAGGTGGTGAACATTTGTATGGGATAACTTTTTAAAATTCTGTGTCGAATTTTTCCCATACATCCATTGGTACCCTAATGAAAAATATACAGCTATTCCATGCTAAACCGATATAGTGGCTCTCAGATTTCTTTGAAAAGTGGTAGTATTGTTCTTTATCGCAAAATATTAGACCCGTATTTTTAATTATTTTTTCGTTTTGGTGACCGAAGAATCAGTTTTTTCCACTTTTCTCGAAAATGATTTTTTTTTAAATTCATAACTTTTGAACCACTGAACCGATTCAGATGATCGATGTATCAAATTCAAGCCAATGACCGTTTATTAATAAATATTGAACTTATAAAAAATGGACTTTATTTTTTTCATGCCTTTGGACTGAAGGGCGCTGTATTTTTTAAATATTTTTTCTTGAGCGCTGAGGATTTTTTGCATAAAATATCTCGATATCAGAGATGTTTTTTGGTGGTCCGGTGGTTCGAAAAATCATTTTTCCCCTTTTATCCAAAAATTCATTACATTTAAACTACTGAACCGATTTAGATGATCGACATATTAAATTGAAGCCAATAAGCTAACTTTCTTTGAAATAAAGTCTGCTTCATTTAATATTGGAACAAATTCTTTTGCTCATTGTGGCGCTCCTAGTGGACGGATTTGGAAACTTTTTTCACCCACGTGTCGGGAAATTCATTACCTTTCACCATGTATTTATGTCATAACACCAAACGATAGCATTTTGTAAACAACCGCCATGGAAGCCGAACGGAGAGATAAAATTGTGCACAGTTTTCTTGAAAATTCATTGTTGTCGGTATCTGCCCAGAAATACCGTATGGCGTGTTATCAAGCAGTACAAGGAAACATTAACGACGGCTCGGAAGCCGCATTCGAAGCGTCGGAGTGGAACTGTCGACCGGAAACTGCGTGGGAAAGTCATCAAGGCCGTCAAGAGGAAACCCAATCTTTCAGACCGCGATTTGGCCAATAAGTTCCAGGCCGCTCACAGTACGGTGCGTCGAATTCGTCTCCGGGAAGGAATAAGGTCATTCCGAGCCAGCAAACAGCCAAATCGGACGCTGAAGCAGAACAATATGGCCAGAATCCGTGCTCGAAAGCTGTACGACCAAGTGCTGACCAAGTTCGACGGATGTATTCTGATGGACGATGAGACCTACGTGAAGGCGGACTTTGGGCAAATCCCAGGTCAAAAATTTTATTTGGCGACGGCTCGGGGGGATGTACCTGCAAAATTTAAGTTCGTGTTTGCGGATAAATTCGCCCGCAAGTACATGATTTGGCAGGGGATATGCAGTTGTGGACAGAAAACCAAAGTCTTTCTCACTGACAAGACAATGACATCAGAAGTCTACAAAAAAGAGTGCCTACAGAAACGGATTCTGCCGTTTATTCGTGTCCACGACCGTCCAGTAATGTTTTGGCTGGACCTCGCAAGCTGCCATTACAGCAAAACGGTTATGGAATGGTACGCAACGAACTGGGTCAGCGTAATACCGAAGGACCTCAACCCCCCAAACTGCCCCCAGTTCCGGCCGATAGAGAGATACTGGGCAATCACGAAGCGGAGGCTTAAGGCAAAGGGAAAACTTGTTAGGAACATGACTCAAATGAAGAACTGGTGGAATCAAATCGCCAAAACGGTGGACGAAAAGGGTGTGCGCCGCCTAATGTGCCGTATTACGGGAAAAGTACGAGAATTTCTTCGAAACAGCAATGAATAATTTTTTTAATTTTTTTTTATGAATGAGTAAAGAAAATGCTACATTTGTATGAAAAACAAATTATGAATTCGTTAATAAATGACTGAACTACACGCAATTGTTTGTGTTCCAATATTAAATGAAGCAGACTTTATATATACTTATACACTTATATATCACACTTGCGGGAAGATTAGATTCTAGTCGCACAGGTCTAGTCTAGTCAGATAGGAATAATGAACAAAAATTTAAAACATATTAAATTTGCAAAATAAGAACGAAAAATAACACCTCTCTGATTTTCGGATATATTATGTAAAAAAAACTTAGCTATCTTATATCTTATATCGAAATTTGTCATGTAAAAAATCCTCAGCTTTCAAGAAAAATACAAAAAATATAGCGCCCTCTAGTCCAAGCCTTGAATACAATTAAAAACGTCTGCAATCAATAATTACCGTTTCCGTTTGTTTCGTGGTTTCAATATTTTTTAATAAAAGCTCATAGGCTTCAATTTGATATGTCGATGATCTAATTCGGTTCAGTGGTTCAAAAGTTTGAATTTTTATAAAAGTCATTTTTTAGAAAAAGTGGAAAAAATTGATTTTTCGGACCACCCTAAGATAGAAGTGGGCACCCTTATTAAAAAAAATACGGGTCTAATATTTTGAGATAAAGAACAAAATTACCACTTTTGACGAAAATCTGAGAACCACTATTTCGGTTTGGCATGGTCGGTTTGGTACAGGTCGGATTCGATTATATACAGAATCGATTATATGTGATTCGATTATACAGGGTTTTCCAACTTTAAATTCCGAAAGTAAATTGAAATAAAACACACTTAGAATTCGAATTTCGATGAAACTTTTGTTTCAAATTAATTTTTGGTTTATGCCATTATGTGTGAAATACAACATCATTCAAATGTCCACCTAGGGCTTCCTCGCACACCTTGATCCGGAACAGATTATTTTCGATGACTTTTCGGCACATATGGGGCGGTATCCCGGTCATAACTTCACGAATGTTGTCTTTCAAATGTTCAAGAGTTTACGGAGAGTTGGCATAGACACGGTCTTTCGCATAACCCCACAAAAAAAAGTCTAGCGGGTTCAAATCGCATGATCTGTACGGCCAATTGGCATCACCAAAACGCGAAATTATGCGTCCCTCAAATTTCGTTCGCAATATGGCCATGTTCGGTCGTGTTGTGTGGCACGTGGCGTCGTAATGCTGAAACCACATGTCATCCGTATCCATATCTTCAATTTGTGACCAAAAAAAATCGGTTAATGCGGCCATAGCGCTCACCATTCACAGTTACTGTCTCGCCGACCTCATTTTCAAAGAAATACGGCCCGATGACTCCACCAGACCATAATGCGCACCATGGCGGATGCAATGACCTCTCAACAATCACGTGTGGATTTTCTGAGCTCCATATACGGAAATTTTGGGTGTTCACATAGCCACCGAGCTCGAAATGTGCCTCATCGTTGAAGAAAATTTAATGCGAAAATTCAGCATTTTGCTGCTGTTGTTCGTTCACCCAATCGACGTATGCCCGACGCATTCAATGGTCACCACGCTCTTATTTTTGTACCAGTTGGACTTTATATGGATGTAAGTGCAAGTCCAAATGCAAAATTCGCCACAATGATGTGTTTGACAAGCCCAATTGCTGAGCACGCCGTGGAATCGAAACATTCGGGTCATCCTCCACACTGGCAGCAACAGCATCAATATTTTCGGCCGAACGCACATTACGATGATGCACAGGTTTCACAATATCCGCTACGGATCCAGTTTGTTCGAATTTACGCACTACATTAGCGATTGTGTGTTCTGTAGACCGTCCATGACGACCAAAATCCGTCCGAAATGCTCGAAATGCATTTGTCGGTTTTTCATCGTTTTTATAGTATAATTTAACAAAATTCACACGTTGTGCGATGCTAAAACGATCCATATTGTAAAATGGCAGACATTCAACTAACGATATGACGCTTTGGTTGACAGCTATGTCAAACGGTTGTCAGCGCAGGGCTGTATACTTTCGGAAGCCCGAAATGGAAAACACAGTATATATATAATTTTGGACTCGTTTATATACAGTTTGGAAATAAGTAAACTGACCAGACGTCCGCGCGTTACGCGGGACAGTCCCGCATTTCGACAAAATGTCCCGCGTACGATTCCGTCCCGCATTTGGCAAAAGAAACGAAAATGTCCCGCGATGTCAATATATTTCATTATCACAATTTGATCATGTTGATTTTCTTAAATGGATGAACCTCGAAAAAAACTTTTATTTGGCAGACTGTTCAAGAGCGCTTCTAATGCATCCTAAGATTAATACGTTAAGCTGGTTTCATCGTACCGATATTGGGCTTTTTGTTTAGAGAGTATCAACTGGTAGCGACAGCAACAAAATTGGAAAATGATTTTTATAAAAGTCCCCTATTGATCCGCAGGGACCAACGTAAGTCAGACGAAAAGTTCATCTTTGGTTCCCTAGCTCGGTCAGGGTTTGACGTTTGAAATAAGCCGGAAGAACTAGTGTATACTCGACAGGAAGAGGCAGAGTTGTTTCATGAAGTATCGTAAATGAAGCGCTGGGCGGTCTTACGGAAGTTGGCCGGAACTTGAACCATGGCCGATGAAAAGATGTATATCGGCGTGTTATTTTACCTTTTCTGTCTCTCTATTTTGGCCATTCGCCCAAAAGTTTTCTATCGGGCGAAGCTGGGGAATGTTGGTAAGGTTGGTGGTCTTCGCGACAATGTTTATCTCCAGCCGATCCATCCTCCAGTGATCTTTGGCATAATGGGCTGGATCCCAGGTTCGGCATAAAGACCACATCACCTTCCCAACTCCGGCAAGCACTTGGTACTATATTGGATATTCCCTTCACGTCTGTCAGAGAAGGACCGTCTTCGAGAACTTGATGTGAATGATATATTCGACGTCATCGCTTACCTGGGGAACGTAAAGTACCCGGTCCCCTGCCATTCGTTGAATTCTAGCATCAAGTACGTCTCGTCTTTCATTATGAGTACGAAAAGAAGTTTTTAACTTCTTTCGCCGGAAGGAAGTTTTTTACCAGCACCTCAAGTTACTCCTTCTGGGTGATTACCTGCTGCTCAGATACGGGGTGGAGCTTGCAGTATGGAAAAATCATCAAGTTGCTTGACAGTGCTGCTGCTGCGAATCAACATCCTTGAATAATTTTTGTTGTAGACTTAATAAACGTAAGATTGGAAGAAATTTTTTTAATTTTCTTTCATCGCCATCCGAAATTGGTCCATTTTTTGAATGCATACGTTAACATTAAAATCAATGACAAATGAATTGGAATTTTCGAGCATTACATTCGGTAATTTAACATAACATAACATAACGTTTTGTTTTTTGTGTCCCGCGTTAGACTTCTGACCATCAGGTTACTTTAGAAATAAGTTTTTTTTTTGTATTTCAAATATGTCTTATTTCAAGAAGAGATGTAACCTTTCAACGTTAAGGTGAAGTTTAAGTGGCTATTACATGTACAGTAGGGTAAAAATCGTGATTTTTAAAGATTTTGCTTGAATTTTCACCAGGAATTGTTTATATCGAAATTGCAGCCAAATTAAGAAAGATAGAAGTTGGGCATCAAAGAACACATTGTAGATCGGTTAAAGAACTTCAATTTAATTGATAGAAATAATCTAGTTTAATATAACTTTTTAGGGTAAAATTAATGATAACACATTAAAAATGATTAATTTTTAAGTTTTTACTTCCAAAATCCACTAATTTAGTTGTTCTACTACTATATCCTGTACTAAACTTTCTCATCTTTCAAATGAAGGCACCAGAATCGTCTTCCGTAGCGTACTTTTTAAGGTAGAACCAATTTGAAGCAACAGAGTCCGAAACAAAAAAAAAAGTTCTATAACTCTGTCATTGTTGAAATTCGAACATATGCGTAGGAGGATTTTTTTCATAAAATTTGATCGTCTATCACCTCCTGAGATAATCTGGACAAAATTATTTTTTTCATGTGAGAAAGGTGTTCTCTGACTTTAAGGGGATGAATCAAAAATCAAATTGCTCATCGCTGTTTTATTCTACATACGAGTTTTTGAGATGTAGTCTTAGGCTACTCAGGGATACCTTCCGTCTCAGCGATATGAATTATGAGCAAGAGTAGAGAGTCTCACGGGTGTTATGTATCTGAATTTATTGCCGTTTCGTTTCATTTAGCGATCTCAAATTATCGCAAATTTCCAATTGTTCCCAGTTCCCAGAAGGGTTTTGCATAGAATGGCTATATAGAATTTTGAAAAAGTAATGGATATTTCTGTATAAAAATATCTGCTTTCGCAATGACTTTAGAATATTTCCAAAAGTAGTTCAACAACCAAATAACAATCTAATACCAAAGAAAATATAAAACTTAGTTTTTGAGTTTTTTTGTAGCGAACAAATTAGAGCTGAAAAAATTATATATGAATCTAAAGTCAACAGATGTTCCACATTGTGGTTCATAAGTGTATTGCAATGAACAGAAGTTGTTTTTGTATAAAAATGGGTAAAAACAATCCAAACATAGAGACTTCATGACCGCAAGCATCTGTTGAGAGGAGGAATCAATATTGATTCCACACCGTCTATCCTTACTCGCAAATCGCAACACGCGCCGTGAAAGATAAATATGTATTAACTCCGTGTGCCAATCAAGTGCCACGGCGGCGGGTTTCACCCGCTGTGATTGTGGCCCAATTTCGTCCTCAGATTGTGATATCGATAGCATCCGAACGCCGTTCGACGTTGTGGAATCCAATCAAGAAAGTAGCACTTTCACCCACAACTACAGCATCAATGCAAATCCCGACACCCTTATGCTCCCGGTTCAAACATTTATTCACAGCATGCAAGATAACAGAGCACATACTCCCTATGTATCTCACCTCACGTACTGACGCTTTAGCAAAGGGCCAATTAGCACGTTCAATTTCTTCACTTGCACTAGAAGCGCATGAGGATGGTATTTGCGAGTGTGTTTACCTGGGCTGGTTTTCTCCGCCCAGATGAGCTGTTCCGTCTCGGTTTCTGGGCCAGTAGTTTGGCTGAGTCGGTCGACGAGATAAGACTTTTGATTTGGGTGAAAGTCTGGAAACTCCCTCGAGGCATTTGCGAGATTTTGATAAACATAAATATTTTGATTGTGATAAACATGTGGAGGGTTATTTGGTGGGTATTTTTCTGTTGCCTTCAATTCGGAGAATTGCGGAGTTTCGAATCAAGGGAAGAAGAAGGATTTCACCTGAAAGACGGCAATAGTATTAGGGAACCGAGATGTGAGTGTTATCGATTTATTTCTGAACATTACAAACATTGAGATTTGGTTTTGTGCCAGTTTTTCCGTTCTACACAATTGGACGGATTGCCAATATACCTTGTGTGGCAAGCAATGGATTGACCGGAACTTGTATGATTCGTGGTGAATGTCTCGAAAATGGGGGACTATCAGGAGGTTCTTGCAACAACAATACCAGACAGGCCACATGTTGTCTTTGTGAGTAGAAACATAAGTAGAAAAATAGTTTCATTTATCACCTCGGCCATTTCCGAAAATCGTAGTGACGGGAACTTGTGGAGGATCCACAAATCTCAACAGCACCTACTTTTCCAACTTTGGCTATCCATCGGCGGTCAACGAGGGTGGAACTTGCACATTCACTATCTACCCTTGCAGTTCATCGGTCTGCCAGTTGAGAATAGATTTTAGATCGCTGAGTTTGGCGCAACCTGACGGCGATGGATTCTGTCTTACGGATGTACTGACCATCACTGGTGGTAGTTCCAACGTTCAGCCAATATGTGGCGAGAACTCTGGCCAACATGTATATGTGAACTTTAACGGAATAAATCCAATCACAATACAGGTGGCCACAACTGCTGCGGTAGCTTTTAGCAGACAATGGAATCTTCAGCTGTCCCAAATTGCCTGTGCTTCCGAATTCCGTGCTCCAGAGGGTTGTTTGCAGTACCACTTTGGGTTGAGTGGTACCATAAGCAGTTTCAACTATGGGTTCGGAGCCAACCCTAACCTGAACTCTCTAGGGGCCACGGGTTCAAGACAAATCGCTAATCAGCGCTACGGAATCTGTATTCGAGCGGGACCTAACAGATGCTCGATCACCTATAGTTTGGTAAGTCTTGATTCAATTGCGCAGTTGATGACGAAATGATAACATTCCATCTCATCAGCCTTCTAGTGCAGCTCAGTACGCGTTTACAGTATCCGGCGATGCGGGCGTGATTGATCCCACTCTCATCGGACAGGGAGCGTTCGGACAAAACGGTGCAGATTGCATCACAGACTATGTGGTGATTCCTGATCCGATTGTCACTGACCAGAATGCTCTCGGTGCTGTGTTCACTGATCGATTCTGCGGATTGGGGTTGTTTCCGGTGACGAGTAAGTGTGTTTTCGAACCTTTTGAATGAATTTTATCTGTATCTTCGATCATGTTCTAGGTCAAATCAAGCCATTTGTTGTTTATGTGGTTTGGGATGATAATGAGAGTCCAGATGCAGCTAATCGAGGATTCCGTCTAGCGTACACACAAAACGTTTGTAATGTAACATCTACCCAACAGACGGGTTAGAACACCTCAGCAATTATTCATTGTCATGAAATATATTGTAAGTTTATTAGAGCAAATTAAATCTTTTTATATTCTAATCCGGTGCAAATTTGCGGAAAGGGTGGAGCTTGTGTTGCGAATGTGTTTCATTTATCGATATCAATGAAAGCAACGCGCTGAATGGCGTAACTGATCCATACTGAAGCAAAGTAGCAACTTTTTTTTTACGATTCATTCGTCTCCGATGTTATTTTGTTTCTTTTTTGACGTAGAACTACGTCTTTCAGGAAGGGTGCCAAATCAGAAAAAAACAGGTCACGTTTTTATGAAATGAAGTTAACGTTAATAACTATTTTCACTGTGAACGAATTCTCATTATTTGTATACCAATGGGATCGGAAATTCTCTAAGATTTGTTTGATATGCTATACATTACTATTCGCTAATCTCTAAACGGTTTGAATTCATGAAAACTGGGAGAACTTCCTTTTTTCCCATTCATTTGTTCTGCCAATTTGTGTGCTAATCCTACCCGTATTTCGAATGCTTATAACTCGAACATTTCTTAACAGATCGGAAACATGTTTACATCAATTGATAGGAAATATTTCTACGCGTCTATCACAATTGATAAAATGTTATTTTTCATGAGATGAACAATTGAATAACTGTAAAATGTCAAGCCATATCTAAACGCCCTAACTGCCAAGTTTTGATTGGCCCGATTACGTTTCCCCAACACAGACATTAAAATAGGTGTACCTGTGGATATCCGCCTTGCAAATATACATGCAAGTCAGTCCCACCGAGCTGTGTTTCCCTAACACGGACTTCAAAATCAATGTGCCTAGGGGAATCCGCTTTGCAAATACATGCAAGTCGGGGGTAATTTTTGGTGTTTTGTACTCGCTTGTCTTTGTGCAGACCGGGATATGTTTCCCTAAAACGTACTTTTTAACTGAGAAGCCTGGGAAAATCGTCATTTCAGATACTAGAGGTGAATGAACTTTCGCGGTTCGAGAACTACATAAACATGAGATTTGAAATAATTTCAGAGGGAAATGTAAAACACAATGATCGTTATACAATTTTTCCGTTTAAATAATTTGGTAGTCCTAGGCATCATATCAAACGTAAAACGACGTTCATCAAATTTGTTTGTAACGAAGAACATAATCTATTACAAATATTTCGAGGCATTCTAAAATAATATTCGAAGTGGTAAACAAGTGGATTGCATAATATAATTGAGTAGTTCTACGTCGAAAATATGCGGTCGTGTCCCAGATACAACCCCTTACAATTTTTTCATTGTTTTATTATTTTTTTTCTTTATTAAAAAAAGCATCGACGTCCTTACCAGTTGATTTGCAGCAGTCTATGTGAAAACTTAAAAACAGCTGCGTCCGATACTTTGTTCATACTGCCAGTTTCTAACAGTGCGGCGCAACCGTAGAGTGCAGAAGATGAGGGAAACCGAGTGCAAGGTAGCCTAATCGTCCAAGGCCAAGGCCACGAAAGATCCTAAGAACATGCTGACATTTATCTTTCCATCAATTCTAGCCAAGGTTCCGGTCATTTACCGTAATACTACCCGTCAGGGTGTCGAATATTTTTTAGAAGACTTAATAAATGTGCCATCCAAGAAAATTTTGATCCATTATTTTATTTTTTGTAGATTTTTTCTCATCGTCATCCGAAATCAGCTAATTTTTTTAAATGAATATGGTAGAATTTGTAACAAAGGTACCGATGGCTATCTTTGTTCCTCTATTATATATCGATTTGGAATGATTTTTCCGCCACGTTTGAGGAAGCTAACTCCGTAGAGGATTTTTGGAACTAATCAAGCGTTCACTATTCGTAATAGTGTCTCCCTATGTCTGGGAGCTACGTTGCCAGAAATTGACTATGGGCTATTATGGGCATCTTTTTTGATCGTCTGAGCGTGTGGTACGAAAAAAAGTTCCTAGTCAAAAGTTACTCCAAGTAGAGTTTTAGCTGAGAGCATCTGGGTTTCGAAAATTTTGGGGTTTGACACCTTGAATTAAGCTTTGCAGTAATTTGGATTGTTCCCGGAATATTTCGAAACCTCTGTTTTAGGCCCAGTTTTGAACGGAATCAATTGTTTACTGAAGTCTTTTTCTTGTTTCTGATGTAGCGACGCTAACAGAAACTAGTACAATGTCGTCTGCATAAACAAGGATTTCAAAATTTTCTGGAATTTTCGCAAAAAGGGATTGCATAATAATCATGGAAAGGATTGATGATATAACTGAGCCTTGAGGAATTTCTATTTCTCGTAACTTTAACGAAGATTTAGTGTTGACTAGAGTGTTTATGGTGCAGAAAGTACTATTTTTTAGAAAATTAGAAAGCTAGTCGACCGCGAATCCCCCAGTCGAAAAGACTCTTCAACACTGGGTACCTCCACGCTCGATCAAACGCCTTGCTTAGATCAAGTGATGTTTTAGTGAATTTTACTTTACTGAAGGTTTTCTCTGATATATTTCCATCACATTAATCTTCATTACATATTTCGATTTATAAACATTATCTGTTCAATGCTATCTGATGATAGATGGTTATCTTTCGCTGCAAAATTGTCCCGCTTTCGGGAAAATTCGCTCAGATGGATTATCAATTTTTTATACATTGACGTTGGTTCTTATGGAACAGTTAGTGATTCGGAAAAATTTAATTCATCAGAAACGGATAAACGGCTTTCGGAAAACCTATTAAACATTCCCTCTGGAAGACAGTTGCCTAATGATGATTATGGAGATGTTATGCCATTCTCTGTCGTAGGGGATGAGGCGTTTGGACTTGCGAATCATATATTACGTCCCTATGCAAAAAGAAATTTAAACTACATCAATCAAATTTTCAACTACAGTAAATCCTGCTTTTGTGCGGTTTTTTTTTGTGCGAATTTTTTTGTGCGATTTTTTTTGTTGTGCGGTTTTTTTTTGCGGTCCCTATCCCCCGCACAAAAAAAAGGTTTGCCTGTACAACCATACGAGAGCTCGATAAATGGTTGAGTGTACTTCTGGGATTCTTGTTAACAAATGCCGTACTTTTCACCGACCAATTGATGTCAATATAAATTTTTGTGTTCCAATTATTAAAGCTTGCTGTATTCTGCATAGTTATGTGAGAATTAAAGATGGAATAAATTTCACAGAAACTCTCTACAGTTGCTCCATGAATAACTTAACTACAAACGAAGACAACCGAGGAAGAAATGATTTGAATAACGTGTGACAGTACATGTCGATATTAGGATGGCAATGGATGTATGGGAAAAAATTCATCATCGAATTTCAGAAACCGACCATGTACATTTTGTTTATTAGCCCAAAAAATGATTTGTGCGAAGTTTCAGCTCAATCAGACATAATTTAGGGGTGCCTCAAAGCGCTCTAAGTTTTGATTTTTTTTGTTTATCCCATTTATTTATTTAAGGCTCATTAGCATTTTAGCTGTAACAGAGCCGAATTTTAATCGTGTACATGTCACATGGTTATCATATCTATAATTAGCACATTACACAGTTGCCATTCGCCAGTATTTCTTCTATACCATTACATATGGTACATTTACACAGTAACCATTTAGTAAGAGTATCCTTTCTGTTCTTCCATTATCCAGTTAGACCACCGGACAGCGGAGACAGTTGATTGATCATTGTTGAGTTATTTATAGAACAGCAGCCCGATGTGTCTTACAGAGCAGGAGCAGTTGCATGGATGAATCGATCTTATTTCGACCGTAGATCGATCTCTATCGCTGATGATTGTTGCGTGGACGTAGTTATTCTGTAACAAAACAAAGAAGGTCAATGAGGGCCCTGAGTTTTGAACTCACGATCGATCGCTTACTAAGCGAACGCGCAACCAATGTGGCTACGGAGACCCCCTTTGAGAGTTTATTTTAATGTTTTCTATCCATGTAACACTGTGACCAAATATGTTTCAATCAAGTGCTATTAACAGGTGGTTATCGAATTAGTATTAACCAATGGTGGGCTTCCAGTATCGAGAAAATGTGGAAATATCTAATCGTTACTGAAAATAATCTGCCAGTTCCTCTGGGAATTTAAAATTACATTCATGTGAAAGAGTTTATTTTAATGTTTTCTATTCATGTAACACTGTGACCAAATATTTTTCAATCATGTACTATTAACAGGTGGTTATCGAGTTAGTATTAACCACTGGTGGGCTTCCAGTATCGAGGAAAATGTGGAAATATCTAATCGTCACTGAAAATAATCTGTCAGTTCCTCTGGGAATTTAAAAATACATTCATGTGAAAAAGTTTATTTGAATGTTTTCTATCCATGTAACACTGTGACCAAATATGTTTCAAGCAAGTGCTATTAACAGATGGTTATCGAATTAGCATTAACCACAGGTGGGCTTCCAGTATCGAGGAAAATGTGGAAATATCTAATCGTTACTGAAAATAATCTGCCAGTTCCTCTGGGAATTTAAAAATACATTCATGTGAAAGAGTTTATTTTAATGTTTTCTATCCATGTAATACTGTGACCAAATACATTTGGTTTTGTGGTTTTTCAATCAATCGCAATTAACAGAATAGCTTCTGAAGATTATTCTTCCCCATCAGTAGGATATTTCCGTATCCAATATTGTATGCGCCCGCAATCGATTATTGCTCAGTCGCCGAAAGTTCCGTGCTCAGAGAGTTCATTCCCCTCTAGTTTGCCTTCCAAATTGCCATCGTAAACCACGCCTTCTCTCGATTCAATCACGCACAAAAAGCATACTTAAGCGATATTCTGGTGGTGAGACGCATTCATTTTTCGTGAGGACATCGACAAGACAGCATCGTTGCTGAGGGTGCTGGACGGCGAAGGATCGAGATCTGCCCTGAAACGCAGGCAGTTTGTTTGAACCTGTGAGGGAGCACAGAGAAGCCGATCCTTCAGGAGAAGAGAAGGTGACCATCGAAGCAGCCGCTACACACACACATACACGCACGGAATTCTTTCCGTTTGGATGCCATTCAGCATCGAGAAAGATCCGGAAAATAATCTGCCAGTTCCTCTGGGAATTTAAAAATACATTCATGTGAAAGAGTTTATTTGAATGTTTTCTATCTATGTAACACTGTGACCAAATATGTTTCAATCAAGTGCTATTAACAGATTTATAAATTGAGTGTTCATCAACATTGTTACAATTTCCTTATATCCCATCCTTCTCCTAAAAATATGTCACCCTCCTAAACTCGAGTACACCGCGAGTAATCGGTTTTCCACCTTACTAACCATAGATGTAAGAAAATTGTTTATATACATAGTTTTAAAATTATATTTAAGAATTCGGCTCCTTTAAATTTAAGTAACTGAGCCTGTAAAAATAAACGAATTAAAAAAAAAAAAAAAGTGCTAGTAACAGATGGTTATCGAGTTAGCATTAACCACAGGTGGGCTTCCAGTATCGAGGAAAATGTGGAAATATCTAATCGTTACTGAAAATAATCTGCCAGTTCCTCTGGGAATTTAAAAATACATTCATGCGAAAGAGTTTATTTTAATGTTTTCTATCCATGTAACACTGTGACCAAATACATTTGGTTTTGTGGTTTTTCAATCAATCGCAATTAACAGGATAGCTTCTGAAGATTATTCTCCCCCATCAGTAGGATATTTCCGTATCCAATATTGCATACGCCCGCAATCGATTATTGCTCAGTCGCCGAAAGTTCCGAGCTCAGAGAGTTCATTCCCCTCTAGTTTGCCTTCCAAATTGCCATCGTAAACCACACCTTCTCTCGATTCAATCACACACAAAAAGCATACTTAAGCGATATTCTGGTGGTGAGACACATTAATTTTTCGTGAGGACATCGACAAGACAACATCGTTGCCTAACGTGCTGGAGGAGGTGGACGGCGAAGGATCGACACATACACGCGCAGAACTCTTTCCGTTTGGATGCCATTCAGCATCGAGAAAGTTCCGGAAAGATCTAATCATTGTTGGGAAATAATCAGCCAGTTCCTCTGGGAATTTAAAATTACATTCATGTGAAAGAGTTTATTTTAATGTTTTCTATCCATAAAATATCCATATAATACATTTGGGTTTGTGATCTGTCAATCAAGTACAGTTAGCAGGTTAGCTTCTGAAGATTATTCTTCAGAACAAGGTTTTTCGTATCCTATATTGGATGCATAAATCCTTGTGCCTCCAACGTAACGCTCTCGTTTTCGAAGTCTCCCAAATATTCATTTATTCATTCATTAAGAATGGATTTAGATTCAACTTTAAACAAATGATCTCTAAATCAACGATAGTCCTACGTCACCCTTGCGGTTATACCATAGATATAACCCACTTCCTGTTTTTTGGTAGTGAGTACTTTTGTTACGTCGAAAATATGCGGTCGTGTCCTATATACAACCCCTTACAATTTCTTTGCTCGACTTCTTTAATTAAGTCTAAAATGGACGTGTCTGTAAATTCGACGATTCCATTACGAAAAAATATGCACGGCACCGATGTTTGGAAATGAAAATAATGAAGGCACGGCACAAATGTCAGATGCCGAAGCTCAACGAACTTACGTGTGCTATAAAGGTCCACGCGTTGGTATTATTAAATAACGAAATAACGTGCAAAATTCTGAATTTGTGAGGAATTTCAAATAACATTTTAGTTCACTTTGTCTCCGAGTTAAATTTTGTGAAGTAAAAAACAGGTTATAACAAAAAAAATCACAATTTTGTTAGAGTTTCTGAACAAAACACTACACGCTATTTTGTACGTGTGAATAATTTCCCAGTACAATATCCAAAAAAATGCAGCCTACCTGTAGTAGATGCCAAACCACGATGGCAAAAGCTAAGGGCGAAATGAACTATTCGCATTGACGGCATTGATCTTCGTTTACGAGTTCAGGGGAGCGTCAAAGATGAATTTCAGGCGGAATGAACACATTTTTAAAATTAAAATTATAAATGAAAATTAACGTCTCCTTATCAAATAAGTACTCTATTTAAATGAAAAACATTTTTTCGCAGGTGGTAAGAAAGTCCCATACGAAAAATATTTTTGAAGACAATTTTGTATTAAGTATAATGAAAAGTTTCAGTAAAAATATCGAAAATGTATAGACAAATAGTTAAATAATAAACAGGAATACGTGTTTCAAGTAATTAAAAAACATGATGTAGTAATTTTCATCTAAATTTGAATATTTTAAAGCTGGCATCGTGCCTAACCTGATATAGTGCGAGTTTGGGACCCAAATAGTGGCCGCAGATTAAAAGTTTTCACCAGATGTCGACACTGTACCACTGTCATCGCCCTGATCGACCGATAAATAATCGTCATGTGTGCGTATGCCGAAGAAGTAGACCTATACTGATTAACCAGTTGGCAGATAGTTGGCCGTCAGAATAGTTTGAATGCAATCGGAAAGCACATAAAACTTTTGACATAGGCCTATGTCTTTGATTTCTATATAGGGGGGTCACTCTACGAAAAATGTCACTATTTATTAAGAGTTTTTAAATGCATATCACTCAAAATGGTTATTGCGACATATGTTGTGTTATCTATCATTAGACAGGAAACTTATCCAGTATTTTTTTCTGCTTAAAACATGAACAGTGAATATAGTAAAAAAAGTTAACAATTTGACGGTTTAAATGGGTATGTTTTCTTGCTAATGCACTAACCATTCGCTTTCCTCTCCGACGAGCAATATGTTTGTCTAGATTCGGGCGTTAGCTCCGGGCTATAAAGTTATCACAAATAATATTCCGGACAACATGGTAACGAAGGAGATAATGCTATTTTTATCTATAATATATATTTTTACTAATAGATTGATTTGACTCAGTCTTATATCTATGTAGGTCTTGTGTTTAACTATTTGGACTTGTGTTTAAAAATGATACATGATGACTCTTTGTCTTCATCTGCATGATTGAATAAACAGAAGAAAAGAGTAGTAATGGCTTTAATGGTATTTTTGTGTACATTTTGAACAGAATGCCGTACCGAATTCTACCACGTTATGTCATCTAACCCGTTTAAAGGATACAAATACATACAGGAAACGATTTTTCCAGGGCATCCATTTGATGTATCAAAAGGGAAAAAACAAATTTTGAGCAATAAAAAACTCAATTTAAATGCAATTACTACACACAATCACAGTCCTATGTCAAGATCCCGTCGGGCGATACTGAATCGGTGTGATGTGCGCATATACATATCGCTCCGTACTGGTTAAGTCTGCCGAGAAAAGTCTGCAGTCTGCGGGGGCTCTAACTGTTATGCTGAAAAAGCAATTTGTATTTTGTGCCAATTTAAGCTTTAAGAAAGGCTTGTCTTCAGTCGGTAGTGTAAATAGTAGAATAACCAACTTATAAACTTTTTCTAAAAACGCAAAAATATTGCCTCCTCAGTAGTGATGCGTATTGTGTCTTCTTCATCTTCTTTTTTTCCTTTGTTCGAGGGGATTTTAATTCTCACGATGCATTCGTCTCCGTATTGTATCTAGCTGCTACTTCAGATGTTCGTCTTTGATGGTCCGGGAATAGGAAAGCACAGATATAACAGATAAAAACAGAATAATTGGGAATGTTTGTCAATTTGAATTTTTTTAGGCATGGGAAACTGTAATGTATAGCATATTAAACAGATCACACAAAAATTCTGTTATGATTGGTGACCAAATAACTAAAACCCGTTAGCCAAAAAAAATATTAAAAACTTTTTTAAAACGACTTGACCTGTTTTCTGATTTAGCACTCTTTATGATAGACGCAGTCCTACGTCAAAAGAATCGTATCATGTTTGTGGACATTCAAAAGTAAATTTGTGTATACAATACATATTTTTTTCGAGCAAGCAAACGAATCACAAAACAAGCCGACAGCTCTGCAACAAGTTAGTGGAGTTATAAAAATGAAACCATCCCGAAAACATTGAACCGCTCCTGGCGGTGCAGTTGAATACGCTTGCATTATGACAGGAAGCCACAGTAAGTGCCGGTCCACTCTAACCCTGCTAACTGCATCTTCCATTCATTGCGATGATTCATAACCGGATGACATCGTGAATACACAGATTTGCATGGAGATGATATACGGTGTTATCTGGAGATTGCATTTTAGATTTTGCATACGATGCACTCAACGATCTTCCGTGCCATGCCGGGGAGAGGCAGTGGCGAAAGTGGAAAAATCCTGCATATCCGAGACGACCTGCATCGAACATTCTGTCTTACGAAAATACGGTATGAACTAGGCTATTTGTTGCTGAGAGTGCATTTTCGCGGAATGGAGACAAAGTGAGTCCTTGCTGTCAGTGTGTGTGTATGTGTGACGGGTGAAGCCAGAATTTGCATTTTTATCAACAATGAATTTATGGAAAACTCTGTGTTGTATGCATAAGTGATAAGCACCGTGTATTGGATAAAATTTCCACAATATGCGGCAACTCGCGGGGTCATGCTTCGGCTAGTGGTTTTCCGATCACGTTGCGGTTGGTGTTTGGTACTTTTGGCTCCGAGAATGCAATAAATCTCCATTCTATTCGCACTAAACAAGTGAATCAACGTTGGTTAGTATAGTTTTATCGCAACAGGATTTATGGCCACTATAGGGAAGTGTAAAGTGATGCAAACTGCGAATGTTCAATTACGTGTGTTACGTGTGATGGTGGTTCAGGTTGAATTACGTATTTCCAGCGTTTACAATTGAGTTTTCGCTCAGATTGCACACAGAGTGAGTGGGATCAATTTGAAAGTGACTCTCGCGAGATTGTTCCCTCATCCCATCTACTTTGAAATATTGCAAGAAAGCACTACTGTAATTAAAATTGACATAACTTCCAAGAAACCACAGTAATTCAATCTCTTCTTGAAGGTAACTCGCTGCCTCGTTACCCAAGTAAACGTGTTCCCTGAGAAGCATACCATTGGGGAAAAAACGACGAGCGTAATGGCGGTAAAAAATATGTTCCGCTCATCCCAACCACACCTCCAACCCTCCAGGGTGGTAATTCATCACTCTGCAACCCACTTTGAACCGTTTAGTTTTTCTGCTTTCCGTTTACCACGAAACGGTGCCGCTGGTGGCGATGTAATGTCGCGAGCTTTTGATGCTTTTCGCAATAGGGAAGTGCGGTTTCATGATAAGGCGCTCGCTAGTAGTTGTTAAATCCCGTTCGTGGAGGATATGAGGATTTATCATGTTTTCTAACGCGGAATTCAATTTGATGAAGTATGTGCTTATTCATTGAGGGAAACTTGGCGCATGATGTTGAGATGCACTCTGAAGCGAAATCAAAAGGATTCTCTGAAGGAGTAATTGGAATTGGTTGGACAAATTAATGGTTATGACTAATATTAAAATATTATATCCATTAACTATGTGTGGTAGTAAGAAGGCTTATCATTTTTGGGGGAAAAATGCATGCACAGCAAATTGTCTAACGGCCCCATCGTATAGCGTCATTATCTCGGAGGAAGAAAGCAGTGGCTTCAAATGATGTCATAATCTAAATTTAATGGAAATTTCTGCACCCTCGCCATTATCATTCACGTCATTTTTTATCGCCAAATATTGATATTTTTCGATGCGAAAAAGGGCCCGCGAAGTGCCTGCCAAAGTATATTTAAAAAATGTTTATAGCTAGGGTTTCGTGAACATCTTTATCTACTCGTTTTACCCGTTTGCTTTCACTGGAACTCAGACTGGCAACGATGATGACTACCATGATGTGTATTTACTCTTCATCGCCCCGGGCGCGAAAGATTGGGAAGCGGTGCTAAGAGCTGTGTTAAACTGAATGCTGTACTGTAAACGTCTAGTTGCTCTGCTTCTTTACCCCTTGCATATGAAAAGAGGACAAATACCTGAAACCTGAACATTGGAACTAGACAGCAAACAGTAGCATTTGACAGGTAAATGTAGACCAAGTATATACAGTCATGCCATACCAAATCGAAATAGTGGTTCTCAGATTTTCGTGAAAATTGGTAGTTTAGGTCCATATCGCAAAATATTAGAGCCGTATTTTTAATTTTTTCATTGGGGTCCCATTTCCATTTTTGGGTGGCTCAAAAAATCAACTTTTTCCCCTTTTTCCAAAAATGACTTTAAAAAATTCTTAAAATTTGAAATGCTGGATCGATAGTCTTATTTGAACTCCGCCTGTGAACTCCGGTTTGTGATAGAAAATTTTCGTTCAGTATGGGATGAGGGTGGTCCCAATGTACGTAACAGTTCAATCATGTTCTACACTTATGGGTCGAAAATGAGAATCAGGACAGGTACCGGAGTGTATGGCCCCAGAACAAAAATCTCTGTGGCTATGGGAAACTGGCCAACAGTTTAAGTATTGCAGAAATAACTGCAATAATAGAATGTTCAAATGTCTGCCTCAAAAGAAAATATAGACATGCTAACATTTGCATATTTTCAGACAGTCAAGCGGCACTTAAAGCTCTAAACACGATTTTAAATGCTCTTCAAAAATTGTCTGGGAATGCATCTTCCTTTTACGGCAATTAAATCAGATAAGTTCGGTACAACTGTATTGGATTTCTGGCCTCTACTCTGTATTGGATTCCTCGCCTCTACTCGACTGGCAGCGCTTCTCCATACGTACAAAATTTACGAAGAAACCATACCTCGACCGAAATGTTACACACAGTCCAAATGGACAGTAGAGTAGTGGTCAATAGAAATCCGTAGGAATGATGAAGAGGAAAAAGAAGAAGAAATTGAAGAAAGTGAAAATAGTTTTTGAGAAAAAAGGTCACAGTTGAATTAAAAGTGGAATAGAAAGAAAGACTGAGAGAATTTATTTAAGTCTAAAGTTTATACTTACATCTATTGGAACTTACATGAAACTTAAATTTAATAGTTCATCTAAAACGGTAGAAATACGTTTAAATTAGTGAATTATTATCTAATTAAAATTATTATATATAGTCGACTATTTTTTTTCAACAATTATTTTCAAATCCTATACATAATCGAATCTCAAGAAAACAATTTTTTCATTATTGTATGAATGTCAAACATTAATAGAAAAATAGCTTTTTTGTGATTCGATTATGTATTGAATTCGAAATTGTGGAGAAGAGGTGAGAGGAAAGGTCTGTCTTTGTTCTATCATATTTTCTGTATCAAACATTTATTCCATGTAACGGAGAAACATATTATTTGCAAGTGGTTGAAAAATATTTATTTATTTATTTATTTATTCGACAAATCAACGGGTATACAGAACCCAAATGACGCTTACGTACTAAATTGTAATTAAAAACTTAATAACTAGACGGAGTATTTGTGATCGAAGAGATGTATCTCTTTCTAAGTGATGTGCGTGATATCCCGAGGTCAAAATAAATACTGTGTCTATTGAACTCTCGACACATACTCGACATTGGCTCGTAGTATCCGTAATTCGTGCGTGAAAACGGTATCTGGAGGAAGCTATGAGATCTCAGATTCCTTTGCTGGATATTAAAGTTCACAAGTTGTAAAAGCTCTGAACAGTCTATGTGCGACAGTATCAAGTCGGAAATGAAACATATTCTGGCAAGGTTGCGGCGATTACACAAAGTATCAAGCCCGATGAGTCTGCAGCGATGTTCGTAACTGGGAAGGTTGCTGGGATCACTCCAAGGTAGATTTCGTAGAGCAAATTTAACGAATTTGTACTGGATAGCTTCTAGCCGCTGAATGCTGTTTTGATAGTATGGTGACCAAACAATTGATGCATACTCGAGTATCGAACGAACGAGGGAACAATATACGGCCTTTATGCAGTGTATGTCCCTGAAGTGTTTTGTTGCACGAAACATAAATCCGAGCATTTTGGATGATTTCATCGTTATATATGCAATGTGCTCACGAAATGTAAGCTTAGAGTCGAGCATAACTCCTAGGTCCTTGACACAATTGACTCGTTCTAATATACAGCCCTGCAACTTGTAATTGAAGTGGACTGTAGTGCGTTTACGCGAGAATGAAATAATTGAGCATTTGGTGGGGTTTAGAATCATTCTATTTTTGTCACACCATGCAGCAAATGCATCGATTTGCGACTGTAGAAATGCTGCATCATTTTCACTATTAATTAAATAGTACAATTTAAAGTCGTCTGCGTAAGACAATTTTTGACAATCCAAAACAAAATTGATGTCGTTCAGAAATAGCAGGAAAATGTATGGTCCTAAGTGACTTCCTTGGGGAACACCCGAAGTAACACTGAAGGTCTTGGAAATAGTGTCACCAATTTTAACAGACATCTGTCGATTTACCAGATAGGATTGCAACCATTTAAGAAAGGAGCCGTTGAAACTGAGACGATTAAGTTTGGCAATTATTAACTGGTGATTGATGGTATCGAAAGCCGCCGAAAAATCGGTGTAAACTGCATCTATTTGATAACGCGACTGTAGAGCACGAGCAATAAATGATGTGTAAACAACTAGGTTTGTAGTTGTTGATCGCTTCGAAATAAATCCATGTTGTTGTTCAGCTATATAGCTCTTGCATGTGTAGGAGATGTAATCCAAGACGATGAGCTCTAGTAGCTTAGATATTGCACATAAGCAAGCGATCCCTCTGTAGTTCTGCACTTCTTTCTTGCTGCCTTTCTTAAAAACCGGGAAGATATAAGCCTTTTTCCATATATCTGGAAATATGCCAGAATCTACGGAGAGATTGAAAAGGAGACTCAGTGGGTAAGACAAACTATCGGTACACTTTTTCAAAACAATGGAGGGGACTCCGTCTGGTCCAGGGTTGGAAGAACGTTTCAGCTTATGGCAGGCGTCTTTGACGATGTTCTGGTTAATTATAGGTGGTGATCCAAACGTTGCAAGATGAGGTATATTAGCGGTTGCGGAGACAATTTGCTCATGATTAAGGCATTCCTTGACGAAAACAATCTTGAATTGGCACCGGAACAGCTCACAGATACTTTCTCTGCTGGAAGCTACTACATTTCCACGTGTCATCACAGTCGGTAGACCGGAATCTCTCTTTTGGTTGTTGACAAATTCCCAAAATCTCTTGGGGTTACATTTTAAAGTGGATTGCACGCGGTTCTGATAACTGGCAAATAAAACTTTGTTAAGACGTTTGTAATTGCTGTTGGCCAGTGCGTAACGGGTTTTCCAATAATACGAGCGAAATCTAGTGAAATTTCTCAAAGCGGATCTCTTCGCTGCTTTCAAATGTTTCAGATTACGATTTGGTTGCTGAATATTATGGATTCTTTTCATCGGGACAAACTGGTCAATTGCATAGAGCAACACATTCGATAAAGCAAGAGAGCCAGATTCGACATCACATGCATCTAAAATGGCGTTCCAATCAATGTTCAGAAAAAATCTATTCATTGATAGAAAGTCAGCCTTGTTGAAGTTGTAATGGACCGATTCAGCTGTGCTTGCAAACATGAGTGGTGGCGAGACACGCAACGAAATGAGGAGCGGAGGGTGATGATGACACACTTTCACCAAAGGAAACGGTGACTCGATCACTGTTGTGTTTGAAATGAGCTCAGTATTGGTGAAGCATAAGTCAAGTATGCGGTTGTTTGCATTGACGATTCCATTCAATTGACATAGTCCAGCGAAGCTAAAACTGTCGAGTAGACACTCGGTCTGGCGGTGCATAGTCGAATGCAGGATATCAGGGTAATAATAATTCGATGTGTTGAGGATCCATTTAATGCCTGGTAGATGATAGTCACCCAGCAAGATAATATTGTCTTTAGGTTTCATTTGTTCAGTAATCCAAATTAACGATGAAATATGTTGTTCAATCACAGATGAATCATTTGTGAGGTCAGGTGGAACGTATGCAACTCCGATGAATGGATACTTGCGTTGTTTCGTGATCCGGACCCATTTTCCATGCAGGAATTAATTCCAGAGGTTAGCGTGTTGATAGTAGTGGCTGTCCGTTGTTGGTTAAGATCTGCATCTGGTATCGGTGAAGAACGAATCAGTTGTGTAGTATCTCGACCGGCTTCGACCGGACATATACAAGAGGGCACATTACCTGTGAAACTAGATGAGGAGGCCGGCACAGGTGCGCCTATCTCTGGATTACTAGTGGAGTAGGTTGCAAGAGGCTGTGATGATGTTACTACTGCATTAACGATGGTAGGATGATGTTCAACTATAGAATCTAGTAGGGGTTCTCGCTGGTCAATTGTTGAGATGTTATGTCTCCTATCTATTTCTGAGACTGTAAATGATGCTGCGGTGGGTTGAAATCAGACGCATCTACTGACGCATCAACTCTCGTTCTTTTGCCGATCCTAGAAGTTGCTATATGAGTTGAAGAGCAACTACTGGTCCTGTTTCTCTTTTTATTGCTGGTTTTCTCCACAAGTTGATCAGCATCGGCGACGAATGAATCGAAAATTTTGCTAAATTCGATATTGTTGAATTGTGTCTGAAAATAATCTGATATTATAATGATGAGTTCTGGTAGAAGTATTAGGATTTTTTTAGTAAATGGTTAATTAAACGGGGTCGATTAGAAGATCAATCAATGAACAGTTCTGCGATTGGACTCATGAATTTGCGTTTAGTAAGAAAACGTGAATATTTGAAGGTATTGATAACAAAAAACAAATTTTGGGCGGGACGAATTTTGCCGGGTTACCTGATTGAGTGAATATAGTAAACGTGAGTTTATTACAAATTATGTTCGTACAGAAGATAATTAACTATATTTTTATACTAGGAATTGTATAATTTCTTCATTCATGTGATTAAAAGGAGTTTATAAAAACAATGGTTCAAAATAATGGACGCAGTGGTTCACACCCAACGGGGAAAAAACTCCGCCTGCGAATAAAGAAGCTCTATAGCACATGTCGAAAAAGAACCTGAAACTATTGAGAACCAGAGCAGAGGAGCCAAAACCCCTAAGGAGGATGGAGGCGACCGGACGGCGAATATCATACTAACCAGGGCTCGGCAAAGTCATATTCAACTGAGGATAGTCAGGGGACTATGAAGAAATTCGCCTTCGCATTCCATTGGAAATGAGTTTTGGCTTCTTCCAGTTTCTCCGTCAACATGACTATACAGTCATTTGGGCGTTTAGTTGCTATCTCACTCAACGGCGTGACCATCTCATTTCAATCTTCCCCGTCAATTGGACTTCATTGCATATTGAAGTGACTCCCCTCAAAATGAATTCGTTCGATGCTCGTCATTTGGAAAAAGAGCGAACTGATACATTGTTAAAAAAGGTATATGATTACCGTATGCGTGATAATGTTCGCACCATTGTCAAAATTTAAAAATTCGGTTTCGATTTTTTAAAATTTATTCAAGAGGGGGATGTTTCTGAGAGTCTTAAACTATGTTAATCATCGATCGAGTTTCCACTTGCTGCAACAAAGGCTTCCACACGCTTCCGGAAGGCACGTTAGGTCCTAATAATGTCTAATGTTAGGATCCATTTCTCTCACGGTATAGGTCAAATGTTTGTCAATGAGGCAGGGTTGCCACATTTAATTCTGTAAAATTGTAAAAACTGTATATCTGTATTTTTAGCAAAAAAAAATCTATATCGAAAAATTAAGGCAAAAACATTCAAATAAAGGTTTAGCATCAAAGTCGTAATGTTAAAGTTGTACATGAAGAATTTTGTTCACCGTTTAAACGCGTTATCGAAAAAAGGGATGGTCACATCGAAAATGTCCTAAAATAAGCTTTTCATTTTGTAAATGTAAAACAGAAGTATAATGTTAAATTGTATGGTCACAAACAGGGAAATCCAAAATGCTACTTACTGACACGGTCACTGTATATCGTAATTTGTATTGCCTATATAAACAAAAATGAAAAAAAAATTATTCCAGAAAAACTGTGCGAGGAATTCTAGCCTCCAAAAATTATGTAGACATGCATAAAGAACTGTCAGAATCATTTACACAAAATGTAAAACAAAAGTATAATGGTAAAATGTAACAAACACAAACAAGATAACGGAAATTAAAAATGCTACGGTACTTTCGTAATAACCCATTTGATGCCAAGCGTTCGAAAAATCGAACAGCAACTTTAATATTTTTTATGGATTTGGAAAGCAACCATATGGTAAGGTTTTGGAGTCAAATGATAGCTTAGTTTCTTAGGTACCACTTAATAATAATTTCATTCAATTTTGAATACCTTTGTTGGGGAAAATTCAGATAAAAGCAACTATATGTACACTTTTCTACAGTATTACTTTGATGAAAGAACACACTTTGGGGTGTAAAAAAAACATTGGATTGAATCTCCTACAGGTTGAAAAATGTATAGATTGACCAATGTTTTTGTTGGGCGATTTTTCAATTATTTGTCATTCTCCGGAAAACTGAAGAACGGAAAAAAAGAATTCTAGAAGATTGGGATTTCTGTAACGTCTATAACCAAAATTACACTAATGGCTTTCGTTAAAAAAATAATTTCTACAGCTTGGTCGTCAATGGGTTAACGCCACCAGAGCGCATTTCTTATGAATTTATTTTTCACAATAAGAATTATTGTGATGCTAATGTAATGAGGGGCGAAGTCCCCATCTAACGAGGATGAAGAACCGAGGCAGCCCGAACATTAATCTCAGAATAAATTTCTTTACAAAACAATAATTCATAATGAAAATTACGCTCCGGTGACTTTAATACGCTAGTACCAATGCCACATACTGACACTGTCATTGTATATCCAAATTTTTATAACTGATGTAAACCAATTTGAGGAAAAATATAATAATATTATCTTCCACCTTTTTCCCATTTAAAAAAAATCAGCTTTTTCCAGTTTTTTTTTTCAAATTTTTCCATTTTTTTCAAAAATTTGGTTGACATCTCTGTATGTGAGTCACTCAATTTTTGCGCCATAAGATTCGTCTTGAGTAGCCTGCATTCGTTATCCAAGCCTTGCCTAATATCTGCTTCAACGAATTGAGTAAATTGGCGCATCAAACATCTGACGAACTTTTGAAGTTTTTTTGACGAACTTTTGAAGGATCACTGAAATTAAATCGCTTTAAAATCTATGCCACGAGTTCAATATAGAAAACGCGATAAATCGATTTGAAAGCCAACTTCCTAGCTGCATCCAACCCTCTTTCGGCTTCTTCCGCATCGATACCAACGTAAACATCCTCAGACTTCTTCAGAAAGTCTTTAAAATCTTTCAAATCAAGATCAGCATCAGCGAATCGTTGCACGTAGCTCTCAAAACATAAGTTACCCAACATGATCAACAACAACATTCCTGTCTCGTCATAAAGTTCGCAAAATTAAGAACATTCTGACTGAAAGGTGCAATTGACGTTATTGATGAGCGGTAGAACAAAGTTTAGGAACAGCGCCATCCGTTTAGTCATCGGATCGTTGAAATGAGTCAATATACGATTGACGGATTGATTATGGTCATACTTAACTTGGAACGAACAGCCTCCAACGAAAACCATCTCGTTGCGTTGCGTTCAATATTTTCATAAATCAAAGCATCTATGTATGAACTGTGATTAATTTAACATTCAAAACTGTAACTAGAAAAAAATCTGTAATTTTGTATATACAGGTTCTGTATCTTAAATAAGGCGAAAAATCTGTAAAATAAAGAATATTCTGTATATGTCGCAACCCTGGTCTGAGGCTTGCTATACTCATGACGCGCAATACTGAGTAATCCAGCGGAATAAGATAGGGCCTGGATGGCGGTCACATATCCATTGCCAAGAACGGCGGATGTTCCTGCAACCACTTCTGATTGGGGTTCGAGGTTTGGCACGAAGCTCCATCTTGTTGAAATACAACATTTGGTTTCGGGCCGTACTGCTCTTTGATCCATGAAGAACACACTCAAAACCCCGTGTTTACTTTGTCGCCATCAGGAATGAACACCGGGTTCATTTTATGCCATCGGAAGCCACCAATACAAACATCATAACGTTAGCAGGGTGCTTGATCACGTATTTATGCTCCGGTGGTTTTGTGGTGAGCGTGACTGCTTTGTTCTCATAAGCATTTTTGATGTCATTGTTTTGGTCAATGACAATTCATTTGGTGAAATAAAATGGATGGAACTTTGTATTGGAAGCTGCGAGCATCCTTTCACAATCGAAATAAAACCATTTGATAATGATGATGAATATAGGCCATTCCAGCAATTTACTTTAAGGGAAACGGCAGCAGAAATGAACGGTACGGAAGAATCGATTTTTTGGCATAGGTAGAGAGTATACAGATTCCACGGGTGAACGCTGATAAACTAAAATGAGTTAATCGATAATGACTCTACACCAAAAATTATTTTTTAGCACTTGTTTTGGCATCCCGATTTATTACATTAAATTATCTTAAAAATAACAGAAAATGTGCTACTCTCAAATACTGATATAGCATTTGTATAATATACATGCTAAAGTAATAAAAGAGCGATATTGCAAACACTTTCCAACTTTATTTTATAAGAAAGTGTAATATTATCACGCATTCATGTAACAGCACCAGTGGTTATGTGGATAGCGTGGTCGTGGTAAACAGCTTTGCATTCCAGCCAGCCTTGGTTCGATCCCCATGGACATCGATTGGACTTTTTGTTGGTACAATCCCAAGCTGTCGTTCATTCTGAGGGAAAAAGATGTTTAAAGGATGCTTTTATTTTGTTCATTTCACCCTTCAGCACACAAAAGAACATTTTTTATGCCGAAGATGAAATGTTTTCTGCCAACGCTAGTTTGGGTGTAGCTAAAGTGAAACAAACAAGTCACAATCGGTACTTTCACACCAGTTCCGTTTCGTCGCTTTTACACTCTCAAAACGGGTTTCTCATGTTGGTTTTGAGTTCATTGAATAGGTGAAATGGGACTAGATCGAAAAAATCGGACGGGTGTTGAATACTCATATTGGTTTCGACTTACAGTTTACAACTATATGAGGGTTGACTGAAAATGTATACATGTTTGCTTGCATTTCTAGCTGTATGTGAAAGTACTTCCCAATTGAACGCTTCAATCGTTTTCTTCGCCGATGGAGTATTATCATCTTGATATGATATAACCATTTTGGAACGATAGTACCGTCGAATATTTGCAGAACGTCTCTGACAGCGCTGCGATGTTCAAATTTCTGGCTCTCGATATATACGAAAGAATGCCGGTCATCACACGAAAGTTGAGCGACTTGAAGTTCCATATCCCAAGTTTTCCATGTCTATTCGTATCCGAGATTTCGGATTCAAACACTGTGACTTTTGAAATATTGCAGCCATGAGTGAAATATTTCACACAAACAGACGTGGGTATCTGTACTCATAGACAATTTTTATTTTGACATTCCATAAGCAGTGGGCGAACGAATCTTGTACAGTCATAATAAAATCCGTTCGACCATCGAAAGGTATTCAAAAGGTGACAAAAATATTGAAGGTGAAAGGTGAAGAAGATGCTGCCTAGGAATTCGAACCTCTTTGGATCGAACTGTGGATCGGAAAATAGGAGTGTCGCCAGGATTTGTCCAAAAATCAAAGATAGCTTCTGGATTGAAGTCATACAAAGCCAGAAAAACGCGCCTAACTTCAAATATAAACAAAATTCGATTGTCGCGATCAAATAGTCGAAAATTCTTTTGCGATTATTTGACGAAGATTTCATGTGTTGTTATGGACGATGAATATCACATTTTGGCAGATTTTAAACAATTTTTAGGACTGGTTTTTCATACTGCGATGAGCAGAAATAAAATGACGGAAAGTTTATGAATTCTCCAAAAAAATCTATTACTTGGTGAGCAATCTGCCCGTGTACCGGGAAGAGTCAATCTTCTATCCCCACGAGCACAATCAATCACGATGAAAATCCCTTGTTTTGCCCGATCTGGCATAACGTCTATATGCTGAAACCAAGGCGCCTAGAAGTATATCCTAAGGTGAGGCCGTTTCGTTACTAAGTTGGTTATAGGAGCGGTATATGAAAACAGTACGGAAGATAGCAGAAGAGGAATTATTTGCTTGTAGCGTGAAAGAGACAGACTGATCACTGATATTGTGTTTTGTTTACAAATAAAACACAGTAGACTTCCAAGATGGCTGAAGAGTGGTTTTAGGAAGTTGGCCCACTTGAGGCGCCTTTTCTGAAACCGTGATGGTGTGTGGCTTCCCGATCAGAATATTTACCCAGTACTACGTATGTTATATGGAGCGTGTAAACGAATAGGATGGTGAACGTCAAAAGAGGATTTGTTTTAAAACGTAGTTTCAGTCATATGAGCTACTGATAGCAGGATATCACATTGGCCACCCTGCAAGATATCAGTAATTATGTTTGTTTACTTATGTTTTCTTCTGTTGGTCATATTGCGGAAGAGAAGACCGGAAGGTACTTGAGGTAAGAAACATATATTTGTTTTGATTTCTTGGCGCGGAGTGAGATAGAAGCAGAAATTTTATTTTGTTATTTTGTTCAAGTCCTTCGCGCTCTTCTCAATAGAACCCCTTTCTATTAATATTTCCGGTCTCGACGAGCCATCTGTCATCCTTGGTGGATATTTTTTGACGTAGAACTACGTCTTTCAGGAAGGGTGCCAAATCAGAAAGCAGGTCACGTTTTTATGAAATAAAGTTAACGTTAACAACTATTTTCACAACTAACGGATTCTTGTATACCAATCGAATCGGAAATCCCCTAAGATTTGTTTGATATGCTATACATTACAATGTCCCAATCCCTAAACGGTGTAAATTAATGAAAACTGGAAGCATTTTAATTTCCCTATACATTTGTTCTGCCGATTTGTGTGCTTCCCTACCCGTACCGTTAGTAACGAGCAACTAATACAACTAAAATCTCTTTCCGACCGTTCCCAACTTATTTGGTACCGTTTCCAACTTATTTGGTATAAATAAGCCATCTGCGATTTGCACCCACACTACTTCTCGTTTGGCTGTCATCGGAGCAACATTGTTTCCGGAAAGCGTCGAGCGGGAGTGGATTGTCATTCTCAAGACAGGTGGAGGAGGAGTATGGAGTACAGTATTTTCCACAAGGGCCCTTCTTAGGGCTAGAGGTGAAAAACAAAAATGAAATGACATGAAACCACAGTTGCGAGCGAGCTAGCAAGATATTATTCATGCCTAAAGCTGATTTCACACACATATACACACACAGATCGATACAAAAAGAGGAAGCCCTCTGTAGCAAAGTGTGTTACAACAAAGAAGGTGCATACGGGAACTTTTGTGCTAGTGCGGATAAGGAAGAGTGTCCAAAATTTTGGAGTATAAATACACACTGCATTAATTTGGATACAACGTATCCTTCATGGAAGTATGATTTCAAATTCCAGCAAGGAAACCTTACTGTTGCACGTTGTGGGGTTCGATCACATCTCAAGCGGAATATAGGAGCAAAAGTGTTTATAAGTTGTGAACGATATCTGAGTGGGAAGGAGAAACTATGATGCGAGTTGACAGTACAGTGCAATCTAAAGTGAGGAAAGTGCTAATAGCTTTCGACGATTCTGAGTCGCATGCATGAGTCGAGTCTACTGAAGTAATAACAAAATAAATAGTCAAAAAGTTATTCCAAAATTTCGATGGATTCTAAGATATTATCAAATGGATTGAATAATATAATTCCGTCGAAAACTGCGGTCGTGTCCTACATACAACCCATTACAATTGTTTTGTTACTGTCGTGCGAAACCAAATATCACGCCCAAAATTCCTGAACAATTATTTTCTTGGTGAGCCGATGATAGCCTCGTTTGATGATTCCCCACACAATTGTATAGTTCAGAAACTTAATGGAATGGCATCAGTTTGATGTAATGATTGCAATGCCAGAGACATCAGCGAGTAAGTGATTTGGTCGCGTACACAGTTCAATCCGAAACGAAGACATGTGATCACGCAAGACAATGAAGAACAAACGATGTTCATTACTCCGTATCTAGAACGACACTAAAAGTTTGCCTCAGCGAGATCCAATATTGATATTCTAAGCAAATATTTCCTTTCGTTCTTTCTCTTCTCTTCTTTGTTCACGGAGATTTTTAATCCTTTCTTTGATCGCCGATAAGTTGCTCGTTATTGACGGCATAGGTAAGGAAGCTCACAAATGACAAATATATTGGAAATATAAATGCTTCTAGTTTTCATCAATTTAAACCGTGTAAATCAATAGATTGTAATATATCGCACAAAAAACAAATCTTAGGGAATTTCCAATTCGTTTGGTATGTAAATCGTCAAAATCCTTTCGCTAAGAAATAGTTATTAACGTAAACTTTATTTCATAAAAACGTGACTTGTTTTCTGATTTGGCACTCTTAATGAAAGACGTAGTTTTACGTCAAAAAATCGAGCCGGGTTATACGTGGGACCGAAATGGAATGAAAAGTGAAGCCGGCGAAAGACCATGGCCAACAATGTAAAAAGAAAGTTGAGCCGATGATAGACCATGGCTAACAATGTCTTATCGATTGAGTTGGGAAAAGCCAATAAACAAAAAAACTTGAGCCGGTAGGAGACCATGGTCGACGTTTAGGCAGGTTGAGTCGGGAAAAAAACCAAGACCAACACTCCGTGAAGTTTCAATTGTAAAATGTTCAGTCTCTGAGTAGAATAGTAGAGGCTGGGTCGATGAAAATCTTGGCCAACAATGAAGCCGGGATAAGTCAAGGTCATTGAGTGAAACAGCTGTGATGCCATGTTAACAGCTGATTTTACGTATTAAAACAACAGAAGATGAATGCACTCTAGTCATTTGCTGGCTGCTTCGATTGGATCCAAACAAACAGAATTGAAAATGAAGCGTAAACATGAACAAAGATACGGGTATTTGGTTTATTTCTGTTGCTATAAAATAGGATGCCATAAATTATGCATAACAGATACATCTAGTTCGAGCGATGTTACGAGAAAAACCAATTTCAAAGAAAAAAAAGATAATTTTAATATAGTTTTGATAGTAATGTATAAGTTTTATTTTTCGGCACGGAAATGAATGGAGCCAAAAGTAATCTTATAACATGTTCAAGAATATATATTTCTAAGAAGACTATTGTGTATATTTTGATTGGTAGAGGAACAAGAGAAAAGCGAATATTTTGACGAGCCCGTTAGGGTGTGGCATGCAGATTAACACAAACAAAAAAAATAGAATTTAAGTTGAAACGGTTGAAACTCAGGACTCAAATAATCGTGAACAAATATCGAATCGACGAACGACAAGAATAATTGGAAGACCATAAACTTAAACAAAATAATTGAAAAAAAAATCCTCAGTTGACTTCACAAACATAAAGTTTTGTTTACTTTGTGAAAGGGAACGAATAGGATAGTGAACGTCAAAAGAAGGTTTGTTTTGGAAAGCAGTTGTTGTAGGTCATATGAGCTATAGATAGCAGGATATCACAATGTAGTCGGAAGCCAATAAGGTCCATGTTGTATCAAAACTTGCCAAACTTTTCAATTGTCCCGGGTTACGTTAAATCAAAAAATATTGGCCTCCTATGAGGCGATCGCTTTCTGGGAAAAATCAGATTAAAAATTTCAAACACTTTCCAAAAATCTGGACCAAATAAGTCTGTTACATCACTGAGGTGTCTGTACAACTTCTTGTGAATGTAGTGAAGGGAAAATTTCGCGATTGATGAATGATGATGCTTTGTACGCGTGAATTTGTAAACCATACCCATCCTTATGAAATTACTTCGGAACTTTTGAGCGTCTTGATTGATTTATTACAAGTTTTGTTTACTGTTTCGAATTTAGTTGTAATTTTTTCTGTGCTTTTTCGTTTTTCCGGTATGGTGCTCTTTTGCAGGTACATGGGGTACAGATGGTACACTTTGTCCAGTCGTTTACTAGTTAAAGCTAAAAGTGTATTGGGAATAGATGTTTATTTTATTCGTATTTGTTGTTGAACAAGCTTATGGTGTATTCCAATCAACACACGATTAATCTAAAGCATAGTTCATCTTAAATCTGGGCGCATCAAAACGGGTCTATCTCGGAGCTATGTGAACGAAATAAAAATGTTATGTACTCAAAATGTTGGTCTTTTATTGAACTTTAAAGGAAAAATAACAAAAAAATTATTCCGATGTGGTTTTGATGAAATCTCGAACTTTTCGTCGAATACCACTCATCATAGTTTGGACACCCTGTTCGCTGACCTCAGCGGCCATTTTGTTACACCATCTCTTCATCTCTGTTGCATCCCGAGTCGTCCTACCATTCTTCTTCATTTTCGGCTTGACAATTGCCGAATATTTTTTGATAGGGCGGAATTGAGGGCAGTTGGGTGGGTTGATGTCCTTTTCGACAAAATCCACCCCGTTGTCTCGATACCACTGTAGTACCTCTTTGCTGTAGTGACAGCTTGCCAAATCTGGCCAAAACTTTACTGGTCCTTTGTGAGATCTAATGTACGGAAGAATACGTTTTCACAGGCACTCCTCGTTGTACATTTTGGAGTCCATGGTCTTGTTTGTCACAAAAACCGGGGTTTTTCGTCCGCAGCTGCAAAAACCTTGCCAAATCAAACACCTTCTTGCAAACTTCTCAGCAAAAACGAATTTGAACTTGCCGGGGACATCACCCCGACCAGTGGCTTTATAACATTTTTGGCCTGGAAGCTGCCCAAAATCCATCTTCACGTACGTTTCGTCATCCACGAGGATGCATCCGTCGTACTTCGTTAGAACCTTGTTGTATAACTTCCGGGCACGTCCTTCGGCTACTACATTCTGCTTCAATGTCCGGTTTGGTTGCTTACTGACCCGATAAGATCGTATTCCTTCGCGCAGACGAATCCTTCTGACGGTGCACCGGTCGGCATTGAATTTCTTGGCGATGTCATAGTCCGACTGCCCTGGGTTTGCCTTGATCGTTCTCAACACCTTCAAATGCAGTTTCCGATCCTTAGTTCCACTATGACGCTTGGTATGAACATGCCGATCGATAGTATGCATCTCACGGAAACGTTTGAGAATGCTGCACACGGTCGATTTGGCCATTTTCAACGATTTCGCGATTTTTGAACCTGACCACGTCGGGTTTTTGACGTGGGTGTCCAAAATTAATTTTCGTTTCGTGGCTTCCATCACGTGTAACTTTTCTGAAACAAAACGAATCATAATGAAATTTTCAGCACTGATAGAGGAAACATTCCAAAACAAAGTGCTGTCAGAACATTCTAGATCCGACCACTAGGAGCGTTGTGGTGTTATATACAGTGCGTCCAGATTTAAGATGAACTATGCTTTAGCACAAAAAGGAACTCGTAACATATGCGTTTTTTTAAATTAATGACGATTCTCTGCGTCGACGAATCCAATCGTTCCTTTTTGTTTTTGTATTTTAAATAGAGGTACGAACCATCTACGGCGAAGTGTAGATGACCTACAAAACACAAATGGATCTCGATTCATATCTAGTGTGTAAAAAATTCAACATCGTAAGAACAATTTGAACTTTATTCTTATTTCTGTATGCTTCAATTGACAGTCAAAGACTCAAAGCCATCTTGCGTTCTGAAACTGTCGGTTCAAGGATTGTTGAGTATTCCGCTTCCGTGTTGAATAAACAAAAATTAACGTTTTTGTACTGCCTAAATAATCTCTACAGCCGTGTTGAATGTTCCCTTCCATACGTTAATAATTTGACAAAACCAAAACTGACAGGGAAGAGTACAAACTGTTGAAAAGACAAGCCGCGGCATATGTCTGTACATCCGGATCCAAAGCTCTAGCATCAACGCATGAAATCGGCGAAATGGTGACACCGTGATGTCAGCAATCTCAACAAAGAAAAGCTAAACAAATCGAACATAATAGAGCGGCATAATATTGCCACCCCCTCTCTGCTGCTATTTTGTTTACATGCTTCAGTTGCTTAATGCCGTAACACCATCAAGTGAAGTGTGTTTGAATCGAGCAGCTTACGGGCGTGTTGTCGGGTTTTTTTTCTCGCCTCCCAGCATCTTGGGGAAAAGATCTTCAGAGAACTGAACGAAGACACAATCGCACAACAGAAAAGCAGGCAAATGGCACTCGAATAAGAGCACGCTTCTTAGTTATTTATTTGAAATATTTGATGGTGCAAGAAGAAGTGCTTATTGATTTTCCTTTCCGAGTTTTTTTCCCATAGTTGATGGGTTTTTATGCCACGCAGTGGCAATGAGTATTCTATTGGTATGCAATAAATCGAAACTCGAACCTCTGAAGCTTTTGAAGAGTGTCATTTTAATTTCAATTCATTAGCATACGACACCTGAAAATTGTTAGGGTTATTCGTGTTCAGAAAGGCATAAAAAAGTTTTTTTTTCAGAACCAAAACTGAACACTTAAATCAAAAACAATGACTTTCCCGTACGTATCAACCGAGAAAATCTCTTTTAAGTAGGATGACCGTAAATTTCAATCATCGCTCGCCTCTGCTGTTTGCAGTAAATTTTAATTAATTGGAATATAATTCCATTAGCTTTCATTAGCTCAAACTTACCCACCCAACCGGAACGGATTTACGGAGAATAAAGCAGTTATCATAATGCGAAACACCATCTCATCGTGGGTTGACTTTTTCTTTCCCCGTTGGATCTTTATCGTCGTAATTTGCGAAGAGGGTTGTTTTTTTTTTCTCGCGTGAGGTACCTTACTTTCACTCTAGCCCACTCGTTTCCTTCTCGAAGGCTAATTTTGCAGCCTCTTTTTTCCCGATTCATCCCTTACTACAAATATCCCGAAACCGACGATGCAGTAAGCAGATGCCACCCACCCACTTCAGCGCTGAACCGCTGCAGAACGATAAAAGTGTAATAAAAGATAATAAAAAACAATCTTTTGTTGAGCGGGGGGAAAATCCGCCTTTATTAGATAGAAGGGAAATAAATTATAATAACGCACGCTCAAGATCACCGTGTAGCCTCAAGTGTTGTTGTGCAGCCGCCATTCTCCGCTTCCAGAGCGGGGACACATCCGTGGGATGCGTTTAATGGGTAAAGGAAAGGAACGACACAAACGGAGACACAGAGCATGGAACGGTTGGTCGGGTTTACGGGGAAAAAGGGGGAATTTAAAATTTATTCATGTGCCGTTGTCAATTGGCCTATAACGGGGAACGAATAAGTATTTTTAAAGTTTGGGAAATATAAATTGAAGTAGTATAGTCGATTTTTACAACAATTAAGAGTTGCTGGTCCTTGGTCCTTCCTCCTTCCTAGTCTTGACATTTCTCTTTGACATTCATACACAATATTTTGCGTAATTATCTTTTTTCTAGCTTTGTGAAAAATGGAAAACGATAAGGTGCGGTCCCGATAAGTGCTTTCGCACTACTTTGATTTTATAAATAAGAAGGGTTGTGTCCCAGACACGATGGCATTGCTGGCGAATTTTTTTTTACTCAATTCGATAATGTTTATCTCTTCGGATTTTATTTTAGAACTGAACGAAATTTGAGAATGAACCCTTTATTTTGATTTCTGGCAATCCAGGAAAAAATCCGATGGTTTACGTGGTTTTGTAGAAATATCTGAGGATAGTTGATTAGACCGTTTTCCCCTAAGCGAGATCAATACAGTGTGGTTTCAGTGCAAATAGTAGGGAATTCATAGATAAATAGTTGAGTGAAAAAAAGCCTACGCTTTTTGAGCATTTAAAGAACACAATTTATTAATGACTTTTAACAATTGAACATTTACTGCAGGTATTCTAATTTAAAGGAGGCAGTTTCACTACACGCATTCTGAAAACTTTGGTGGATGTCGACGCTGTATTTACGTAATCCGGAGCAGAAACTCAACGGTACGCTCGTCCAATAACTCTTGAAATAAAAGCAAATAAAATTCCGTTTGCGTACTAAATTGTAACTATACAGCCATTCCATGCCAAACCGATATAGTGGTTCTCAGATTTTCGTCAAAAGTGGTTTTTTGTGGTAGTTTTGTTCTTTATCGTAAATTGTGAAACCCGTATTTTTTTATTTTTTTGTTAGGGTGATCATTTCCATTTTAGGGTGGCCCAAAAAAAAAAACATTTTTTCGCATGACTTTTTCCAAAAACTCATAACTTTTGAACCACTAGACCGATTCAGATGATCGACATTCGTAGATTATCTTTAGTTCTCAATCAGTTCAAATAACCCATTCGGGGTGGTTTCGACCAAGTTGCGCCATGTTGTAGTGTGTATCTCGTTCTACAAAGAGGATACTGCTCGTTTAAGTTCTTCAAACCACTCATATTGCTTGTAAACTGCATGTACTATTCATACCATCACTCCTCATATGTTATTGATAGGGTTTTGATCTGGTAAACAAGCTGACCAGTCCAGAATCAGAAGTCCCTATTCATTAAACCAGGCCATGACTTTCCGGATATTATTAATTGATGCCAAATTACCCAATTGCTATGGGATGCTATGGGATAGTATGACGGGACAGCAAGCGTTTCTTCTTGAGATTTGACTGAACTGAAAGATTTGCTGTGACTTCTTACAAACATGTCCGAAGAAACTTTTGAATAGACGAAGCTAAGTGAAATACCGATATCACAAAGAGGTGATTTCATATCAGCAAATTAAATCAGTTCGTTTTTATTTGTAAAACTGGTTATATATTAATTAATTATCAACTAGATAATCGACCAACTCAAACCTATGTAGGGGAATGAGGCGGGACCTTCATTATTATATTATTATTATTAAAATTAAAAAAAATTGTCATGACGTTTTCGATACAAAAACAGAGGTAAATGAAGTATTTCATTGCCCTGCTGACTGTGCATTCGTGCTGATGAAAAGTTATCTGAACCTTTCGAATATATATTTTCTTCAAACCATCAAACTGCCGCCTACAAAGTTACGAGTTGAAAAATTTTATGACACGTTCCGTAAGGCCCTCCAGTAGGAAGAAATTCTATTCAAGTTGGACTTCTTTTTATCAGAGAAGTTCTCCTGAGATAGTGAAACACATGCGATTATTTTCCACATTAGTTTTTGAGCAAGCAGTTTTGGAGATGGGATTTTTATGGACTGGGGAGAATTTTCTCTAAAAGGCCTGGTTTAGGTAGCTTACCATCAACACGGATGAACAGTCAGAAGTGCAACGAAGTACGTCAGAATCATTTACTGCTGTTTCTAACACCAAAAACAATGTGATAATTGGGTAATTTGGCATCAATTCATAAAATTCGGAAAGTCATGGCATGGTTTGATGAATAGGCGCTTCAGATTCTGGACTGGTCACCTTGTTTACCAGATCAAAACCCTATCAAGAACTTATGAGGAGTGATCCTACGAATAGTAGATGCAGCTTACAAGCAATATACAGTGACTCAAATCAGTTTTTTCATCAAGTGGTTTTTAAGATCGTTATTTTCAGAAATTTAATGGTTTCTGAATTTCCTACACGGATAACTTCCTCAGTTTTTTGCTGGGATTGATGTCGAAAGATTGTGGAGGAATATAAATAACTTTTGAGTAATTGTAATGTAACCATGTACGATCTTTATATGTCTTGAGTTCTGGGTTATTGTCTTGGCAAAACTTGAATCCTCGATTCCATCACATTTTGTTGACACTTTGCTTCATATTCCCCTTCAGGATGTTCAAGTAAACATTCGAGGATTCAAGTTTTGCCAAGGCAATGACCCAGAGCTCAAGACATATAAAGTTCGCACATGGCTACATTACAATTACTCAAAAGTTATCCACAATCTTCTGACATCAATCCCAGTAAAAAAAACTGAAGAATTTATCTGTGTAGGAAATTTGGAAACCACTAAATTTCTTAAAATAATGATTTTAAAACAACTTGATGAAAAAACTGATAAATATTCCTTCCGAATACACCAAAAAACTCGTAAGCCAAAGACAGCTGATGAAAAAACTGATAAATATTCCTTCCGAATACACCAAAAAACTCGTAAGCCAAAGACAGCTGAATATAGTTGCATTGAACAAGGGATACCATACTAATTATGGAATTCGGAAATTGGCCAACGTCTTCGAAATCGAGTAGAGATTTCAACCAGAGTACGATTATGAGTTTGAGTCATACATTAGCACATACATTCGCCATTTTCAGAGATATAAAAACCATTATTCTAAAAACAGATAGCAAACCTTCTAACTCTCATATGACACTATAACTTTATCTAAATAGAATGTCTCGAAAGCTTGTTTTCGACTTTCAAAAAAAGGGAAAAGAGATCTGCATTGTGGAGTACGATTACGGATTTGAGTCACTGTAAGTGATTTGAAGAGCTTAAACGAACAGTATCCTCTGCGTAGAACGAGATACGCACTACAACATCCTCAACGGCTTCTTGTGGTCGGAATTAATTTCCCTTGAAAGAGATCCTTTTATCTTCCCACGCTAATATTTTGTTAATACCGAGTACCGAGTATTTTTGATAGGACTTCAGTATACTTTCGTGAGAAAGTTCACTAGACATTAAAAATCGTTCAGAGAAATGTAAACTATCACAACGTTGGATAAAGTATTTAGTATGATTTCTTGCTGTGGTGGCTAAGAACAGACAAATAACCACAAATGGTTAATATAACTGGACTTGAAAAAAGTTGCGTCACTTTCTCATGTTTGAGATAAGCGCAGCTGTCATCCATAGTGAAGAAAGTTTTGCTGCTGGCAAGCGAAACCAAACCACATACGAAATTTCAGAACGACATTTACTTTCTTGGTGACGAAATACGAAAAACGAAACAAACTCGTTCTGTTAATCTCAATAACCTTGAAAAGAGTAGCTTCATTATGATCAATATTAGCGCCAATGCACACTGCAGCACGACATTCACGGTGGTCTAGCTTGGTATTCCCCAAATAATCATTTGGCGCACAACCTTAACGGCTGCTTCGCCGTAGTCAGTTCAATGCATTACTGCAATGTCAAAGGCACCAATGAAGCTCTTATGACGACGGAAAACAAACGATCTTAACTGCTGGGAGTAATGAAAAAGACAAAATATTTGCCTCAGCAAAGATTCATTACTCAGACCCTGGCGCAAATATTTCCTACTCGCTATCTCCCGTCTTTGTTTATATTTATAATCGAGACTGCATAATTTGCACCTCCAAACAATCGTCCATCACAGCATCAAAAAATTAGGCGATTATTGCATCGCAACAGGGTCAATGCACACGGGGGCAGATACAAACGGGGTTTCGGCGTAGCGAAGATGTATCATTTTTACGTACGGGTTATGAACCATGCACGTACTCAAACAAAGCCATATATCGATGACTTGAAGCAACTAAATATGCACACACTTATCTCCGCTTTGCGCTCTTCTCAACAGAAGCCCTTCACACTACTATTTCCGGCCTCGATTAGCTGAGCTGTCATCCATGGTGGAGATAGTTTTACTACTGTCACACGAAACCAAATCACATACAAAATTCCTGAACAATTATTCTTGGTGAGCCGATGATAGCTTAGTTTGATGATTCTCCACATAATTGTGTAGTTCAGAATCTTAATGGAATGGTGTCAGATTGATGTAAGAGACATCAGTGAGTAAGTAATTTGGACGTCTCCACAGCTAAATCCGAAACGAAGACATGTTATGACACAAAACATAGAAGAACAAGCGATACTCATTGCTTCGTATCTAGAACGATACTGAGAGTTTGCCTCAGCGAGACCCAATATTTATTGCTCTAGGCAAATATTCCCCTTCGTTCATCTTCCTCTTCTTTTATTTGTTCACGGAGACCCTTCGCTGAACCCTGATTAGTTGCTCGTTATTGATGGCATGGGCAGGGAAGCTAACAAATAAGCAGAACTAATGGGAAAATGGAAATGCTTCTAGTTTACACCAATTTCAACCGTTTAACGGGTGTTAAATAAAAAATGAGAATTTTTTCAATACCTTTCAGTAACTCAAATAAAGAGCGTAAAATTTTCTTTCTCTAAGAAAATTGCTCTTTGGGCTCCCTAGAAACAGTAGGCGTGTTTGGTTTTGCTAGTTTGAATTTAGTCAAAGCAAAGATGGCGTCGAAACAGCACGTGCTCCGCGAACGCATTGTACGGTTCTACGAAACGCATTTCCAGCAAGGAAAAAAGTTCACGGTGGCACATTTTAAGGAAGAAAATGTACCTGTCATTACGGTATATTGTATCCTGGGTTCCCTGAACGTAGAGTAGAAGGTCGGAAGTGGTCGTCCGGTGACGATAATGACGAAGCGGAGGAAGACATCGTTAAAGAAGCTGTTTGACAACAAGGACGCAACCAGCCTGCGTGACGCCGGTCGGACATATGGCTGCTCCCACGTATTGATCCATCGGACCCTTAAGATGGAAGAAATCGTCTGCAGGAAGAAGACGAGGTCGCTGGAGTACACGGAGGAGCAGATTGAGACGGTTAAATCACAGTGTCGGTGGATGACCAAAAAATACCGCGGGACGTCTTTCGTTCTGGACGACGAAAGCTATTTTCCGCTGTCCAAAACGCATATTCCAGGAAATGATAATTACTACTCCAGCGCCAAGTCATCCACACCGCCTGAAGTGAAATACATGTTCAAGCACAAGTTTGAAAAAAAGGTTATGTTGTACATCGCCATTTCCGACCGGGGCAGTTCAAAGCCTTGGTTTAAGCCGAGCGGTCTGGCAATCAACCAACAAATCTATCGAGAAGAGTGCCTCGATAAAATCCTGCTGCCGTTCCTGAACGAGCATCACGCGGATGGGAAGTACGTCTTCTGGCCGGACAAGGCGTCTTCCCATTACGCCAAGAAGACGCTGGCATATCTTGAGGAGAAAAAGATACCGTTTGTGCCGAAAGATCGTAGCCCAACAAACTTGCCCCCGTGCCGCCCAATAGAGGATTTCTTTGGCTCACTCAGTGCCCTAGTGTATAAAAACAATTGGAGGGCCAAGGACACGAAGCAACTGACTACAAGAATCCGCAATTGTATCCGGAAAATGGACGTAAGTGCCGTACAACGTTCTTGTGAGAGCATCGCGACAAAGTTGCGTCGAACAGCAGACCACGGCCCTTACTCAAACATTCACTAACATTTTTTTGAAGAAAATATATTATGTTATTAATAAAAAATATTGAAATCGATGAAAAAAATATTTTTTTTTTATATGTGATTGAAAAAATTCTCATTTTTTTATTTAACACCCGTTACACACCAGGAGATTGTAATATAGGAGAAGTGTGTAATACGCACCCCCTGAGCGAGAATGGATTTATCTCGACCGTGCTCTTAAAATTTAAGGTAACAACTACATCAGTACGTAGATTAGTTAACCCTTAGCCATCTGTAATCGTTCTGTATTTTAGATATTGAAAAACAAAAGTGCTACGAATATTATATTGTAAGGCTCCCAAATTCTAAATTTCCAATCATACGGTGTTAAATGACCCAGCAGAAGTATAATATGCCCACGAGTTGTTTCTCTCAGAGACTTTATAGTAGCTCAGAGAAAAAGCTTGTATGAATGAGAAATTCCATCAATCTATTCCCTTCATGCCCATCAGCGAAGAGAAGAAACGTTTCTCCGGTGAGCGCGTTCTCCCAATATTCGTGCATTAATTCTCCAGTCCACGCTCTTGTTTTCCTGCATTCTCTGAGCACATAATATAGATGACAGATGTGAAATCATGTTTTCGTTTTGAAGACATTTAATTTTGTGAAAACATACAGAGGTCAGTTCAAAGTATAAGTAAAGTATGATTTATAAATATCGTGATGATTTGCTCATTATTGTTTATTATGATTCGTGCCATGCAGAGATATTTGGAAAAATCATCTGACATCCCTCACATACAAGCTATTTCTCTCGTGAGAATGTTATCCGGCCGAAAGCGAGCAAATTGTCCCGATCGAGTACGCCATACTGCCCGATGGTAAGCTGATGCGGAAAAATGTCAAATTGAGAAGGAAATGAATCCTTTATTACCATTTTCTTCATTTGAGATATTCGCTGGGAACTCGACTCATAAATATGGCCCACAGTCATCGCCTCTGAATCGGTTTCAAGCAACAAAAACCTTATAGAAATGATGTAGAAAGTTACATAGAAAATCGCTTCCAAAAAAATTATTTTTCTTATTTTTTTAGAGCATGTTACAAATGTAAAACTTGCATTGTAGGATTCTATCATTGACTAGCACGATTGCCTATATCCATTGCATTTCTATTCTTGCTGGCTTACGAGAAAATCATGCGGGTCAAATTGCCCGGCAGGCGCATTTTAGACATATCTCCTCTATATAGCATAAAAACAAATATTTTGGGGATTTTCCGAATCGTTTGGTATGTAAATCGTCAAAATCCGTTCGCGGCAAAAGTAGTTATTACCGTTAACTTTATTTCATAAAAACGTGACCTGTTTTCTGATTTGGAACCCTTAATGAAAGACGTAGTTCTACGTCAAAAGGATAATTTTGAAAAAGCTTCACAGTTGAGATTGTTCGACATCTCTGCAATGTTATGTATTCGACTGTTAAGATGTGACTGGCATATGAGCACAAAATTAAATCCATATGCTAAATAGAGCTGGCATTCGTTCTGTCAAATCTATGTAATACAACGTTATAGGAGATTTCAAGCTTATTGAAAAAAAAATTCCCTCCGATAAACGAAAGCATTGAATGTTGTCACACGTCACTTCTCTTCCAATATTCGATTTTTTTTCGATGTTTAATGTAAGACGTGACAGGCGAGCGCTTGTTTGCAATAAAAACACATCCGCCGGCAATTGACATGCTCCAGGCACCCGAAACTTTCGCTCTCTTTTCATCTGAAACATGTCAAATTGTTTTTGACTCTTAACCAGTTTCGGCACTATCGCTGGAGATTTTCCTTGTGCCTTCCGCTCAGGGGCGCTGTCCTTTGCCGGGGTTTCGTTTTGCATCGATACGCGCCCGTTCCGCCATTTTGCCCATGATTTATCGTAATAACATCAGCAACGGATAGCGTGTCAAGGAACGATTTTCCGTCTGTTTTCTCGCCCTGGGCAAGCAAATGGCCCCGTTCTTTGTTTTTGGATGGCTGTATATGATGGACGCGAAATGATAAAGTGACAACTGTGGAAATAACAATGTGACAATATAATTTGCAGCGGAGCTCAATCATCCTGCCAAGGAGCGAGCGCGCGCGGATCGCGTTGTCCGATCCCCCTGGGACCGATTTCTTGTAGCTGTCGGGAGGATACATGATTCATGAGAAATCAAATAGGTCGATGCTGTCTGATTTGTGGATCAGTGATTGACAGTCGAAAAATCGACTAACAACGAAATGCTTTCAATGTGTTCACTTCCAGAAGTGCGTCTAGTGAAGCTGTTTCGATTCGTGGATAAAACAATCATTATATCCGTCCAGAATTCATTCTATTCATGTTCTATTTGTATTCAATATATTCCGCTGCTTCCAATTTATCTCAAGTGAGAGAGTTTATCAAAAATATGTCAAATTCGAAGCCAGAGAAATTCATAACGACTGTTCGTTGGTTGGGATTCAAGGAGATGATTCACAACTCTGTTTGGCAGAATAAATCTTCAGACATATTCAATTGTCTTGTAAAATCCCATTTTGGAATATTTTTGTGGAACAGACTCTATCCGTCCAGAGTCTAAGGGATGAATAAAATCAAATATGTATACATTCTTTCACCGGCCACACAAGGAAGCCACATCTTACATGCATCCTGCCCGAATGAAATAGGATGCCCTGGGGGCTACAAGCAGTATCATCGCCATAAGACATGCCGGGTCGGAAGTGGGTATGAATTCCTTGCGTTTCTTATTCGCTCTCGTTTCGTATCAGCTGCTCTGCTGGGGAAAATGGGCAGCAGCCAAGCAGTCAATGCTTCACGTTCTGGGAAAAAACAGAGAAAGGAACCAGGAAAAAACACAAGTGCGACACAATGCGATGAACCACTTTGTCCTGGTTTCGAAAACATACATACACACACACAAGAAATGAAGTGCCACAAAGCTCCCCTGTGAGCCATTCTGTGGGGGCAGCAGCAGCAGTGGCTTCTCACGTGCGAAAAGTGACGCCTCTTTGACGGTTAGCACAGAGCTTTCCACTCGTTGACACTTTTTGTTTCTATGAGAATAAAGTGGAATGTTCTCAATAAATCACTATATGATACAGTAGAAGTGTCTTCTGTGGAAGCCAACATTTGCTGATTGCGAACAAAAAAAAAAAAAAAAAAAACTGGGAAATATTACAAGAATTTTAGCTAACATAGCATTGTCTGCTACAATTTGAAGCGCATACTTCAGTGAGACTCATCTGCAGGCCCGAATGTAGAGCATAAAACCATCTAGCAACAATTTTCAAAAGAAATCATGTACAAGGTGCGTTCCAGAGTTGATCGAAACATTTCCAAAGCAATATATTCCAGTGGGGCTATCCTTTGATGACTCTCTGAGGTGGAAAGATAAATTTATCAGAGACATTTCCGAAAACTTCAAATAGAGGTCGGGTTATTGATTCATAATTCACAGTGTGTTTGCTGCATTAGTGCAAAAATTAGTAATGAACAATGAGATAATATCAGTTTTGAATTGAACATATATTTTCTTTGTTTCACGGGAAAAGAAAAAAAAATATGATGGTGAGTCTTTGATTCCTTGGCAAAATTCACGAGATATAGATGAGATAGGTACAATACGACTCCAAGGGGCAAAATGTTTCTTCATTTTGTTTAAATCAACACGAATGAACTGTCTTGATAATTCATGGCAGAATTCTAAGTATGCATTACAAAAATGAATTAATTTGGAATGGTGATAAATAAAAACTACAAAATAAAACTCAATGGAACACATATTCCTTAAATCCTACGTTTTTGGGCCTTTTTCAAAAGCGCTTCAACGGCCTGCCGGATTGGCTGGAACCTTTGCCATGGCTGATGAAAAGATGAAGCTCTCCAGCTCTTTCGTGACCATGGCGATCAGCTGTTTCTCTGGCCACGTTCGGCCACATGATTGAAGTAGATCCTCCGTTTGAGGTATTCTCAAAATTGTTGTATCGGTCGCTGCTAGGAGGCGTTGGGATGATTGGCCTTCGGTACAACGTTTATCTTGAACCGATTAATCTTCTCGCCTATCTCTTGACACAATGAGCTGAGAAGAGGTCCGACCAGAAGACCACATCTTCCTTAGCATGATACTTCTTAATGAAGACGACAACTTCGGGTAGGCACTTCGTTCTGTATATCTCCCCGTTCATCGTAAACCCCTAAGGAAACAACAGCAGTTTGAACATTACCTTCGATATCATCGCTTACCTCTCCGATAGGGATGCAAAGTACCCGGTCACCTTCCATTATGACCACTACATCGAGCCTCGCCGGTAAGATGTTTTTCACCAACATCTTCGGAGCGGCTGAAGGGGTGGTTGGCCTCGACTGATGCTTTCTCGTAAGAATGTCCACTTTGACCATGTACTCCTTCACCGTTTAGCCGGTGGCTCCAACTAGCGATGTCTGGGAATCGTTCGATTGATCGATTAATCGAATATTGCTCACGAAAGTAACGAGTCGCTCATCTCGAGGGTACGCATGGTTTTTTGTAGTTTTGTTACAGTTTGCGATGAAGTGTTCCTCTCATTTACTCCAAACTTTGATCGATCTGCTAGAAAAAAACGGCCGAACGTATCAATATGAAACGTTCAAAGAACTTTAGGGGATACCTGCTATCATCAGAACTTACTGTAATATTTCCGAAATAACAGATGATTTTCTAAAACACTATAAAAATCGTGTTTGGCACTTTTTTGAAATCGATGGTGAAAATTCAAATAAATTTCTTTCGCCAAACCAACAAATTAGCTTTTTACAAATTTTTACATATTAAGGACCGCACGTTTTGAGGCAAACTTCAACGCTGCATTTGCTCGGACTCCACGAATGAGATCGTTTCCTTTGATGTGGATTAGACGAAGGCGGGCCATCGGTAGGCCTTGTTAGATTCTTGGTAAACCAAGGATTTAACCTTCAGGTGTAGAAAGCACGGGTTATTCCGTAATCCATCCGTAACAGACAGAACGTGAAACACGAGAAATCTCGTGAGCGGTCCGCAATGTGTTAAGTTGAGTTTTCAAAACTAGCTTTCGGTTAGCAATAATTAACATTTGAAAAACGAACGACGGTTTAATTATTTGGCTATTGTTTATACAGAAGTATTACAGTCGCGATTTAAAATATATGTATTTTATTAGCTTTTTTTTGTATTTTAGAGGCCGGATTTAAGAAAAACACAAAAAATCAGAAAAAAAATTCTCCATAGGTCACCCTTCTTCTTCTTCTTCTTCTTCTTCTTCTTCTTCTTCTTCTTCTTAAATGGCACTAACGTTTCTGAAGGAACTTCGCCGTCTCAACATAGTGTTACATACGTCATTTTTATTAACACATTACGGACCGCTCACGAGTTTTCTCATGTTTCGCGTTCCGTCTGTTACGGAAGGATCACGAAATGACCCGTTTCTTCTACACTTGATGGTTGAATCCTTGGTTTGCCAAGAATCTAACAAGACCTACCGATGACTCTCTTTCGTCTCATCCACACCGAAGGAAACGATCTCATTCGTGGAATCCGAACTTGCGGTCCTTAATATGTTAATACTTAGTTGAGATTTCTTCTCCAACATTTTCTTTTCCAAATAACACGCCTTGAATGCATTCTGAGTGGCGAGCTCTAGAATACGTGTGGCCACAGTGCAAGTCGGAGGAAATTTCTTTGACGATAAATTACGGGACGGGAATCGAACCCGAACCCCCGGCATGTCAGGTGTGACGCTAATCACTGGGCCACGGGAGAACATGGTCACCCATGGTTATGGTAATGGTAATCTTAGCGGTATAATATATAGTTTACATATGTAGTCTCGTGCCTACCAAGTTTTTTATGTATAATTTTATCAAAATCGGTCGAGGCGTTTCGGAGGAGTTCGGTAACAAACACCGTGACACGAGATTTTTATGTATATAGACTAGCTGACCCGGCAAACTTAGTCCCGCCTGAAATTTATTTTTTTTTTCAATACCTTCATACACTCCCGTTTTCTTGCTAAGCGAATGTTCATGGGTTCAATCGCAGAACTGTTCATTGATTGATTATATAATTGACCCTTTAAAATTACCTTTTACTTCAAAATTCCTAGTACATCAACCAAAACTCTTCAAAATACTATCAGATTATTTTCAGATAGAATTCTCGTTCGAGATTTCAACCACTTGCAAATAACATGTTTCTCCGTTACATGAAATAAATGTTTGATACAAAAAATGTGATTTTAAAGACAGCCCTAAATCGGACAATTTCTCCCTCTAGGTGTGCTCTTATCAACACACTCGGTGATCCATTTTCATTTATTTATAGACAGAAGAAGATATAGGAGTGCGTTTTATCACATTAAAATCCATTTCCACTTTCGAACAAAAATCAATTTCGTTGGCGCACACATCAAATGGGCTAACAACGCTTGTCACTATGTAGCTATAGAACATATGGGATTTGAAATTTACGAATTTTCCCATTTCCTTCCAGAGTTTTTCCGATTGAAATATGTGTAATATTTTCCGTTTCAGAGTGAGGGAAGGACCGTCAAATTACCATAGAAACAATTACTGCTCTCTAAAACCTTCACATGCCAAATTTGGCTCCATTTGCTTGATTAGTTTTCGAGTTATGCTGAAATTTTTGTTTCATTTGCATGGCAGCCCGTTCATGGGTCCAATCGCAGAACTATTCATTGGTTGGTTTTCTAATTCATCCTTTACAATTTCCTTTTGCTTCTACCAAAAGTCGTCATTATAAAATAAAATTATTTTAAGACACAATTCTCGTTCAAGATTTGAAAAATATATGCAAATAACATCATATGGAATATATGTTTGATGCAGAAAATATAATAAAATGAAGACATCTCAAATCGCACGATTCCTTCCTTTGCGCTTGCCAACACATTTGGTGATCCGTTTTTATTTAAATAGGTATAAGATACAGGAGTGCTTTGACATGTGAAAATTCATTTCCACTCATGAAAAAGATCAATTTCGTTAGCGCAAACACCAAACATTTCCCTTTAGAGTTTTCTGAAAATTTTCAATTGTCATGTTTGGTTGGAAAACGAGGACAGTCCGATAAGTACTTAGTACGAAAAAAAATTTTGGAAACGTGGCGATTTATTTCTCAACATAGTCTCCTTTTAGCTCGATACACTTGACCCAGCGATGCTCCAACTTCTCTAATCCATCTGAAAAATAAGTTTTCTCGAGGTCTGCATAGTAGGCCTCCGTGGTGGCGATGACCTCCTCATTCGACTCAAATTTCTGTCCGGCAAGTGACTTTTTCAAGTTTGAAAACAAAAAAAAAGTCGCGCGGGGCCAAATCTTGAGAATACGGTGGATGGGGCAGCAGTTCGTAGTGCAATTCGACCAATCTGGCCGTGGCGACGGTGGAATTTCTATTTTTTTCATTTCTCTAAAATCCACGGACGCACGGTCAAAATAAAACCCGAAGCCCGATTCGGCTGAAATTTTGACAGTAGCCGTTTACGAGAATGTACTACACGATAAGTAATCTCTCTTGCGATACCGACACCATCGCGCGATGAGGCTCAGTACTTATTGGACCGCCCTCGTATGCGTAATATTTTCATGGGAACAACCTCCTTCCAGAGGAGGGAGAGGTGTCAAACCATCATAGAACCATTTCTTGTACTTTAAAATCTTCACATTCCAATTTCGGAGGGAGAAGGAGGTGGAGTGTCGAATCACTATAGAAACATTTCTTGCTCTCTAAAACCTTCACTTGCCACTTGCCAAATAGAAGCCAATAAGCTAGTCTTTTATAAAAAAAATATTGAACTTGATTGGAATTGGATTTCATTTTTGAAATTATTGATTGTAGTCGTTTTTTATGGTTTCCAAGGGCGCCATATCTATATAAATAAAATTGATTTGGTGTCCGTTCCTCACGATTTAACTCAAAAACGGAGCAATGAATTAGAACAGTCAGTATCAGGATTGAAGCGTCCCAGTCTGCGTCAGGTTTATATGCTAAAAGAATTATGAAAACCATTCGGAAAGTTGTAAAATCGGAAAGTAATATTTTCGGCAAATTTTGCATATCTATATAAATAAAAATGGTTTGGTGTCCGTTCCTCACGAATTCGCTCAAGAACGGAGCAACGGATTTGAACAGTCAGTATCAGGATTGAAGTGTCTCAATCTGCGTCAGGTTTATATGCCAAAAAAATTATGAAAGCCATTCGGAAATTTGGAAAATTGGAAAGTCATTTTTCGGCAAATTTTGCATATCTATTTATATAAATAAAAATGATTTGGTGTCCGTTCCTCACGATTTAGCTCAAGAACAACGGCAAAGCAACGGATTTGAACAGTCAGTATCAGGATTGATGTGTCCTAGTCTGCGTCAGGTTTACATGCAAAAAATAAAAAATAAAAACCATTCGGAAAGGTGGAAAATTCGAAAGTCATTTTTTCTATATAAATTGGTATCCGTTTCTCACGATTTAACTTAAAAACGGAGCAACGGATTTGAACAGTCGGTATCAAGATTGAAGTGTCTCAGTCTGCGTCAGATGTATATGTCAAGAAAAAAAAATATATACTGCCAATATAGATCGCGCACAGAAAAATAATTTTCGGGAACGTGGGTGTTCGAAATTATTTAAATCAGAAAAACAATTGTGGGCGGGACAAAGTTTTCAGGGTCAGCTAGTTTTTATATTTTTTCTTGAAAGCTGAGGATTTTTACATACCATATCTCGATATCAGAGATTTTTTTCTTTTTTGAGGTATGATTTTTCAAAGTTAACCGATGGTTTGAAAAATTGTTGGTTCGAATCCAAAAATGACCTTTTGCAAAAATTCATAACATTTGCACTACTGAACCGATTTAGATGATCATTTCTGGGAAAAAGTTGAATTTTTAATTTTTCGGTCCACCCTAAAATGAAATAAAAAATATGGGTCTAATATTTAGCGAAAAGGATTAAAACTACCGCTTTTCACGAAAATCTGAGAACCATTATATCGATGGAATGGAATGGCTGTACAGGTAAACTTCGATATAACGTACCCTCGATATAACGTACACTTTTTCAATGGGATCCGGGCCATCTCAGATTTCAGTGAAACGTTGTGGGTGTAAAGACGTTAGTCATTTGAGCAACTTTACATGCTTGAAATCTCCAGAAAAGCTCCACTTTTTGGAAAGGGCCAAAGTTGATTTTCTTAATTTACAAAACATTTCTCCAAAGTTCCAAAACTTTTATACCTACCAAATTTTGGTAATAGAATGAAATGTAGGAAATTGTTTAAATTTTTATTTGAAAAATACATAAATTAAATTACACTAAAAAAATATGTCAAGGATTGAAATCAATTTTTCCCAAAAATTATTTTCTTTAACCCTCCTGTACTCGCGTGCAAAATCATAACACGTATACTCGCGCACGGTGTCACAGACCGAAAGTTGAACTATTCTGTAATGTTGTCATTGTGTATTTTGCAGGCTTTATTGGCATTTATTCGAAGTAGAGGGTATGATTGAATGAAAATACTTCAAAAAATATGTTTTCTTCGTCTTTATTGTGTTTTGACAGTCATCTAATTCAGCCTCCTCAAAACAGAGCAATTTTTGATACTCCAACACAAATAACGTTTAAGAATTCGGCTCCTTTAAACTTAAGTAACTGAGCCTGTAAAAATAAACGAATTAATAAAAAAAAAACACAAATAACGAAATTCGAATGTATCACTGTTATTAATTAAAAGTAAGCAACTGAATACAATTCATGGAAGTATAAAGAGTTATACAGTCACATAAAAACGTTTTAATCAATTGTGGTTTCATTGGAGTAAGAATCAGAACATAGCATAACTGCATGATCGAAATAAACTTATTTTTTACATTTCATGTAGTTGTTGCGTGTTTTCGGGTATTTTATCGAAGAGAAGAATGTATAACAACCTTCTAGATAATTACCAGATGAAAAAGGTTCTGGAATATAAAGTTTGCATATTTCTAATACTCTTTGTCTCTGTATTCTTGGTAAACTAAGAATTAAATCCTTTTTTTAGATGGGGCATAAAAAGATGATATAAAAGGGTTTCTAAGAACTTCCTTATCATTTTCTTGTTTTCTTGTCGATATTGTTCATTATAAAAAAATATCCCCGAAACTGTGATTGTTAAAAATTACCATAAGCCAACGAGTAGTTTATAGTTTACTGTTTACAATTCTTCCACAAGTGAAATCCTTTCACATGTGTGTATATTTATATTATATTTTATTTTGCGAATAACTATACGAAAGTCAAACATTTATATTTTGCTTTTAAACGTATGAATCTAACGACGAATATATCCACGAATAGTTAATATATGGATCCGTCCAATCCTGTTACAAAAGGGACTGCAATCAAATAAGAATAGTCCGGTAATGATCATATGCATTATATTCAATAATTAATCCGCGCCACTAACATTAATTTATACATTTCATTCAACAATATTATAGAATATGAAAAAAGTCACTTGTCCAAAAAAATTACTCCTATACTCGCGTCGGTGTGTCAGACCGAAAGTGTGAAAAAAGTGGCACACGTCCCATTTATAACAACACATGCGATACGCTAAACGATGACGAACGACGAATAACGAAGATAGAGAGAATCGCAAAGTCGTAGTGTTGATATTTTCTGAGAAATGAACGAATTATTGATTTCTCGGTCTGACAGACCAATGCGCGAGTACAGGAGTGTTAAATTCTTATAAAAGTTACCAAAAGTAACAGTACCCTTCTTCCAATGTATGGGAGACTTGTTGGTAGTTGTATAGAACATTCATATATTAATGTTCTTTTAAAACCCAAATTTTAATTTTCACAATAATTTTGATTTTTTTTCTTGGAAATGAGTTTGCTATTTTTTTAAATGAAAGCTTGAACAATTTCTTATATTCCATTGTCTGCCAAAATTATGTATTTATGTCATTTTAAGCTATTCTCGAAAAAAAAATAACTTAAAAAGTTACAGGAGGGTTGTGTCCGAGACACGACCGCATAGTTGACTTAGGATTCCGTTAGGTTATCTGTTGATTTTGGATATGTTCGCTAAACTCTTTGATAATGATTTGGTGGCCCTGAAAACGGCCGTTTTGTTTGGTTGTTGGGTATTGTTTATTCACTATACCAGTGTTTACATGAAGGACAGTAAACCGTCGTTGGATGGTGCGTATCAGATAAAAGATACCAAAGTGGAACGAGATATGATGAAAACCACCCTCCGTGACCTTAGACGAAATGCCTCCAGTGTTATGTATGGATGACATAAAGAAAAAACTCACCAATGTATGATAATTGCCAATACCGAACACAATTATCAATTTTTCTCATCAGTAAAAACATATTACTTTAATATAGAGAAAATATTTGAAATAGAAAAGGTAATTTTCTATTATAATTTTTTTTTCTGAGTGTTTATTCAATCTAATGCGAATTTTAATTGGACTAACAACACCTAATACTATATGTAGAAATCACATCACGCTTTTATTTATGAAAATTAAATTTTCATATATCAAGTCATTTTTAACACAACTGTGACAATATACAATTTTACACTTACACTTGTGCTGAATTTTCCACGATAAACGATCGGTCATTGATGTGAAATTTCTCGAAGCAACAAACATTAAAGTTCCAAATTCAAATTTTATTTGCTAGAATTAATCGTATCACTCACCTTACTTGCAATATAAAAATGCTCCCGACTTGCATATATTTGCAATGCTGATTTCCCCCAGACAGCTTGGTTTTGATGTCTCTGTTAGGGAACCGCCGCATGTGTCGTCAATTTCGACCAATCAGAAGTGGGTATTTCCGTTAGGATAGGGGTTGAGATTTTTGAATTGTTCGATAGTTAGTTTCATGTCATATATTATTTTTTTCAATATAAAAAATTGTTATGAAGTGCAGAAATCGGTTTATGCAAAAATTTCACCAATCCACCATGAAATGACTGAGCAATAGGCGTTTGAAATTGGACAATTTTCACGATGTGCTCGATTTTCGATTTTCAATTTGTACCCCAATATGTTCCCGAAAGACGTAATCCTACGTCAAAACTTCAAGACCTACAAAATTTTATTCATAGAATGTTATGTAGAAAATTGTTGAAATTTCCATGAAAAAAATACATAGATAAAATTACACTGAAAGGAAAATATTTCAAAGATTAAAAAAATTTTTCCTCAAATACGTATTTTTTGAATTCTTATAAAAGTTATCAAAAGTATCAATGCCCTACTTCCAATGTATGGGAGAGTTGTTGATAGTTGTATAGAATATTCATATATTAATGTTTTTGAGAAAAACAAATTTTAATTTGCAACACAATTTTAATTTTTTTTTGAAAATGAGTTTGCTAATTTTTTTATGAAAGTTTAAACAATTTCCAACAATATTGAATGTCTGACCATTCAATATGTAGTTCTTATAGTTTTAAAGTTGAAGTGTTTTTGAAATTTCCAGTCATTTTTAGCTTTTCTTGAAAAAAAAATTAACTTTAAAACTTTAAGACCTACAAAATTTTAGTCATAGAATGAAATATAGGAAATAATTCATCCTTTCATGAAAAATACCAAAAAATGTAATAATTTCGCCAAAAAAAAATTGTTTGAAAAAAAAATGAAATTATTTTTCTCAAAAAAATATTATTTTTAAATTCTGAACAAAAATTATATGAATAGTCTATACAACTACCAACAAGACTCCCATACATTGGAAAAAGGGCTCTGTTACAGGGAAAAACAGGTAAGCGGTCATTTTTCTTATCAATCTCAATCAACAGTATGAAGGGAAACATCATGAGAAATGTTGGCTTCACTTTCTAGTTGGATTTTGTCATCATTATTTAGTAACTCTACCCAAACAGCATCAAAATAAAGCAATATGAGCTATATTTCTGAGTTCTTTATTATACTTCGATATAACGTTCAATTCGATACAACGTACAATTTTGAAAGCGAAATGTACGTTATATCGAAGCTGTCCTGTATATAGATAAAATTAATTTCAGTTCAAAGCTTACTGTAAACAAAAACACGAGTTTGTTTTTATGAGTCCGAATCGTGACCGTCTCCGTAACACCGGGAATTTTTAATTTTAAGTTTTCCCGCTGACAATTTTTTGGTTCGTACTACTGTCAGTGGTTTAAATGACAATTTTGAGACCGATTTATCATTTTGTTCGTTCAAGGCGTCATTAAGAACAAGTTAACTTTTTTTTTTTGCTCGGCGATGTTTGGTGTGATGTTGTCCATTCAAAATTCCTTCCGGGAGGCCAAACGGTAAATAAAGAATATTAGCTTGAGTCGTTTGAGAGAGAAAATTCGTCGCAAACGGATATAGTGTATTGCTCATTTCTTTTGAATGATACATAATTCTGGGGATAGTGTACTTATTGTATCGACCTCTTGTGCTCAAATTCTCATAATGTTTTGAAAAATCTCGACGAATAATAGATGAACGCTAGGCTATCATAATGCGAAAGCATTAAACCACAAACAAGGCATCTTCTGAAACTCGAATGATTACTCTCGTTACAACATAAACCCCAAAACTTGGGTCTTGTCGCTACTTTTTCCACGAAGCGATCGCGATATTTCTCGGAATAAAGCCGGGGTCGGCGGAAAATTCGAATCAAATGAAGCGCACGGAGTCTGCCAGCCTGTCTGTCTGTCCAGATTTATCTATTCGTAGTGTAAATTTGTGTGACTTTTGCCCTACTCACGGGGGAGCGCCCTCTGTCGTACCTTTTGCCATCTTTCTTCGGCAGTTGTCTAAATTCCATTTGCTCGAGAGTCGAGAAGCACTACTTTATCAAGCAGACGTTTCGTCTGGCAGCGTTTGTGGTTGGTAGCGGTGGATGTGCTCAAACGGATACGCACAGCAGAGCAAGAGGAATGACACTCCACTTCCTGTTGCCCCGGGGATGTGTTTCGCCTATGATGGAAAGCAGTGTACACACAGAGAGAGAATAATCACCTGTGCCGGGAAGGATTCAACGAAATATGGACGATGACAACGTCAAGACAAAGTGCAAAGCCAGTGGAACATCATCTCTTTGTACTTTGGTGCACATAATTGGTTGTCCGGCCGGTGATGTTTACAATCCAACTTAGTGCTATTTTGAACACACATGCGTAGCAAACATGTCTCTGATTGTTTTATTGAAGCTTTCATGAAAATTATTTGGGTATGCTAGACAATTGTCGTCTGTGTTTAATGAAATGAAAGTTCTCTTTCCCGATGGAGCTCGATGGTATTTTGTTCACTCATATTTGAAAACAATGCATCATGCGCATCCATTTGGTTTCATTTTCCATGGTGAATAATTTTAAACCGAATACTAATTGTGTGTCAACGATGTAAAATTAAAAATGTGAAAAATTATCGACAGACTTGTACCGATCCACAGGAATGCGAAGAATACATTATCATCATTTCGAAATGCAATTAAAGCTTTTCGGATAATTGCTATCTATTCTTAGCCCAACAATGTTCATTTTCCCGTTCCCGATGTGGCATGGCCTTGCCAGGCGCAAAAAGAACGTGGTGTCTGTTCTGCTCTACACACTACATTTAACCAAATGAATGTGATTGCGTTGACTCGCTCTCCTAGCTTTCCGACGTGGTGTAATGTTATTCGAAAGCCGAAAGGCGCTTGAGGACGGATATCCAGACAAACAAACAGCTGCAGCTGTTTAGTGGGGGGTCCATTTGGGGCGGCGGAGTGAAATGAGCGAGACACTGCAGAAACATGGGAAGTCGGAGAGCACTTTTGTGATGCTACGCAGGTGGACGATATTTATAGGAATTTTATGGGATCATCCTAATACAGACGGATATTTATGGCTGCGAAGGGCTGTTGGACGCCGGCTCCTCGCGAGAGCATAAGCTGGAGGGATTCGAATTGGTGCTCCTGTTCTCTCAATCGAATCATGTCTGTGTTCATTCGAGGGGAATTCATTCGATACACTTGATGTTCATGGGATGGGAGGGATGTAGTCTTTCACTTTCACTTTTATAAATATTTATTATTTTATTTTAAAAAATATCAAAAAAATATCACTTTTAAGTTTTTTAGTTCTAAAATATTGCTTCATTTTACTAATTTAAATGCTTTACAATTGCATTCAGTACCAAAAAAAATTTCAATATATTGCTTTCATATTTGTCTCCTCCTTCTTTTTTATGTATCGATTTGTAATTGACCGTTTGGTACATGACGATTCCAGAAACCTACAGTAGAAATATGTAACAAAAGGTGCCTTTGGAAATAAATAAACAGTCTTAAAACAAATCTAAATCGAGTCGGTCTTAATCCGAAAGCACCAGCTAAGACGTGGCGAAAATAAACGTAGTATAAACGTTTTACAATAAAACTTTTTAAATATGAATAAACTCTTGTTTGTTGATTTAAATACTTGATTCCATACTGAACATATTATTTTTGCTGAAAAATATTTTTTGAAAATAGTATGTTACAGTTAATCTTGCTTCTTGGTATTTTTCTGAGAGCTACGTGACCAAAATAATGAAACTTCCATACTGTAAAACGGCTGTGTTATTGCAAACACTTTGTAGACGCATGAATTAGTGCCTTCTTACTGAAGTAATAAATATTAAGCTTGAGCTTGGGTAAACTGTACTCTTCGCTCTTTGTGATTGAGCTGAACTAGGGAAATTACGCAAATAACACACTGAATGGCGCTTGGGAGTTACAAACCATTCTCATTGTTCGAGTATCTGTGATTCGAGCTTTAAAAAGTCAATAACGATGTCGGCCACGACATAACAATCACCAGTGGAAGGGAAGGAATGTTAGTATGATATTCGCGGCCAGAAGTATTGCCTCTATAACGTGGTTCCCTTGTGATTATTATGAAAGGAATAGCTATTAGTGGGGAGAGGTATGAATCAGGATTCACCGAGGTAAACGATGTGATTATATAAACGCGAACTATCTACCGCTCGATGAAACTTCGACTTGCACTGTGATCACGCATATTCTAAAGCTTGCCCCTCGAAATACATTCAAGGCGTGTTATTTGGCTTAAGAAATCTCAACTAAGTATTAATAAATGACGCTAGTTAATGCATACGTTGAGACGGCAAAAGTTCCATAGGGAACGTTAACGCCATTCAATATTAATAAAGCCGATTATTGAATTTCGAAAATGTAAAAACAAAACTTCCTGTTGTGCCGTACAAGCAACATTTCGGATATGCAAAATCGCCCTTCGATATCTCTCGCTATCAATTTGTATGGCTTTCCAGTTGTGCTTCAAACGAAGGAGAACAAAAAAGTTCCCCCTGTTTTGTTTGTGTTTGATAGATTTCTGTGGTTCGAAGCCATTCAAGACTCCCGAGTAAAAAGCCGGAAATATATTTTTTTAATCCTAAATTTCTCTTCTTGCCAGTCTTCAATTATTAAAGGCAACTCAAACTACTTACTACTTAGTTTTCTAGAATGTGCTAACTGAGAAGTTTCATCTTACCGTTTGGGTTTTCTTCATATATTTCTCACGATTGATTTCTAGGATTGCTATTTGTTCTGGTCCATGATGTCGGCCCATTCCGGAGAGCGATACCGATCTTATTAAGAAATAAAAATTGACCTGACTACCAAACTTCTAGCACAATGGAATAAATTCGTGTATTATATGAAAATTGGACCCAGCTTGTGGTTCCCGATATAGTATAGAGCTTAGACCATTTAAGAATAGAGCGCTTCAGTTTAGCGATAGCAGCGCCCTCAGTATGCAAACTTTTGACTGTAATTTGTAGTTTGCCAATAGTTCTATCCAGTTCATATTGACGTAAGACTACGTCTTTGATTTCTATATATGGGTGTCACTCTACGGAATTGAAAATTGGGCATGCAAGGATTCATTAAGAGATTTCAAACGCATAATACGCAAAATAGTTATTGCCATATATTTTATGTTGTATACCATTAGATCGAAAATTTATCTTCTAAAGGATTTTTTTTTGCTTGAAACATTAACAGTGGATATAACAAAAAAGTTAAAAATTTCAAGATTAAAATTGGTATGTTATTACGATTTTACTAGACACTCGTTTTTCCTCACAACGAAACGAGCAATCTTTTTGCCTACAACCCGGCGTTAGCTCACAATGTGAGTCGATGTGTATTATGATTTACTACCCATTTGCCGATAATACGCATTCATTAGTTGGCAGAATCAATGAAAGAATAATCTTGGAATAATTTTGGAGAAGATATTGGAAGGTTTTACTCTATTCTCCCCAAAGATTTGACGAGGTTAAACGTTAATAGAGATTTAATCAGATTGATGTTCAGGTCGTTGTCAATTCAATTCATGCTCATTTCACGTTTTTATCGTGTAGGTCTTGCCACTATCAATTTATGTAATTGAGGTCCAGAATAGCATAATATCAAGCATGTTGTTTGGTAATGTAAAAAATGCAATCGAAGAGTTTATTTGGTTGCTGATTTAGAGATTCGAAAGGGTATAATCACGCATATCAGATCATGATATCATCAGTAGTTGTGATCTTAATATTATGTTACTCATATTTGTATTCCTTAGAAGTAATTTGTTATTATTTTGCCCGCTTAACTTCCCTGAATTCATTTGTCCGTTCACCATTCTCTTCACTGTAAATAAGCTGCATTTAAAACCCGATGATATCAATTTACTACGACAGCTACCACAAATTTCCCAAGAGAGCACTCATGGCCATAGGATACTTGATATGTATCATCTGGTTATAATGTTATTACAACCCTCTACAAATAATTTACCGGACAACGAGGCAGCGTAGGAGAAAATGCTTTTTTTATCCATACTATATTTCTGTAGTTATAGCTTTATTAGACTTTGATTTATATCTATGTAGATCTAACCTATTTAGACTGCAATATTTAAACTATTTAAGGTGCACTGATAAATGATGCCTCCTTCTCCTCTTCTGCATAACTAAATAAATAGAAGAAAGTGGCTTTAATGATATTTTGTGCACATTTTTGAACATCGATATAAAAAAATTGTGTCGAGTTCCTCGTGTCCATGTTAGAATGTGGTTCTGGAATCTGGTTCTGGATAGAAGTTCATACAGGGTAACTTCGATATAACGTACATTTGACTTTCAAAATTGTACGTTGTATCGAATTGTACGCTATATCGAAGCATAATAAAGAACTCAGAAACGTAGCATATATTACTTTATTGTGTTGCTGTTTGAGTAAGGTCAATAAATAAATTCAACTAGAAGACGAAGCCAACCTTTCTCATGATGTTTCCCTTCGTACTGTTGATTAAAGTTTGAAGTATTTAGAATCCGAAATCACAAAACAGTTGAAGGTACAAAAACAGGCTTTAGTATCAAAATACACATAATTTATTATTCTTTAAAAAAAATATTCCAAAAATTATTCCTTTGAACTTTGAAAATGTGAACGTTATATCGAAGTTCCCCTGTATAAGAAACTGTTTTTTCAGGCAGTTTTTTTTCCAGTTTTTAATATTATCACCTTTATTTCATCTTTAGAAAGTATTTTGATTGGATAAATGGTTAAAAATACACGCTTTCGAAAGAGCCCCATTTTTGAATGAACCTCTAAGCTCCAACTTGTATCACTTCAGTCAAATCTGTTTTTGATCAGGATTGTAGATTTGAATTCAGGATATAAAAACAACACATAATTTTGAATCTTATACGCATTAATAATGAATACCAACACGCTATTTTCAAATTATTTGCATTATCTCAATGTCGGAGTTTTCGAATTTGAAGACAAATGAAGTCCTCTATTGCAAAGGGTTAATGATAGTCGTGAATCTTCCAACAGCGGATGAATTTTCCTATCTTTGAATGAATACACACATACACCACAACAGTGCAATCCTTTTCCTCTCTCAGCCTTTTCATAACAGAGCGAATTTTTCGCGGAATCTCCAACCTGACGGCAACGGATTCAAGCACCGGAGAGAGAACCATTTCGTCATGATATCCTGCCGAACGGACGCTTCCGCTCATAGTCTTCTGTCTGCGTTCGTCGGCTGCTGTCGTCCGGAGGTTTTCTCGCTCGCTCGAGAATTTCTTTTCCCAGTACCAGCTGATTATTGGAGAACAAACCGTAAAACGGCTGTGTGGATTTGTATAGTGTTTTGTTGGCGGGTTCAAGTCAACTGCCGCTGCCTATGTTCCCGTGGACTATGATTATTTGATGGCCATGAGTTGTTCGCTCGCGCTAGTGACTTGAGACCAGCGTTTTCATAAAGCCATCATATTCCGGTTGGTTCGGATTAGGAGGCGACAGAAGTGATGGAGCAGTGGGGGGTTATGAAAATAGAAGTAGAATGAACAGTTTTTTTTCTCCCCTGCTTTCGTGAAAATTGAGTGAAGTATCGTTCCGAGCGCTTCGGTTCAGTTCGAGACCTTCCCGACTTGGTCAACCTCCGTCATTTGTCGGTGTTTTCTGTTTTCTTGACTACTTCGAAAGACGACGGCAAACAGTGGGAAAGGAAAGGACTATTGATGTTTGAACCTTTTTCGCTAAAGTGGCTCCTAGTTGGATTTGGAAGTTTTAGCAGAGCGGTTTGTAAAGATTTCTATATTAGATATCCCGGAGTTCAACGGAGAAAATTGAACACAAAGTGGGGGAGGCAACGTGGAACGGAATAATATCGAATTAACAATCCTTGTAGCTGTGCAGTGTGTTTTGAAGTGTGTTCTTCGCTAGGTCCTAGTGATTTCGGAGCCAACGCGAAAGTTTACCAGCGACGTTTCTCGTCAGTTTACTTATGGTGTTTATTCACATAAATTTTGATTACGTACGGTTCCAAGTTGTTTAGTTTGCCCACTCGTTTTTTTTTTCGCTCCAACTTTTCCATCGACTGTGGGAGTAAAAAGGCAAACGTATGTGTATGTATGTGAAGTGAGTGCTTTCACCGGCGATTTTTCCGCTCCACCACCAGAACGGAAAACTGGCGGTCGTTCGCGCCGCGCCCTTCGCTCGCTCTGTTGGCAATCTCATAAAAATTGTAATAACAAGAAAATGAAGTTTACACGCCCGGACTGCCGCTACGAAACATGAGAACAATGATATCCCGCCCTGATACGATGTGGAAACAGATGATTAATGTGTGTATCATTTAGCTTCGTCCCATTCAAGAACCCTCGTTTGGGGTGTGCTGTGCGTAACCTGCGTTCAACGGAAAAGGATACCGACCGCCGCGCTTGCTGCTTCACTGGTGCCGATGTGGATAAGGCTAAGCCCTGAATGTAAGCTAATTAAAAAATTGACTCGGCTTGTGTAAGGCCAATTATTTGGAACAATTTTATGACCGGTCGGTCGGTGGGATCTGCTGGTGGGCGTTTATCCTTGTGGGAATGTTGACCGACCTCAATATATTTAGCTTTATTTTTCTCAACGAACACCCACCGGATTCCACGGTTTCATACCGAAAAGGAACCAAACACACGGTATATACAGAACAGCTCCTATGCGGGAGTGGTGGTGCATATTTAAGAGCAGTAATCTAAATAAATTATTCTCATGAAAGCTTAACTAGGGTGGTTTACGACGTGAGCGGTGTATGGCGATTGCACTGCTCTGCAGTCGGTGAGGTGGAACGGCACATGCCATAGATCTGTGAATAATGTTCAATATTTCCGATGGTTTCTTTCGGTGGAATATGATGGGGAACGAATGCTCGTGGAGCTTTTTCCTCGGAACTATTTATATTTTCATTCCAATTATTCGTTTTGTTTGTAAGCCCTCATCACTTTTTAAAATGAATCACTCAAGATATATCTTTAATAACATTTGTATACTTTGCCACCCCAGGTAATTCCAATTTTATGTATTAATTTTTCACCAATTGCCTCGATACGGAACATGGAATCGGAGGATTCAATGTTAAGTTCTTGAGAGTATAAATGTTCTCATGTCCTCGTTCATTACAAATACCTCTTGCGGACTAATCCAGGCAAGACGCAGTTGTAAATATTAATTTATTATCATTTTTTATGGTTCTGTGGTCCACTTGTACAAGTTACCTTGTTACCTTCAAGAACGATGAAATCAGCCGGACGTTCTTCCATCCTGTTCAAACCGTTATGATTTCATCATGGAGCATCATTTTCAGCTCAGGAAGCAGATAATGGAAATTTAGTTTGCGAATAAAAACGTTTGCCTGGGACGTTATCTTCCGCTTTCCTTGATTGGGTCCGTTGCGTACGATATGATACTTTCCCATTTGCGCGTATTTTTATTAGAATTTCGATTAATATTATTATGCTGAGTGTTCTCTTCCTATGTAATCAAGAAGAAGTGGTGGGAAACTTAAAGCGGTTGGAATATGGAAGTAGGTTTAATTGTATCGTAATTATTTTCGCTGTTAACTTAGATCCCTGTTTGTTTTTGATTTTTACGTACAGTTCTTCTTGAATGGCACTTACGATCCTAGAGGAACTTTTGTCGCCTCAACGTAAGTATTATTTGCGTCATCTTTATATATTTTAAAGAGACAACATTTAACGCCAATAGTTGTTACGGTTACGCGTTTATTTTTTTTTCTTTGGTATATATTTTTTCATTGTAAGGAAAACCCATATCAGAGAAACCAAAGAGCAGCTGCATATCCACTTCCAAGAACTATCCACATTCTCTATCCCATGGATCTCTGAAGTCGTTCGTTCTGAATATTCATACGTTAAAAAAAGTTACAGGAGGGTTGTGTCCGAGACACGACCGCATAGTTGACTTAGGATTCCGTTAGGTTATCTGTTGATTTTGGATATGTTCGCTAAACTCTTTGATAATGATTTGGTGGCCCTGAAAACGGCCGTTTTGTTTGGTTGTTGGGTATTGTTTGTTCACTATACTAGTGTTTACATGAAGGACAGTAAACCGTCGTTGGATGGTGCGTATCAGATAAAAGATACCAAAGTGGAACGAGATATGATGAAAACCACCCTCCGTGACCTTAGACGAAATGCCCCCAGTGTTATGTATGGATGACATAAAGAAAAAAACTCACCAATGTATGATAATTGCCAATACCGAACACAATTATCAATTTTTCTCATCAGTAAAAACATATTACTTTAATACAGAGAAAACATATTTGAAATAGAAAAGGTAATTTTCTATTATAATTTTTTACTTTCTGAGTGTTTATTCAATCCAATGCGAATTTTAATTGGACTAACAACACCTAATACTATATGTAGAAATCACATCACGCTTTTATTTATGAAAATTAAATTTTCTTATATCAAGTAATTTTTAACACAACTGCGACAATATACAATTTTACACTTACACTTGTGCTGAATTTTCCACGATACAGGATCGGTCATTGATGTGAAATTTCTCGAAGCAACAAACATTTAAGTTCCAAATTCAAATTTTATTTGCTAGAATTAATCGTATCACTCACCTTACTTGCAATATAAAAATGCTCCCGACTTGCATATATTTGCAATGCTGATTTCCCCCAGACAGCTTGGTTTTGATGTCTCTGTTAGGGAACCGCCGCATGTGTCGTCAATTTCGACCAATCAGAAGTGGGTATTTCCGTTAGGACAGGGGTTGAGATTTTTGAATTGTTCGATAGTTAGTTTCATGTCATATATTATTTTCTTTAATATAAAAAAATTGTTATGAAGAGTCTCGATCGGGCAGTCGTCGCGAATGGATGTTTTTTACTTTGCTCCTCGTTTGACTATTCTTCGTCGTCAAACATGCTTGAACGTGTTTTTGGCCGATTCTATTTGCTAAGTGTTTCCCTTATATTTTCGCGATACAGTTATTAACTCGTGTATTATAGTGTGCAGTGATGATCAACTGGGAAAATTGGGCGTTTCATGCAAATAAATATAAGAGGAAAATAATCAGTTGAATAAGAAAAATGCATGTTTTTTCTGCTTGAGTGCCTTGTGCTTTTGTGCACTCCAAATGGATGTATCTGGCTAAAGTTCTATGTGAATATTTCGAGAAGTTTGATTTCCCGGTGGTAATATTTCGCCATTGTGCTGATTGGTGTTTCTCTGCAGCGCGTGTGTAAAATATAAAGGAAGAAGCGTGAAAATCGCTCTGAGCGAATGTATATATAGAGCGATCGGTGTGTGTAATTGCGTTGTGTTATTATCACAGTTATTTTTTCTAGTTAGCGAGATAGAAGAAAATTCATACCCGGATGGTGAAATCGTGTTTGTGTATTCCCCTGCATTTAATTTTGTTTAGAAGTTTAAATATGCGTATTTTCAAGGAAAATGTTTTCAAGGAAAAATCATATATGATTAGAATATCGAGAAACACAAGATTTCTCGGTAAGGTTAGGTTAGGTTAGGCCTTGTTAGGTCATCGAAAGATGTCCCACGTGTCACACGCACATTCATGAGACATCTGATTATACACATGTTTTCATGATAGCAAAATTATAGGAGCTGTGGATTACCTTTTCAGGTTTCCGTCACATGGCTGAGACTCCGCGTTTAGGAAATCACATCACTTACCGCAGTGAATCCTGATTTTTCTGAACCATTCCCACTAACAACTATCCCTTCTTTGATAAACGCTAGGGAACCACGCTATAGAGGCGACCCTTCTGGCCTTCGGGCGGCGAATATCATACTAACATTCCTTCCCTTCCCCTGGTGACTGTAAGGACGTTGGCGTCGTTATTGACCATTTAAAGCTAGAATCACCGAAAATTGCACAACGAGTATAATTTGCTAGTCCCAAGCGTCATTCTGTGTGTTCTTTGTGCAATTTGGTTGGTTCAGGTCAATCACGGAGAGCAACTATGAATTGTACAGTCTACCCAAGCTCAAGCTCAAGCTCAAGCTCAATATAAAAAATTGTTATGAAGTGCAGAAATCGGTTGATGCAAAAATTTCACCAATCCATCATGAAATGACTGAGCAATAGGCGTTTGAAATTGGACAATTTTCACGATGTGCTCGATTTTCGATTTTCAATTTGTACCCCAATATGTTCCCAAAAGACGTAATCCTACGTCAAAATTTGTTCATTTCAGCGCAAAGCGCACGCACATGAACGAATTTAGTCATGAGAATATTTACGATAATGTTGAATCACATTTTTTATGCATCGTCTGCTTATTCCGCACTATGAAGTGAATCAACCGACCGAAGCGATTTGTCCCAGTTTTCTACACCTACACAGAACACTGTATAATCGGATTCCACCATCAAAACATTAGATGGATGGCGCATTACACCAACATGATACAGATTTTTCAAACCATGAATTTCGAAATCAGCGAATCACATCAAGGCAAACTTTTCTGACACCGGAAATGTTTATTGTTCGTTTGCTAAAGCAATGCTCGAACGAAAGTTTATGTAGCCGTGGAACTTTTCGTCGAATTTTCAAACTCAAAGGACGGGTCCTCCCACTTGTCAGAGTTTGTCATCTCCAGCACAACAATGGAGCTATGATTGCCGCTCTGCTGATGTCTATGATGATAACAACGCTGATAATGTTAATGATAGGCACTCTCATCTTCTCTAGACTATCCCTTTCCTGTCCAAAAACCACGGGCAGTTGATAAACTCCCGGGCAGCCGCAGTTTTTTTGTATTCTGGATTGAGAAAACCATTGATGTCAACCAAACTCGGTTGGAAAGATTCCCCGTTGAATGAAAGAAATAAAGGAAAATCTTGAACGAAGTAAAAACGCGTATGATTAGGTTGGTGTTTTGATAGCTGTAAGGATGGTGAAGCCCAAAAGAAGGTCGGTAGAGAAATGGAAATTAAAAGGACACAGGAAAAATGGGGTAAAAGTATTATAAAGTTGTTGGATGCACCGCAAGCGGTAACCCCTGCAGGGGGTGTTACCAACCAGCCTGGTTATGTACGGAATGAAATAGCTTATTTTATGGCATTTTGCTTGAGGTAATTTGGTCTACAGGTTAGATGCTTCGTTCTCGCTTCTATGTTTGTCGTGGAAAAAAAGTTTGTGGACATCGTATGCTTCGCCATCCAAAACAGTTGCGTAATATGATACCTTCACCTTAACTGACAAAAGGTACAATGTTCTAAAGTTAATGTATAATCGTACATAGAAATTTCACCGATGCGTAAAAGTTCCATTCACCGTTTATTTGAAAGTCACACTCACCATGAATTCCACTGATATAAAAAAATAAACGCAAAAAAGTGAACAGTTTTTTCTTGCCGATCGGCCAATTATCTCCTACGCACACTTTTTCCGCATTGCAAAACGAGCGGGGAATGATTATTGTGGTGAGGCAACTGTTTTTCCCTACAACCAAATGTTTTCCCTCGCGTAGTGCCTTTTGCCGCACCCACATTTGGTATACTTTTACGACGTGCGGCTCTCCTACGAATCGGGAAAGTTGAACGGAAGCTAGAACGAGTAAATTGTTTCAAAGTTAAATAGCTTTCAGAGATTTCAGTTGGATCGTTCGCGCAAAAAAAGCAACTGTATGCGGAATGGATAACTTTGAGATGCTTTAACCGGAGTAGGAATTCGAAAGTTGGATTTGAATTACAGTGAAGTGGTGTTTTCTTTTAACTAAAAGGGATTTACAAAGTATGTTCGTAGAATGCCACCACTCAATGATGAATGGGAAGAGCACGCAAGTTCTTGAGAAATCAACAATTAGCACATTGTTGATTTGTTGAGCTTCCGGTGTATATGGGTGGGAATGTGTCAATGTTTTTGTGGAATTAATGGTAGAAGATTTAAGTTATTTGGTATACAACACGTACTTAACGCTAAAACTTATTTATTTTTTGAAGCAAATCAGTCCTGCCAAATCGACCGGAACCTTTGAAGCAAGTAAGCGCTCGTTAACGCTAGATATCGCTAGATAAATGTATTAGGCTTCTGCTTGTACAACATCCGTTTTCCATCAAGGTCAACCTCAATAATACAATTGTAGTTCATATAGATAACCCGTAGTATTTTAGAACAGTTGACATAATTATTATTAATCTATACTCTCATAAAACTAGCAAATTCAGTTCAGAATAATTTCTCAAATAGTAAAAACTTATAATTCAGTAATGGACGCCTTTGGAATTCAACAATAAAGGGTGTGTCACATCAAATTGCATCACGGAAAAAACGCTGTAGAAATTTAATTTTTAGGAATTATATCTTCAGCTTTCGCTTATAATCAGATAAGAGTGTATAGATCACGTTGGCCATGCTTCACTGTCAATTTTTCGTAAATTTGGAAAAATGTCGTCGAACGAAAAAGAGCGTCGTGAATTAATCCTGTGCACTCATTTCGAGAATCCGGAGTTGTCACATCGGGACATCGGTAAGATGCTGGGAATCGTCCAATCCACGGTCAGCAGAGTACTAAAACGATACTTCGAGAACCTAACCATCGACCGGAAGGTGAAGAACGGCAAAAATGGATGCTCCGTCAGTGAAAAAGATCACAAGCGCGTAGTTAAGCAGTTTAGACGTGATCCGAGAAGTTCGGTCCGGGATGTCGCCAATAAGCTGAATTTGTCAGGTTCATTCGTCCAGCGGACCAAGATACGGGAGGGCCTGTGTACATACAAGGTTCAGAAGGCTCCTAACCGCGACGAAAGGCAAAACATGGTGGGGAAGACGCGAGCCCGGAAGCTGTACACCGAAATGCTGACGAAGCCGCATTGCCTGGTAATGGACGACGAAGCCTACGTCAAAGCGGACTTTCGTCAGCTGCCGGGCCTGTTGTTCTTCTCCGCAGAGGACAAATTCAGCGTTCCGGATGAGATTCGCAAGCAGAAACTATCCATTTTGCCAAAAAGTACATGGTGTGGCAAGCGATCTGCTCTTGCGGAAAGCGGAGCGCCCCCTTCGTGATGACCGGCACGGTAAACGGGCAGGTTTACCTTAAGGAGTGCCTACAGAAGCGCTTACTACCACTATTGAAGCAGCACGAGGGCCCGACCATCTTCTGGCCGGATCTCGCTTCGTGCCACTATTCAAAGGACGTGTTGGAGTGGTACGAAGCCAACGGGGTCACCTTCGTGCCAAAGGAAATGAACCCGCCCAACGCGCCGGAGCTTCGCCCAATAGAGAAATATTGGGCGATTATGAAGCAGGCCCTCCGGAAAAACCCAAAAGTTGTCAAATCGGAGGCGGACTTCAAGAGAAAATGGATTTCTGTTCAAAAAAAACTACAACCTGACGTTGTACAGAACCTTATGGACGGGGTAAAGAGGAAGGTGCGAGCATACGAGCTTGGGCTCGAAGTATGAATAAAAAGAAAATGTCAAAAGTTGTTTAATAGTTTTTATTTTACTGTCTTGTGCACCCGTGGCCGAGTGGTTAGCGTCCCACACTATCATGCCGGGTGTTCGGGTTCGATTCCCGTTCTGGCCGGGGGATTTTTCGTCAAAGAAAATTCTTCCGGCTTGCACTGTGGTCACGCGTATTCTAGAGCTTGCCACTCCAGAGTACATTTAAGGCGTGTTATTCGGCATCGAAATCTCAACCAAGTATTAATGAATGACGCCAGTTAATGAACACGTTGAGACGGCAAAAGTTTCACAGGGAACGTTAACGCCATTAAAGAAGAAGAAGACTGGGCGAATTTCTACAGCTTTTTTTCCGTGGTGCAATTTGATGTGACACACCCTTTACCTGCAAATATCGTAGTATCGATTGACCAAATTTTCTCGTTAGTGTAAACGGACCATTCCCAGATCCACTTTACTGCCTTCTCGAATCCCACTTTGTTTCTTGGATATTTATATTTCAACCGGTGTTCGGTTTTCCACTACCATGCTCGACAGGGTTCAAGTCCGGTGGTTGTCGACATTATAAAGCAGCCACCCTCGTACGATGAAAGTGGTGTGCTTCGGATCGTTGTCTTGGCTGCCTCAGTAATCATGTGGTGGATCAAATTGCTGCACAGAAGATTGCAGGTTACATTTCAAGGTGTATAAAAAAAAATCCTGTCGAATCGGATTTTAGTTTCAGTTCCAGTTCCAGAACTATTTATTGATCCCCAAATCATCTGACCGCAGTTTATTTGCTTTGCCCTAGTAAACCGGTGAATTCCAAATTTTAATGGTTATATTGGAATACCAATGATTGGTTTTGGCTTTCGATGTGTCCCGAGCGACAAAACCACGGCTATTTTCAGGGTTACCGACCAAATCGGCTATTTTCAGGGTTACCAAACATTTTTGTTAAAGAGTGTAACGAGATCCTGTCTCTCTCGAGGAATGAGATTCTCGGTTACTCCAAACTGTCAGCACAAACTATAATTTCCAAGAATCTGGGCACACACAAAACTAGAGAATAGAAAAGCACCGGGTCTCCCCGTACTCACCGTACTTTATTGTGACTGCCAGTTGTCATCAAGAGACCATGGGTCACTCCGGGATCCTTCACTCCGCGTTCTCTCCGCCTTTGTCCGTCGGAAACCTCGACGGCGTTCTCACCGTGCAGCTCGCTTCGCCCGGGGCCACCCGCGGCTTCACGATCCCGTGGGGACTCTTCCTTTTCGCTGCTCTCACCTCCAAGTGAACCTCAGCGGTGTATCGATGCCGCGAACCCGAAGCGGTTGTGTGGGAACTAGCTTTCACGCGGATCTCCGAACTTGTCACGCTATACCACTCTTCACGTGGCAGAAAACTCGACCCGAAGTGTAACCAAAACTTGGAGATGCGTCCGCTCGCTTAAAGCTTCCGTCGCCAAAAAGAGAGAACGAATACCGCCTTTTTTCTCCTTCCACGGAAGTGATGCTTGACAGCCGCTTTGTTGTGCGACTGTCAGTCTTCCGAAAAACACTTATCCACACATGTCCACGCGATGTGAAAATTCCATGTTTTTGTTTGCATTCGAACGCGATTTTTGCTTGTGTTGGATGTCTATCCCAAACACGAACAATGATACACAACAATGATGAACAAACACGATGTTTGTAATTCAAGAACATCATGTACAAACATATCACCCGATGTCGCAGTATTCATTGCTTCCGTTTCGTTTCTTTTCATGCACGGAAATAAATTATTCACCCTAAAACATTTCTTCGTAGAATACTTTTTCACAGAAACGAACTGGAAATTTAGTTCGCATTACAAAAATTTCATGAACTAAGAGGCTATGAGTTCATGCACATTTTGCAAGTCTGATCAAATAATCCTTGGTTTTGTGCAGAGAAAACATTTTCTAAATCTTTCTATGAGTTTTTTTGCGTGCATGTTGCCATTTGAAGTCTGGGGAATCGACTGCACAGCGGGCGAAGTCGTACAAATGCTGGCCAAATAAATAAATAAATACCCAAAAATTAGTTTTAGATGCATGTTTTCAGGAAAGTCTACAGATATTCTTGATATTTTTATGAATGTTTGATTAGGGCGGTCCAAGTTAGGGGGTTCAAAAAACCAATTCCGAAAAATTAATTTTGCAGGGAAATCTTTCTGAAAACAATTGTCACCTGCAAAATTATTATGGAAAAATCTGTACCATATTACTGATTAGCTTTTGCGATGACGATTTGTGAAAGAATTACAATCAACCCTCCTTTAATCTATGTTCTGTATCTCGATATATTTTTATTTATATTTTTATTATTTTTATACCATTATAAATGGGTGTTGGAGGAAAGATTAGCTCCAATGACAGGTATACTGCGCATAGAGACATATCAGTCGCCGTAGCAAGCCATTAATTTCTCGATGTTATCACAAACTGAGTGAAGGAAAAAGCTAAAAGCTACACTTACACTACAATACATATGCTATGTGTGTATGCGATTGCATAATCTTTTCTTCTCTTCTTCTTCGCTCGTTTCATAGCACGGGTCGTGTTCGTAAACGTTGTAAACATTCAAAGATCCAGTCAAAATTGTTGCTCTCGTGGTCGAGTGGTTAGCTTGGTTAGTGGTGCTGAATAATGCTGGTACTTTATACTCGATTAAAATTATAGAAATATTGTATTCAAAATTTGTTGTTGGTAACTCTCCGCTACGCTCTATTAAATTTGGTACTTGTTCAAATAGCTAATAATAGCGAATGTTACATGACGTCAATATAAAAATTGATGCGTGCACTAAATAATGATTTCACTTGTGAAGAACTCTGATATCAATCGACGTTTATTTTGTTCAGAACAGTAAAAGAGGTTTATTTTATTTGACAAAATTTTAGATGAAGCACCCATTGTCATGATAGGAAAGTATTTTTTCCATGTAAACATACCAACACACCACGTGTTGAGTGGTGGTGGTGGTGTTGTGTCCGATTTGCTTCTTCTACTCTACGCACTGCCGGTGCTTGGGTTGAAAATGCAAGAGAAATTGTACACCATGTTCGAACATCATGTGAAACATTAGGATTAAACATCGTATGTCCGAACATACTACGAATACAAACATTTCATATTTTCAAACATAGGTACGAAAAAATCATGTTTGAATTCAAACACAAAACTGCGAACAGCAGCGTGGACATGTTTATCCCGGACGCAGTGTTTTTTTTGTGAAACATGGAAGACTGGCGACTGTCATATGCGCACTGTTGGTGATGACATTTACTGTCATACGAGTGTTATACAGCACGGGGGGTGCTGTGTTATGTGTGCGTATTCTTTACTCATTATTTTGTTTTTGTGCTGACAAAAGTGCCACGAATGTTACAAGAGTTTATTCTCCGCAGTAATAAACAAGATGATTGAATAGAATAATTTCGTAGTTCTACGTCAATGATACGGGCATATCTTGGATACAACAATTTTTTATTTTTTTTGCCCGCTCTTGTATAAACACACTATTTTTCAGTCTTCTTTTCCAAATGCATAAACGATCATAGACGAACTTTTACATTGCATATATAGCGTTATTTTTCAATGTGTACTTAGTTCGGATTTCGATGCCGAATGAAACACCTAAGTTTATTGTGAGTGGCAAGTTCTTAGATATGCATGTTCCACCGCAAGTCGAAGGAAATTTGTCATAAAAAATATCTCATAGGAGATTGTATTCTGAAAAACATCTATAGAAAAAATGGGTGGGTCTAATCTATGATATAACCGCAAGGTTGACGTGGGACTACCTTAGCAATCATTTGTTTGTATTGATTTAATTTTTGATCAAATGAAACAATTTCCGAATTCAATTGAATTCAATATATTTGCTTTGTGAGTAAAAAAATTGTATAATGAATTTAATGATAGTCCATTTATGTTTGGTATGATGACATCTTGGTTTTGAAGTCTGGGCTAGACAAACATATTTCAGCCGGATCAAAAATTCCCCCGATTTGCATGTATTTGCAATTCCGAGTTCCCCAGACACCTTCGTTTAGAAGTTTGTAATAGGTAAACACATTTCAGCCGCAATAAAAATGCCTTCGAATTGCATGTATTTGCAATTTCACTTTACCCACGCTCCTTGGATTTGAAGTCTGTGTTAGAGAAACACATTTCAGTCGGAAGAAAAATGCCCCCGACTTGAATGTATTTGCAATACCAATTTCCCCACGCTCCATGGATTAGAAGTCTGTGTTAGGGAAATACATTTCAGTCGGAATAAAACTGCCCCCGATTTGCATGTATTTGCAATGCCAAATTCCGCACGCTCCATGGATTTGAAGACTGTATTAGGGAAACACGTTTCAGTCGGACAAAATTACCCCCGACTTTCATGTATTTGCAAAGTGGATTCCCCCAGGCACATTGATTTAGAAGTCCGTGTTAGGGAAACACAGCTCGGTTGGAACAAAAATATCCCCTACTTCCATGTATATTTAGTAAGCGGATTCCCACAGGTACATTGATTTTAAAGTCTGAGTTCGGGAAACCGTAAATCAGGTCAATCAAAACTAGGCAGTTAGGGCGTTTAGATAACGCTTGACATTTCACAGTTATTCAATTGTTTATCTAATGAAAAATAACATTTTATTAATTGCGATAGAAGCGTAGAAATATTCCGTATCAATTGATGCAAACATCTTTCCGATCCAGTAAGAAATGTTCGAGTTATAAGCATTTGGAATATTTAATTTTTTTCCTGCATGTTCTGTGTTTAGGTTTTCATTTTACCCCCATATACTCCGGTTAGACGTAGTCCCACGTCAAAAAATTATAAGGGCAAGGTCCAAGGCCTGACCGCATTGTTAACGCAGGATCACAAATCTATTGCCGGCGAGAATAAACATTATTTAAGAATGAATACTTCAGTACAAATGTTTGTTAGCACTGACAGAGGTCGATGAATGAATGCTTGCACTGAATGGCATAGATGATTCGCATAGCAATTAAAAGTAAATTTATGTAAATTGACATATTACGATTAACCTTAATTAATATTATTGTATCATTAATGTACTGTTGATTGCTCGCTGTCTAGAGCGAAAATGAAATACTCAACTTATTGAACATCACGGTAATTTTACAGTCTCTCTTAACAGAATTCAATCCCCAACTCTCCAAAAACTATAATTTTCCAAAGAAATAATCCACAAATTATACTGTGCAGCATCTTTCGCAGAACGGCAACAGAAACTCTGAACCGAATCGGTTGTGTGGTTTTGGTGGCTTCGTTATATTCGGCTTGAAATACGCTGATTGATCGGCAAAATCACCAATAAGTCCGAACACATTCTTGAATCACCACAAGCTCTTTCCGGGAAAAAAATTATAAAAATCTTTGTAGAAACAGTTGAAGATGGTTGATTGATGATTCATCCTTGCCTTTGCGAGAGCATATTACAAGCTGATAATTTTTCGCAATTGGTTCCGTCAAAGTAATGCAGTATTCATCGCGAACGCTGTATGTCGATCACAGGTGATCGTATATTTCTTCTCCAGCACTATTCGATATTTCTTAACCACTTCAATCTACATTTGGAAATGCATAAAACAGCAATGTGTGTGTATCATACAAAAATACAGCAGCACTCTCGCCAGACGCCATGAAAATCAAACCGATGCTCGCATCGGACAAAATTGCACCGCTTTTCAGCTTTCATGCAAAACCTCTATAAAACCTCTCAGCATCCGGAAAGAATGTTGTCTGCTCGCTAGTTGGATTGCAGATTGATTTGCAATATTGAATGGGTTGTTTATCTGCTCAAAACATGCGGAGCTTACATTACCATATTTCATCTCTCTGCACATTGCCCGTAGAATGAACGCAGCATTTGATTCGCGAAGTTATATATAAACATTGTACCTCACATATGCATAAGTTGATTCTTGATGACGGGTGGGTAAGCAAATGTATGGGTAAATGGAAATGCATCCAAAATTCGTTAATTTAAACCATTTACGAATACGGGAATCATAATGTATAGCATCTTAAACAAATCTTGAAGAATTTCCGATTCGATTGGTGTAAAAATCATCGAATCTCAGTCGTAGGGAGGTCGGTTTAGGAATCCTTCCTATGTTCTATATTTGAATGAACTTAGCTCTAAGCCGAATGGGCAATGTCCTGAGGATATGATGAGTAGTAAAAGTTTTCATCGGCTTAAAAAACTTCTAACTAACCAACCATAGTTGATACGACTACACGGGATAAAATTAGTATTGAAAAATAAACAATCATTTGAAATAGATAATGGCATTTTTAACATTTTTCCTTCATGATCTTTACGAAAACTCTACTAGGGTTGAACTATAGAAATAGCCATTTGTTTTTGAAAATAAAGCTATTTGTTTCATAATATCCACAATTATTGTTTTCTAATTCATGCATTCGTTCGTGTCTTCTTTCAAATGATATTTTCTTCATTCAATTTTGAATCCAAAATTTGGTTTTTAAATAAAAAGTAGCAGTTTTTTCAACAAAAAATATGAGAAAATGAATTTCAACAAAAATCGCCATTTAAAAGATCATAAAAAAAATGATTGAGATATCAAGAAACGGTGACGTAATAATTTAGACAATTCATTTTTATATGCTGAAAAAAATAGCCAAATCGTACCACTCGATACTGAGAGTATGTTTATCCAGCTGGAAACCTGTTTTCGAGAAAAATGCATTTAAATTCGTACAGCTATGCTACTTCCCTTGAGGCGATCCCATAGTTTGTAAATTTTCAACGAGAATAAATATCGAAAAATTCTGTCGGCACATTATTTCTAAAGGTCTCCCGAGAATGCAAAACAGGTAGCCGAAGGCAGCTAATTGCCTTCTTCGACTGGTAAACCACGCAAATACATAGGAAATTTTCGGGGCCACCAAAACTTTCTCAATAAAAATTGCGATGTATCCTAAAATAATATCCTAGGTAATGATATATGATATCGATATTTAGTTTTTTTTTTGCTGGAAGAGAAGTTGTGTGAATTTGGGAGTGTGTTTGGACTTATTGGTGATGATGATGTTTTGAATTCTAATGGCTTTTAAAATTCTCAGTTTATTTTCACCTCTTAACTTTGAAAAGGCAAATTTGAAAAACTAAGCCAAACTCTCGCTGCCGTCTGGTCGCTAGCTGAAAGGCGGATGAATCGTGAATGGATTATTGGAGATTTTTTTTTCGATCGATCACTTTATTTTCGTGTACACGTGCGTTGTTTCCGAGTTAGACATGGCATCAAAGTGTAGTGCATTTCAAGCCGGATCTTTCAGCGGCGAGATCTGTGTGTTTCGGAGGAAAATTGAAGTTGGAAATTTGTTCCGCGTCAGTTGCTGTCAATGTCGCCACCACCACACAAGCGATTCGTTTCGAATTTCAAAATCAGGAAAAACAGGATAGCTCATATTAGGTTGTCCGGAGCGTTCCTGCTGGATTTTGGGAAAAGCATCGGTTTTGTAGGCAGCATAGTCATATTCAACTTAGGATAGTCAGCGAACTATGAAGAATTTCTCCTTCGTATTCAATCGGAAATGACTTTTGGCTTCTTCACGCAGTTTCTCCGTCAACATGACTGAAGAGACAGTCGGGCATTATTGCAGGAAGCTTAAAAAATCTATCTTCCCAGAATATGTTCGTCTTCTTGTCATAAATGAATTTTTATGCTGTCCATATAGTCGAGGTTTTTACCCTTGAGAGAATTTGGCAGGGAAACTTTAATAAAATGAAGTTCACATTGGGTTGGTTCAGCTGATTAGATAGTCAGACTTCGAATAAATTTGTCGTGTTGTCAATGAGACAATGAGACAAAGTTTGCCGTTGCTTTGGCGGAACACGATGTCTATCACATTGACTAATTCTGGTAGGTTGTCCTGGATAGTTGGCTTCAATTTGTCCAGTGGCGAGTAGTATTTGTGATAATTTCTCGACTGTTTGCTTGGTAGAAGCTCATAATAAAAAATTCCTGTTCAATCCCTTGAGAGTCAGAGAATGACTTTCTTCAAGTGAAAAACAGCTTTGGGGTTAGCTAATGATGGTGAAATTCACTTACCCCAAAATTTTGCCGCTCAACATTGTCGTAAATAATCGATTTTCATCACCCGTCACGATTTGCTACAAAACCGCTTTTTTGTTGCGTTTATGGAGCGAGTCGCAGATGGAGAAGCAATCCATCTAAGGTGTGCAATCCAGAAATCTTAACGATTTAATGAATGATTTCTGCTTCGAAACATTATCCAGGGATGCAATATCAATTTTGAATATATGTATTTAAATATGTGCACTTACGTATAAAAATATTACCTACTCTTGTACGATTTATGAACGGCTTCATCTATGGCAATATATAATACACATATCTGTAGATCTGTCATCCTTTTCGTTTTCGGAGGGAAACAAAGAAGATTAGCGTTGAGGACATTATAAAGCGAAAATCATAACTGATTTTCAGGTGAACGTGCTTCAAAAATAAAAAGTGTGAATGAATGCTTTGAGTATTTGTTGTACGTAATGGAGAAACTCATTTAATCGCAAATTGTGAAAAGTATTAAACAAAAACTGTACTGATTTTATGTAATAAAAATTAATTTTCGAGGAAATATCAGAAAAATACACAGAAGGCTAAGTAAAAGTCAAGACTACGTGTTTTAAGCATTAAAAAGCAGTGAAAAACATCAAGCAATTTTGTTTCCACCCAAAATATACCGATTTGAAACTGCCTTCGGGTGTGCTAATTTAATAAAGTATGGGTATGTTTGGGGGAAAAGTGGTCACAGGTGAATAACAACTTACAATGTTCTGTTTACTAAAGCTGATATACCTCATCACATTCTGCTTTTGAAGAAGATCCTTTTGTGACCCTGGATGAATATGCCACTCCAACTAAACCAAAACTCTTTATGCGGAACGTTATGTGTTTCTTACTATGTTTTTGTATGGTAGAGAAAATTTAAATTGAGACTTTAGGTGAATACGCCAAGCTTATTTCATACATGTAGCTACTATATCAAATATGATTTGAACAAACTTGGTCGAAAAAAAAAACACATAAATCTATCACATTTAGCTTGATATGTGCGGGTGACCACTTTGCCCCCATTAGGTGACCCCATTACCTCCAAGCAAATAAAAAGTTCGATTTTTCACCTTTTTTCTAATGATGAAAAGTATACTATTTTGAATAGAGGGGCTTAGAATGAAAGGGGTGTAAGTGATTTGATCGATTTCTCTACATCGACTCTCTCTTTTGGACATAGCTTAGCTGCAAATACATTCCCAGCTGTATTTGACAATGTGGAAGATAGGTCAGAACCTCACCTATCAAATTCTATAGCAAACTTAAATTGGAACGTTTTTGCAATTGAGTTATTAACTAAAGAATAAGTTGATGAAGAGTAATCGAGTCACGAAGTCACTTACACCCCTTGCATTCTAAGCAATTTTTATAGTAAAAGACGTTTGCTCTTTTGAAGAACAATAAGTTGAACTATAATATTATTCGAGAAACGGGAATTGAAGCGGTAAGTGGGCGCTGGAAATGGGCATATTCCTTAGGGTGACCACTTTGCCCCCACTCCCCCTATCTATTTTTCACACTGACTTCCAGCTTCAATAAATGTCGATACTGTACTCATGATGATGCGACTCGCTTCGGAATAGATAGATGATAAACAAAAGAAAGAGAGTTAGCATTATACAAGCGCAGGATGGCGAGCTATTTATGTAGGCTTTTATGCCAGCTATCATTTTGAACCATGAACATTTTGACAGGAATTCCATTATATTTGATACAGATAATTTTTAGTACAAAGTAACAAAGTAAAAAGTACAAAAAATCAGGAAAAATTGAGTGTTTGTCAGGTTATCAGGAAAAGTCTGGGAAATCCAAAAAAATCAGGAACGTTGGCATCTTTGGTTGCCATTGTTCGAAAAGAAAATTGTGTTTCTTGGAGCGTTGGATATGCAATTAAAAGATGTTGAACAGTACGGAACGGAACGGATACCGTTATACAAAGTTCATTACGGCATATGTAGATGTTATACTTCTTGAGTGGATAACTTTTCGGACAGTTTATTTTTTCAGTCCTTAGTCATAGTTACGAGCCATGTTAGGTAGTAACAATATTGAGAACACACATATTGTGTATCAATATTCTTCATCATCATTTCGATTTCGATTCATTAAATGGCACATATTTTAATATCACACACACACACCTACGAAGAGTTCTTCTCCACGACTCATTTTGTTATTTCATTTTTAATTATCACTTTCATGTTGCTAGTAGATAGTTGGGCTAATATTTACGGCACCGATTATTTTTACCCCGAATCACTGTTCCGTCCTGTTTTTTTTTGTCCTTGAACGTGTTGAATTACCCATTCGACAGGTTTTGTTGGTTGTGTTCCGGTGGCGTGAAACCACCCAAACGACATCACCGGGCGCAAACATGCTCCCACGCCGCAAACATCTTGTATTCTCGCTATGTTTATTAGCACACAAGTGAACGCGCTTTGAGGAAGGCATCATAGTAGAAAACCCTTACCCCATATGAGTGCAAATAAACCCTTTACTGTAATCTTCGAAATTTATTAGTTTACCGCTCCGCTCCTCGTAGTCCCTGGTAGTCCTTTTAATCGAAGAAAGGGTAATCATGGTTCCCGCATTTAACTCACAATATGTATCCAACGATATGGTTGGGACATTGTGGTTTTTGAACCATTGAAATATATGTGCCGAGCTGAGCGGTGCTTCTTCCGATAGGCACCGGGCCAGAGGTATTCACCTGATCGAGGACATCGGTGTCACTCGTCTCCTCCATTTGCTAACAAGTTGAGCTAATTAATTATTTAGACCACTTTTGGGGGGCCAATAGTGTTTGCATTGATACGGGAAATGTGAAAATTACGGTTTACCATAAAGGGGATGCAAAGTTTCTTAATTACATTAAGGATGTGCGAGATAAATGTCATTCCCCCTCGTAAAGATCTTAAATGTAGCAGGATAAAGGGTGTGTCACATCAAATTGCATCACGGAAAAAACGCTGTAGAAATTCGCCCAGTAGACCGATCCTTTTGAAAATTTTAGACAGTAAAATAAAAACTATTAAACAACTTTTGGCATTTTCTTTTTATTCATACTTCGAGCCCAAGCCCGTATGCTCGCACCTTCCTCTTTACCCCGTCCATAAGGTTCTGTACAACGTCAGGTTGTAGTTTTTTTTAACAGAAATCCATTTTCTCTTGAAGTCCGCCTCCGATTTGATAACTTTTGGGTTCTTCCGGAGGGCCTGCTTCATAATCGCCCAATATTTCTCTATTGGGCGAAGCTCCGGCGCGTTGGGCGGGTTCATTTCCTTTGGCACGAAGGTGACCCCGTTGGCTTCGTACCACTCCAACACGTCCTTTGAATAGTGGCACGAAGCGAGATCCGGCCAGAAGATGGTCGGGCCCTCGTGCTGCTTCAATAGTGGTAGTAAGCGCTTCTGTAGGCACTCCTTAAGGTAAACCTGCCCGTTTACCGTGCCGGTCATCACGAAGGGGGCGCTCCGCTTTCCGCAAGAGCAGATCGCTTGCCACACCATGTACTTTTTGGCAAACTTGGATAGTTTTTGCTTGCGAATCTCCTCCGGAACGCTGAATTTGTCCTCTGCGGAGAAGAACAACAGGCCCGGCAGCTGACGAAAGTCCGCTTTGACGTAGGTTTCGTCGTCCATTACCAGACAATGCGGCCTCGTCAGCATTTCGGTGTACAGCTTCCGGGCTCGCGTCTTCCCCACCACGTTTTGCCTTTCGTCGCGGTTAGGAGCCTTCTGAACCTTGTATCTACGCAGGCCCTCCCACTGCTTGGTCCGCTGAACGAATGAACTTGACAAATTCAGCTTATTGGCGACATCCCGGACTGAACTTCTCGGATCACGTCTAAACTGCTTAACTATGCGCTTGTGATCTTTTTCACTGACAGAGCATCCATTTTTGCCGTTCTTCACCTTCCGGTCGATGGTTAGGTTCTCGAAGTATCGTTTTAGTACTCTGCTGACCGTGGATTGGACGATTCCCAGCATCTTACCGATGTCCCGATGTGACAACTCCGGATTCTCGAAATGAGTGCGCAGGATTAATTCACGACGCTCTTTTTCGTTCGACGACATTTTTCCAAATTTACGAAAAATTGACAGTGAAGCATGGCCAACGTGATCTATACACTCTTATCTGATTATAAGCGAAAGCTGAAGATATAATTCCTAAAAATTAAAATTTTACAGCGTTTTTTCCGTGATGCAATTTGATGTGACACACCCTTTACAATCCCAAGCTGACTTTCACTCTGGAAGAAAGATATGTCTGCTCCCATATATACAAACATTTTAAAATTTTTGAAAAAGTTGCTTTTATTTGTTTATTTCACCCTTCAGCACACGACTAGTTTGGGTGTAGTTGACAAATTTCTATGCACCCATCTGATCTGACATAAATTGATTACTACTGGTCCTGTTCTGGTGAAAGATTCTGTTAGTGAGAAATTTGCCTCGAGAGAACTTGTTCATCAAAAATTGAAGAATTTTCACAAAATTTTCGAAATAAATCATCAGTTGATACTCGTCTGGATTTCATTGTACTAGAATATTCTACTGGTATCTGTTCATTCATGCAAATATCTTACAGCTGTTTGTGTTGATAATCATAACGGTCCCACAGTTTACACTTTTGATATCAACGAACTTTTCATATTTTCCAAAGTATTCAAATATTGCTCCTCATCGTTATTCTAAAACTCATGTAAATATGATGTCGCCTCAAATTGGATGTTGTTTCCGTTTTCATTGATAGGGTAAATGATCATGGTTTGTCCGATTAACCCTCCTGTACTCGCTTGCAAAATCATAACACGTATACTCGCGCACGGTGTCACAGACCGAAAATTGAACTTCTCTGTAATGTTGCCATTGTGTATTCTTCAGGCTTTATTGGCATTTATTTTAAGAAGAGGGTATAATTAAATGAAAAAACCCCAAAAAATATGTTTTCTTCGTCTTTATTATGTTTTAATAGTCATCTAATTCAGCCTCCTCAAAATAGAGTAATTTTTGATACTCCAACACAAATAACGAAATTTGAATTTTTCACTGTTATTAATTGAAAGTAAGCAACTGAATATAATTTATGGAAGTATTAAGAGCTATAAAATAATATAAAATCGTATTAATTGATTGTGGTTTCATTGGAGTAAGAATCAGAACATAGAATAACTGCATGCTCGAAACAAACATTTTTTTTCATTTCATGCAGTTGTTGCGTGTTTTCGGATCTTTTATCGGAGAGAAGAATGTATACTGACCTTCTAGATAATCACCAGATGATAAAGGGTCTGGAATATAAAGTTCGCATATTTCTAATATTCTTTGTCTCTGTATTCTTGGTAAACTAAGAATTAATACCTTTTTATAGATAGGGCATAAAAAGATGATATAAAAGGATTTCTAGGAACTTCCTTTTCTTTCTCTTGTTTTTTTGTTGATATTTTTCATTATAAAAAAATATCCCCGAAACTGTAACTGTTAAAAATTACCATAAGCCACCGATTAGTTTATAGCTTACTGTTCACAATTCTTCCACAAGTGAAATTCTTTCAAAAGTCTGTATATGTATGACCATTATATTTAGCGAATAACTATACGAAAGTCAAACATTTATATTTTGCTTTTGAGCGTATGAATCTAACGACGAATATATCGACGAATAGTTAATTTATGGATCCTTTCAATGCAGTTACAAAAACTGAAATCAAATAAGAATAGTCCGGTAATGATCTTAAGCATTATATTCAATAAATATCCCACGCCACTAACATTAATTTATACATTTCATTCAACAATATTCTAGAATATGAAAAAAGGCACTTGTCCAAAAAAGTTACTCCTATACTCGCGTCGGTGTGTCAGACCGAAAGTGTTAAAAAAGTGGCACACGTCCCCTTTGTACCAACACATGCGATACGCTAAACGATGACGAACGACGAATCACGAAGCTAGAGAGGAACGCAAAGTCGTTGTGTTGATATTTTCTGAGAAATGAACGAATTATTGATTTCTCGGTCTGACAGACCAATGCGCGAGTATAGGAGTGTTAAGGGTGTTTCACGCAACTAGTAAATGCAAATCGATTTTTCTTCATGAAAATCACATATAATCAATACGAGTTGGGGTTTGTTGGAAAGCACCAAGTCTCTAGTTGTTAACACTACCATAAGGCGTGGAAAGTATTCTTATTTTTATGTTTTTTAACGAGTTTCCTCTAAGAGAGATTATGATCATGGTTTGACCACCTCTGATCATGGTTTGCCCAAAAAATGATCATGGTTTGTCCGGTTTTAGAAATCACCATTTTCGAATGAAAAAAAACGAGTTTTCAAGTAGATGTTGCATTTCTCATTGCTTGAGTTTACTGTCATCATATTGATCCATTCTTAATTTAGGTTTTCTTCAGAATATTGCCTTTTCTTGGGCATTTTAAAAGTGTTCACCTCAACACACTCAACAAAGAGAAACTTTAATTCTGCTATACGCGAAGGACACAATAAACAAACTGCAGCGCGCCAACCGGTTGCCATAGAAATTATGGAAAATAATCATCTGGTGATTGATTAAGAGTTAGCTCAAATGAGGGGCGCATTGCCACCAATAGAAGATGGATTTTTCAATCCTTTAAAACATGTGAACCCGTAAAAATATACCATAAAACGACTGTAAATCATGAAAAAGATAATTTTAGTTATATGTTTTGAAACATTCGAATACCTGATTTGACACAGGTGCACTGAATTAGACTATTCAAAAAAGTGGACAAACCATGATCATATTTTCGACTGGACAAACCAAAATCATTTACCTTACCAATGGTGACATTAATCATCCTTCTTTTTCTTCTTCTTTCAGACAATCGCGAAACTCTTCGGAAAGAAACTCAGCTCCAAAGGACTAGAGTATAAAATTACCGAAAATTGCAAACAAGTGTTCTGTAATTATAGCTGAGCTTCGTCGTTTTCTCCTCCAGAGCCCGTTCTCAGATCTAAGTTTTCCAACACCGAGCGCGTGAGGGAACCGGAAGGGCAAAAAACTTCGCGCGACGGAACAAGAACAATCGCCGTGTTATATGGCCCAAGGAAACGAATCTCATCTGCGCTCGTTCCGATGGACAACTTGTTGAGATCGGATTAGAGTGAGTGAAGTTTTTCCGTATTACGGAAATATAACCAGCCCGGAGCACCGGGAGGAAAATACATATAAATAAAGGAAGGAGTTTCCTCTAGAACATTTCGTTTCCTACGTTTTCCGGTGGGGGAAGCGTTTTTTCTCTCCTTCGGTTGTACATGATTCAGTGCTGAATCGAGACTGTATAAACGGTCTGTCATTGTGGAACAAATCTCGGCTTTAAGAGCTGTCGACAAAAAGCAGGTGAGTTCTTGTATACCACTCGTGTTTTTTTGTTTGCCGTGTGCCGAGCATTTGGGATTATTAGGAGTCCAAGTAGTGTGTTTGTGGATGTGTTTATTTCTGATTGTCTTTAAAACCGGGTTGTAGAACGATGCAAATATCCTCGTCTTGGGAGTTAACTCGTGACCTTTGTTTCCGGCAACATTGGAAGCGTTTTTGGGAGAATTGTCAAAAGGAAAGCGGCGGTATGAATGTGAAGAAACAACGCGGGCAGAATTTTCATGGCAAGGGAAAAATCGATTTTCGGAAGATGCTTCAAGTTTAAAGTACGCGCGGTTGTTTTGTCTTCGAGTTTCGCACTGTTCCGTTTCTAGGGACTGTCTTGTATCAATAATGACTTGAAGGAGAAAGACAACCAAACAATTATTTTACTCTATATACAGCTTTTTGTTTTGGGGTTGGAAGAGAACGTTGTTTCCTTAATCACCACTCGAAATTGAATTGTGAGATGTCAATAATTCATATCCCTTCATTCTATGAGTTTCACAGTTCAAACGCAACGCAGAGAAAGGATGCTGATCCACTTCCTTCATGTGCTTCGTATTATAAGTGTTATACTGTTATAGTTGTATTTACACACAGTGTTCTTTGAAATATTTATTTACAAACATCAAAGGGCTGCGTTTATATTAAGATAAAAGTCGCAAGAGTTCAAGGATTACACAGTTTGCTCAGATTGTTTTTCATTTCAGATACAATCAAGTGGCTTCTCACATAGAACTGAATTGAAACTCCTGGCGAAAATGCAGCTGAATAATATTTTACACGCAAATTTGCACTGATAGTTGGTTATACTGTACCAAGATGCTTATAAAAACTACATACAAAGTTAACTAACTACAAATGAATACTCTTAAACTTATTTTCACAGGATTTCCGTGAAGATCGACATGCCACTAGATCATCTTTTGTTGTTGGGGATAAAGTTATCCATTATTTTCACGGTAGCTGGCTTTAGTAATCAATGTCTCGCGTAATATCGATCATACAATTTCTAGTTTAGGCTCGTTGTAAAGGTGACATTTCACACTAAAAAAGTTCTTTTGCTGTTTTTGTTTGTTCCATTCAGTTGTGAGTTACAAAGTGTTAACAATGTAGGTCAACACAGAGAAAGTTCGGTACATTTTACACTTTTTCTTTTATAAAGGCCGCTGATATTGTGAATGGTGTTTATGGTGCCGATACTGCAACAGTAATCTACGTGCAATTTTATTTATTTAAAAAAAATCATTTACAAAAAAAAAATTCAAATTAATTTTTTTATTTTTTTAAGTGCAATAAATTCAGATCTCTACTGTCAACAAATGGACCGTTTGAATCGAGCGATTGACCAGATACGTCCAGAATTGGCCAACGCAAGGGTACACCTTTCCGAGAGCTTGATTGGGATGTTTTAACACATTAAAGACCGCACGTTTTGGGGCAAACTTGAACGCTTTATTTGTTCGGATTCTACGAATGAGATTGTTTCCTTCGATGTGGATGAAACGAAGGCGAGCCATCGGTAGGCCTTGTTAGATTCTTGGTAAACCAAGGATTTAACCTTCAAGTGTAGAAAACACGGGTTATTTCGTGATCCATCCGTAGCAGACGGAACGCGACAAACGAGAAAACTCGTGAGCGGTCCGCAATGTGTTAATGCATCCAACATATAGTCCGGACCTGACACCAAGCGATTACCACCTTTTTCTCGCATTGCAAAATCTCCATAGTGATAAGAAATTGGTATCAAGAGAAGATTGTAAAAATCTATCGCTAGAGTTTTTCGCCAATAAGGACCAAGACTTCTATGATAGAGACATTATGAAGCTACTTTTAGAATGGCAATAAAATTTACAACAAAACGGTGCATATTTGACCTAAATCGGACAATCCGAAGCATATTTAAAATTTCACCCAAAAATAATGAATAACTTTTTCCCCAACCTAATATAATATCTACAAGCTGGACTCGATTATCGATCGATCCAATTCTTTTTCACGTTTAGTTTTCACATGATCGAATCCAAAAAAGTATTTTTTAACTGTTTATATGCATATATTTTTTTGGTTGTTGAATATAAGCAATAATTTAATTATTGGTTCATTGAAGTCAGAAAAGACATTTCATACATAAAAACAGAAGGATGGTCCAAGATTGTACGGCATTTTAAATGTAGGACTAGGAAGTTATTGCCGGTCAGAGCGAACATTATAAACATTTAAGAGCTAATCACTCTTTAGTACGAGTAGGGGAAAGTCAGGAAAGACGGACAAGGTAGGAAAGACGGACACCCCTGTATAATTAATAAATTACATTTTTATTTTGAATTTTAACGATGCACAAACTTGCAATTCAGTGTATCAATACCTTTGACACTTACATGAAACGGCATTCGGAATGATCAATTCGGATTACGTCTTGAAAACGTAATCCGAATTGGTCATTCCGAATGCCGACAGCTATTTTGAACACGAAAACATGAGAAAAATTACAAACCCTTCTAGGTGATTTTAGTCTAGCCATTTTGTTAGATTATTTTTAAGGCATATTTGAAGACCTCCAGATCTTATCGAGTACATAAACTTGAATTTTCAGTTAGTGTCCGTCTTTCCCGGCTCAATCTTATTTTTTCAAAGATGCCGGACACATTCATTTTTCAAAATTTCTGTTTCAAAGACAAATCTATATAGAGTAAGTGTACCACTTATGGAGGACATATGTCACCAACTTGCAGAAATTGGCGAATAAATACTCTATTTTAGTTCAAAAGTATACAAAAGTATACTTTTTCTAGCAGTTTGAACTCTGTTTTTGGAGATTCTTACTGATATTTCGATGATCAATTGACTAAATTGTATAAAAATCGTGTTTGAAAATGCCATTACCATGTACCCATTATGGTAATAGTGTTCCTGAAGTTTCGCAATAAGTGTATCTATTATGGTAATAGTCGATGTCACATGGAAAAAGTGTTAATAGGATTTAGTATACAATACTATGTCGTTGATTCTACACTTGACAAAAATCATGCGAATTAGCGCGAAGTCGAAGTTTTTAGGTGATTTTGGAAACGCTGTAACTTTGTGAAAAACCAACGCATGAAGATGGGATACACATCATTTTAAAGCTTCATGTTTTGAGTTGTAATACTTGAATGCTTCTATCGTTTTGTGTGTAGTGAGCAGTGTTTGTGTAGTAGATAACAAAACTGGAAAGAATAAAATAGATTCTTTCTGTTTTTTTCAAGATTTTGTAGATCAACACTTTACTATTGACTTGGTTAATAAAACACTGTGTTAATTAACCTTATCAATCAGCATTCATCTGATTCCAAGAACGCTCCTGTAGGTCATTTAACTACAGGAAAAAGTTTTGAGAGAATGAAAAATTTCCCTCTTTCTAATGAAAATTTTAATAAGGACATGCACTGTATTTATTTAGATACAACGTTCCTTTCATGGAAGTACGCATTCGAATCCCAGTAGGAACAGTTATTATTTATAGTCGATATTTAAGTGAGAAAAAAAAGTCGGGTGCAAGTTGACCAAATAAACCAAATGGACGAAAAACGTTGACAGCTTTTGACGATTCTCCCCATTTGTTGTAGATGAATGGAAAGATGTTGACATACACGTGATACACGAATCAAATCTAGCGTTCATTGTACGAGAGATGAAAGAAGAAATGTTGTGATTTCAACTCCGCCATTTCTCGACAATTCACAGAGATATTAATCAATCGGTAGGAAATATTTCTATGGAGAAAATGAAGAAAATTATTCAGCATCTGGAAAGAATGTTGTCTGCACGCTAGCTGGATCGAGACTGTGATAGTCGGATGGAGCTAAATCTGATGAATAAGCCGAATGTGGAAGATCTTCCCAGCCAAACGACTCAATCGTCTCCCTGAGCGGCTTTGCAAAGTACCTTTGTGCTGTCTTTTTTAGTAGGGGAGAGGAAGGCAAGTTGGCGACGTTAAGCTTTTGCGAGCCTTGGAGCTTGGAATTTTTTTCTTTTTTTTAATGTTGATTCTGATTCTTATAGTCTGAAGTGTTTTTATCATATTATCTATTGGATGGGTAAAAAAAACTAAAAAACTTGTCCACCAAACACCTTGCGCAAAAAGCGTGGAGGCATGATGGCGAATGCCTGGAGGCAAGTTGGCGAATATGGTTTGGTCACCTAAAAATCAACAAAATGTAACAACAATTATTTATTTATAAGACAGAAGGACATAAGAAATACAAATAAGTTAAATGTACACATAAATCACACACATATGGTTTGTCAGGATACATCCAATAACTGCATTCAGAATGTGCTGAATTGAAAATCTATCCTGGATATGTCTGGATATTTTCGTCGATAGCGCCTCAAAGTTGATTATGGCACACCGAACTGTTTTGAAGCACCCAGAACAGGCGAACCTTCTTCTATAGCTTTCATAGCATTCTCCAAACTGGTGTCCGACCAACATTGGTCTCGTTTTCGCTTATAAGTTCTAACCATTTGCAATAAAAAACTAAAAATTAACAAAATGTTGCAGTTCGCCAACTTGCCTCCAAGCGACCGATTCGTCATCTTGCCTCCCTCGCCAACTTGCCTCCCTCTCCCCTACCTTGGTCGGTTTTCATCCAAAACTCGATTCAAATTATTTATTTGTTATCAGTTCAGAATAAACGGTTCCGAACCAAACACTACCTTTTTTTGTACCCAGTGAGTAGCATTTCACATGTGATTTTTTGGTTTTCCTGTTGTCTTTCGTTCGGCTCATGTGAAACTCATTTTCCAATCTTCTGGGTCTTTTCCTTATCACCTTCAAACCTATGGAGATAGCTTCTTGAGTTACATTTGTTGGTCCGCGAGTTGTTGCGCTTGAGTGTCATCTTTGTTCAAAAGTGCTTGTGAACTGCTAAGTCCTTAACTTTTTTCAAAGGTTCTCCATGCTATTCGTTTCTCACGTCAAAATCACATTCTTAATGTTTTTTTTATCGCTCAAAGTAATACAATTTTTCGGAAAGCATATGATGCGATTCTGCAGCTGTTTTCTTTTAACCCTTTCGCTACGAGCGTCGTCTTTACACGACATGAGAGTGATACTGCACTCCGGTAGCGGTAGCACTCCGACGGAGCACACTGTCGTAGTGAAAGGGTTAATGGTAGCAGAGAATCAATGCTGTCCGCAAATCGTACATTCAAGGCACAAAAGTTCAATATTCAAAGTTCTTCAAATCTAGTAAAACTTGTTTTGTTTTTATTAAGTAAGTCTTACTATTTTATAAAGTAACTAGCTGACCCGGCAAACTTCGTCCCGCCCAAAATTTATTTTTCGTTATCACATTCACGTTTTCTTACTAAGCGCACGTTCATGGGTCCAATCGCAAAACTGTTCATTGATTGATCTTCTAATCTACCCTTTAAAATTACCTTTTACTACAAAATTCCTAGTACTTCTACCAAAACTCGTCGTTATAATACTACGATTAGGGGGTTATTTTCAGGCACAATTCTCGTTCAAGATTTTCCAACCACTTTCAAATAACATGTTTCTCCGTTGCATGGAATAAATGTTTGATACAGAAAATATGATAGAATTAAGACAGCCATAAATCGGACAATTCCTTCCTCGAGTTTTGCATTCGGTGATCCATTTTTATTTATATAGATAGAAGAAGCTATAAGAGTAAGTTTGTTCACAATAAAATCAATTTCCACTTTCAAATAAAGATCAATTTCGTCAGCGCAAACATCAAATAGACTAACTACGCTTGTCACAATGTCAATTGTTATATTTGGTTGGAATATGTTTGATTGAAAAATTCCCTCCATTCCAGAGGACGGAAGGGTGTCATACCATCATAGAAATATTTCTCGTACTCAAAAACCCTCACATCCCAAATTTGGTTCCGTTTGCGTTATTGATTCTCGAGTAATGCAGGCCCCCCATTGAATCGTTTGTTGTCCCTTAAAACCTACACATGCCAAATTTGGCTCCATTTGCTTGATTGATTTTCGAGTTATGCAGAAATTTGTGTTTCTTTTGTATGGCAGCCTCCCTTTAGAGAGGGGGGAGGAGTGTCTGCTCACCATAGAAACATTTTCGTTATCACACATAGAAAAGTTTGTTATCTCCTAAAACCTTCACATGCTCCATTTGTTTGATTAGTTCTCGAGTTATGCAGAAATTTGTGTTTCATTTGTATGGCAGGTCCCTCTTAGAGAAGGGGGAGGAGTATCTAACCACCATAGAAACATTTATTGCAACCCATAATTTCCACATGCCAAAATTGTTTCGTGAACTTGATTAATTCTCGAATAATACAAAAATTGATGTTTCATTTGTATGGCAGCCCCCTTAGAGAAGGGGGAGGGATCTCGAACTATCATAAGAATCTTCCCCGATCCCAAAAACCCCCACATACCAATTTTCATGTCGATCGGTTCAGTAGTTTTCGAGTCCATAAGAATCAGACAGACAGAAAGACAGAAAGATAGAAAGACAAACAGACAACATTCCATTTTTATATGTATAGATTTATAAGGTAAAAGTAAAGTATTTTATAAAGTAATTGTGATCAAGCCATCGGTTTCAGTAATTTACGCTTAACTTTTCAAAAGGTCGTATCTGTTATGATCGATTCTCTTCATGGACTTTCTCTTTCGATAACCATGGTCTTGCAAACAGATTTTGCGTCAGTTTTTCCGTATAGTTTGACAACCGAGCTTTCACTCTACACTCCTGATTGTCAAACACATCAGGAAATGCATCTACCAACGAGTTATCAACGGTAGAGAATGTCGATGAAGAGAATCGATCAAAACAGATAGGTCCTATTGAAAAGTTAAGCGTGAATTGTTCACTCAATTGTTTGATACTCCCTCAAAGACGTTACTAATAAAGGGCTGTGTCCCATTCACCCGAAACACGTTTACCCGAAGCACATTTACCCGAATGACATTCACCCGAATGTAACAAATACTCGAATGCGCTCGGTCGGACCTAACTAGAGCATCGTCTCCTATGTTTCAAACTGTCCGGTCAATTGGTGGAACACAGGTTTGATTGCGAGAAGACGCCGCTTCCAACGGCAAATATATCTTTCTTTCGGGTAAGTGTCGCATTCGGGTAATTGTTACATTCGGGTGAGTGAAATTCGGGTGAATGTCTTTCGGGTGAATGGGTTTCGGGTAAATGTGACACACTCCTAATAAACGGTGATGAGTAAAGCAGAAACCGGCAATAGGAGGAGGAATTATATTCAATCTCTATTCCCGAAGTTAGAAATAACAATTAAAGGTCAACGTTCTCCAAACATTCACAGTGTGATAACGAAAATGTAAACATAACTGAACACTATTCTGCACAGACGGTGCTCTTCGTGTCAGTGTCAGAAGTGGTACTATAATTGGAAGAGTCACACGCGGAACGTTATTTCTGAGATTACTTTGAAAAGGATGAAATTAATATTGACAAAAGAACATGCATAATAAATGAAATAATTATCCTTTTTCTTTTTTTTATCAAACTTCATATCCATTACCGAAGCGTCAGGGAAACAGGAAGGCATCACTCAAATGCTTTTTTTTATCTGGGAATCCACAAAGCGTGTAAATTTGGCTACTCAACGTTTTTGAAATCGAACCACGCAGAAACAAACGCTCCAAAAATCCATCCGATCCATTCATCAAAATTATCGTTCTTTTTTCGACACAATCATGTGAAATATAGCGCACCGCAGTGAGAGTGTTTGTCTAAACGGCCATGCTTCGTTCCAAACTGTTCATATGAATTTAGACAAAGGGCAAAAAAAACCCTTCGCAAGCTGAAACATTAGCTCGTCTTGTGTGTGTGTGTGGGGGTGTATGCGCGCACGGATGATTTTTTTCTCCACTCTTTGATGCTCAATCATGCATTCAACAACTCTGGAAACAACAAAGAGACGAACAGCACGACCTCAGCGATAATGGCGGCACATTTTCCCGCTTCATATCCTTTCAAAAATTATCATTTCTTTTCCGTTTTGGAAACGGGCACATTGCGAACAAAACCGTTGCGGCGTTGGTTTGCCGCTACGTTTAACCTATCAAAATCATTTTGATCGATTGCCGAATCGTATCTCACTTGGAACGAGAGATGTTTTTTTCTCTCGCTGCTAAAAATGCTTTGAATCACAGAAATTATGTTGGGGTGGCGTGTATGCTGATTGTATGCTACTGGTTTGTGCTGATGGCATGCATAACCAACTTCTGGAATCTCACAAACAGACTTGGAATTCGAAATCAAACGCATTTTAAATCCTATTATATGGTAGCTTTTGCAGGGTTTCTGTTGGGGGAAAATCCACTCTGCGATAGAAAAATGAAGGGAAGAAACATTTGAACAAATTTTCAACGTTAACTATACTTGGTGGTATTTTTTTTTATGAAAAATGAGATAATCAAATTTGTTGACGGTTCCGAATACCAAGTGTTCCAACGAATGATATGTTTGGACAAATTAAATTTATCTCCAATTTTATATTATGAAATTCGTAATAAGTTTTGAAGAATAAAAAAAAATTGTATTGCGATTTCATCCCCCTCCAGATAGTCGCTAAAGTTGTGTTCTAAATTGCTACAAATTTGCCCGTAAATGTATTCCATTTCGCGCCTTGGATGCTTGATACAACGAAGAATCGCGCTATCCTGATGCCTAGGCGTGGAGAAAAAAAAACCCATTTGCCTTACGTTCGCAAAAATTATTCCGAGCATCCAAGCGTGAGAAGCGAGCGGATGGTCCCCCAAACCCGGAAAGCCGCAAGCCGCTCCCCGAGAGGAGACAGAACAATCTAATCTTGGAGCAGACCCAGACACGGGGATGCCTCCGAATTTCCACTTGGCACTTGGCTAAGCGAGGGAGAAATGCGTTGAATTTATGTAAATTACATTCTTCAAATTTCTCCGTGGGTTACACCCGATGTTGCTGGGGGAGGTGGAAAAGGGCCCCGAAGTGCTTGACAAGAGAGAGAGAGAGAGAGAGAGAGAGAGAGAGAGAGAGAGAGAGCAAAAATACTGAAAAGCTGTTAAGGACTAGCAAACCGTTCGACGCGTTCACCCTGAGTGGATGAGAGAAGTAAACGTTTCACATTACAAGATTTATCTGAAATTGATTCTGAAGGCATAATTAAACGGTTAATTAAACCGTAGGATGGGTTTTAACGGCGAGTTGGGACTTCATGCAAATCAATGTGTACCCATTGGATTTAATTTATACACTTTGAATTTGACTTCAACGTGTACACATTGACTTCAATTTGGTGTCATTGGTATACTGTTGGGGTTCCTATGCAGTACGAATTTGGGTACACTCTACGGCAGGGTTTCTCAAAGTCAAATACCCCAAGGGGTGGATCTTGTTTTCAAAGGGGTCGACAAACGAAAATTGATTTTGGGGGTCAAAGGGGTCTAAAAATCGACCCCTTTTAATTAACACTTGTTCTCACTTGAAACTTTCATGATACTGTATAAGTTGTATTACGTGAAGCAATTTGTTACAATAATGACCAATATTTTAGTGGAACGAATGAAGCCATGATCAAATTCGAGTCCAAACAACCATAACAAGCTTGCATTTAGGTTGCAAGTTGTTTGCAAAATAAGATGAATTCATTGTGAACTATGCGCTGAGCTACCAAGTTCGGATCATTTTGGTTTACCACCAAACATACTTTGTTCATGGAGGACCTCTCTCCACTGTAGCATTGCCATGCGACAGAATGAGGATCTCTTTGACAAAGTCAGACAAGTTTGTATATTTTTTCCCGCTGCGCCTATGAGTTTCTTCACCCACAAAAGGTCCGAACGTTCTTTATTTCGACGATAGTTTTTTTAGCATATCGCACCAACCCAAAGTATCACAAAACTCAAGGAATTCCTGTTTACTTTTGTTCGCCACGGTACCACTGATTCTATGTTTCTCGACGAAATGTTCAGTAGCGAAATTCATGCGCTTTTTTGCAAACTATAAACGCTGGATACAACAAATAAATCGTTTGTATATATAGGTGATCGTTCCTTCATTTTTCGATGAAATTAAATGTTGTACTCTTTACAGTTCTGACAAAAATCAAGATATTCATCTCATAAACTTGATTGTTTCCACAACACTGTTGATTGCAACTTTTACAGCGAATCCTAATTCAATTCTAGCCGCTGCTTAGTAGAAACGAATCATCGGAAAGATCGATGTTTATAAGGGACTTCAGATTCCCTCCCAAAAGTGCTGGCTTGATCAATTCATTCATTACTGGTTTAAAACGGTTCGTCATTTCGAATAGAAAAGGTGCTTTAAGCTCGTCACTCTGAAAGCTGCAGCAGATGATGTTAAGAAAAACACATTTCGATCCGTTTTACTCCGCAAAACTTCAGCCGATCCAATAATTCAAGAATACTCCGCACATCTTAACGGAACGTTCTCAAACAGGCTGTAGAAACACTGGAGGAATTCATCAATTTTCCAAACAGTCTTTTTCATTCCTTCTTGAATGAATTGTGAAAACTTGCAAACTGCAGCTACCTATATTCGTGTGCTCGTAGTTTTGGCTGCTTCGGATTTCACGAATTTCTTCATTCAACTGCTTCACTACTCTCCAATTAACATGGGAACCGTCAATGCTGAGTTGACCCACTTCAAACTAGGTTTAGCTTCAAAATATTTCTTCAATCCGTCGAACAAGTCCAGTGCACGCGTTGAGCTTAGAACAGCTGAGCCAATGTACCTGAATTCCATCGTTCCCTTCTTTACATTCCAGTAACGAAGGCTAACATCCATCTGTTGCTTTTGTGAAATCTTATTTAACGTTTCGTCGAAGCCGATAACGATATCCTTACAATTTTCGAGTAAACGAAGGATGTCATTCAAAAAGTATGGCTCAATACCGTATGTGAGCAGGTAGCTCATTTTAGTTCTGCTGAGATGCATCGTTGGTACCATTCCACTGTCTGGAAACATATGCGGAAAGAGTTTAGCACTAGAGCACTAGAGTTTCATGGGATCATGTCTACCACTTGCTGAGGAAGATTGCCAGCTCACGACCTTACTCGTGTGTGTAAAGGGTGTGTCACATCAAATTGCATCACGGAAAAAACGCTGTAGAAATTTAATTTTTAGGAATTATATCTTCAGCTTTCGCTTATAATCAGATAAGAGTGTATAGATCACGTTGGCCATGCTTCACTGTCAATTTTTCGTAAATTTGGAAAAATGTCGTCGAACGAAAAAGAGCGTCGTGAATTAATCCTGTGCACTCGAGAATCCGGAGTTGTCACATCGGGACATCGGTAAGATGCTGGGAATCGTCCAATCCACGGTCAGCAGAGTACTAAAACGATACTTCGAGAACCTAACCATCGACCGGAAGGTGAAGAACGGCAAAAATGGATGCTCCGTCAGTGAAAAAGATCACATGCGCGTAGTTAAGCAGTTTAGACGTGATCCGAGAAGTTCGGTCTGGAATGTCGCCAATAAGCTGAATTTGTCAAGTTCATTCGTCCAGCGGACCAAGCAGCGGGAGGGCCTGCGTACATACAAGTATCAGAAGGCTCCTAACCGCGATGAAAGGCAAAACATGGTGGGGAAGACGCGAGCCCGGAAGCTGTACACCGAAATGCTGACGAAGCCGCATTGCCTGGTAATGGACGACGAAACCTACGTCAAAGCAGACTTTCGTCAGCTGCCGGGCCTGTTGTTCTTCTCCGCAGAGGACAAATTCAGCGTTCCGGAGGAGATTCGCAAGCAGAAACTATCCAAGTTTGCCAAAAAGTACATGGTGTGGCAAGCGATCTGCTCTTGCGGAAAGCGGAGCGCCCCCTTCGTGATGACCGGCACGGTAAACGGGCAGGTTTACCTTAAGGAGTGCCTACAGAAGCGCTTACTACCACTATTGAAGCAGCACGAGGGCCCGATCATCTTCTGGCCGGATCTCGCTTTGTGCCACTATTCAAAGGACGTTTTGGAGTGGTACGAAGCCAACCGGGTCACCTTCGTACCAAAGGAAATGAACCCGCCCAACGCGCCGGAGCTTCGCCCAATAGAGAAATATTGGGCGATTATGAAGCAGGCCCTCCGGAAGACCCCAAAAGTTGTCAAATCGGAGGCGGACTTCAAGAGAAAATGGATTTCTGTTAAAAAAAAAACTACAACCTGACGTTGTACAGAACCTTATGGACGGGGTAAAGAGGAAGGTGCGAGCATACGGGCTTGGGCTCGAAGTATGAATAAAAAGAAAATTCCAAAAGTTGTTTAATAGTTTTTATTTCACTGTCTAAAATTTTCAAAAGGATCGGTCTACTGGGCGAATTTCTACAGCGTTTTTTCCGTGATGCAATTTGATGTGACACACCCTTTATTCTGCGTTTCAATGGAATGGTTTTTTTTTTCAACAGTCTGAATTATAAATCAATCGAAAGAAATGGTGTAATTCTTTATGTTTGTGTTTGTTAGAAGATGAAAAATCAATCTTGCGTCGACTAGAAACTTTGATTCTAGATGGGACTCAAGTGTCGACGAAAACTCCGTTGACTCTCTGATTGAAGATCAATGTATATAAAACATACAAGAGCACTACATTTAAATAACACTAATCCATCTGTTTTTCCTGGTTTTGAATGAAAATTACTGGTTCTACCGGTTTTTCTGGTTGAGTTTCCACCCTGAACTCGTCGACTAATTCATTTCAAGAGATTACAACGTTAATCATAGTGAAAGTGAACTTAAATGAAGTGATTGAAAATAATTTAAACGAGCGTAGCGTTCAGGATATTTGTCACCGAAAATTATAAATGTTCGGTTTTCTTGGTTTTCGTTTTTTTACGTTGATTGGTGCTTAATGCAAATTTTCTATACAATACTGTTCATTCGCCTCATGAATTGGATGCAAGGTGCGGCTACTTGATGAATTTCCCCAACACAGATTTCAATGAGCCTGGGGAAATCGGCATTGCGAAATAGATGCAAGATACGGGTTCTTTTGTACCTGCATGCATTTTTACACTCGGGAATATGTGCAGACTTCAAAAGCGGTATGAACACAATGCTTTGGCTCGGTTATTCAAGAGTGCATTGGAAGACATTCCTTGATGTCTTCAGCAAATTGAACTTCTACGTATACCACTTGGCAAAATTATGATAACAATTTGCTGCGATAACGTCGATTGAACAATATGCTTTCAACTTACATGTCAAAATCAAAACTGAGTGCTTGAAGTTCAACAAATCGAGAAAATTAGCGGTTCGAGATGCAATGAATTCAGAGGGAAATGTAAAATACATTGATCGTTCAGCCATTCTTTCGTTCACATATTTTGGAAGTCTACCAGAAATGAATGAAATGAACAAAGCATCATGCCATACGACTTGCTACAAAGAAAGTAATCTTTTCACAATACATGAATTGACCTAAATTGGGATTTGTTCGCATCTGAGTTCGGAAACTGTTTCATTTAATCACTGGTTTAATCAATACATTCAAATGTCTACTAAGCCAACGGTAGTCCCACGTCAACCTTGCGGTTGTATTTTAGGTATAACCCACCCATAGTTTTTGACGTTGGATTGTGTTTTTCAGCAACATATTTTTATTTTTACTTTGCGGTTTTAAAGTTAGTTTCAAAAATTAATTACCTACTTAAGTATTTGTAAGTAATGTGTATTTAAAAACTATTAGTTACACTTGATAATTACTGAATTTCATGTATATATTTATTTTGTTGAATTTTAATAAGAAAATAAGGTCATGTTTTCTCATTTCATCAACTGCAAAGTTTTTAAATTGGTAAGTATTATGTATGAATAAGAAAAAAACTAGAGATTTTTGAAGAAATTTTGCTATGGGGTCTGTGGTATCACTTCATTCTGAAAAAGTGATCTCTCGCCAAAAACAGTTTGAGAACCCCTGCTCTACGGGTAGGCGATTATTCATCGCTTGAGAATTTTTATTGAAATATTCATATTTCTCATTATGTTACTCAACCTGGTCACTGAATGATTCGGATAGCTCGAGACATTCAGTCAACGATACAACGAGTACATTGTAAACCAATGCACAATGGTCCAGGAGATGTATTCAAGTGGAAATTAGCATTTAGAGCTCGACAGTTACCCTCTAGACAAAACTGTCTTCGACAAAGTTGTTACATACGATAGAATGCTCATTTTTATGGTATCAAAAATAGGGTGACCAAATTGTAGACGAAATGAAAAATCTAACTTTCTTATTTTCATAGACAGAGGTAAACATAGATCGACAATGTTGTAGTCCTAGTTGTTTGAGACATATTTGTAGAACAATGTTTTTTTTTATCTCTTGAAATAACCGATATAGCGTCTTATTCTATGTTACGTTAGGGTCACCATGAAAAAAACTGTTTTTTTTGCTCTAACTTGTGTAATATGTAAAATTCTACATACAAACTGTCTTCGGAAGACTTTTAGAGCTTACTAATACAAATATTTTGCGATGCAGAACTTGACAATATCTCAACTTCACTCAAAGTTATTAATATTTCTTCCCAAAAAAATACACTCCCTTTAATTTTTTGTCATTCTTTCTGGGACAAACATAAACAGAGTTTATTGACGGCATTATTTCAATCTACATGATGTGTGATTTTCAACACTATGTTATTTTTTTGGTTTGAGTAAATTAAAATTGAAATCATGAGTTTTTGGGTAAAAAACCATCAATAACTTTAAGAAAAATTGAGATATTGACAAGATATTGATATCGAAAAATGTTGGAATTGATAAGCTCTAAAAGTCGTACGAAGACAATTTAGATGTAGAATTTGAAATATAAAAGATAAAGCAAAAAACCCGTTTTTTCATGGTCACTCTATTTTTGATAACATAAAATCGAGCGCTCTATCATATGTAACAACTTTGTTGAAAAAAGTTTTTGTCTAAAGAAAAAATATCTCGCACAAAGTAGTTTTTGGCGCTTTCTATCTAAGTTGCATTAGGGTAACCATGAAAAAAGCGGTTTTTTTTGCTTTGTCTTTTATATTCCAAATTCTATATAAAAACTGTCTTCAAACGACTTTTAGAGCTTATCAATACAAACATTTTGCGATGCAGAACTCATGATTTCAATTTCAATTTACTCAAACACAAAAAATAACATAGTTTCGAAAATCACCTATTATATAGAGTTAAATTTATTCTTTCAAATTCCGTCAACAAACATTTTTTATGTTTGCCCCAGAAAGAATGACAAACAAATGAAAAGAGCGTGTTTTTTTGTGAAAAAATATCAATAACTTTGAATGAAGTTGAGGTATTGACATGTTCTGCATGTCAAAATGTTTGTTGTGGAGAAGCTAACTTCGTTCATTACGAAAGCACTGGTGAACGGTGTCACCAAGACCCTGTTTGTTCACCTTAGACCAGAAGGGAATCAATCGGGAGGAGAGTGATGCCACTGAAAATGCGACCAAGGAAGTAACAGCATGGAAAACTGATTCCGCTTGAGGCATCGCAGCAGCAGCCACACACAAACACATACACGCGCGCAACTCTTTTCGTTTGGTGGTTATCGACCATCGAGAACAATCCGGAAAGATGTCATCGTTGCTGAAAAATAATCTTCCAGTACCCCTTGGAAATGAAAATTACATTCAAGCGAAAGAGTTTATTTTAGTGTTTTCTATTCATATAATAATGCGACCAAATACATTTTGTTTTGTGATTTTTTAATCAAGTGTAGTTAACTTTATATTAATTGGCGTGATGACTACAATTCGAACCATTTGAAGCGTGTATCCGATTTCTTCAATTTGAAACAAACAGTACATGAATTTACTCGCATTTCCAGGCACAGTAAAACTTTAATTGATCATGTTTATTCCAATTTTGATACTATTTACACAGTCACGGATACCAATTTGAAAATAACCGATCATGAGACTTTAATTATCAATATTGTAGATAATCTCGTGGTAAATGAAAATGTTGTGAAATTAAAGTGCTGGAGGAAATATTCGAAGCATGCTGTTTCGAATCTCGTAGTGAGAAGCCTGGATTTTCCATTCGAGGTCGGTAATTTAGATGAATCATCAGCTGTTCTAACTAATACCTTGAAAGAGTGTACAAATCGGCTTGTTACGCAAAAATTTGTTCCTATGAAAAACTCGAACAGCTGGTACAATTTGGATCTTTTACGCCTTAAACGTGAGAGAGACAGATGGTACAAGAAATTTTGTAGAACAAATGATGGAAATCATTGGAATATGTACACAAACGCGCGCAATATATATTCACAGTCGATTAAGAAAACTCGTTGTGAATATATTCAGAGGAAGATTGATCTGCATCAAAGCAACAGCAAGGAGTTATGGAAAATTTTGAAATCTTTATTAAAACCTAGTAATAGCAAACCGCGTTCCATAACTTTTAATGGCACACTTGAACATTCTGAACAGGCTATAGCATCTAAGTTTAACGATTATTTTGTCAATAGTGTTTCATTGATCAATCAGTCCATTGAATTGGTTGATGAACCTGATGAAATAAAACAGCCGGTTAACAGTAGTTGTAGATTTGAAAGTTTTCACCCAATTACATTAAATGAACTTAGAACTATTTGCTTTTCTTTAGGAAAAACGGCTGGAGTGGATAATGTCAATGCTAGAGTTATTCAAGATTGCTTTCATGTCATCGATCACATCTTGCTGGACCTTATTAATAAATCTTTGCTAACTGGGCATGTGCCTAAGGTGTGGAAGGAATCTTTAATAGTTCCAATTCAAAAGGTTGCTGGAACGATTAAAGCCGAAGAGTTTCGTCCCATCAATATGTTGCACACGCTAGAGAAAATATTAGAAGTAGTCGTTAAAGGTCAGCTGCTGGAATATTTAAATTGCAATGCTTTGCTAATACCAGAACAATCGGGATATCGGGAAGGTCATTCCTGTGAAACCGCATTGAACTTGGTATTAGCAAAATGGAAAGAGAAACTAGAGTGCAAAGAGAATATCATTGCTGTTTTTTTGGATCTAAAACGCGCTTTCGAAACAATTTCTAGGCCCTTGTTGTTGAACACGATTAAGCGCTTTGGATTTACGAGTACTGCATATAAATGGTTCGAAAGCTATTTAAATGACAGAACTCAACGGACTATTTTTAATGATACAATTTCGAATCCCCTAGGGAATAATCTTGGAGTACCTCAGGGAAGTGTATTAGGGCCCCTTTTATTTATTATGTATATCAATGACATGGGAAGAGTTTTACGATTTTGTGATATCAATCTTTTTGCAGATGATACTGTGTTATTCATTGCAGCTAATGATTTAGATCAGGTCGTTTTACATTTGAATGGAGATTTACATTCCTTAAGTAGATGGTTGAAGTATAAGCAATTGAAATTGAACATAAGTAAAACTAAATATATGGTAATCTCGCGAAATCGTTTAAATGAAAACGTCTCCATCGTTATTGATAATGAGACTATTGATCGAGTTCGGGACATTAAATATCTTGGCGTGATTATTGATGACAAACTCAAGTTCAACACTCACATTGACAATGTCATCAAGAAAATTGCCAAGAAGTATGGAATCTTATGTCGATTGAAAAACGATTTAACTATTTGCAGCAAAATACAGCTATACAAATCAATCATCTCTCCTCATTTAGACTTTTGCTCTTCCATTTTATTTTTAGCCAATGACACACAAATATCGAGATTACAGCGCTTGCAAAACAAAATAATGCGGTTGATACTAAAATGTAACAGATTCACTTCCTCATCTTTAATGTTGGACGCTCTGCAATGGTTATCCGTGAAGCAAAGGATTGTTTATTTAACTATGGTGTTCATTTTCAAAGTAGTTAAAGGTTTGCTGCCTCGATATTTGTGTGATCGAGTTGAAAGAGGAATTGACTTTCATAGTTATAACACCAGAAACGCGAATGAAATAAGAACACCTAATTTCTTGTCATGTGCTTCACAAAATTCGTTGTACTTCAAAGGAATAAATGTGTTCAACTCGATGCCAAGACATATTAAATGCGCAACAACACTTACAGAGGTATTGAGGGTATTCAAAGTCAATCTAAAACAAGGCTGGCGGTTGGACTTGTGCTCTGGTGGACCACTTGGCTGCAAGGTCCTCGTCGGGACCGTATCGGCTCTGTGGCGGTCATGACTGAGTATTGGCTTTTTTGGACATTGCAATTTTTTGAACTTATATCTGTAAATAAAATCAGTTCGTTTTTCATGTTTGCTAAACTGATTTCAATGTTGAAAAAAAAATAAATTATCTTTTAGATAACTCGTCTTGCTCAAACCTCTGTGGGGGAAGGAGGCGGGACCATCATCATCATCATCAACATTATTCTTCCCCATCAGTAAAATGTTTCCATATCCCATATTGGATGCATAAAACCTTGTGCCTCCAATGTAACGCTCTCGTTTTCGAAGTCCCCCAAATATTCATTCATTCATTCATCCAGAATTGATTCAGATTCAACTTCAAACAAATGATCACTAAATAAACGATAGTCCTACGTCAACCTTGCGGTTATACCACAGATATAACCCACTTCCTGTTTTTTTTATCCCATTTGTTTATTTAGGCTCATTAGCATTTTAGCTGTAACAGAGCCGAATTTTAATCGTGTACATGTCACATGTTTATCATATCTATAAATAGCACATTACACAGTTGCCATTTTTCGGTGTAAGAATATTCCTTCTATACTATTGTATATGGTACATTGCACAGGTAGCCATTTAGGCGTAAGAGTATTCCTTCTGTTCTTCCATTATCCAGTCAGACCACCGGACAGCGGAGACATTTGATATGATCATTGTTGTGTTATTAATAGAACAGCAGTCTGATGTTTCTTGCAGAGCACAGCAGTTGTATGGATGAATCGATCTTCATTCGACCGTGGATCGATCTCCACCGCTGATGATTGTTATGTGGACGTAGTTATTCTGTAACAACACAAAGATGGTCAATGAGGGCTCTGAGTATTGAACTCACAATCGATCGCTTACTAAGCGAACGTGCACCCAATGTGTCTACGAAGACCCCGTACTAAAATAGTTAAACTATTTGTGTTTTTTTTTCACGGGCCACACTATCAGAGATGTCGTTCGAGGCGTAAAATCAGCAGTTGGATGCGTTCCGGTAGTGCCGAAGCTGGAAGAGGAATTACTTGCTACAGTAATGACAGAAGCTTAAAGCATGGTCGATTTTCCCGCTTCCCGCTGGATACTCGCCGCATAAGTCCCTTGTACAAATTTAGTAATGGTAGCAAAACATTGCATGCTACCTCTAACGGAGATCGATGACTAGATGCGTCAACGAGTACATCATAAACAAATGAATATGGAAAACACGTATACAAATGTAATGAAGGATAATGAGTGAATTGAAGTAGAAAGAAAGTATAACAGGTACTTAGGGATTAACATTATGGATTCAAACCAAAAACACGAAAGGTTGGTTTTCGCTTGAAGTAAAGGGTGTGTCACATCAAATTGCATCACGGTAAAAAACGCTGTAGATATTTAATTTTTAGGAATTATATCTTCAGCTTTCGCTTATAATCAGATAAGAGTGTATAGATCACGTTGGTCATGCTTCACTGTCAATTTTTCGTAAATTTGGAAAAATGTCGAACGAAAAAGAGCGTCGTGAATTAACTCACTCATTTCGAGAATCCGGAGTTGTCACATCGGGCTATCGGTAAGATGCTGGGAATCGTCCAATCCACGGTCAGCAGAGTACTAAAACGATACTTCGAGAACCTAACCATCGACCGGAAGGTGAAGAACGGCAAAAATGGATGCTCCGTCAGTGAAAAAGATCACAAGCGCGTAGTTAAGCAGTTTAGACGTGATCCGAGAAGTTCGGTCCGGGATGTCGCCAACAAGCTGAATTTGTTAAGTTCATTCGTCCAGCGGACCAAGCAGCGGGAGGGCCTGCGTACATACAAGGTTCAGAAGGCTCCTAACCGTGACGAAAGGCAAAACATGGTGAGGAAGACGCGAGCACGGAAGCTGAACACCGAAATGCTGACGAAGCCGCATTGCCTGGTAATGGACGACGAAACCTACTTCAAAGCGAACTTTCTTCAGCTGCCGGGTCTGTTGTTCTTCTCCGCAGAGGACAAATTCAGCGTTCCGGGGGAGATTCGCAAGCAGAAACTATTCAAGTTTGCCAAAAAGTACATGGTGTGGCAAGCGATCTGCTCTTGCGGAAAGCGGAGCGCCCCCTTCGTGATGACCGGCACGGTAAACGGGCAGGTTTACCTTAAGGAGTGCCTACAGAAGCGCTTACTACCACTTTTGAAGCAGCACGAGGGCCCGACCTCGCCGGATCTCGCTTCGTGCCACTATTCAAAGGAAGTGTTGGAGTGGTACGAAGCCAACGGGGTCACCTTCGTGCCAAAGGAAATGAACCCGCCCAACGCGCCGGAGCTTCGCCCAATAGAGAAATATTGGGCGATTATGAAGCAGGCCCTCCGGAAGAACCCAAAAGTTGTCAAATCGGAGGCGGACTTCAAGAGAAAATGGATTTCTGTTAAAAAAAAAAACTACAACCTGACGTTGTACAGAACCTTATGGACGGGGTAAAGAGGAAAGTGCGAGCATACGGGCTTGGGCTCGAAGTATGAATAAAAAGAAAATGCCAAAAGATGTTTAATAGTTTTTATATTTTACTGTCTAAAATTTTCAAAAAGATCGGTCTACTGGGCGAATTTCTACAGCGTTTTTTCCGTGATGTAATTTGATGTGACACACCCTTTACTCTATCAAATCTATCGCGACAGTATATTTTATGGAAATTGATTTTTCAATGGTTGAAGTTTCGTTACGATTGGTTCTATTTCCAAATAGTTGTGACATATGTAGGCGAATACATGTTTTTACTGTATATGTTTGTCGCTTCAGAAAGTATAGGTAGATATGGCACTTCTTGACCAAAACTGTATCATCTTATCGGCTCCATTTTAAAGGGAATAAATTCCAAAATATGTCATGAGTTTTCTGAAATGTATTGTGACGCACACCCCAGTATAATCATGCATACATACACGTCTGCGGCCATAAAAATAGACATAATACTACGATCCAACACTGCAGCTTCGCAGAATAGTTGATAAAGTATCCTCACTATACTGGTATCTCCAAAAACTCCGATAAAAAAATGTGACTGCAAATCCGTTCGTTTGTGGCACAGTACGATCCTATATCGATACGCCCCGTCAATGTTGGTAGCATGCGAAACCCCCCGCAGATAATGTCCGTCACAGTGCTCAAAAAGCGAGACAGATCGTAAACGGCATTATTCCAACTGGAAAAAGTGAAGCACTGGAAACAGTCTGCAATGCATCTGATAGTTTCCCCTTCTCATGGACTTCCAACTGTTTCTGTTATTGCGCCGCTCCTGACGACCCGGGATACTGCCAGCGGAATGTTTGTATAGTTCCACCGTAATGTTTTGCCACATTTTCTTCACTTGAAAATAAAGGGGTGGGAGGAGGCCATCGTTGTTGAACAGCACATTCTGAAAGCATTCCGGTCGTGGTCGGGCTCCGATTATTATGACGTTTAACGAACGGAAACTCTTGCACTAGGTACTGCGACAGCATACTGCTTTGGGGTTGGCATTCTCCTCCCCCGCTTCCCCTTTTTTGCGCAAATTTCGAGGATTGTTGATTGTTGGAAACCTTTCGAAAATGCTGGATCCGTGTCTAATGGTGATCAAATAGTTCTGAGGTAAACCGTGATGAACCGGTCCTTCATTGTGATAGCTGGCGTGTCTGGGGCAACGAGTGAACTTTGTCATGATTATCTCATTTGAAAGTATGTTGTCTAAGAAAACATGTATTTTCTCCCTACCAGGAAAACAGCACTACCGAATAACAGAGCGCAAAGTTATTGCAAGTCCTTACGAACAAGCAGGAATCATCAACAACATCATCTGCATCAGCCGCATTTTCGTTCATCGCATTCGCGTCTATGCGTTTTTCGGTTCGAAGCTTCCGGTTGTGATTCGGCGGAGTGTTGTGCATTCAAGTTGGTCGGAAAACCAGGTGGCGCTTGGTAACAGCAGAGAAAACAGTTGGTTCACTAGTAGATGATGTTTATATTTGCATAATAATCTTTTCCCCGTATTTTAGTGCACCGCCAGCGACAAGAAAGAGTTTCGCTACCGAAGTTGCTTCCGGGAGATTTTGCTTGGTTGGGTTTTAGTGTGCAATTCTGGGGCTGCCAGATTAAAGGGCTGTCGAGCGTAGGGGTGATCAAGATGGCTGCAGTGTGCAATTTCCAATAAAGGGTGTACACATTTTCGATTCCGGATAGAGTTCATCGGGAAAGCTTTATATTTGGTCTGAAGAGGGAATTTTCCAGTAGAAAGAGTTGCGTTCTTCGGTTGAAAACTGAAGGTGAAAATTCGTTCCACCACCCCAGTCGGCAGTCCACGAATGGGGCTTATAGGGGAGGTGAGGGTTGAACTGACATGTTAAGAAGAACTCCAAGTATATCTTTGGAAACTCATGTTTCCGAAAACTTTGATGCAGTTTCTTGCAACTCAATATATTGTTTTTCTACCTAATTGGCCAAATATTTTACAAAAAATTGTTTTTCAATGTTTTTTAACTGAAATTAAAACAGACCGAAAAGCATTTTTTTCGATGTGGGTAATATGGACAGGTAATATATGAAGCGTAGAGGTTTATCGATCGTGAGAGGAATAATTTTATTCAACCAAGGTCTGAACTCATCACGAATGTCCGTTCAATGATGTAAAACTCGAATTAATCCATCTAGAAATGATATCGCGCTTTTCAGCAGTATAAACGGACAGACCCTCAACTATTTTTCTTTTGGTTCCAGTCAGCTTCTAAATAGTCCACATTTGGCTATTTGATTTCCTTTTATAGACGCAAGGCATTCCTTAGGAATAGATTAAACAGACGGTTCACAGTCCATCTCACTCCCACTGGCAACTGTCCGTTTCACCCCACCAGTACAATTATTTCAATAATTTAAAATTTAAAAAAATTTAAAATTTCGGACGTTTTTTCGAGCTCCGTAACAATAAAACAAAGGATATTTTTAGTATCCATTATATCATTATTTGTTCATCTGTCTTTTAACAATAACACAATAATTGAACGGAGAAAAAATATTCATAACGAGAATAGTTAAGATGTGATGAAGTGAGGGAGCTCAAAAAAAAATGTTGTGCCATGGCGTACACGATTTCAGCCCTTCTGCTTATCTGAAAAAAAAAAATCAAACAGATTCTGAATCAGTAAAGATGCCGCTATGGCATGAACCTCGGACAAGTCAAAAACATCTTTTTTGACAAAGTGGCGGTCGTTTGAAAAATAAAATGCGGTTTAAAACGTTTTCTCTAACATTTCCCGATTTTTTAAAAATAGTAAAATTACAAAAATATTATTTTTTAGATATTCATGCGATAGAGAGATGCCTGCAGATTGTATCCATATTAATTCGACATGAACCGGTTCAGTAGAGCTTGAGATATCGTGTACGCCAGTTTGAAAAAACTAATTTCGAGAAAAACGCGTTTGAAGTTCATTGTTATGGCTGTATCAGGTTAGATACGGCATCACTAAAATGGCTCTAGCTCGGTAAATAGTAGGATTTTCGAAAAGTCCTTTCTATGGTATATTCTTGAATGCATAAACTACAGAAATATGAAGGAAAAAAATGATTTTTTTAAATTTCTAGACTGGAATGCTGCCTAAACAGAAATCTGAAATTCAAATTGTAGCTATGCAAATCTACCACCTGTCCATATTACCCCCACTGTCCGTATTACCCGCGTTTCCTCTACTACTTTACGCTTTGTCCTGTCGTTTATTTTAGGTCTTAAGAGAAGTGTGAAGAGAGAGGTTCGTGCATAGTGATATAGAAAGGAAGTTGAATAAAACAAACATAGTAAAAGTGGAATAAAATGTTTTACTTTATTCTCTGAAAATTCGAAGATGATTGGTTGAATGGGTGAATTTTTCCATATCTTTTCTCGTGATGCAATATGACTCGGGACAGTCTATGAAAAACAACAAAGATATCCATACGAAGGCTCGGCAAAGTGCAAATCAAGGCAGATGTAAACATCTCAGATTAGAATTTGGCTTAGGAACTGAACGCTGAGCGCTGTGTTGATCAATTTTCGAGTGGTGACAAGACGTATAGAGCATATAAATAACTCAGTTGGACCCTTGGTCCCTTAAAATGCCCGACTTCAGAGTAGAGATGGGTAAAACGGTTCATTTCAGTGAGCGGCTCAGAGCCGTGCGCTCAATGACAAGGGATGGCTCATTTGAGCGGCTCGACGGCTCTTTTCATGAACTGTTTTATTCGGAGATGTAAATAATGGAAGACGTTAAAAATAAATCTTTCACTGCAAACTTGACCTGCTCGGAAAAACTCACTCACACGGTACTGAAGTCGCAGGAATACATAATATTAAAAAAATGGTAGCTCCGTGGAGGAATAAATCCCCTTTCATTCCACCAAAGCAAAGTGTCACTTGTTCTCAGCAAATGTGGTTCCGCTAAATATTTATCTACAATAGATATTGCAGCAGCTTTTGGATCATGTGAGGATCGAAGATTGCCAACCAATGCATCAAACTTCTCCTATACAGATGACCGCGCTCCATCACCAACGATTTGTGGTAGTTTCATAGGCGTGTATTCTATGAATGTCATTTTTAGCGTCCTTACCAACGAGAGGTGTGTACAGTTGTACTTTCTGTTATCCCCAAAACCTTGCTGCTTGAAGCGAAGATTCTAGCAGTATTGGTTAGGCTACTAATTCGTCTGATTCAAGATTTGTAAATCACTTTACCAGGTCCGGAATCAATTCATTACAGAGCTTTTTTATAATCACTAGAACTGATTTCTCTTGATCCATATGATGTTGATCATGTCGGATTATCAGTCGGGAGAGTATATCAGTTTTCGATAACGACACAGTTTTCTCTTCGTTTTATGTCCCAAACATCTTCAAAATATTTCGAATGAAATGTTTTCATGATGAACTGTATTATATTAGTCAAACCATTCCATTCGATACCCATACTCCCGCATGAAAAAAGTAACTGGCCATCTTGGAGTTGGATTAATCATAAATAACTGTGCTCTACTCATATGATGGGGGTTTTCAGAAGAAATGTAGTCTGTCATCTTGTAACGGTCGCCATTTTGATTTACATTTTTCATAAATAACTGTGTTCTAGTTCAAGTTCTACCATTTGATACCCATATTGATGGGGTTTTGACAAAATATGAAGTCTGTCATTTTATAACGGCTGCCATCTTGGATTTCCAATCAACATAAATAACTGTGTGCTACTAGTCAAGTCCTTTTATCAAATGCCCATGTTGATGGTGTTTATGCGAAAAGGAATTTTGAGCATCCCGAGAAAACGTGATCCACAACAACCAAGCGATATTGTTTTCCTCTTTTCCCACACAGTATCGCTTGGTTTGTTTCACTCGAGCAACAATTACTCAGAGAGACCAATTCTCTCTAGAGATAACGTTTTTTGATGTTGCTTTGATCGATGTTTCTGATAAAACAGCTGATTGTATGAAGAGGAGACTTAAATGTACCGTCGTAAAAAATACACGTCTTTGGAAAATAAATGGAGTTCGCGTTTAGTCCGTTCAATGTTTAATGATTAAGTTATGTGTTATGTGTTATGATGTATCCGAAAATTTAAATACGGTTGCGCGCGAACATTTGGTCCTTCGAACCGGATCGTTTAGAATCAGTTTTTCGGATACTTCGTTTAAATTCATTTGCGTAAAGTGTGTTACGAACAATAGCGCACAATTGAACTTACTTGACAATTGGTGAAATAAAGACAATTCTGTTCGCCTTCGAAGTTGAATCGAATTCAAAATACGCGGATTGAGGTCACGGAGTATACAGATTAACCAGAGTTTATTTGATTCGGATCACCAACTGTTATGTAAATTGTGGAGTTCATAACTGAAGCTGAAAAAGAGCGAAACTCCCAACCAGTGAAATTGGAATAAAACAACGCCATCACTTGTGCACCATTGTGGAGTGCAGCTACAATCACCATTGCGCACTGGAAGCTGGGTTGCTGCACTACTGGATGAAGGATTTGACCAGGGAAGTACTGCTCATTCTGTAAGCTTGGTGCATGTGGCTTAGAAATAATAAAGGAATACGACTAAAATAAATAAATAAAAGTGCATGCGAGTTTCATTTAATTTGGCTTGGCCTGAGTTTTTTTTGTCTGGTTGTGTTTCTAAATCTGCTGGATTTTGTGGTTGTTATATTTTTATCCTCATTGCAATCACATTCTGCCTTCTGTCACATCGAGAATCGCGTATCGTGGAACGTAGAGTAAACCAATTTGAAGTAATAGAAATCAGTGAGTGTTATCAGTGGAATAAATACTTACGAAACTATCGAAATGAGCAAGGAATTGAGAGCACTCACAAAGCGGGAACGGCAGATGCTGAATAGCTTGGACGTCGTGCAGCAATTTTTAGAGGATTTTGAATGGGACAGGGATGAGTGCCAGGTTGAAGTTCGGTTGCAGCTGTTGCAGGAGGAGTACAAAGAATTTCTCGAAGTTCGCAACAAAATTGAAATTATCATGGAAGATGCGGATTCTGAGAAATTTGCTGCGGGAGATGAAGATGAAAAAGAGGAAGCAGATCAACTTCGAGAAAAGGCCAATTTTGACGTAATGCGGCAGTTTCAGAATCGGTTTTGTGTGCTGAAGGCACAACTTTTGAAGCTAAAACCTGTCAGTACAGCAGTTTCGAAATGCGACAGAGATCAATCTAATTGTGGACAGCAGACTGCAGCATTTTCTCGAGTTAAACTTCCGGAGATTTCCCTTCCCCACTTCAGCGGTAATATAAAGGATTGGGTTACGTTTCGCGATACCTTTTATAGTCTGATCCATAACAACTCGCAGTTGACGGAAATGGACAAATTCACGTACCTGAAGTCGTCACTCACAGGAGAAGCTCTCCAGGAGGTAAACGGCATCGAGTTGTCTGCGGCCAACTACGATGTAGCTTGGAAGACTCTGGAATCCAGATACGAAAACCGAAAACTCATCGTGAAGGATCATCTGGATGCACTCTTCTCACTCGAACCTCTGAAGAAAGAATCTTACGATGGTTTGAATCATCTTATCTGCGAGTTTGAGAAGAATTTGCAAATGTTGGAGAAAATAGGTGAGATCGTTTCCGGTTGGAGTACATTGTTAGTCCACATGTTATGTTTAAGGTTGGATACCACGACTCTACGTAATTGGGAGACTCACCACAACAGTAAAGAAGTCCCTACGTACGAGAAACTTCTGGCATATCTCCGTAACCATTGCTCAGTTTTGCAGTCAGTTGCTTCTGCCAAACCTTCAAATTTTGATCAGCGTCAACCCAGAGTAGCAGTGTGTCACACTACATTGAAGACCCCGGCCAGATGTCCCTTTTGTACCGATCCCTGGCATTCACCTTTCCAGTGTCCAACATTCCATTCAATGAGTTTGCCAGAACGAAACGATGCTGTATCTCGCTACCGGCTATGTAAGAATTGCCTTCGTCCCGGACATGTCTTCAAAGATTGCGATCGAGGAACCTGTCATCACTGTTTTCAAAAACATCATTCGATGCTGCATGTTGGGCAGATTAAACACTCCGTTCCACAGCCGCAATCCACATTCGCGATGTTGAATCCTCCATCGCAACAACCACAGTCCATGCAACACAACTCACTCCAACAGACACACACTCAGCCACAAAACACACACACAGCCAACTCGCATAGCACACAACGCTCACAGTTCAGCACAGATCATGCCACCACAAGCCAGAATTATGTCGCAGTCCCTGCCACACCAACACCCGATATCCTTCTGTCAACCGCACTCGTTCGTATGAGAGACAACTCTGGAAATTCACTGCTGGCTCGAGCATTGTTGGACTCGTGTTCGCAGCACTGCCTTATGACAAGAGCTTTTTCGAAAAGGCTTAACTTTGATGAAACTTCAGCATATCTGTGCGTGCAGGGGATTGGGTCGTCTCGTAATATTTCAACAAAAGCAGTGAAGGCAGCAGTTTGTCCAAGATCACAAATAATTTCACCATTTGAAGAGGAGATGCAGTTCCACGTGTTGCCAGAATTGACAGTGCCGTTGCCGACGACGAGTTTCAATCCGTCCACTTGGACCCTTCCTGACGTGAAAGTTCTGGCAGATCCGCAGTTCTATGAGAGCAGTCCAGTAGACGTTATCATTGGTGCAGAACACTATATGGATCTGCTAACCGATGGCAGACAAAAGGTAACCGACGATGGACCTACGCTACAAAACACGGTATTTGGTTGGATCCTATCAGGAAGGATTCCACGCAGCTCCTCCAGAATGACCCAGTCAATCACGTTTGTGTGCTCCACGGTAGAGATTGAACAGCAGCTCACAAGGTTCTGGGAACTAGAAACCTGTAACACTACATCCAACAACTCCATCGAAGAAACAATCTGCGAAGAAATATTTGATAAGACGACAGTCAGAGATTCATCAGGAAGGTTCATCGTTACACTACCGAAGAAAGAATTCGCAATTGAACGTCTTGGCGAATCGAAAAGGATAGCAATTAATCGGTTCAGAGGATTGGAACGACGCTTCTCTGCAAATCCAGAACTGAAGCAGATGTATACTGATTTCATCCATGAATATCTACACCTTGGACATATGCAAATCGTTACGGACAGATCTGAAAAGGGAACATACTATCTGCCACACCACGCTGTTTTAAAACCAGAAAGCACTACAACAAAACTTCGAGTTGTGTTCGACGCTTCGTGCAAAACAACGACCGGAGTATCTCTGAATGATGTCCTTCTAGTTGGCCCTGTTGTACAGGATGATTTAATCAGCCTAACTTTGCGCTTTCGGTTGTATCAATATGCTCTTATTGCGGACATCGCCAAAATGTACCGCATGATTCGAGTTCAACCAAACGATAGACATCTGCAGAGAATCTTGTGGAGGGACTCCTCCGACCAGCCCATCAGCTCATTCGAATTGACGACCGTTACGTACGGAACAGCATCCGCACCATATCTGGCGACCAAGTGCCTGCAGAAGTTAGCAGACTATGGTCAGCAAACTCATTCGCTCGCAGCATCCGTCATCAGAAATAACTTTTATGTAGACGACCTGCTATTGAGTATAGGTAGTATTGATCAAGGCAGAGAACTCATACGTGAAATCATCGAATTGATGGAATCAGCCGGTTTCTCTTTACGGAAATGGAATTCGAATTCCCGAAAACTCCTATTGGATGTACCAGAAACCCTGAGAGATGATCGCACCATTCTAGAGCTAGATTCGTCCAGCGCTCCAATCAAAACCTTGGGTTTGGCTTGGGAACCAAGTACAGATAATTTCCGATTCCATAGTCCTAAGTGGAGCATGGCAGCAGATATTACAAAAAGGGTTGTGTTATCAGATGTCTCCAGAATATTTGACCCCTTAGGCTTGGTTGGTCCGGTGGTGGTGAAAGCGAAGATTTTTATGCAAGAGCTCTGGAAATACGAATGCAGTTGGGATGAGCCTCTCACTGATAGTCTTCAACAACAATGGCAAGAATTTCGGAGAAATCTTGTAGACTTGGATGGCATGTCCATTCCTCGTTGGGTCGGAGTCACCGCAACTGTGAAGTCCATACAACTTCACGGATTCTGTGATGCATCAGAGAAGGCATATGGGGCATGTATATTTGTAAGAACCGTCGAGGACAACGATACTGTTTCAACACACCTCTTGATTTCAAAATCACGGGTAGCCCCTCTGGAAAATCTCAAAAGAAAAAATCGTCGGCAGTCCATTCCTCGACTTGAGTTATCTTCAGCACTGCTTCTTTCACATTTGCACGAGAAAGTGATGGCCAGCATCCACATCGAAGTCAAGTCATATTTCTGGACGGATTCGATGATCGTAAAATGTTGGCTTACTTCAGCACCATCCAGGTGGAAGGAATTCGTTGCGAATCGAGTCTCCGAAATACAGCACCTGACGAGTGAAGGAGTTTGGAATCATGTAATGGGAGTTGAAAACCCTGCTGATATTCTTTCCCGGGGCATGACTCCAGCGCAGCTACAATATCAATCCAGTTGGAGGCATGGGCCTGTTTGGTTACAGCTGGACGAATCGAATTGGCCCCAACCCATCCCAATCCAGGAGGAAGAATTAGACAAGTCAATTATGGAAGAGAAAAAAGTCATCACAGTAGTTCTACATGCAATCAACCCAAGTGAGATATTCGGCTTACGATCATCATTATCAGATTTAATTCGACTGACAGCACTCATCCGCCGCTTTCGCTTCAACTCACAAGCTGCTAACCGGAATCGTCGCAAGCATGGATTCATCACCGCTGAAGAACGCGACGAAGCACTGAAAATTTTAGTTCGTCTGTCCCAGAAAGAAGCATTTCCACAGGAGTTTGCTGACTTATCCAAGGGTGAACAGGTTCAGGAGTCCTCTAGAATAAGTTCACTTCATCCGCAGATAACAGACGGCATTATTTGTGTTGGCGGCCGGTTACAGCATGCGCTGTTGTCAACAACTCGGAAGCATCCATTCATATTGCACCATCGACACCCGCTAACAAGAGCAATTGTATCATATTACCACCGTAAGCTGTTTCATGCAGGTCAACAACTCTTGATTTCCACTGTCCGTGAACGGTTCTGGCCGACAAACGCTCGAAACCTGGCCAGAAAGGTTATTCATGAATGTGTTCCATGTTTTCGCAACAGACCCAGAATACACGATCAACTGATGGCAGATCTTCCACCGGAAAGAGTCACTCCTTGCATACCATTTCAGCGAGTTGGAGTCGACTACTGCGGGCCGTTTTGGATTGCGTTTCCACATCGCCGAGCTCGTCCAACGAAATGTTTTGTAGCTGTGTACGTGTGCTTGGTTACAAAGGCAGTGCACTTGGAGCTGGTCGCTGACTTAACAACACAGGCTTTCTTGGCATCACTGAAACGCTTTTCATCACGCCGTGGCAAGCCCAGTCTGGTAATGTGCGATAATGCCACGAACTTTGTTGGAGCCAGACGAGAATTGGACGAGCTATGTACGTTGTTTAACAACCAACAATTCCAACGGACTATTTCTGCAGAAGCAGCGGAAAGCAATATTGATTTTCGGTTCATACCCGCACGTTCCCCAAACTTTGGAGGACTTTGGGAGTCAGCAGTTAAGTCCTTCAAAACATTATTTAAGCGGACCATTGGCACCCACACCTTGCTGTATGATGAGATGCAGACTGTTTTAACACAAATCGAAGCTGTGCTAAACTCGCGACCACTGACTCCGGTGAGCAACGATCCGAACGACTACGAAGCGCTAACACCGGGTCATTTCTTGATCCAACGACCTTTAACTGCGATTCCTGAACCTGATTTGGACGACATACCTGTGAATAGATTGTCTGCTTGGCAACGGACGCAATATTTTATGCAATGCTTGTGGAAGAAATGGTCGGCTCAGTATCTCTCGAATCTACAGAACCGCACTAAATGGACGAAAGAACGCGATAATTTGACTGCTGGGACTATGGTGCTGTTGAAAGATGAAAATTTACCACCATTGAAGTGGCAACTTGGGCGGGTAGTGGAGTTGCATCCCGGATCTGATGGTAATATTCGTGTTGTTACTGTACGCACAAGGGAAGGAATATATAGGCGTGCAATATCCAAAGTCTGTATCTTGCCCATCCGTGATAACATTAATGCATCATCAGAGGAGAACTAGGACTCCTCCAACGGCGGGGGTCGAGAGGCCCCCGCACACCATCGCATTTTGTATTAAATGGACATCGTTTGTTTTGACTTCACCAGAACTGAGCTTAAATCAGAGTCGAGGTAACCCGTTTTGTTCTTGGTGGTGGAAAGTAATTGCATGCAGTGTGAGGGTGTAGCAGTTGCGCTGGTTACCGAACCAGTTATGTTTGGTGTGGTCCACACCTATACAGCCGTATCGGTTGTCTCAGACGAACCTCAGTTAATCACAGTTTTACGTTTGGTATTTTCGAGGCACACTTGACATCAGCGAGGCCTGATCCTAACTGGGGAATACCGACGTAATGTACACGTCATTCTGTCTGCAGAAGGAACACCAACGCCAGGAGGCGCGGGCGGAGGCCATCCGGCCTCCGTTTCAGGGAAGTCCTTTTTTGTAACATCATTTCGGTTTAAAAAAGCACCCTCTCATTTTATTCATAGCACCACCACCAGCGACGAACGGTATCAGGCACGACCAGTCAACACATAAAGCAAGCACCAGCAAAACAATGAACAGGACAACTGCGACTGCGGAGATAACGTTCCAAATCGTCAACAGAAATTACAGTTACTTTCAACAACAATCTCATCATTCACTAGCATCAGAAACAACCGCAGACAAAGTGTATCAGGCGCATCATCAACGTGTCAACTCCCATCAGCAGAATATAAACACGAACTAAGAACTTGGCAGCAACAACAACAGCAAATGAAACGAAAGAAGGATCACAAGAAAACTCACACATATTGTAGAGCACAATCGGCGAATCTAGGTCAAGTTCATAGTACCGTTACTCACCAGACGTAAATAGTAGCACCAACAATGACCAGATGATGTAAACAAACCGGGATGTACCGTTACCACGGAGAGCGCTGCCTATTTCCGAAGTGTGTGCCAGACAACCTCTATTCTCATCGGTTTCGTAGTAGCTAGAATAGGACAGAAGCAATTGAAATGCAAGATATTTCAAGGCGGCCGGCATGTTTATGCGAAAAGGAATTTTGAGCATCCCGAGAAAACGTGATCCACAACAACCAAGCGATATTGTTTTCCTCTTTTCCCACACAGTATCGCTTGGTTTGTTTCACTCGAGCAACAATTACTCAGAGAGACCAATTCTCTCTAGAGATAACGTTTTTTGATGTTGCTTTGATCGATGTTTCTGATAAAACAGCTGATTGTATGAAGAGGAGACTTAAATGTACCGTCGTAAAAAATACACGTCTTTGGAAAATAAATGGAGTTCGCGTTTAGTCCGTTCAATGTTTAATGATTAAGTTATGTGTTATGTGTTATGATGTATCCGAAAATTTAAATACGGTTGCGCGCGAACAGATGGGGTTTTGAAAAAATGGTAAGGTGTTGTATCTAGGACACGACCGCATATTTTTGACGTAGAACTTCGCAATTACATTATGCAATCCACATGTTTACCACTTCGAATATTATTTTAGAATGCATTGAAATTTTTGTAATAGATTATGTTCTTCGTTACAAATAAATTTGATGAACGTCCTTTTGAGGTTTGATATGATGCCTAGGACTACCAAAATATGTGAACGGAAGAATTGTCCAACGTTCATTGTATTTTACACTTCCCTTTGAAATTATTGCACATCTCATGTTTACGTAGCTCTCGAACCGCGAAAGTTCATTCACCTCTAGTATCTGAAATGACGATTTTCCCAGACTTCTCAGTTTAAAAGTATGTTTTAGGGAAACATATTCCGGTCTGCACAACGACAAGCCAGTACAAAAGTACTCAACACCAAAAAATATCTCCGACTTGAATGTATTGGCAAAGTGGATTCCCCCAGGCACATTAATTTTGAAGTCCGTGTTAGAGAAACACAGCTCAGTGGAAAAATAAAACCCCGACTTGCATGTTTTAACAAAGCGGATTCCCCCAGGCACATTATTTGGAAGTCCGTGTTAGGGAAACACAGCTCGGTGGGAACAAAAATACTCTCGACTTGCATGTATATTTGCAAAGCAGATTTCCACAGGTAAATCGATTTTGAAGTCTGTATTGGGGAAACCATAAATCGGATCAATCAAAACTTTACTTAGTTATTCAATTGTTCATTTCATGAAAAAAAAAACATTTTATTAATTGTGATAGACGCGTAGGAATATTTCCTATCAATTGATGCAAACATCTTTCCGATCTGTTAAGAAATGAATTTATGAGCATTCGAAATGCGGGTAGGGTTAGCACACGAATCGGCAGAACAAATGTATGGGAAAAAAGGAAGTTCTTCCAGTTTTCATGAATTGAACCGTTTAGAGATTAGCGAGTTGTAATGTATAGTATATCAAACAAATCTTCGAGAATTTCCGATTCGATTAGTATGCAAATCATGAGAATTCTTTCACAGTGAAAATAGATATTGACGTTAAGTTTATTTCATAAAAACGTGATCTGTTTTCTTATTTGGCATCCTTCCTGAAAGACGTAGTTCTACGTCAAAAACAACAAATTTTGCCATTTTGGGGTGGCGGCCATTTTGGATGTGCGTTTTTCATAAATAACTGAATTCTACTATTCAATTCCTTTCATTTGATACCCATATTGATGGGGTTTTGACGAAATTTGTTGTCTGCCATTTTGTATCTTCAACTGTCGTTCCTTTGTTACTTCATCAATATTTTTCGATTTTATAGTTGTGTTGAAATATGTATGTTCGTCTGAATGCAACTGTTTGTTTCAAAAAAAAAAAGGACTTTTTTATGAAATGTACTAGTTTGCGGTTATGTAATCAAGCAAATACCAATTACCTCGTACTCATAAAACAAAAGTTCGTTCATAAATCAGTCTATGCTATCTAATAGCGAATTGTTGATGCAATAAAATAAGCAAATTGGAAAAACTTTTTATTAAGTAGGTTAAACAATCCGAACATGGTGTCGATTTCACCAAAAATCAGTCACTGTTTGTGCATTATAAAATTTGTTCTAAAAAAGGTTAATAATCTTGAAAAAATTGGTTCCAACATAATACAAAGGGTTATTGTATGTATTAGTTTTAAGTGTTAATGGAAATCTATTTCAAAATTATTTTAATTGATTTTTCATAAATATTCTTTCTCATGTATAGAGGGGCTAGTTGGGCATACGACATGCACAATTGTAGAAATTAAGGTAATATTATATTATCAGGCACTTAGCGTAACCGGCACGGCACGTTCCATGCAAGATAAATATTGCTGCGTGTGTTTCAAATGTGTATGCGTATATATAGCGGAACGACTCCGGACATACACAACACGTTTCAGACAAATGCATGAAGGAATTCTCGAAAAGAATATTTTGCCGCTGCCGGACACGAACTACACGGGCGAGTAGCACCATACATACAAATCGAACGTCGAAGTTCGTGGTATGGGTGCGTTCGTCGCTCTTCGGTACGACATCGGTTCTTTCACCAGTAGCTGCGCTTGGCACAATTTCGTCAACGCGAATTTACTCTCCCGGTCCGTCTGCGCTGCCGGTCCGTACAGAAAAGTTGGTTTGTCTGATAATATAAACACATCATGTATTTGTCTGCCCGTGTCGGTACGTGCCGTATACGCCACGTGCTGGATAATATAAAACGGCCTTTACTCGTTTGAGAGCAACGCATATAAAATTTTCAGGTGTGCCACGTTTCATTACGCATGCTAAAGGGTGTGTCACATCAAATTGTATCACGGAAAAAACGCTGTAGAAATTCGCCCAGTAGACCGATCCTTTTGAAAATTTTAGACAGTAAAATAAAAACTATTAAACAACTTTTGGCATTTTCTTTTTATTCATACTTCGAGCCCAAGCCCGTATGCTCGCACCTTCCTCTTTACCCCGTCCATAAGGTTCTGTACAACGTCAGGTTGTAGTTTTTTTTTTTAACAGAAATCCATTTTCTCTTGAAGTCCGCCTCCGATTTGACAACTTTTGGGTTCTTCCGGAGGGCCTGCTTCATAATCGCCCAATATTTCTCTATTGGGCGAAGCTCCGGCGCGTTGGGCGGGTTCATTTCCTTTGGCACGAAGGTGACCCCGTTGGCTTCGTACCACTCCAACACGTCCTTTGAATAGTGGCACGAAGCGAGATCCGGCCAGAAGATGGTCGGGTCCTCGTGCTGCTTCAATAGTGGTAGTAAGCGCTTCTGTAGGCACTCCTTAAGGTAAACCTGCCCGTTTACCGTGCCGGTCATCACGAAGGGGGCGCTCCGCTTTCCGCAAGAGCAGATCGCTTGCCACACCATGTACTTTTTGGCAAACTTGGATAGTTTCTGCTTGCGAATCTCCTCCGGAACGCTGAATTTGTCCTCTGCGGAGAAGAACAACAGGCCCGGCAGCTGACGAAAGTCCGCTTTGACGTAGGTTTCGTCGTCCATTACCAGGCAATGCGGCTTCGTCAGCATTTCGGTGTTCAGCTTCCGGGCTCGCGTCTTCCCCACCATGTTTTGCCTTTCGTCGCGGTTAGTAGCCTTCTGAACCTTGTATGTACGCAGGGCCTCCCGCTGCTTGGTCCGCTGGACGAATGAACTTGACAAATTCAGCTTATTGGCGACATCCCGGACCGAACTTCTCGGATCACGTCTAAACTGCTTAACTACGCGCTTGTGATCTTTTTCACTGACGGAGCATCCATTTTCGCCGTTCTTCACCTTCCGGTCGATGGTTAGGTTCTCGAAGTATCGTTTTAGTACTCTGCTGACCGTGGATTGGACGATTCCCAGCATCTTACCGATGTCCCGATGTGACAACTCCGGATTTTCGAAATGAGTGCGCAGGATTACTTTACGATGCTCTTTTTCGTTGGACGACATTTTTCCAAATTTACGGAAAATTGACAGTGATCTATACACTCTTATCTGATTATAAGCGAAAGCTGAAGATATAATTCCTAAAAATTAAATTTCTACAGCGTTTTTTCCGTGATGCAATTTGATGTGACACACCCTTTATAAGCGAATATTGAAAGCAAACCACTTGCATTGTCATACTTGAATTTTTTGCTGTAAAATTTTCATCAAATATAATGAACGCTAACATTGAATATCAACAACTCACAATAATGTATTGAGTAATGTAGCATACCTGGAGGTTATTTCAATATACTTCGGGGCGAACGAAACAAATACAAGCAAGAAACTAGCTGTGCGTAGATACGTCGGTTAATCGTTCGGTTAATTAAAATAATCTAATATCTGCATAGAAATTTTGTATCCCAGTAATCGCGATTAGTAAAAAGTGAACCATTTTGTCGTTCTGTTGAAATTCATCGAATATGCTAAACCATTTACGGTTGTAGCATAAAACTAATTCCCTGGTGGTGGAGGATACTGGGAAGAAGAGCTCAGCGTCTGCAGGAATAAAAGGCGGAATTGAAGAAGGTGGTCTAAGCTCCCGTACTAAAGTGTTAATATTTAAATTCAAGGAATAAAATATACCAAGGAAAATATACCATACTAGTGGTCAATGATTTTATAAATATGCTTCTTTTGAATTAGTAGTTATAGGGACCAAGCAGGAATTTTCAAACAAATTTTCTATTTCAACAACATTCGAAGAACAGGTAATTTTGAACAGAAAAAATTGTATGTTGGTGCAATTAAAATATTGTGCATCATTTTCATAATAAACTCTTTTTTCAATCGTCCGCAAAAAATCATGAAATGGTAAATTTATCAATATACCGAAATACCATTCAAAAACCATTATTTTGCCACATGTTTATTTTAAAATTGTAATTAATGTAACTTTTGAAATAATGACATCATAATCTTTTTCGAAATAAGTGCCTGTTCATTTTGATTACAAGAAATAAATGTTCGCTCGGTTAATCGAATACTGAAAGACAATTATTCGAATGAATCGAATATTTAAAAATAGCCCACGATTAATCGATAATCGAATAAGCGAAAAATTTAGACATCTCTAGCTGTGCGCCGCAATGTTCTGGATTCTGATGCCAGATACATGGAAGAGAAACGAAATGGCTGGAAAAGATTGCCTGACTAATTTCCAGCAACGGAATTCCACGCTATCGATTAAAAAGCCGAAAGCTACTATTCTAAGTCGAGCCAGACTTCTGAAAATTTTTGTGTAGTTCACAGATAGAAAAATGATGAGAATTTGTAGTTTTCATTAATTTGTTTTTTTTTTAATTGACAACAACATATTCTTGTTTGCATTCTCAGAACATGCACAAAGCATGCTAAGTGAAGAGCTTGTACTGACGCGCAGAAGCAAAGTTGAAATATTGATTTTGGCTCTACTCTTGCTCCGAGCACAAATATGGAATAGATTTCATTAACGACTCTCGTTCCAGTTTCGCTTCACCCAGTAAGCAGCCAGCAGTCATACAAAGAGATTTTGGTCCACGCAAAGTATTTTGTTAATGAGAGATGTCAAACACGTCAGTGCGATTCTGATTTCTTGATAAATTTCGGATTTTAAATTCGAGAGAAAAATTTAATGATATATCGGATCTGTATGCAACAAATGTGCTGACAAAAATGGAACAAATTGCGACATATTATGTATGTGGTATATTGTGTATTGTACTCGCAGAAAAATAAAGAATGATGCCACAATGGAACGAATGTTGAATTCGTTATGTTATCTTTTGACGTAGGATTACGTCTTTCGGGAACATATTGGGGTACAAATTGAAAATCGATGATCGGGCACATCGTGAAAATTGTCCAATTTCAAAAGCTTATTACTCAGTCATTTCATGATGGATTGATGAAATTTTTGCGTCAATCGATTTCGGCACCCCCTTACATTTTTTATATTGAAGAAAATAATATATGTCATGAAACTAACTATCGAACAATTGAAAAATTTCAACCCCTATCCTAACGGAAACACCCTCTTTTGATTGGTCGAAATTGACGACACATGTGGTGATTCCCTAACAGAAACATCAAAACCAAGCAACCTGGGGGAAATCGGCATTGCAAATACATGAAAGTAGGGTGAACTTTTGTTCCTACCGAAATGTGTTCCCTAACAGAGACATCAAAACCAAGGTGCCAGGGAGAAATCGACATTGCAAACACATGAAAGTAGGGGGAGCTTTTGTTCCCACCGAAAAGTGTTCACTAACAGAGACATCTAAACCAAGGTGCCCAGGTGAACTCGGCATGGCAAAAATATGCAAGTGTGCACGTGTGTGTGTTCATTTTCACCCAAGGAAATTTTTTACGGCGAGAAATATTGGAAAATGTGAAGAATTTAGAAGAAGTGATTTCCCATATGCTCTACATATAGTATAGTATGTTGTTATTGTTAGTTCAATTAAAATTAGCATTGGGTTGAATAAACACTCAGAAAGTAAAAATTATAAAAGAAAATTACCTTTTCCATTTCAAATATGTTTTCTCTATATTAAAGTAACATGTTTTTACTGATGAGAAAAAAATGATAATTGTGTACGGTATTGTTAATTATGTTATATTACATTGGTGAGTTTTTTTCCCTTTATTTCATCCATTCATAACATAGGAGGCATCTCGTCTAGGATCATAGAGGGCGGTTTTCATCATATCTCGTTCCACTTCGGCATCTTTTTTTCTGATACGCACCATCCAACCACTGTTTACCATCCTTCTATCATCATCACTCTGTAAACACTGGTGGAGTAAACAGACAATACCGAATAACCAAACAAAACGGTCCTTTTCAGGGCCACCAAATCATTATCAAAATTTACCGATGTAATTTTTCCAACATATCCAAAGTCAACAGATAGCCTAACGGAATCCTACGTCAACTATGCGGTCGTGTCTCGGACACAACTCTCCTGTGACTTTTTGAGTTCTTTTGAGACATATTTGATCTACCATACCGTAGATTACTGCTTCCCGATCGGCAATTGGCCAAGTTTGGTATTTTTATGGAACATACTGGAACATAATTCAGTATACCAAAATGATTTATTTCAAATGAAATATAAGTTATTATATTTTGAATCAGAGCCATACACTTCGACCACTTTCTATAACCGCATCAATTATGTTTTATTGCTTCTTATCACGAAACGTTTCTATGGTGAATCGACACTAGGTAATTTTGGTAATTTTGAAGGGTCGATTAGAAGATCAATAAATGAACAGCGATTGGACCCATGAACGTGCGCTTAAAGGGTGTGTCACATCAAATTGCATCACGGAAAAAACGCTGTAGAAATTTAATTTTTAGGAATTATATCTTCAGCTTTCGCTTATAATCAGGTAAGAGTGTATAGATCACGTTGGCCATGCTTCACTGTCAATTTTTCGTAAATTTGGAAAAATGTCGTCGAACGAAAAAGAGCGTCGTGAATTAACTCACTCATTTCGAGAATCCGGAGTTGTCACATCGGGACATCGGTAAGATGCTGGGAATCGTCCAATCCACGGTCAGCAGAGTACTAAAACGATACTTCGAGAACCTAACCATCGACCGGAAGGTGAAGAACGGCAAAAATGGATGCTCCGTCAGTGAAAAAGATCACATGCGCGTAGTTAAGCAGTTTAGACGTGATCCGAGAAGTTCGATCCGGGATGTCGCCAATAAGCTGAATTTGTCAAGTTCATTCGTCCAGCGGACCAAGCAGCGGGAGGGCCTGCGTACATACAAGGTTCAGAAGGCTCCTAACCGCGACGAAAGGCAAAACATGGTGGGGAAGACGCGAGCCCGGAAGCTGTACACCGAAATGCTGACGAAGCCGCATTGCCTGGTAATGGACGACGAAACCTACGTCAAAGCGGACTTTCGTCAGCTGCCGGGCCTGTTGTTCTTCTCCGCAGAGGACAAATTCAGCGTTCCGGAGGAGATTCGCAAGCAGAAACTATCCAAGTTTGCCAAAAAGTACATGGTGTGGCAAGCGATCTGCTCTTGCGGAAAGCGGAGCGCCCCCTTCGTGATGACCGGCACGGTAAACGGGCAGGTTTACCTTAAGGAGTGCCTACAGAAGCGCTTACTACCACTATTGAAGCAGCACGAGGGCCCGACCATCTTCTGGCCGGATCTCGCTTCGTTCCACTATTCAAAGGACGTGATGGAGTGGTTCGAAGCCAACGGGGTCACCTTCGTGCCAAAGGAAATGAACCCGCCCAACGCGCCGGAGCTTCGCCCAATAGAGAAATATTGGGCGATTATGAAGCAGGCCCTCCGGAAGAACCCAAAAGTTGTCAAATCGGAGGCGGACTTCAAGAGAAAATGGATTTCTGTTCAAAAAAAACTACAACCTGACGTTGTACAGAACCTTATGGACGGGGTAAAGAGGAAGGTGCGAGCATACGGGCTTCGGGCTTGGGCTCGAAGTATGAATAAAAAGAAAATGCCAAAAGTTGTTTAATAGTTTTTATTTTACTGTCTAAAATTTTCAAAAGGATCGGTCTACTGGGCGAATTTCTACAGCGTTTTTTCCGTGATGCAATTTGATGTGACACACCCTTTAGTAAGAAAACGTGAATATTTGGAGGTATTGATAACAAAAAATAAATTTTGGGTGGGACGAAATTTAATAAAAAATTTGACATTTCTAAGAAACAAAAAAGCCCATACTGTTGGTGATTTCGGTACCGGAAACATTCACTGAAGAAACGAAAAGTTTTCACTCAAAACTTGAGCTCCTCCAGCCAGCTCAGTGTGAGCTCGGGTTGAGATGGGGTAAACAAAAATGGGACAATCTCTTTTCCAGACAGGATCATCGTGGCTTTGTGCTTCGACGGTGAACATCACACCACCTGCAGGAGCGAATGACTCTGACTCGGGGAGATTGCTTCCGAAAGATTGAACCAGACACAGGCAAAGGGTGGCCGGCGCGGGATAGAACGGGAGCGTTAGCTCGTGAATAAATTGAAACAGCTTCTGCATTTTGCGTTATTGCAGTGCATCCTATCCTAACCAGCTGACGATTGTGGCAGGTGTGTTTGTGTGTTTGGTGTGTTGCATTACAATTCTGCTTGGTCAGGTTTCAAAACATTTCACCCAAATGCTTTGGCATTTATATCCGATTGGGCGCTTCTGACTAGCTGAAGAATTTCATAAAGGCATTCCGAGGTTTCGAAATTTGTTCCGTTTGGATGGACCGAGAGTATGTTTGAGTTCTGCCGCGACACGAATTAGCGCATTGATGAAGAATGTATAGTATTCGAGTCTTTGCGGAAGTTTGCGATGATTTCCGATGCTGTGCATGTCCTAAATTATTATGTCAATTAAATTGATACTGCCGGTTGGATCCATTATTGACAAGAAACAATGAACTACCAGCGACGGGAAAGGCGATAAACCAATAGGCAACCAACCCAGGCATACACAATAACGGTTTTGTAAATTATCGGTTTCGTAAATTTGCAATCATAAAATAATTTGGATAAATTAATTGATATACACACGTGGCATTCGCGATGCCATGCTTGCCGATACAATTATGCGTGAGTCTTCAATAATTAATATCGATAATATTATCGCGGCGGCGGTTTGGCTGTGAAATATCACTCGTTACATGTTATCCATATGTAAAATGCTAACGTTCCGCTCTAGATTGCTGTAATGAAATGGTTGAGAACATAATTGGGTGGTAATGAATAATGCATTGTCGATGGAAAAATGGTTCACAAGTGAAACATTTCCTCGATTGGTTTCACGTTGATAATGTGAAAATCATTAACGAATAATTCAATAAAATAGATTGTCAGATACGTTAATTTGTGTTTTTTGTTTTTCAGTGAATGTTATGGATGTTTTTGTCTCCGGCCATGCTAACATTATTGTCGAGGACGCGTCATCGGATTTGTGTGCTTCAACAATAAATGCAGGCTATCTTCCAAATGAATATAACCTCATTAAAATGAGGACAAATGAACTACCCCCACAATACTGGACTCGGAGAAGGCTTGTTTTAAAATATATGTATTGCATGTAAATACATATATGTAATTCCATTGAAAAAAATTCACCGAAAAAAATTTCCTTATTTTGCTCGATCCTCGTATATTCTTTTTTCCGAAAATAATCGATCAGTTGTTGCATACTGTGTACAAGAGCATTTAATAACATGTGTTTTGCTAATTAAATCATGATAATGATTTTATAAGTATGCTACATATTATACATTACGATGTATTCATAGGGCTTCTGTTATACCCTGAGGCTTTTATATGAGTCACAATTACAGTTTGTACGTCTTACCTTATGTTTCGAGCTTCCATGAATAGAAACCATATTGCATTCGGAGAATAGTGAAATCTTTTTTGGGAAATATCTTCGACAATACTATGCTGCATGCATGCAGACGAATACATAGAAAAATTAGAACGACTGTAGTTCTGTATGTTATAAGTCATCCTCTGAAAAAAAATAATTGTGTAGCGTTTTTTAATCTATATATATAAAAATGGATTTCTGTCTGTCTGTCTGATTTTTATGGACTCGGAAACTACTGAACCGATCAACATGAAAATTTGTATGTAGGGGTTTTTGGCACCGGGGAAGGTTTTCGTGATAGTTTAAGACCCCCCCCCCCCCTTCTCTAAGGGGGGGCTGCATACAAATGAAACACAAATTTCTACATTACTCGGGAATCGATCAAGCAAATAAAACCAAATTAGGCATATTAAGGTTTTAGGGTGCAATAAATGTTTCAATGGTGGTTAGACTCTCCACCCCCCTCTCTAAGAGGGGTTGCCATACAAATGAAACACAAATTTCTGCATTACTCGAGAATTAATCAAGCAACTGAAACCAAATTGGGCATATTGAGGTTTTAGGGTGCAGTTAATGTTTCTATGATGGTTAGACTCTCCATCCCGCTCTCTAAGGGGGGCTGCCATACAAATGAAACACAAATTTCTGCATAAGTCGAGAACTCATCAAGCAAATGGAACCAAATTAAGCATAAGGAGGTTTCAGGGTGCATTAAATGTTTCTGTGATAGTTAGATTCTCCACCCCCTCCCTAAGAGGGGGCTGCCATATAAATAAAATACTAATTTCTGAATTACTCGAGATTTAATCAAGCAAACGAAACCAAATTGGGCATATAGAGGTTTTAGGATGCAATAAATATTACTATGGTGGTTAGACACTCCTCCCGCTCTCTAAGAGTGGGGTGTTATACAAATGATACGATTTTTTGCATAACTCGAAAGCTTATAAAGCACAACTGTGAGGGTTTTTGGGTATGAGAAATGTATGACATGGTATGACACCCTCTCTCCTCTGGAATGGAGAGGGGTCCCATAAAAATATTACACATATTTCAACCAAAAATATTCCAGCCAAAAATGACAATTGAAAATTTTCGGAAAACTCTGAAGGAAAATGGGAAAAATTGGAAAATTAAATTCCCATATGTTCTACAATTACATAGTGACAAGTGCTGTAAGTCCATTTGATGTTTGCGCTAGCGTAAACGATCTTTGTTCGAAACTGGAAATGGATTTTAATGTGATGAAACGCACTTCTATATCTTCTCCTATCTATACAAAAAAAAGGATCGCCAGATGAGTTGATAAGAGCAGAACTCGAGGGAAGAATTGTCCGATTTAGGGCTTTCTTTATTCTATCATATTTTCTGTACAAAACATTTATTCCATGTAACGGAGAAACATGCTATATACAAGGGATTGAAAAATTTTGAACGAGAAATGTGTCTAAAAATAATCTGATATTATGATTATAGTAAAAAGTAAATTCAACGGAGACGAATAGAAGATCAATCGACGAACAGTTTTGCAATTGGACCCATGAACTTGCTCATAGTAAGAAAACGTGAATGTTTGAAGGTATTGATAACACAAAACAAATTTTTGGCGGGACGAAGTTTGCCGGGTCAGCTAGTATATATATATAAAAATGGATTTCTGTCTGTTTGTCTGATTCTTATGGACTCGGAAAAACTGAACCGATCAACATGAAAATTGGTATGTAGGGGTTTTCGGGCCGGGGAAGGTTTTCATGATAATTTGAGGCTCCTCCCCCTCTCTAAGGGGGGGGGGGTCTCCCATACAAATTAAACACAAATTTCTGCATTACTAGAGAATTAATCAAGCAAACGAAACCAAATTAGGTATATGGAGGTTTTATTGCGCAATAAATGTTTTCACGGTGGTTAGACACTCCACCCCCCTCTCTATAGGGGGTTGTCATACAAATGAAACACAAATTTCTGCATTACTCGAGAACTAATCAAGTAAATGAAATGAAATGTGGCATGTAGAGGTTTTAAGGTGCAATAAATGATTCTATGGTGGTTAGTTACTACCCCCCCCCCCCTCTCTAAGAGGGGGCTGCCATACGAATGAAACACAAATTTCTGCATCACTCGAGAATTAATCAAGCAAACGAAACCAAATTAGGTATATGGAGATTTTAGGGCACAACAAATGTTTTCACGGTGGTTAGACACTCCACACCCCTCTCTAAGCTGCAATACAAATGAAAGATAATTTTTTGCATAACTCGAAAACTAATCAAGAAAATGTCAAATTTGGCATGCGAAGGTTATAGGGGACACAAAACGTTTCTATGGTGAATAGACACTCTCCAGTCTGTCTGAGGGGAGAGTGGGCTGTCATACAGCATACATTTCCGGATAATTCAAGAACTAATCAAGCAAACGGAACTAAATTTGGCATGTGGAGGTTTTATGGAGAAGAAATTCAAAGGTGGTTCGACACTCCTTCCCCCTCTCTAAGGGGGGGCTTCCACACAAATTAAACGTAAATTTCTGCATAACTCCAGTACTAATCAAGCAAACGAAACCAAATTTGGCATGTGGAGATTTTAGGATTCAATAAATTTTTCTATGGTGGTTCGACACTCCTCCCCTTCTCTTAGGGTGGGCTGTCATACAAATGAAAAACAAATTTCTGCATAACTCGAAAACTAATCAAACAAATGGAGCCAAATTTGGCGTGTGAAGATTTTAGGGGGCACGAAATGTTTCTATGGTGAAAAGACACTCCTTCTCCCTCTCTAAAAGGAGAGGGTCTGTCTTTATTCTATCACGTTTTCAGTATCAAACATTTATTCCATGTAACGGAGAAACATGTTATTTGCAAGTGGTTGAAAAATCTTGCACGAGAATTGTGTCTGGAAATAATCTGATATTATGATGATTAGTTTTAGTAGAAGTACTAGGAATTGTATAGTAAAAGGTAAATTCAACGGGGTCGATTAGAAGATCAATCAATGAACAGTTTTGCGATTGGACTCATGAACTTGTGCTTAGTAAGAAAACGTGAATGTTTGAAGGTATTGATAACCAAAAACAAATTTTGGGCGAGACGAAGTTTGCCGGATCAGCTAGTGTACAATAATTCATGCTACGCGTCAACTTTTAAATAAAGTTCACCGCTGGTGCTTGTCCCAGCGATCCACATCCAGTTTCATTGAAAATCAGAAGGCTATTCATAGCCCTCATCAAAATTTCATCCACCTACAATTCAAACTGCTAGTAGAACACACACTGCTGCAAAGAAGAAAAACGGTACGACATGTTGTGTGTATTCCACGGAGCTTTGAAGGCAGGAAAAAAATCGATAATCCTATACATTAGAGCCACACTAGCCGAAAGGTTACATGGCGTGTATTGTATGTGATCCTACAGGGCATGAACTTGCCCTAATATATGACCTCATTGCTCATCCTGAACGTGGACCTGGGACACTTTCCCACTTGCGGTTTCTTCTACAAATAAAACCTACAACGGCTTTCTAGAATAACTCGTCGTTTGTGGTTTACGCCTTAACTATGATCAATTTTACTGTGACTGAGGAAATCTGCAGTGTGGTTTGCCCTGGGTTGCGGATTTTCAGAAGTGGCTAGAAGTACACCGCTGCTGTAGCCAAAACTGATTTGGATTCCATATGATGTCGTTTTTATAAATAATCGAATCGTCATCAATAAATCCTTCATTGTACATGGAAGTTACTCGACGATTACCTAATGCCAATTATATATGAGACAACACATGTTTGTTGGAAATAAAGATAATCTATTGGAAGAATCCGCCGAATATTATTCATATATTCATATGTATTTGTTCATGGAACCAATTCGTGAATTTTGGTGTTCAAGTATTAACTATTTGCATTTATATAGTGAGGTAAATGGTGTTAGTTTTTCCAGTCCAAAACATAATCTTGGTTTGTTTACTTTTTGAGAGCAATAGTTCAGCGCACCTGTGTCAAATCAGGTATTCAAATGTTCCAAAACACATAAATAAAATTGTCCTTTTTATGATTTACAGTAGTTTCATAAGATATTTTCACGGATTCACATGTTTTAAAGGCTTATAAAATCCACCTTCTATTGCTGTCAATGCACCCCTTATTTGAGTTAACTTTTAATAAATCAGCAGACGATTATTTGGTACATATTCAGAACTTTTCTGGATTATAACACTTACAAATATTGTAAACATCATGCTTGCACACCATTTGTATCAGATTTATATATCTAAATCATGTTATTAATGCATCTCGATGACCTCAATTCTGATGATGGTTTATCCGATTTACTGATATTAGTTTGTCCACATGATTATTATGGCAACCACTTGGCGCGCTGCAGTTTGTTTTGTTTTGTTATCCTTCGCGTGAAGCAGAAATAAAGTTTCTCTGTGTTGGGTGTTGCTCACCTTTCAAATGCCCAAGCAAACGCAATACTCTGAAAAGAGCCTAAATTATGAATGGATCGATATGATGACAGTAAACTCAAGCAGTCATAAATGCAACACCTACTTAAAAATAAGAATATTTTCATTTAAATTGTGATTTCTAAAACCGGACAAGCCATGATCAGAGGTGGACAAACCATTATCATAATTTCTCTTTGAGGAAAATCGCTAAAAAAGCATACAAAATTGAACAATTTGAACGCCTCATGGTTTTATTAGCAACTAGAGACTTAGGGCTTTTCAACAAACTCGTCTCTCGTTTCTCCAAAACTCGTCTTGATTACATGTGATTTTCATGGAGAAAAATCGATTTTCATTTACATTTCATTTAAAACATTCTAAATCGGACAAACCAACATAATTCACCTTAGACATTTCTTTAAAATTTATTCAATTTTCCAATTACTCATCTAGCGTATGCTCCATATGAAGTCACAACATTGGCACATCTTTCAGGCAATGCACAGATTCAATGTTGGTAGAAATCTGGTTTACTTATTTTTGATAATTCTTGACAGATTCATGACCGAGTGGTCTGGCGTTTGTCATACTTTAAAGTTATCTTTTCATTGTTATTCTCCCATTCAGGTTGTTTTTTCTTTAAGTTTTCGTTCAAACATATTAACTGCAATCGGTTCATCAGTGATAGTTTCAGGTAGTAGAAGCTTCCAATTATGCGTCTCGATTTTTGTTTCGGTGGATTTCGATCATCTTTATCATCAATATGAAAGCCATTGTTTCTGAATTGTTAGAATAACCGTAGTAGGAGAAGCTGTAAGAACCTGTAGAAACTCATTCTCATGCTATTTTATATTTATAAACAGTAAAAAACCCATTCCATCAAATTATGATTTCAGATGAGCTATCCCAGCCCAATAAAACTCAACGAAAAATGGTACATAATATTTACTGCAGTATAATGTATTGTAATACTTTGTCAGTAGTATATCAATATTGGGTAAAAAATGACGGACAATTTTTCTATTTGTAAGTTATAAAGTTTTTTAAAATACTAGCTGACCCGGCAAACTTTGTCCCGCCCAAAATTTGTTTTTTGTTATCAATACCTTCAACATTTCACGTTTTCTTACTAAGCATTGATTGATATTCTAATCGACCCCGTTGAATTTACCTTTTACTAAAAAATTCCTAGTACTTCTACCAAAACTTCTCATTATAGGCAATATCAGATTATTTTCAGACACAATTCTCGTTCAAGATTTTCAACCACTTGCAAATAACATGTTTCTCCGTTACATGGAATAAATGTTTGATACCGAAAATATGATAGAATAAAGACAGACCCCTCCCCTCTTCTTCCCTTAGTGTCGAACCACCTTAGAAATGTTTCTTCCCATAAAAGCTCCACATGCCAAATTTAGTTCCGTTTGCTTGATTAGTTCTCGAATTATGCGGAAATTTATGCTTCATTTGTATGGCAGAAATTCCCCCCTCCCTCTTAGAGAGGAGGGTGGAGTGTCTAACCACCGTGAAAACATTTATTGTGCCCTAAAACCTCCATATACCTAATTTGGTTTCGTTTCTTTGATGAATTCTCGAGTAATGCAGAAATGTGTTTTTCATTTGTATGGCCCAATGGTTTCTGAGCATTGTATTTAAATATAATTTATGCTGGAATGCGCATTCCGCTTTAAAATAACCCTTACATAAAAATACCGTTTTTACATCTGTTGAAAATATTCAGTTTCTGGAGACACTTCGTGCAACGTTTATACCAAATTGGAACCACTCGATTTTTTTCCGATCCATCATTTGGCGTTAAAACGCTCCGTACTTTTCAATGCCTTATATAATCGTACAGTTTCACAGTTTCATAACTCAATTAAAAACTTTTGGAAGGGCCTAATAATAATAGTAATACATATTTTCTCAAGCGCTATATTTGTTTTCCAGAAATTTAAGCAATGCCCATACAAATGCCATGCCATACAAATGAAACACAAATTTCTGCATTACTCGTAAATCAATCAAGCAAATAAAACCAAATTAGGCACATGGAAGTTTTAGGGTACAATAAATGTCTCATTGGTGGTTAGACACCCCACTCCCCTCTCTAAGGGGGGCTGCCATACAAATGAAACACAAATTTCTGCATTACTCGAAAACTAACCAAGCAAATGGAGCCGAATTCGGCATGTAAAGGTTCTAGGGGACACGAAACGTTCCTATGGTAGATAGACACTCCTCCCCTCTCTCTGAAGGAAAGGGGGCTGATAGTGTGATTGAACGCACTCCTATATCTTCTTTTATTTATATAAATAAAAATGGATCACCGAATGTGTTGATAAGAGCAAAAATCGAGAAAGGAAATGTCCGATTTAGGGCTGTCTTTATTCTATCATATTTTCGGAGCACATTTATTCCATGTAACGGATAAAGATGTTATTTGCAAGTGGTTGAAAAATATTGAACAAGAATTGTGTCTGAAAATAATCTGATATAGGGTTGGGGAAAAAAGACGTATTTCTGATCGAAATTTGACGCTTTATTTAACATACTTATTATCCAATTTAAGTCAAATATGCGCCGATTTGTTCGCAAACTTGTTGCCATTCAGAAGACAACTTCATTATTCCCCCCCTACCCCCGCTTATAAAACCCACCCTCCTTATTTGCAAAAAAAACCCAGACAGCCAGTTTTCGCCAGCCTCTTTTGAGGTCAACTTAGTATCACCAAGAGCGTTTTGCATGGACCGGAAGAGATGATAATCACTTGGAGCCAGGTCCGGAATATACGGTAGGTGCAATAGGACATGCATGCCATCCGAGCTCCCGTAGCATCTGGCGGGTCACCAAAGATGTGTGAGGCCGAACGTTGTCCTGGTGGAAAACAACACCATTCCTATTGATCATTACTAACCGCTTCTGGTCAATCGCCTGCTTCAAACGGTCAAGCTGCTCACAGTAGAGAACCAAGTTGAGGGTCTGGCCATAGTTGAGCAGCTCATAGTGGATGATTCTCTTCCAATCCCACCAAACACACAGCAAAACCTTCCTGGCCGTCAATCCGGGTTTGGGCCGACTCACCGCGCTTCGACCACGCCTTTTTTCGCTTTAGGTTGTCGTAAGTGATCCACTTTTCATCACCAGTCACCATCTTCTTCAAAAATGGGTCGAGTTTGTTCCGTTTCAGCAGTGCGTCGCAATTGATTTGGTTTAGAAATTTTTTTTGCGTCTACTCGTGTGGTACCCATACATCCAGCTTTTTTGGAATCCAATCTTCTGCAAATGGTTCCAAACAGTTTTATGGTCTGTACCCAGTTCCTGGCCAATCGAGTGAGTGCTCACATGCCAGTCTACTTGGATGATTTCAATGACTTTATCGGTTTCCACGACGATTGGCCTGCCAGTACGGGGTGTATCTTCGACAGCCATTACACCAGAACGAAATCGATCAAACCAACGCTGTGCTGTGCGAATCGTTACAGTATCGGGTCCATAAACTACACGATTTTTTTCGGCCACCTTCGTTGCAGTTCTACCTCGCAGGTAGTAAAAACGTAAAATATGGCGAATTTCTTGCTTGGTGGACTCCATATTTGACGCGCTATAACTTGAGACTGAAAAGGACAATCACAACACTGTCAAAACGACACTTGTAGCACAGATTGTCGTCTTTAAATAGCCGTATAGTATGATCCGATGCGATAAGTACAACACAAGATATGTTTAAGTGTTGCCATATATTGACAATATACGACATTTCTTTTTCTCCAACCCAATATTATAATGACGAGTTTTGTTAGAAATACTAGGAATTTTATAGTAAAAGGTAATTTTAAAGGGTAGATTAGAAAATCAATCAATAAACAGTTTTGCGATTGGACCCATGACCGTGCGCTTAGTAAAAAAACGTGAATGTGATAACGAAAAATAAATTTTGGGTGGGACGAAGTTTGCCAGGTCAGATAGTTTACTATAAATACTACATTTACATTTGCGAGTCATTCATGTGTTTGATGATGCTTATACATAGCAATCATGTTTAATCAAATCTTTTGATCTCAAAATAGCGTTCATCGTATCGTTCTTCTTCTTCTTGAATGGCGTTAACGTTCCCTGTGGAACTTTTGCCGTCTCAACTAGAGATGGGCAAACCGTTCACGAACGGTACAAAAGTACTAGTTCGCCGAAAAGAAAAGGTTTGCGAGTGAACAGTTTGAGAGTGAACTGTTTGTGAACGAACTGGTTAAAAAAATCCGGGAAAGCTGGGGCGATTCATGAATTAGGTAACAAAAAATCTCATAGTGAGGGCAAGTTAAGAAAAAAGTTTTTTCGTTGCTTTCAATCCATTGTTTGGCCTATTGCGCGTACGTGTTATCATGATGGTTTGTATTTTTTCTCTGAATGAAATATGATCTTACATGGAACCTGTGTATTGTCCAAACAGAAAATCTGAAAAATTGCATATATTTTGTTCGCATAAAATTATTACATATACTTTTGTCGGCCGATAAACATATTTTCACATACAGTTTGCGACTTTTGAAGAAGGACTAAATTTCAAAAATATAAATTCCATACGTACACTATCCAATCCAACGATATCAATGAATAGCTGTCTATTGATGTTGGGTTGCAGCTAACATTCTATGTTGTTCTTAATACCGCAGAACGAAAGAGCGAAAGAACGGTTCAAAAGAATTGATTCACTTAGATGAACGGTTAGTGACTGAACCGTTCATCAAAGTGAACTGTTTTGCCCATCTCTAGTCTCAACACATGCATTAACTAGCGTCATTTATTAATACTTAGTTGAGATTTCTTAAGCCAAATAACACGCCTTCAATGTATTCCGAGGGGCAAGCTCTTGAATACGCGTGACCACAGTGCAAGTCGAAGGAAATTTCATTGACAAAAAAATCCCCGGCCAGAACTCGAATCGAACCCGAACACCCGGCATGATAATGTGAGACGCTAACCACTCGGCCACGGGTGCACTCATCGTATCGTTACTGAGCCGATTTGGAAGCTTATTTTTGTTCTGATTATATTCAGAAAAAAAATCCAAGGAGTGATAACGTCACAAACAAGGCATCGAAGCAACGAAAATGCGATCGAACCGTCAATTCTTTTTAGACCTCAAATTTTTGTCCACCAATCCTGCACATGCTCGTTTTCTGAAACTGTGATTTCCTTACGGAGTAATTTTACCTTTAGGGTACGGAATTAATTCTCCAGATCTTGTATATTCCCATTGTAGAACCCTGAACAACATGATATGGACAAGGTTACTTAGCAATTTATGATTTCCCGATAATGTCAAGAACCTTTTTTTTACGAATCGTGCGGACGGTAATGTGTTAAAAGAAAAAACGTTGCGGCTTCGACTGTTTGCCATATTCTAAGATCTTCAAAAACTACTCGCAAGCAAGGTAGTGAAAGACCAGCTAAAATTATGGACGCAAAAGGACTTTGTTCTCTTTCTTATGCCTTCAACAACAAGTATCCACTGAGTCAACGGAATGCCGCAAAAAAAGTACAACTGTTCTCACCAGTAGGGTAACACGAGGTGAGTTGGACATACGGGGTGATTTGGACCACCCCATTATCTCAAAAAGTACGGCTCAACTTGGATTTTTTATAATGTCATCTTCTTTTATTAATGAACCGTATGTAACCAACGTAAAAAAAACTTTGGAAAAAATCGACAGGTGGAAGGAAATGGTAGCATGAACAGAGCAAGCACTTTGATCGTCAAAAAATGTGAATTTTCCGATCGCAGTTTTAAGGTTTTTCCCGCTGATTAAACAAACTTTTCGTGTATTGTGCAGTAAAGTTCTGTTCGCCTACAGAAGAGGAACAATTTGATGCAGCGAAACTGTAAGTTTGATAACAATAAGTGAAATTAATTGCATTTTAATTTTTGCTTGTTGTGTGGGGTGACATGGACACGTTTTTGTGGGATGAGTTGTACCTGCTGATTTGAGGTTTTTCTTTGGTCTAACTGATTCCAGATACCGCTGAATTACAAAAGGGGATGGGCAAACATCGTTGGAAGAAGGAGGAGCTTGAACCTCTTTGACCAAGTATCGAAAGTGTTTGAAGATGCTCGAACAACAGTGAAAAAATCCATGCAGAATTCGAGATAGTCTCAATCCATTTTTTCTGGTCTGGAATCTTGCCAAGACACCTTGTATCGATCTCAGAACACTGTTACTGATTGTAACATTTGTGCAAAATACTTTACATATACATAAGTATGTTTTTTTTCGATGAAACATACACTGGACCAAATCACCCCGCATCAAATTTTAATGTCCAAAAATCATCTCTTTTATTGTATGATATATTTGGTAGTTTAAAGCTTGATATAATGATGAAAGATTATTGATTGAGAGAAAACAAGTGTAGCTTAGTATACAATGTGCTATTTTTTATTTAGACCGTATTGGTTTGGAAATAGGCGATTTGCTTAGGTGGTCCAAATTCCCTCCGTTTTCCCCTACATCTGCAAAACACTGAAACAAGTCAGAATAAAGTGCCAAAATGGGGAAAGAGCCTCAGAATACACTGAGAAACAGATTTCGACGCTGAAATCTCGATGCCGGTGGTTCACAAAAAACTGATTCCGGCAAATATCTTATTTTAGACGACGAAAGTTACTTCCCTCTTTCGAAGACGCACATTCCGGGAAACGATCGATGCTATTCCATTGATAGTGCTACTGCGTGTCTGTACATAAAATATAAGTTTAAACATAAGTGCAGGAAGTGATGCTGTACACTGTTGTTTCCGAGAGAGAGAGAGAGGTATTTCTAAGCCATGGTTCATGCTAGAGATGGGCAAATCAGTTCACTTTGATGTACGGTTCAGTCGCTAACCGTTCATCTAAGCAAACTAGTTCTTTTGAACCGTTCTATCCCACTTCCTTTCAGCGGTATGAATATGGGTATCAAGAACAACCTAGGACGTCAGATTGTTGGAACCCAACTTACATAGACAGCTATTTAAATCCTAGCACTGATATTGTTGGACATTTTTTGATTTGTATTGAATTTATATTTTTTAAATTACAGGAGAAAGAAAAGGTTCTTTTTCTTTAAAAGTCGCAAACTATATACGAAAATATGTTTATCGAATCCGACAATAGTACATATATGATCTGGTGTCCCACAAGGAAGCAATTTGGGACCTTTATTGTTCGTGTTATATTTCAATGACGCTGCATCTTCGTTAGGCTTCAAGAACAAACTTATGTATGCTGATGATTTGAAGATCTATGTCGTGGTACGTTGCATCGGGGATTGTCTACGTCTTCAAAGGCTACTCGATGAGTTTGTTCACTGGTGCCGCAAGAACAAACTTGTTATTAGCATCGGTAAATGCCATGTAATGACCTTTCATCGATCCAAGGACCCAATCATTTTTGACTATCACATCGTTGAAAATGTTCTTGAGAGAGTAGATGAAGTGGTAGATCTTGGCGTAGTGCTGGATCCTAAACTTTCCTTCCATTCTCATTATACCTGGACCATATCTAGGGCAAACCGACAACTTGGTTTTCTATTCAAGATTGCCAAAGATTTCAAGGACCCGCATTGCCTAAAAGCATTGTATTGCTCTCTTGTTCGCCCGATCCTGGAGAATGCATCTGCTGTTTGGGCTCCTAATGATGTCACGTGGAACCTAAGGATTGAACGAGTGCAAAAGAGGTTTGTACGGCTTGCGCTCAGAAATTTACCGTGGCGTGACCCATTGAACCTACCAGCATATGCTGACAGGTGTCGCTTGCTTGGACTTGAAACACTTGATCGGAGACGAAAGATTCAACAAGCGACGTTTGTAGTTAAACTACTCAATGGCGATGTCGACTGCTCGTATCTCCTATCGCTTTTGGACTTTCGAGCCTCGGGTAGGATGCTGAGATACCGATCCCTAATGCAGCCGGGATTTCATCGTACTTTGTATGGATACAACCAACCTGTTTGTGCAATGATCCGCATGTTTTCGTCCGTTGAATCAGTGTTTGAATTTGGAATGTCTACGTCACAATTTGTTAATAGTATTAGAAGACTGCATGTATTTTAAAACGTGATAGATTATTCATTAAGACTATTTCTGTCAGATGAATCAATAATAATAATAATAAAGAATGATAAATGTATATATGTAGAATATGTGCAATTTTTCATATTTTCTGTTAGAACAAATCATAAGTTCCATCAGAAATCCAGTAACGATTTTTTTTTCAATTTTTATAAACAATCAATCATACAAAAAATCACGATAACACGTACACGTAATAGGCCAAATAATGGATTGAAAGCAACACAAAAACATTTTAAGGTTTAATGTTTACCTAGTTAATGAATCGCCCCAACTTCCTCTCCAAAACAGTTCGCTCTCAAATATTACGCTCGGAATCAGTTCGTGTGGCGAACTACCATTCTTTGAAAAATGAACGACCGTTCGTTCACTCTATTCGGCGAACTACTTCTTTTGTACCGTTCTCAGTGCCGCCCAATCGAAGATTTTTTTCGGGATTAGGATTTCAGAAGGAGGGCCAAAAACGTGCTCCAAACATCCAAGAAGAGTGTGTATACAAAATCAAAGTGTCTGATCAAAATATTATGTTTGACAAATTCGTTGGAAAATAAATGAATCGTTTAGAAAAAATAACATATGTACTGTTATAAAACCTTACTCAAAAATTGAATTTAATATTGAAAACCTTTATATCTCAAAACATCCCCTCTTCGATATTTTTTTTTGTATATTTTTATTTGAAAGCTCTTCCAGTTCAACAAAGTTTGACGTACAGTGATGCCGTGGTTATCTCAGCAAAATAGAGATATGAATTTTTGAAATTGAATTGTCGGGTCAGTGGCTGGCTGATTTAGGGTGGAATTGCTAATGTGCAAAGTTGCTTGAATGTCCCTAAAGCCTAACACCCACAACGTTTCACTCAGGTGTATGACACGATTATCGCTATCTCACTCTACCTACCGTTACCGCCTATCTCACTATCCCTCTGCTGTAAAAGTTCATCATCGACATCACGATATGTCAGATGGTGGTAAATTGGTAATTCGCGATGACGTCGACGTCTGGTGGCGACTTTAAGTTAGAGCCATAATTTGGGTCCCAAAATCGATAGTGTAATCTCTACCAGATTAGAAGACACGGAGCCGGTTTTCAAATTTTAAAATTTGAATGAAAATTTTCACATTATATTATTTAATTGTTAGAAACACGTATTTCTGACTTTCAATCAACCATATGGCCATACAATTCCATCATTGTTGCTGATTTTTTTCATTTTAATATAATGTTGTCCTCAAAACAATTTTCGTGTGAGACTTTTTCCCCACTTGCAAACAAAAATGTTTTTAATTTAAACAGAATACTAATTTGATATGGAAAAGCTAATTTCCATTCATAATTTTAATTTTGAAAACGTTCACTCCGACTGAAAATCAGCTATTCTTTGACGCTCCCCTAAACTAGTAAACGAAGCTCACTGCCGTCAACGCGGATCGCTGTTTTGAAGAAAACCAGTACTTCTGACGTTTGAGATGTTGGCACCAAAAACATGGCGGGTGCCAAACGGCTGGTTTCACTGCAATCTGAGGTGGTGCTGCCAATTCCTAAGATTAGTTGGAATGAATGGAATTCATCAATAAGCTTTATAATTTGGAACAATATTATCAGAATATTTTAATACTTGAGATTTGAAAAAATGCACAAAATATTGATATCGATTTTTTTTCTAAAATTTACCCATTCTTAAAATGTGATCAAAACTATCTCTATGACTTTTAGTTGATGCGAATCAAATATGAAAGAAAAAAAAAGATTGATTTTTGAGTTATTCAAAATCTAAAGTTAATTTTTTTATTTCGTGAAAAAAGGTTTCCGAGAAATAATTTTCTAAACAACGTTAAAAAAAAGTTAATCTTTATATTTCCACTCGTAGAAACATTCAGTCTTTTGAGCCAAACGAATGTGCAACATCCCGAATTTGGCCGATCTGTCATTTGACATGATAATGTTCATCAGCAACTAGTGTCCATGTTGATGTCTATCTGAACAACGGCAATGCATCACATATTGATTAATACTTTGAAGAAATCTCATTAAAACATATTAAGCAATGCTCGTCAACATCGAAGAAGAAAAGGGAACCCATGTAATCGTCTCATCAGAAAAGCTCATGCAAACACATAAAACTTAAGACACTTATTTAATACTCTCCGTGAATAAGAAGGATTGGGCGTTCTCGGATATATATTTAGAAGAACGTTTTTAAATGGTTTTATTTAGCTTGCCCTGTAATCTGTTTGTATGTTTGTATGTTTGAAACTTTGTAACGTGTTTGTAGCCCCCTTTCTGTACCGTGTAACGTGTTGACCCCCTTTCTGTTGACCGATTGATCTGAAATTTCGAACACACCTTTATCTCTGTAGTCATTATAAAACTGCTTATTTTATGATCTTGAAAATTCAAGATGGTTAGGTTTTCCAAAACCCCATCAATATGGGTATCAAATTAAAGTGCTTGACTAGTAGAACACAGTTATTTATGGAAAATGCAAATCCAAGATGGCTGTTATTTATGAAAAATAGAAATCCAAGATGGCTGCCACTACAAAATGGTGGACTACATATTATGTCAAAACCCCGTTAATATGAGTATCAAATGAAAGGTAGTAGAACAGTAGAACACATTTATTCATGAAAAATGCAAATCTAAGATGGCTGCCACTACAAAATGGCGGACTACATATTTTCTCAAAACTCTATTATCATGGGTATCAAATGGAAGGGCTTGACTAGTAGAATACGGTTATTTATGAAAAACTCCATTAATATGGATATCAAATGAAAGGGCTTGACTAGTAGAACACAGTTATTTATGAAAATGCAAATCCAAGATGGCAGCCACTACCAAATGGCGGGCTACATATTTCCACATATTTCCTCAAATCCCAATTAATAAGGGTATCAAATGAAAGGGCTTGAATAGTAGATCACAGCAGATCATGAAAAAATCATGAAACCCAAGATGGCCGCAATCTGGGGGTCTTCGTAGCTACATTGGTTACGCGTTCGCTTACCAAGCGATTGATCGTGAGTTCAAACTCAGGGCCCTCAATTGACCATCTTTGTGTTGTTATAGAATAACTACGTCCACGCAACCATCATCAGCGATGGAAATCGATCCACGGTGGAACAAATATCGATTCATCCATACAACTGCTCTGCTCTGCAAGACACATCGGGCTGCTGTTCTATAAATAACCCAACAATGATCAATATCAACTGTCTTCGCTGTCCGGTCTGCTGAACAATGGAAGAACAGACAGAATACTCTTACGCCTAAATGGCTACTACTGTGTAACTTACCATAATGTTACAGAAAATTTAACGCCTAAATGGCTACTACTAACTACAGTGTGTAGCGGAGGCGATCTGGCGTAGTGGTAACATCCATACCTCTCACGCAGAGATCACGAGTTCAATTCTCACTCCCGACATTCATCCAAAAATGGAAGTAAAAGTGACGAACCAGCCGAAATGTGTACAATGTAATTGACAATTTATAGAAACATAAAAAAAACATATATACATGTACACGATTAAAACCCGGCTCTGTTACAGCTAAAACGATTTTATTTTAGTTTTATCAATGCCCTAGGCTAATGAAGGAGAGGTGTGATAACTGCTAACTGCTACTTGCCTAATTATTTTCTAGCTTTTAGTACATTATTATGTTTAATCACAATTAAACCGTTCAACTTAAAAAGTTTTTTTTTTACTTATTTTATTTTCCACACCAATCACCGATTTTTTAATCGATTCTTTCGACCCTACACCCAAAGTTAATTTTTAGCACATTTTCTGGCATCCCGATTTATAACATTAAATGAGCTGAAAGATAACATGAAATGTTCTACTCCCCAATACATGTATATCATTTGTATAATAAATATGCTAGAGCCAATATGAGGGAGCGAAACAGGAGACACATTTAAATGAAAGCTTTTCGTATAGTTTGACAAATACACGGCCCAGACAGAGAAAGATATATTCTCGTTCATGTTCTTCTTTATCGGCTTAGAAAACACCTTCCAACTTCATTTTATGATGAGGTTTGATATTATCACGCTCCTTTATAATAGCGCTGGCAGCTATATGGATAGCGTGGTCGTGTAAAGTAACTTCGCATTCCAGCCGGCCTCGGTTCGATCCCCATTGACGTGACGTCGTAGGGACTTTTTTTTTGCACAATCCCAAATGAAAAGATAAAAGGAAACAAAAAGAGATGTCTGCTCGCATACATACAAACCATTTTTAAGCTTCAAAATAGCTCATTATTTGCGCATTTGACTCTCATGACCAGGAAAAGGCATCTTTTCTGCCAAAGATGGCATGTTTTCTGTCAACGCTAGTTTGGGTGTAGAAAACCTTTCAGTAAATTAGTTTTTCAGTGTACATACATCGACTCTAATCTCACCAAAAATCATCTGATAACTTCATTAACATAATGTCAACATGGATCGCATTAGAGCGCTTCATTAAACTTGTTCGAAGATTTAATCAGTGTAGTCACATGTACAGATTTATCTGGGAAGGTACAGATTTCCTTTTTTTTTTTGGTCCAGATTCTGAACGGTACAGATCACAGGTTTTTGTCCTAAAGTACAGATAGGTACCAATTTCGAGTGAATCTGTAACTCGTGGAGATGCTCAAGTAGTTGTGAAAGAGGTTCGATTTCAATTATTTGACCCTCAAAGCTGCTGCAATTCTACATTCTAGAAGCTTTTCCAGTCCCAAAAGCATTAAAGTAGGATTGAAAACGTTTACATATCGTTACGATGGGAATTTAAAAAAGCTGGGGAATGAAAAACGTGTCCTATACGAGATATTGTAATAAAAAATTGTAATAAATAATCCACAGTTTTCTTGCATTTCCGGTGCTTCAATGTCCAGAGACAAAATTCACAAAAAAATGTTTCCGAGAAATGCCAAAAATAGCAGATGTTTTAGTGATGGCTACTCGAACTTGATAATGAAGTAATCATTATCAAACTTTTATGGTCAGAAACTTAGTTAAGATCCTAACATAAAAATGTTTCTGAAAATATTCAACTATTGATGTTCACATTCTATAATTTGGCTGTTTGAAGTAAAAGCGAGGTGTGCCTCATGATTCACCATGCTTTTCAATAATGCTAATATAGGTCAAATAACCAAATTGCATTCGAGAACTTTTGCAATAAAGGGCCTCAAATATTACACATATCAAATAGTATAAGCCCTTAGAGTGAAGGCAAGTGGTTCGTTCATGCAGCAAATGTACGTGAAATTAAACCGATGGAGAACGTTCGAGAGATTAGCCAGCCGAATAAAAAACCTCCATCCAGGCCAGTCTCAGTCACGCCACGTTTGAAGCAAACGGTACCATACTCCAACCCATTCTTTACAATACAGAAGGCGAAATGGAAAGGGAATGAGCCCCCGGAGAGGCATTAATTTCGCTATTTCCTCTACCATTCGTGTGCTCCCCGACAGTTCCCCAGAGGACCCAAGGACGGTACCCAGAATGAAGCGGTCGGCAGTCCCATTCTTATTTCGTGAATACCGCAATCAACAAACGGCATCCAGTTATATACACGAAGAACACTGGACCACGGATTGCGGTAGCGAGGTCAAATAGGTTTAGCTGTGGGTAGAGTCGGTCACGTGAGGAGGTACAGTGTACACCGTGCACATTCGTACCGAATTTTTCTCATCAACCGAGCAAAATAAAAGTTCCACTCAAGCTTGCTTGTCCTTCACTAGGCTCTAAGAATTCTCATGCTCATCGTGAGATGTTGACCTAAAATGCTTTTAGTTGAACATTCTTGCTCTATTCGAGGAAAAACGAACGCGCAATTACATTGGCCTCACAGCCAATTGACTGCTTCCGAAAAAAGAGGTTGCACCCAGCTTCCAAAATCCTTTTTGCATCTCCGAAATCGCAAAACAGCACCCTTGTTGATTGTCCAATGTTGTACACATCGTTAACCTATTCCAGCCTTCATTCGAGCGTTGTTTTGTTTCCTACCTGCCAGCTCGAAACATCCTGACTGTACAGAGATGACAACATGTACCAATGCAGTTTCCTTCCCCCCGGAGCTGCCAAAAACCTACCAAAAGCAATGATTCGGAAACAATGAGAAAATGAATATATAATACAGTACTTCGGAACACTCGTACTTTCCATATTCAAATTCAATCGCAATGACTACCAAGCCGGGCAGGTCCGCGGTGAACAGAGGGAATACATTTTTCCCGGTTTTTTTGCAGCACGAAGCCCACGAAGGTTATCTCGTGTGGAAGGCCACGTAGCAATTTGCAGTGGCGCTTCTGTGTTTGATGCTGCTGCTACTCTTGTAGAGAAGCGATGCGACAACCCTTGCGGCAAAAAGCTACCGGGCTGTATGCTCTGACAATGGTGGGGTAAAAAAGAGTTCCTATGTTGGGCTTTTTGTGTCCAAAAAACCGCCCAAAATAGCTGGGATCTTGACATTGAGAAGCGAAATAGCTGAATTGCTTCATCATGATGGAAGGTGAGTCAAGTGGGGCTCTTATGTTGATCTGTGCTGCATGGATGATTCTGTCCGAGGTTATAATTACATGTTTATTTAACTTTTTTCAATTTGGACCCGTTGCGAGTATTGTGATGATACCGAATTGCAAAACGATATTGAGATTTCGATCCCAAATGCCAGGCTTCGAATTCCAAATTCGGGACTGTCCCACTGTACGGCCCAACCAGAGTTGCCTATCATTTAATTAGAAGCTGGAAAAAATTGAATAAAATACTGGAAAAGCTGTGAAAAAGCTGAAACAAACTGGGAAAACTGGAAGAATTGATTTTTATTTTTTTTGTTTATCTATATGTATATAAAAATGGATTTCTGTCTGTCTGTCTGATTTTTATGGACTAGGAAACTACTGAACCGATCAACATGAAATTGATATGTAGCGGTTTTTGGGCCCGGGGAAGGTTTTCGCGATAGTTTGAGACCCCTCCCCCCTCTCTTAGGGGGGCTGCCATACAGATGAAACACAAATTTCTGCATTACACGAGAATTAACCATGCAAATGAAACCAAATTTGGCATGTGAAGGTTTTAGAGTACAATAAATGTTTCTATGGTGGTTAGATACTCCTCCCCCTTTCTTAGGTGGGGCTGTCATAAAAATGAAACACAAATTTCTGCATAACTCGAGAATTAATCACGCAAATGAAACCAAATGTGGCATGTGGAGGTTTTAGGGTGCATTAAATGTTTTTACGGTGGTGAGACACTCCACCCCCACTTTCTAAGGGGGAACTTCCATACACTACTACCAGAACTACTTCTCTAAGGGGAGAAGAGGGGAGGGGTCTGTCTTTATTCTATCATACTTTCTGTATCAAACATTTATTCAATGCAACGGAGAAACATGTTATTTGCAAGTGGTTGAAAAATCTTGCACGAGAATTGTGTCTGAAAATAATCTGATGTTATAATGATGAGTTTTGGTAGAAGTACAAAGAATTTTTTAGTAAAAGGTAAATTCAACGGGGTTTTAGAAGATCAATCAATGAACAGTTCTGCGATTGGACTCATGAACTTGCGCTTAGAACGTGAAAGATATTGATAACGAAAAACAAATTGCTTCAAACAGGTATTGAAGGTATTGATAACAAAAAAAAAAACCCTATCGAAATTGATCTTTGTTCGTAAGTGGAAATGGATTTTCAGGTGAAATAACGCATTTCCATATCTCATATCTGAAAATTGAATTCCCATATGTTCTACAATTAGCTAAGCGTTGTTAGTCCGTATGATGTTGGCGCTAATGAAATTGATTTTTGTTCGAAAGTGGAAAAGGATTTTCAGACGGAATAACGCATTCCTATATCTTCTATCTATATAAACAAAAATGGAAGGCCAAATGTGTTGGTGTGCCCTAAACCCGAGGGAGGAATGGTCCGATTTGAGCTGTCTTTATTTTATAATATTCGCTGTATCAAACATGTGTTCCATGCAACGGAGAAACATGTTATTTCCAAATGCTTGAAGAATCTTGAACGAGAATTGTGTCTGAAAATAAATTTATATTATAAGGACGAATTTTTGTAGAAGTACTAGACAACTTATAGTAAAAGGAAATTGTAAAGGGTCAATGAAGAGTTCAGTGATTGGACTCACTAACGTTCACTTAGTAAGAAAACGTGGATCTTTGAAAGAATTCAAATCAGAAAATCTATTTTGGGCGGGACGAAGTTCGTCGGTCAACTAGTTACCAATAAAAACAAGGATGAACAGTTATAGTGTCAGTATGTAGCATTGGTACACACGTATGAACGCCACCGGAGCGTAATATTCGTTATAAATTTATTTTTTCGTAATGTTGGGGCCGCCTCGGTTCCTTATCCTCATTAGATGGAAACTTCGACCCTTATCATATCAACATCAGAATAAATTTTATTGCGAAAAAAAGAATTCCATCACCAAAGTGATGGAGGACGACGTCGGAAAGTGGTAGCCGGTACACGTTTCTTTTGAGCTTGAAGTGCGCTATCGTAAATTTATATCAAGTTTGATTTACGATAGCGCACTTCAAGCTCAAAAGAAACGTGTACCGGCTACCACTTTACGACGTCGTCCTCCATCACTTTGGTGGGACAGGGAGTGTTCAAAGGTCTACCTTGAAAAATCATCCGCTTTCAAAAAATTCAGGAAAACTGGATTAGTGGAACGGTTTCGAAAGTACCAAGCTCTAGAAGCCAAACTAAAAGGTCTGATTAAAGCAAAAAAGCGTGGATATTGGCGGAAATTAGTCAATGGTTTGTCAAGGGAGACCGCTATGAGTACTCTTTGGAATACGGCTAGGAGAATGCGTGGCATTCTGCGTGGGAACCATACCAATGAAAGTGAGGAATACTCTGACCGTTGGATTTTCAAATTTGCAAGGAAGGTTTGTCCCGATTCTGTTCCTGCACAAAGCGTCGTACGCGATATTCCGCTCCAATGCGATTATGAGAATTTTTCGATGGTAGAATTCTCAATTGCCCTCCTCTCATGTAACAATTCAGCTCCGGGGTCGGACAAGATTAAATTCAACTTGTTGAAGAATCTTCCCGACTTGGCAAAACAGCGTTTGCTGAACTTATTCAACAAGTTTCTGGAGCTGAATATTGTCCCGCATGACTGGAGACAAGTGAGAGTGATAGCCATACGAAAACCCAACAAGCCGGCTTGCGATCACAACTCGTATAGGCCGATTGCAATGTTATCCTGTATTCGCAAATTGTTAGAGAAAATGATTCTACTTCGTTTGGACAAGTGGATCGAAACGAACAATTTGCTGTCAAATACGCAGTTTGGCTTCCGCCGAGGTAAAGGGACGAATGATTGTCTCGCGCTGCTATCTTCTGAAATCCAAATCGCATTTGCTCGCAAAGAACAAATGGCTTCCGTTTTCCTCGATATCAAAGGGGCATTTGATTCAGTTTCCATGGAAATTCTCTCAGAGAAGCTTCATAATCGTGGACTTTCACCAATTCTGAATAATTTCCTGTACAATTTACTGTCAGAAAAGCACATGAATTTCTCTCATGGCAACTCAAAATCTTCTCGTTACAGTTTTATGGGCCTACCGCAAGGCTCCTGCCTAAGCCCCCTCTTGTACAGTTTTTACGTCAATGATATGGATGATTGTCTAACAAGAGACTGCACGCTGAGACAACTTGCAGACGATGGAGTTATTTCCATCACGGGTACTAATCCCGTCGCTCTGCAAAAGTCGTTGCAAGATACCATGAACAATCTGTTCACGTGGGCCCTCAAGCTGGGTATCGAATTCTCTACGGAGAAAACTGAAATGGTCGTTTTTTCTAGGAAGCACGAACCCGCCCAATTCCAGCTTTACCTATCCGGCAAAACGATCCAACACTCTATGTTTTTCAAATACCTGGGTGTATATTTTGATTCTAAGTGTACCTGGGGGAGACACATTGCGTATTTGAAACAGAAATGCCAGCAAAGAATCAATTTTCTCCAAACAATAACCGGAACATGGTGGGGTGCCCATCCAGGAGACCTCATTCAGTTGTACAAAACAACGATATTATCAGTGTTAGAATATGGCAGTTTTTGCTTCCGATCAGCTGCCAGGATTCATATTCTCAAGCTGGAGAGGATACAATATCGTTGCTTGCGTATAGCCATGGGGTGTTTGCATTCGACACATACGATGAGTCTCGAAGTTTTGGCAGGAGTACCCCCGCTTACTCTTCGGTTCACAGAATTATCCTACAGATTTCTCATCCGTTGCAAGATCATGAATCCATTGGTGATTGATAACTTCGAAAATCTACTTCAACTGACTCCTCAGTCAAATTTTATGTCTTTATACCATGAGTACCTTACCCACGACGTGCACCCTTCACCAGGCATCTCCAACCAAGTTTGCTTCCCATACTTTTGCAATTCCTCTGTCATTTTTGATCTGTCCATGCGACAAAAAATCCATGGAATACCAGATCACCTACGCTCCAATGTTATTCCGTCGATATTTTCGGAAAAATATGGGAAAGTTGGATCTGATAAAATGTTCTTTACTGACGGTTCATTCATAAACGGGTCCACTGGCTTCGGCATCTTCAATGAAAATTCCAGTGCCTCTTTCAAACTCAAAGATCCTTGTTCCGTGTATGTCGCAGAAATGGGTGCGATATACTATGCTCTAGGGATCATTGAAACACTGCCCATCGACCATTATTTTATTTTTTCAGACAGTCTCAGCTCAATAGAGGCAATCCGCTCAATGAAAGTTGATAAACGCTCATCTTATTTCCTAACAAGAATAAGACATCTATTGAGTGTTTTGGTCGAAAAATTATTCAAGATTACCTTAGCATGGGTTCCCTCTCATTGCTCGATTCCGGGGAATGAGAAAGCGGACTCGCTAGCTAAGGTGGGCGCTTCAGAAGGCACACTTTTTGAAAGGCAAATTGCCTATAATGAATTTTTTCACATTCCTCGTCAGGACACACTCGTTAGTTGGCAGCGCATGTGGAGTGAAGATGAGTTCGGTCGTTGGTTACACACGATTATCCCTAAGGTTTCGACGAGTGCTTGGTTTAAGGGATTGAATGCAGGTTGTGATTTCATTCGCGTGATATCTCGGCTCATGTCCAATCACTACAACCTAAACGCGCATCTCTATCGCATTGGGCTCGCAGCAAACAATCTTTGTGATTGTGGCGATGGCTACCACGACATCGAGCATGTTGTCTGGTCGTGTATCCGGTTCCATGCTGCTCTCTCTCAGCTCTCTAGAGCACTGAGAGCACAAGGCAGACAATCGGATATCCCCGTCCGGGATATCTTAGGTAGCCGTGATCCTGAGCTTCTGCTTCATCTATACCTGTTCCTCAGAAACGCCGATGTCAACGTTTAATGATGTTTCCTTCGTTCTGCCCCCGTTTCATATCCCTCCTATCCGATCGATAAACTTTTACTTAGTCGCGGCAATACATACACACACTCTTTACAGATGCACGGGCCGAAGGTTGTGCAGTCCACTGATCATTCAACAAGAGCCAAAGGTTGTACCGCTCATGACAACTCTACACGAGCTGATGATTGCGCCGGCTAGTGACCATTCTATCCTGGATTCCTCGAGTCGAGAAGACACACCACGCTAGATATGGGGTACATACTAGGGGGGCGTTGCTGATTAATGGTCAGCTGCATCCCAATAGGAAGTATCCCGTGTCGGGCACACGTACAGAGCATTGGAGACAGCAACATCCCAATTACGAGAACACTTGTAATCCAACCTCGAGCCGACCGCGAGTAATCGGTTACATATTACTAACATAGATAATAAGAAAAACTGTCAAAATATTGAACTGCGGCCCCGTCAGGCTAACGCCATATGAGCCTTGATAAAAGTATATATTTTGGAAAAAAAAGAATTCATAAAAAAAAGTACTCCGGTTGCCTTAATACGTAATTTTAATTTTCCTCATCCTATTTTTTACGTAACATTACACTTTTACTTTACATTTTGCATGTCTACATAATTTTTGAAAGCTAGAATTTCTCGCACAGTTTTTGTTTTTGTTCTGTTTTGTTTAAATTGTATTCTGAAAACAATCTGAAATACGGCAGTATCAGAAATGTTGGAATATTCATTCAGTCTTTGGTTTTTAAGAAAAAAAGCATCTCTGCGTTCGTTTACAGTGAAGACAGTAAAATCCAGGTTTTTGATCTCTCTAAATTCATTATCGATATACAATGGCAGTAGTTTTCCAACGAATGTCTGGAAATTTGGTTCAATGGAATAATAATCAAGTTACGCCATCTGTTGTAAAACCGAAGAAACTTATCGGTACACCTAATATAAAGTCTCAAAAAGATTACCCATGAATAATAATTGGTTTTAGAAGAATCCCCTCGTTTATCTTTTCAGGTGGTCCAAAATTCAATGAAGTTCTAAAAAGCATACCCATGACGAATAATTGAATATTTTGAAGGATCGATGAATATTTTGAAGGATCGACTCTTTCAAAGTTATCTTGATTACCTTCTTAGCTTTCCCACAGTTTACTGACCACCGACTGGCGATTGGAAAAAGGACGTGCGATAAATAATCGAATGTATAGCTAGTCCAATTGGTTTTGCAGGTTTTCCTTCTCAGGATACCTAAAGTTAATCTTTGCCGCGTGCTGTGACATAGGGGATTTTCGGATTTTTGTTTCTACCAGTGGTCGTAGTTCGCGTTTACATAATCACTTCACTTACCTCAGTGAATCCTGATTCTTACCTCTGCCTACTAACAACTATCCCTCCCATGATAATCGCTAGGGAACCACGCTATAGAGGCGACCCTTCTGGCCTTCGGGCGGTGATTATCATACTAACATTCCTTCCCTACCCCTGGTGACTGTAAGGACGTGGCCGGCGTCGTTATCGACCATTCAAAGCTCGAATCACCGAAAATTGCACAACGAGAATGATTTGCTAGTCCCAAGCGTCATCTTGTGTGTTCTTTGTGCAATTTGGTTGGTTCAGGTCAATCACGGAGAGCAACTACGAATTGTACAGTCTACCCAAGCTCAAGCTCTAAATTCATTATCGATATACTGAATCTAATTTCGATCGCAAACATTCGGAAGACTTTGTAGAAGGGGAACAATCGACATATTCTTCCTTTCTATGGCATTAGTTGTATCAATTATCGTCATGTTGATGATCGAAGGATCATTGAAATTAAATCGTTTTATTTTTTGACGTAGGACTACGTCTAACCGGAAGATATAGGGGGTGAAATGGAAATCTAGGCACTGAACAAGTAGGAAAAAATGCAAGATTTGGAACGCTTATAACTCGAGCATTTCTCAATAGATCGCAAAGGTTTTTGCATCAATTGATAGGAAATATATCTACGCATCTATCATAACGAATAACATTTCATTTTTCTTGAGATAAATAATTGAATAATTGTGAAATATCAAGCATTGTCCAAATGCACTATGTGCCCATTTTTGATTGGTCCATTTTGTGCTCCTCAAATCGTACCGACCAAAACGGGCAACCAGAGCAGCAGCGAAATAGAATGAAGCACGATTGGAAAGGAAAAAGAAAAAAATTAACGAAACATTGGTCGCAGTCTCACACATGCGTAATTCTCGAGCCAGCCAGTCAGCTTAAAAATCCCCGCTCCGCTGCCGTAACGATCATTCTCATTCAAACCGTACACCACATCGGTTCGCATCACAACACATCAACAAAACAACCCAAGCAGCCATGTCTGGACATGGTAAAGGAGGAAAAGTGAAGGGAAAGGCCAAATCCCGCTCGAACCGTGTTTATCTGGAGGTTCCCGCAAGGGTAGCTAGGCCGAGCGCGTTAGTACCAGTGCACCAGTCCACCTAGCCGGCGTTATATAGTTTCGGCCGCCGAAGTAATCGAGTTAGCTGGCAAAGCTGCTCGCGACGATAAGAAAACCCGCATTCGGAACAGAACACATTCGGTTCGGTGGACATCAAGACAACAGGCAGTTGCAGCGAGTGGCGAGTGGCAAACGCAATCGCAAAACGGCATCAGGTAGCAGAAGAAAAAAGTTTGTTCTTTATACAAACTGCTTTGGTGGCAAATCCAGCACAAGGCGGCACCGAGGGCGTTCGAAATGGTTTTTTTTTCTTCAAAACCACGAGTACTAAGTTTTCTAAATTGGAACCATTTCATAAAACAAGGCGCTTTTCAGGGCCATTAAACCTTCCAAAAAAGAGTTTAGGAAATACAGTTCAGTGCTTTCTAAAACAATATCCAAAATAATAATAAAAAATAGATTTAGATAGAAATAGATTTTTTCATAATTTGTTTGCCAGGATATGATGAGTATGTGAATTTGGCAGTTGTTCTGAGCTTATTGATTTTCACCAACTTTTAAATTGCTTCTAGATTGAAAGTACAGTAATTTACACTTATCTCGACATTTAGCTAATTGGACGGACCTGTAATGCGACATATTTAGTTGGACATTTTTGTAAACATAGAGTTCGGGGTCCAAATTATGACCCCTCATTGAAAGCCGACACTGTACCACTGTCATCGCAAATGTTCAATTACAGGTTAAAATTACCTCCAATCCGATACTGAGTGGTGGTAATGCGACGTGCCATTGAATGTAATTTACTGTAAAATATGTCACAAGCTGGATGGGAAGAAATTTTCCAACAAGATGGGGATATCGAGTGATAACAAAACAATAAACTCTTTAGATTGAAGATAATTTTGTGATCCTGAAAAGGACCCTTTTTAGTCTGCATGTGAATCCAACGAGCGAACAAATCGTAATGAATGTATTTTTTTGCCATCGCTCCCTTTTAACGCTCATTCGTTCGTCTCGTTGGACTCGCCCCTCTGGCTGAGTCTGCCGATTTGTCTCTATCCTGTGAGTGTGTACCGCTAGAGTATAAAACACGCGGACCCCAAAAAAATATCTTATTTTCTTTCAAACCGTAAATCCGTGTGGTTGTACGGCATCGGCATCGTGGACGTAACAAAGGAGGACAAGTTAAGGGAAAGGCAAAGTCTCATTCGAACCGTGCAGGTCTCCAGTTCCCTGTTGATCGCATTCACTGATTGCTCCGCAAGGGTAACTAAGCCGAACGGATTGGTGCCGGAGCACCAGTATACCTAACAGCGATTATAGAGTTTCGGCCGTCGGAGTGCTCGAGTTGGCTTACAAAGCTGCTCACGACAATCAGAAAACCCGCATCAAGAACAGAGCAGCTTCGGTTCGGCGCTCATCAAGGCAACAATTAGTTTCAGTGAGTGGCAAAGTGTTTCTCCGGCATGTCGCATTAAATGTAATTTACTGAACAACATGTCACAAGCTGGATGGGAAGAAATTTTCCAACTGTGAAAGCTGTGGCGAGTGGCAAACGCAATAGCTAAACAGGAAGGTTTAACCGAACAAGATGGGAATATCGAGTGATAACAAAAACACAACACCAAAGGTTCTTCTCAGAACCATCAACATATTCATAAAGAGTAAACAGTAAACTAATCCATTTTTCAGGTAGATAGGTAGGTATTCACGTAGGAGAAGAAAATAAAACAATATATTTAAAATATATATTTAACAAAAGCTGTCCCCTTTGTATAGTCCTACGTCACTCCGGTTATGTCCCCGACATTACCCACCCGTCTTTTTCTTGAATCTTACACAACATATCCAAAAATGTGATATATGTTTTTTTTTCGTTTTTGAGTAAGACGAAGACGAAAACTCAAAACAAGTCAGTTTGAAAATAATAATTCAACAACGATAAAAATTACATCTCTGATTTTTTGATATGCTTTGTAAAAAACCTCAGCATTCAAGAAAAAAATATAAAAACATATATCGCTCCCTATCTTTAACCGAATAAACTAAAAAAAAAACAAATACAATCAATAATAACAAACACAATTTTTTTTTTCGCAAGTTTAATATTTTTTCCGAAAAGACCGAGAGCTTTGTATTATTTCATATATTTTCTTGAAAGCTGAGTTTTTTTTACATATCATATCCTAAAATCAGTGATGTGTTTTTTTCGTTTTTGAGTAATGGTGTTTTTTAGTTTTTGAGTTATGGTTTTTCAAAATTAACCGATGGTTCGAAAAAAACATTTTCCCCCCTTTTTTCGAATACTAACATTCATAACTTTTGCACTACTGGATCGATTCAGATGATCGACATATCAAATTGAAGCTAAAGCGTTAGTTTGTTTTTGAAAAATATTACTTTTGCGAAAAAATTGGATTTTCGTTTTTGGTATTTTTTTTTTTATATCTGTATTATAGTGACTTTCAACTCATTTGGCTGGTTCGTAACAATGTCGGGAGTGAGAATTGAACTCGTTACCTTTAGCGTGAGAGGCATGGATGTTACTACTACGCCAGATCGCCTCCAACTTTGTAATTATTGATTGAATTAGTTTTTCATAGTTTCCTCGGTTAAAGGTAGATGACGCTATATTTTTTTTAATATTTTTTCTGGAAAGCTGAAATACATAATACCTACATAATATGTCCGAAAATCAGAAAGGTGTTATTATTCTTTTTAGGGTTATTATTTTGCAAATTTGACATGTTTTAAGTCTTCGTTCAATATTCCTTATGACTAGACTACGTCTATGCGACTGAATCCAATCTTCCCGCAAATGTTAATTTTTTCAAAGAAGGTTAGCTTATTGGCTTCAATTTAATATGTCGATCATTTTTGGATAAAAGAGGAAAACGATTTTTTGAACCACAGGTTAACTTTTAAAAGTCTCAAAAACGAAAAAAGAAGCCCCTCTGATATCGAGATATTTTATTTAAGAATTCCTCAGTTTTAAAGAAAAAATATTAAAAAAAAATATAGCGCCATCTAGTGTAAAGCCATGAATACAATGGAAAACGACTACAATCAAGAATTACGAAAATATCAATTTTTTTGAAAGTTAAGTATTTTTTCACACCGATGTTTCATGTATACTTATTCCTACTACAGCGGGTCAAGTGACCCTTTATGAATAGCTAGTGAACAATGACTCGATTTATATAGTTTTGTTGAGAAACGTGACATACCATATTTCTCCTGTATATTTCGACATTTTCAGGATAACAATTATTGGCAAAATAATGAAATTACAATTTTTGACACGCGAAATAGCACTGTAGCTTGGAATGGTTACTGTTAGCTCGCTCGGATAGTCAGCAATACAATTAATTCTAATCATTCATAAATACACCAAAATATATAAAGCAATAGCAAAAATGTGTAATGCAATAGTTTTGTATCACAACCACACATACAAATGTTTCTGATTTCATATGAATGTTTACACGGGTCGAATGACCCGTTGCGGTAGTTTGGGCAGATTACTTATATTTTTCAGTAAAAAAATAACAAGAGAGGAGTAAACACTGAAAAATACATTCGATGTATGTTTTAGGAAAAGTAGTGTAGGCAAATTATGTTGTGACAATGTAATTTGCAAGAAAATTTTGACTAAAAGCTTAAAATGGGTCATTTGACTCCTCGTCGTAGGCTTATTGTCAATAAATCGGTTCAGTGGTTCAAAAGTTATTTTTGCAAAAAAGTCACATTTGGGAAAAAAGTGATTTTCGATTTCGACTCGAAATGGGCACCCTAATAAAAAAAATAAAACAATGCGGGTCTAGTGTTTTGTGAACAAGAACAAAATTACCACTTTGACGAAAATCTGAGAAACACTATATCGGTTTGGCATGGAATGGCTTTATAGATAGGAAAAGACGATTATCATCATTAAAGTCTTCGATGTGAGTGGAGCCAGGTAGGATTCTCACAAGTGGAAGGAAAGAATATAATTTAGGGGAGTAAACAACTGGAAAATGCCGAAAAAATAGAAAAATCTGGATAAAACTGTGAAAATTTAAAATAAACTGGAGATTTTAAATTTTCACAGTTTGGCATGCTTACAAAACTGGCAATGTACAGGAAAAAACCGAGGGTTGGCAACTCTGGGTCCAACTGAACTGTCATTCCTTAAAAAGACACACATTATTCAGAAAATTTAACAAATAAATAAATTATAACAAAGAACGTAAATTGTAATTTATTATAAAACACCAAGAATTGGTAATTCAATAAAAAATATGGGAGGGTTGTGTCCAAGACACGACCGTAGGACTACGCTATTTTCAAAACCAGTTCGCTTATTTATAACTTCGGATATTTTTTACAATCCTTTAAAATATTAGAACTAACTGTTTGATATAACATTTTGATCACCCTGAAAAGGTCGCTTTATAAAATCAGTCGACGATAATGATGATTTTGATGATTCATTTCTGTTCTTGCCAGAACAATACGCAAGCTGATCATATAACGCAATTCATTTCTTTATATCAATACAGTGGAAATTTGTCGCGAAGGCTATTTCGGTTGCTTTTTTCATATTTGACACAAACTAGGCTTCCGGCGATTATATTCTTGTTGCATCAGTATCATTGTTCCACATCTCATAACTACATCAATCTATCTTTGGCACCGTAACGACAACAATGGCAACACTTACAGGTTTCAAATATCCTGCTAAATGTTATTAGGCTGTCAAAAAAGTCCTGCGGTATTTCCGCGAGGTGTCGTTGTAAGCGCGTAGTTCTAGTTGTATTCATTGTATCGAGTCATACTATAGCTTGTTGGAAAGGTATTTTTGCGCGCTATAATATAGTCCTTGATAGTGTTTTGTTTGGTTAAGTTGTTCTTGAGTTATAGTGTCGCGAATATGGAGCAAAATAAAGAGAAAATCCGACATATTTTACAGTACTACTATGACAAAGGCAAAAATGCATCTCAAGCTGCCAATACAATTTGTGCAGTTTATGGACCCGATACAGTTTCCATTTCCACCGCACAACGATGGTTTCAACGTTTTCGTTCTGGTGTAGAGGACGTCGAAGATGCGCCACGCTCCGGAAGGCCTGTCGTCGAAAATTGCGACAAAATCGCTGAATTAGCCGAGAAAGACCGGCATAGTAGCAGCCGTAGCATCGGCCAAGAGCTGGGGATAAGTCATCAAACCGTTATTAACCATTTGAAGAAGCTTGGATTCACAAAGAAGCTCGATGTATGGGTGCCAGACACGTTGACGCAAAAAATCATCCTTGACCGTATCGACGCATGTGAATCGCTGCTGAATTGCAACAATCGACCCGTTTCTGAAGCGTGATCGAAGCCCGCTGAAGCGGCTCAGACGGTGGCCAAGCCCTCATTAACGGCCAGGAAGGTTCTGCTGTGTGTTTGGTGGGATTGTCAAGGAATAATCTATTATGAGTTGCTTCCCTATGGCCAAACGCTCAATTCGGACCTGTACTGCCAACAACTGGACCGCTTGAAGGTAGCACTCATGAAGAAGAGGCCATCTTTGATAAACAGAGGCCGCATTGTCTTCCATCAGGACAACGCCAGGTCACACACTTCTTTGGTGACGCGCCAGAAGCTCCGGGAGCTCGGATGGGAGGTTCTTTTGCATCCGCCGTATAGTCCGGACCTTGCACCAAGTGACTACCACCTTTTTTAAATTTATGTCCATGGCGAACGAGCTAGGTAGCCAGAAGTTAGCCACAAAAGAGGCCTGTGAAAATTGGCTATCCGAGTTTTTTGCCAATAAGGAAGCGAGCTTCTATAACAGGGGTATTATGAAGTTGGCATCTCGTTGGGAACAAGTCATCGAACAAAACGGCGCATATTTGACTTAAAACAGATGATTGTAACTAATTTTATGAACAAATGAAAATTCAAAAAAAATACCGCAGGACTTTTTTGACAGCCTAATATTTAGATTTGCCGCAGTGGGATCGCACCTGTAGAAATCCTTCGTACAACGCAAACCAACTGGCACCAAACAAACGTCACATCTACGTTTTCTCACTAAACGCACGTTCATGGGTCCAATCGCAGAACTGTCCATTGATTGATCTTCTAATCTACCCTTTAAAATTATTTTTTACTATAAATTTCAGTACTTCTACCAAAAATTCGACAGTATAATATCAGAATATTTTCAGACACAATCCTCGTGGGGGTCTCCGTTGCCACATTGGTTGCGCGTTCGCTTAGTAAGCGATCGATCGTGAGTTCAAAACTCAGGGCCCTCATTGACCATCTTTGCGTTGTTACAGAATAGCTACGTCCATGCAACAATCATCAGCGATGGAGATCGATCCACGGTCGAAATGAGATCGATTCATCCATACAACTGCTCTGCTCTGCAAGACACATCGGGCTGCTATTCTATAAATAACTCAACAATGATCAATCAACTGTCTCCGCTGTTCGGTGGTCTAACTGGATAATGGAAGAACAGATAGAATACTCTTACGCCTAAATGGCTACTGTGTGACTGTACCATATGTAATGGTATAGAAGGAATACTGGCGAATGGCAACTGTGTAATGTGCTAATTATAGATATGATAACCATGTGACATGTACACGATTAAAATTCGGCTCTGTTACAGCTAAAATGTTAATGAGCCTTAAATAAATAAATGGGATAAAAAAAACAATCCTCGTGCAAAATTTTCATTTACTTGCAAATAACATGCTTCTCCGTTACATGGAATAAATGTTTGATACAGAAAATATGATAAAACGAAGACAGCCCTGAATCGGATAATTCATTTCTCGAGTTTCGAGTCCTTCTCTTATCAACACATTCGGCGATCCATTTTTATTTACATAGATAGAAGACGATATAGGAGTGCGTTTTATCACATTAAAATCCATTTCTACTTTCGAACGAAGATCAATTTCGTTACCGCAAACATCAAATGGACTAACAACGCTTGTCAATATGTAATTGTAGAACACATGCGAATTGAATTTTTCGGATTTTCCCATTTTCCTTCAAGTTATCCGAAGATTTTCAATTGTCATGTTTGGTTGGAATATGTTTGGTTGATATATGTGCATTACTTTTATGGGCCCCCCTCTCCTTTCCCGAGGAGGAAGGAGTGCCATCATAGAAATATTTCTCGTACCAAAAAACCCTCACATCCCAATTTTGGCTCCATTCATTTATTTATTAATTTCGTCAAACAAATGTAGGCTACACACTTATACACTAATGTTACAATGTTTTCTTAGGTTAAATATTATTTTTGCGGTACATGTTTCTTTTTAGCTGTTTTTTATTCATTGTTGTGTCAATTATTTCGCAGTGCTGATTGTATATACGCATCATGCGATTGATAGGGGCGTTATTTGCATAATTTGTTCTGGATGTTTTGGCTAGAAACAAATTTCGTGTTCTTAGTTGACGCCCAGGTACATAGAAATTTAGTTTTTCTAGTAGTTCAGCTGACTGTACTCGTTGCGAAATTAGATCATTAACAAAAGAAAACATTGCAAATTCACGGCGTTCTTTTAGTGTTTGGATGTTTATGAGCATGCAGCGTTCTTCATATGAAGGAAGTGGAAATGAGGTCCAGTTGAGTTTACGAAGTGCAAATAGAAGAAACTGTTTCTGGACTTTCTGGACTGACTCAATGCGTTCTTCATGTACGACCATATACGACCATATTTGCTTGATTATTTCTCGAGTTATGCAGAAATTTGTGTTTCATTTGTATGGCAGCTCCTCTTTAGCGATGGGGGGAGGAGTGTGGAGCTACCATAGTAACGTTTATTGATCCCTAAAACCTCTATATGCTAAGTTTGATTCCATTTGTTTCATTAGTGCCCGAGTTGATCAGCACTCTCCCCCACCCACTCTTCAGAGAGGGGAAAGAAGTGTCAAACCACCATAAAAACATTTATTGAACCCTACAACCAGAACATGTCAAATTTGGTTACAAGCATTTGAATTTTTTTCATTTTTTTTGCATGTTCTGCATGTTTAGGTTTTCATTTTGCTCCCTATCAATTCCGGTTAGACGTAGTCCCACGTCAAGAATGTACACGAATAAATTCGGCTCTGTTATAGCTAAATTGCTAAATGAGCCTAATAAAATAAAAGATTTAGAAAGTATGACGTAAAGCTATTATAAAGCAATGGTCCCAGAAGGCTATTTTGAGGAACACTAGCATTAATAAGACAGTTTCCTGGCACAACATTGCCCAGAAAAATTCTGAACGTTCGATCTTGGAATAATTTCCAATTATTTTAACCAGGTAAACTGGTGTTTTCAGGAGGCAAAGCTTGTAAATAAGCCCATCATTCCAGATGTTGTCAATTGCTGTTTCAACATCCAACAATGCCATAACTGTGGTCTTAAATAGTGCTTTATGTTAATAAACTTTATGTTTGAGCCTTAGCAGCTGATGGATTGTGCTGTGAACCCTTCGGAATCTAAACTACTCTGGAGGAATAACATTATTTTTACTAACGAACGCTGATAAACGGTTGATAAGAAGATTCTAAAACAGTTTACTGATTGCTGAGAGCAAGCTTATTGGCTTATAGCTGGTGGGGGATGTGAAATCTTTTCCCGGTTTGACCACATGTATTATTTTCGCCACTTTCCAAGCAGATGGATAGTTATTATGCTCCGTATATCTGTTGAAAATGTAGGCAATTGTGTATCCCTGAGCGTCCACGGTCAGGGGCCCTGAGCGGTCAAAACCAGGGGCTTTCATATTTTAAAGAAACTTGATGGCTGAGCAAACAGTCTATTCTTTAGTCACTTTTTGATTGTTTGAAAGATGCGAGGGTATTGTGTCAAGGTTGTGAATGCATGCTCCATTTGTTAAATATTATGCGAGCGGGAAAAATGCTCACTTTTTCAGAAGAGGTAGTTTGCATTAAATCAGGTGGTTAGGATTGGTTTTGCATTGAAATTTGTTCGTTTTTCTTTAAATCTCCGCACAAGATGAAACGAGAGCTGCTGCTATTGTTTGTAAGAATATTCAAATCTCAAACTGCTCCGCCAGCCCAGAAACAGCAGAGCATTGCCTCGGACAGTAGGCTACCCCCCTCCACTTGCAAACCTGGAGGCTGTAATATATAGCAGATCTAACAAATCTCAGAGAATTTCGGATCATAATCCGTTCGCTGCAAAAATAGCTGTTTTCTGATTTGGCACCTTTAATGAAGTACGTAGTCCTACGTCAAAACGGAAACACAAGAAAAACTGTTCTTGTTGACCGAAAGGTTATGCAACTCTTCAAGCTGCACAAATTATCCAATGCTGAATGGGGGTATGCTCAGCTTTCCACATTTTTTCACGATCAATTTATTTCTTTGATCCGAGCAAGTGAAAGGAGTAAAGCCCAATCAAGCGTGAGTGATTCGGAGAATGCTGTTGGAGCAGTGAAGTGCACATAATGCATTCTATTTGTGTCCAATACCGGGAATTTGCTGAGAGAGAAACCCCAAGAGCGGAACTTTGGGTGGCGTTAATTCACACGACGGAAATGAAACTGTTTGTGGGTACCATTTATATCATTAAAATTTATTTCGTTTGTTTTGTACGCATGGAAAAACAAAAAATTCCGAAATTGGCTACCAATCATTTTTGGGGTGTAGTCTCCCGTTTCCGAATCTACTTCGTAGGATCTTCAACTTTACCGGCAAACAGAAGCGTACCGAGCTTTTCGTCTTCGATGAAGAACATGAATGGTCGATTGGCGTTGAAGATTTGCGTTCCGTCGCCGCCGAATTTGTTCACTAATTGGATTTCTGAAATGAAAAAAAAATAAGTTTTTGAAATATTATGTTCAGAGTGTAATGGAAACATGTTTGATTTACCTGTGGCAGCATACGCTTCACTTCCTTTTTCGTTAACGGAAATGCCAGCTTTCTGGAAAACCCGTGACACTCTAACTTGATCGCGCGTGCCCTTTCCACGGGCCAGTAGTGGTAGGGATGCATTTTGTGAGAAAATCTCCTGGATCCCAATCTAAAACACATGAAAACTTTGAGTGGCACTGGGGTCGCCAAAACAAAATTTTCCTAACTTACGTCTTGGAGGGGTTCATTCAGTCTTTCAGAGAAATCGAACTTAAATTTGGGCATTGTGACATTCACTTCACTTTCGCTCATGTACCACAAGGCTTGGTGCAAACTTTTCTGATTGATACGGTTCAGGACATCATTGATCGAGCTGTCCTGGTGGGGCAGTATGACGTACATGGCAAATTTGCCTCCTTGATACGGCAACCGAAGCAGTTGGGCATTAAGGATGTTAGAGTCGTCGTAATAGAATTGACCGCTTTGTTCCATGAAGCTTGTAGCTACTTGTTTCCGACCAGCGTTGAATGTAAGGCGAGGTCCATTTTCCGGGAACGGATAAGTCCACAGGCCTCTGAAGTACACAGCATTGACTAGGGTAATGACCGCACCCTCCACTCCATCTGTAAGGATATTGGTTCATTACTGATGGATACCAGAGCAAGAAGGATCTCACTATACCTGCGGTCACAAGGTCATTGATACGGTTACGGGTGGATTGGGAAACCCAACTGTTGATGTAGTCTGCTGCCTTTTGCGGGTTGGAGAATTGTACCTTGTCAACAGTCGCATTGTAGAAATGATTCGAGATAATTTGATACTTATTTACAACGTCAATGAATTCATCAACGAAAAATTTCGTTGCGATCTGCAGATCGTAATCATTGTTTCCAGCCTGTGGATTAAGGAAGAGAATAGTTAATTGCCCGTGCTGAACGGAGAAACAGCTAACGCACAATCGCCGAATCCAACAGAGATCGGTACATCACTCGTGTTGAATTGAGGTCCCCTGAGTTGTCCAACACAACTGAAAGCTCCTTCTTTGTTTGTGTGTCTGACAGACCAGCCGCATCCCCGGTTGCCTCGTAGAGTAGTGTGAGTAAAATTTTGACCGAAAAGGGTGAAAATACGGCATTGGATTTCTCGGACTTAAAGATTCGCTGGAAGTAGAGCGGGAACACAACAAAAGTAAGCAACTGTGAATAACTGTGAATAACAGAATATATACCTTTGTTAGATCCCAGTCGAATTGAACGTTTCTGGTACCCCGGAAGGGTATATCCTCTAGCTGATCGAAGGTATCTGCTCGTACGCTGCATGCTGCTAGAACGCAAGCTGGAAGCATTTGTGTAATGAGAAAATGGATTAGTCGCTTTATTGATATCCAAAAAAAGACCATTTGTTCGGTTATTAATATTACTGATTTCTGGTTCTGGTTCTTAACAAAAAAAAAAACCTTTAGAGAGGTGTTTCATTGGCACAAACTAGCACCTTATCATTTCGGGGAATTGGCAAAGTGGTGTTATGGTTATTGGATTTACTTACGAACTTTGTTATTGTTCATATTGGAACCAGCTTTTTCAGTTAAAAAAAATCCTTTTTCAAATGAATTAGGCGCCTTGCACATATTACGTAATGCCAAAAATACGGATTTGGACCCCCTATACATTAAACCTGATTCCATGTCTGCTACTATGGATTAAGCATTACTACGTGAATAGAATAAAGCTGAATCAATTCCTATACCATTGGTGAAAATTCGAATATCTTTAATTACAACGAATTGTTTCCGATCGGATATCAATTCCTCTTACTCCGAATGGATCAAGTTTGTTGAGTAAACTTCATGGATTAGGGTGCGAAAACCCTTCTTTTAGATCGAGAAATCAACCTGATGATTACATTTTATCAGTTCTGTTATGAGTCATCCATGAACAGTGATAACTTATCACTTTGATAATTTGAGTGAAAGTTCTAGTGCACTCAAGCAACAGCATAATTATAATTGAAAATCATTTTCACGCTTTTTGCCTTCTTTTGCCTCTATTCTAAGCTTTCCCGATTACATTTAGCCCTGCTTCCTTCCTATTTTCGTCTTTTTTCCTTTAACTTTTCAACCATTGCTTAATAACAGATAGGAGTAAAATAAATTTATTCATAAATGTTCTTATCTTTTTCATTCCAGGTGTGTTTCTGGATATTTGCTTACAGGTGAAAGATCTATTCCAAACATGTGATTGAAACTTTAATGAAACTAAACAGTTCATTTTACAGTGACTCAAACTTTCACAATAATAACTTTCACAATAATGGTTTTAATTTCTCTAAAAATGACGAATGTATGTGCTAATGTATGAAAATTGACTCGAACTCATAATCGTACGCTGGTTGAAATCTCAACTCGACCAATTTCAGAATTCCGTCATTAGTATGGTATATTATGTGCATTGCAACTATCTTTAGCTGTCTTTGGTCTTATCTACGAGTTTTTTGGTGTATTCGGAAGGAATATTTATATTGTGGAGGAATATCAATAATTTTTGAGTTATTGTAATGCAACCATGTACGAACTTTATAAGTCTTGAGAGTTGGAAGGTTTGCTATCTGTTTTCCGAATAATGGTTTTGATGTACGTCTTCCATTAAGGGTGCCAAATCAGAAACAATTTACACACCAAACGAATCGGAAATTCCCTAAGATTTGTTTTTATGCTATACATTACAATCCCCTACTGTGTAAACGATTTAAACTGACGAAAACTAGAAATATTTCCATTTTCCCATACATTTGTTCTGCTCAATTGGGAGCTCCCCTACCCATGCCATCAACAACGAGCAAATTATCAGCGATCAACGAAGGGGAATGATTTAAAGTCTCCATGAACGAAGAAAAAAAGAAGCAAAACGAACGAAGAGGAATATTGGCCAAGAGTATAAATGTTGGGTCTTGCTGAGGCTAGCTTCCAGTCTGGTTCGGCATTAGAAGCAATGAACATCACTTGTTCTTCCTTGTTTTGCGTCATCACATTTCTTCGTTTCGGATTGAGCTGTGGACGCGACCAAATTACTCACTCGCTGATGTCTCTGGTATTGCAATTATTGCATCGAATTGAAGCCTTTGGATTAACACATAATGTGTGGGGAATCAACAAGCTAGGCTATCATCGGACCACCAAGAAAATAATAGTTCTGGAATTTCATGTGTGATTTGGTTTCGCATGACGGTAGCAAAACTTTCTCCATCAAGGATAACAGCTAAGCTAATCTAGACCGGCAATATTAACAGAAAGGGCTTTTTGAGAAGAACACAAACCGGAGATAAGTGTGTATATATTTAGTTGCTTCAAGCCATCGATATATGGATATTTGTGTGCGTACGTGCCTGCTTCATAATCCGCAGGTACAAATAGTACATCTTCGCTACACTGAAACCCCACCTGTAGCTTCTCCCTTGTACATTGGTCCTGTCGCGATGCAACAATCGCCTAATTTTTTATGCTATGATGGACGATTTGGCGGTGCAAGTTATGCAGCAGCAATAATATAAACAAGGAGGGGAGATAGCGGAAAGGTAATATTAGCGCTAGGGTATGAATAATGGATCTCTGCTGAGGCAAATATTCAATCTTTCTCTATATTCGAAGCAGTCAACATTGTTTGTTTTGCGGGATCATAAGGTATCCGTTGGTGCCTCTGACATTGCATTAATGCATCAAACTGACGCTATGGCGAAGCAAGTTGTTAAGATTGTGCGCCACATAATTATTTTGGAAATCATCAAGCTAGACCATCGTGAATGTCGTGCTGGAATGTTCTGCGTTTTTTGGCTTTGTGTGCCATTCGCAAAAATGCCTGACATCGAGGATGACATTAGTGCTAATCTAATGGAGCAATGCGACTCTTTTCGTTTATTTAGTCACCAAGAAAATAAATGTCGTTCTGGAATTTTGTATGTGATTTGGTTTCGCTTGTCGGTAGCAAAACTCTTCACCAAAGATGACAGCTGCGCTATTCTCGAGCACGAGAAAGTAATTTAACTAGCCAGTAATATTAACAGAAGCGTTTATTTTAAGAATAGCACAAAATGATGAGAACTGTTTATATTCCTAGTAACTTCAAGCACGCTATGTTGAACGCTTGTTTGGTGCTGGTTGGTTTACGTCGTACGAACGATGTCTAGAGGTACGATTCCACTGAGACTATACAAAATAACATGTAGCATGATATTTGATACCTGTATGTATTGCCATTGTTGTTGTTTCCATTCGGTGCCAGAGAAAAATTGATGTAGTTATGAAATGTGGAATAATGGTACTGGTGTAGCCGAGTGTATGTCAATTGCGAAAAAGGCCATCGGAATAGCATTCGAGGCAAATGTTCGATTCATTGACATGAAACAAAGTGCGATATGGGATCAGCTTGTGTATTGTTCTGCGATGACAAGGATGAATCATAAATCAATTATCGTCAACTGATTCTACGACAAAAAAAAAACTATTTCAGGGCGACCAAACCATTCTACTAAACAGTTATTTCTAAAATTTCTTAGCATTATTAATTACTATCTGAAGTTATAACCAAGCGGCTTGAATTAAATTACAGAGTAGTTCTACGTCAACAATGCGGTCGTAACTTGCACACAACCTCCTATAATTATCAATTAAAAAGTCTTATTTTATTTTACATATTTATTTATCTCTTTTCCTTATATTCTGTTCTTATTGAACAGTTGAATTTTGTTTTACTGATTCATACGTGGAGTTCTTCACGTTCCTTTTCTCAAGCAGTACCGTAATGTATTATTCTTCGGAACGCAGTGAACCTTGGTATTCGTGAAAATGTTCAATAGATATGGAAATTCGTTCAGAAAAAGTTTGAACGGTTATGTTGTTGCATAAAATATAAGACAAATGACCGGAACGGTAAAAAAGGTATGATGACTGAGAGCAGACAAAGACAAAGACCGCAAAGCGTCGATATGTAATCGGTGTGGCCTCTTTAACTTGACAATTTCAAATTAGCACTGATTGCAATATAATAGACTAATTCGGAAATTGTGTTCTTTTTCCGGTTCTGAAGTGCGATTGGGTTTCCCAACGTAAAATTGACTTTTCAAACAACTCAATAAAAAAGGACACACATTTCCACCACGCAAAATTAAACTACAGTAGAGCCTCGGTTATCCGCCAAATAGTCTACCAGGGTCAACGCGAATAACGGAAATCGCGGATAACGCAATGAAGAAATTAAAATGAGGTACAAACACGAGAAACAAAGATATTCCAGCGTAGAAACTATCATTTATCAATATATAAATCCATAAACTATCCATCTGTACGGTAGTTTACACCATTGGTCAGATAATGTGGAAGCCATAACCATAACAACAGAGCAAGAGCCTACGTCTGGTGGCAACATCCGTTTTTGACATGAAAATTACTCTCTATCTGGTTGGTAGGTTTAGAATTTTATATCATGTTATTTGATTAATTAGAGCACATATTTCTGAGACTTACTTCACTGTACTGATGCTTTCACCCAAACTCATCATTATAACATAAAATCTTAATCAGAAACACCCAAACTAGCGTTGTCAGAAAGCATTTCATTTTCGACAGAAAACATGTCATTCCATGCCTTGAAGCGTCAAATAAGCAAATAATGCCATCTGTCCCCCACGCTTTAAAATGTTTGTATGTATGGAAGCAGACATCTCTTTCTTTTTTCTTTTTTCATCTTTATTGGGATTGCACCCAAAAATAAAAGTTCAAACGACGTCAACGGGAATCGATCCAAGGCCGGCTGGAATGCAAGACTATTTCACACGATCACGCTATCCACATAGCTAATGATGCTGTTGGGGAGGAGCGTGATAATATTACATCTCATTACAAATTGAATTTGGAAAGTGTTTTCTAATTTTACTCCTAGAAAACACTTTCCAGCTTAAAGGAGATTTCTATCCATCTCGGTCTGGGCCGTGGCCAAGTAATGCGTGCTTATTTGAAACATGTCTCTTGTTTCGATCGTTCGTATTAATCTGATATTGCTGTACCATATCTATCTATATCTATAAAAATGGATTTCTGTCTGTCTGTCTGTCTGATTCTTATGGACTCGGAAACTACTGAACCGATCGACATGAAAATTAGTATGTAGGGTTTTTTGGGGTCGGGGAAAGTTCTTATGATAGTTCAAGACCCCTCCCACTCTCTAAGGGGGGGCTGCCATACAGATGAAACACAAATTTCTGCATTACTCGAGAATTAATCAAGCAAACGAAACCAAATTTGGCATGTGTAGGTTTTAGGGTGCAATAAATGTTGCTATGGTGGTAAGACACTCCTCCCCCCCTTCTAAGGAGTGGTGGGGGTCTTTCATACAAATGAAACACAAATTTCTGCATTACTCGAGAATTAATCACGCAAACGAAACCAATTTTGGAATGTGGAGGTTTTTGGTAGCAATACATGTTTTTATGGTGGTTCGACTCACCCACCCCCTCTCTAAGAGCAAAGAGGCTGCCATACAAATAAAACACAAACTTATGCATAACTCGAGAACTAAACAAACAAATGGAGCCAAATTTGGGATGTGAGGGTTTTTGGGTACGAGAAATGTTTCTATGTTGGAAAGACACCCCTTCCTCCTGTGGAATGGAGTGGGGGTCCCATGAAAAAAATGCAAATATTTCAATCAAACATATTCCAACCAAACATGAAAATCAAAAATTTTCGGAAAACTCTGAAGGAAAATGGGAAAATTCAATTCGCATATGTTCTACAATTACATATTGATAAGTGTTGTTAGTCCATTCGATGTTTGCACTAACGAAATTATTCTTTATTCGAAAGTGGAAATGGATTTTCATGTGATAAAACGCACTCCTATATCGTCTTCTGTCTATGTAAATAAAAATGGATCGCCGAATGTGTTGATAAGAGCAAAACTCGAGAAAGGAATGCTGTCTGTATTCTATCATATTTTCTGTATCAAACATTTATTCCATGTAACGGAGGAACATGTTATTTGCAAGTAGTTGACAAATCTTGAACGAGAATTGTGTCTGAAAATAATCTCATATTATAATGACGAGTTTTGGTGGAAGAAATTTCATAGTAGAAGGTAATTTTGAAGGATCGATCAGAAAACCAATCAATGAAAAGTTCTGCGATTGGACCCATGAACATGCGCTTGGTAAGAAAACGTGGATGTGATAACGAAAAATAAATTTTGGGCGGGACGAAGTTTGCCGGGTCAGTTAGTATATTATACCAGTATTTGTGAGTCATGGCATTTTCTGTCATTTTTACGCTCATTAAATCGGGATGACAAAACATGAGCTGAAAATCAATTTTGGGTGTACACTTTCTGTTTAGTTTTCCCAATCTTTGAAAAAACACGCGTATTACCAAATTACATAGAACTCGTAGTTGGTACGTGAAAGTAAATTTTCATTCATAATTTTAATTTTGAAAGTGTGTTTTTACCACCTGAAAAACCTTTATACTTTTCGCTTCACAATGACAGCCTACGATGCTCAATGCCATCAACGCAAGTTCATCAAACTTCGAGAAAAAAAATCGAGGGGTTGTATCGGATACCCCCGTAGATACGACCGCTCGGGACGTAGGACTACGTATTTTTTTTAATATGTTGGTTTATTATTTCGGTTTATCAAATACGTCGAAATTTCATAAATAACTCTTTAGTAAAAAGTTCCGGGGACCATGAAAAGGTTTAATGGCTTGCGTGGTTTTGTAGAATCATTTCGAGAAGCAACGATTCTTTCTTGCCTTTGCGAGAACAACACACTAACTGGTCGCAATCCCCTTCGTTGTTTCTATTCTAGCGGCTGCATAAATTGCCCGTTATTGACAGCTCTGTTCGGGAAAGCACACAAATAGACAGAAAGAATGTATGGGGAAATGAGAATGCTTCCAATTTTTATCAATTTAAACCATGCACAGACTATGGGATTGTAATGTATAGCATATCAAACAAATCTTAGAAATATTCCGATTCGATTGGTATGCAAATCGTTAAAATCCGTTCGCAGCAAAAATAGTTATTAACGTTAAATTTATTTCATAAAGACGTGACCTGTTTTCTGATTTGCCACCCTTAATGTAAGACGTAGTCCTACTTCAAGAAACAGTTATGGATTTTAGCACGATATCGTTGATTATTTACCATAATCATCGAATTGGGGGTTTTCTCGAAAAAGTAACGATCAATGACACCTTCCGGCAAAACCCGCGGGATTTTTTGGAGAATGAAAAAAAATGTTCTCGAGTTTGCTTCTTATTAGAGAATATACTACACTGAAAGAGTCAACTGGTCAAGAGGCTTGGGCTCTTGGGGCGATTTGATTTCGTATGCGTGAAACGCATAATTTTGTCGATGAAAATGGTCAATTGATGTGACCTTCGAGTAATTGAGTAATCGAGAATTCAACACATTCGCCTTGACGGCTGTAGCATTTTGCGGTGTGTGATCTGTCAGAATTCTAAAAATCTTCAAATTTGTGTTCTCAATTCTTGCGACTTTTGCGACTCGTATAATTGCAACGGATTTTACGAGACGCCTAAAAAAATAATAAAAAAAATAGCATCTAAACTCCAAGGAAATTCTCTGACAGTATATTGGTGATTTACAAACAATAGTACAATCATGGTGTTTTCGTGAAGTGAAGTGTTAATAAAGAAAACATACTGCCATTAATCATAAATCAGACGAACGATAATTCGATCCAAAGAAAGCTGTATATTAGAGTTGCTCTCCGTCATGCCTTAGATTGATGGTTATCTCGAATATTCCGAACTTGACTTCCTGAAAAAGGCTGACTTTCATGTATTTGCAAAGCGGATTCCCCCAGGCACATTGATTTTGAAGTCCGTGTTAGGTTAACACAGCTCGGTTGGAACAAAAATACCCCCTACTTGCATGTATATTTGCTAAGCGGATTCCCACAGGTACATTGATTTTGAAGTTTGTGTTCGGGAAACCGTAAATCGGGTCTATCAAAACTATGCAGTTGGGGCGTTTAGATAACGCTTGAGATTTAATTGTTTATCTAATGAACAAATAATATTTTATTAATTGCGATATTCCGTATCAATTGATGCAAACATCTTTCCGATCCAGTTGTAGCGGACCGGGTTTCAAAAGACAACCCGGAACCTACGGCCAGCTCGAAGAAGGCTAACAGCTCAGCTTTCCCACCCGACCTCTCTTAAGCGATTGGCTTAAGCGCCACCTCTTTCGAGGACCAATCGCCGCGTTAGTTGCCCAGCTAGAGGCCTGACAGGCAGGCCTAAATTGTATCCTTTTATCAGGATCGGGGGACGATCGATCTGTACCAATTCCAACCAGCGAAGACTTCTAGAAGACACCCGTAGGGTACTCCGAGAGAACCATCAAACGACCAAGAATCACCCTAAAAGCACAGAATACCACAACAGGGTTTTCTCATCACCGGAAGTATTCAGCGAACAAATCACCAGACTGGCTCAACCATCTGGGAAACAAAGGCTCCAAAACAACAACGAAATCCAAATAATAATCTCGAAACACGGATAACGTGAAACCTTAATGAAACATAAAGTGAACGATTACAGGATCACATATGACTTTTACTCATAACTTAACAACATGACGAAAAACTTCCTGAGTGGACTACAGATTCACATTTATACAATTTATTTGTACATTTAACTTTTGCTTAAACTATGGGGACATCACATGTGCACATGGACAAAACTATACAATACAGGGTACCTGGGGAGTGCGGTGAGGACACAAGTTTCCTCACCCACTCCTTTTGCTTGTTTCCGTAGAATTATCCGCCGGTGGGTATCGCTCAGCGGATCCTCGGAAGGCGCGATGGTGACGACGCTGTCTTTGCTTGGCGTGATTGGTTCACCAGGTTTTTGCCAATGACGTATTTCCCTGTTCTCTAGTCGCTTTGTTTCATGCTTGAATAATTACGCGGTTCTATGGAATCTAGGAACAATGCTAACAAAATTACGATCGCGAACAAAAAGCACAATGCTTCCGCGACGTCGGACAGTTCAAGGCAAAATGGTCGAAGAACATTGTAGTCCTCAGATAAACCGCAGGGTATCTCGCGATTCAGAGCTCAAGCTCAGCCGAAGATAATTTCCCCAAAGCATCCCCTTGTGTGCATCTTGCTTCAACTAACCGTCCTTGAATACGACCTTCTCATTCCCCTCCCCAAACTCAAGGCCACGAAAGTAAGCGCTGCGCGAACAGACACTCATTGGCCGAACAACTTTGGTGATTGAGCTTTCGCCCAGCTCCAGGGAGGTGGGATGGGAAATCTAAGCTCTTAAGTATACTTTCTGGAGTATCTTTTAGTTTACTTTCGGTTGTGACTTAGTACAGGTACACTGTAAATGTTTCAGTGTGAGTTTTTGAATTTAAATTTTTATATTTGAATAATTACTAACTATCCTAACCAATAAATAAATAAATAAATATATAACTATGTATATATATATATATATATATATATATATATATATATATATATATATATATATATATATATATATATATATATATATATATATATATATATATATATATATAAATAATTATAAATACACAAAAATATATGTAAATAAATAAACAACACTCAATAAATATGCACACCAATAATAAATAAGTCAATAAATAATCCAAAAATATCACATGATGAAAACAGTTGTGGCAACTGTTACACAGTAAGAAATGTTCGAGTTATAAGCATTTGGAATCTTATATTTTTCCTGCATGTTCTGTGTTTAGGTTTTCATTTTACCCCCATATACTCCGGTTAGACTTAGTCCCACGTCAAAAAAGTTGATGCCAAATTACTAAAAATTGCATGGAACGTCGAGATTCACTTTTATATTGAAAAAAATTGTGAAATATTGACTTTTAGGACTCTGTTGACTTCGTTGAAAAGTCGATTCTTGGCATTGACATTTCATGCATTTTTGTTACATTTGACAACAATTTCTTTTTTAAAAATCTGATTCTTCACTCATCCTTGGGTGATTCTACGGTCTTCAAAAAAAAAAACTCAAACTTTGACGACTTTACGACACTAGTAAATATAGTTCGATTAAGCTGAAATTTTGCATTGAATATTTTTTTCGAGAATCAATATTTTGCAAGAATTCCCGTTCGAAATCTCGAAGGTCACTTTTTCCCATACATTCATTGGCAGTCTACCGTACATATCTTATCAAAGCTTCACAAAAAATATTAACAATTCATCCCAGAATAGTTTCAACGACGATTATATATGGTCGGTAATTGTAGAAAAAATCTTGTTTTCTTTATTTCATCCGTTTTCATCAAAACGCTTCCGCTTGTCTACCGGAGAATTCCCAGCCAACTGATGCCGTAAGCTTTGCGAAAACGAACGAACATTTGTTGTTCTTCAGCAGACTCAAACTGTCTCTCATTGCCCCGGGGGTATTTACGCTCGCCACAAACATACGCGAGCTTGCCGTCTCCTTCGATCGGGGGAATCCCGGCGATGAAGCGTTTCGCTATGGGCAATAAAAACAACAAGGAAAAAATGTTTAAGATCACTCTCTGTGGCCGCAAAATAACCAGAATGACCGGTTTTCAATTATAATCACTCAAAAACGGTTGTTTGGAATGAATACACCACTTAGACAAGCTTCTGCAGATGGGTCAAATGCGCGAATATGCTAACATTAACTCTAAACAAACCTAGGCCAGACTAGAAATTCATTTTCAACACTAAAGATGGCGCGCGGAAGCTGACCGCACTCGAACACTGTAATGATTGTAGGTATACTCTTTCTACAAATCCAGTTGTTCCACTTTTCACATCACGAAGACTTTAACCTTTAGAATTCAGGGTCATATAAACATGCTGCTGCGATGGAACGTCTCTTATCAGCGACCGTTGAAAAATCGTTTCCTCCAACAATTGACGCCGAATAGTTGCTGCTGTAGACTGAGATTGCCTTGAACACCTTGAGGCCAACTAGCTCTCTTCGTCCGCCAGCTCCCACTTCCTTCCTCTGTGTATATCCAAAACAAAAAGCCGGCTTTTGTCACCAACGCAAACAAAGTTAATCAAAATCGAATTTCTAACGGGAAGCCACAACACAGAAACGATTTTCACTTAAAAGAACCCCATGTTTTGGGTGGATTAAATCCAGGTTGATTTTTTTTTGGATGCTGATAGGTTTACACACCAGAAATCACAATTTTTTTCCACTTACCGAATAATAGTATGAACGCACGCATCTTCTTAAACTGCTCAAGGGATCCTTCCTCGACCGGTCACCAGCAGCAACTGAACTCTGCCGAGCAATTGATAACTGTTGTGATTCGATGCGACGCGATGCGAAGCGGAATATGTTTCGCCTACGGTTATGAAGCACTCGTAGCAGCAACAACCGCACCGAAACCCGATCGGAACGACAACAAGTGGAGGGGTTTTCCCCAAAAGAGTGTTCAGACTTTCAGCGAAAGGTTTTCGATAAAGATGCTAGATAAGGCAGGCCGAGCATAGGTTCAGCTTCTCACTAGCTCAGTCTAAGAAGGTTTGAAGATGAACTCTGTGCTATTCGAGTGCGAATGTAATCTGTGAATTATTTATTGAATATTTCACATTGTAATTACATTGTTTTGAGTTGCTACCTACACCGACTGATATCAAAATTTATTAACAATAAATGTTTTGTTTTATAATGAAGTATCTTTCGCTGTAACTTTCCCCAAGATGAGGTCAGCAAACAAATGCTATGTGTTAAGCGTATTCTAAACCGTTATACGACCGGGAAATCCGATTTTTCGTAAGCCCCTCGCGAGACCGAGACTGAGATTCTCAGTAGTTTGGTAGATTCAGTGTGAGCGTTGTTTGTGTTATTAGGATTTTTGAAGCCGTGTTTGTATGTTCTATCGTCGGTTGTATCGATCAACCGCATTTACATACATAAATCATTGGATTGGACCATATAAATTGATTGCTCCTTATCACTAATACAACAACTTTTAGTTGCACATAATTTTCTGGGTTATTTTCTAATTGGCGGACTCGCTTATACACTTAAACTCAGCCCCCAGAATATACAAATTCATCTCTACATTCATTCTACGGCTTCAATATTCAAGATAAACTCCGAACGCTGGCAGACCATGATATTGCGGTTATTTTGGTTTCGATTATTCTATTTCTTGAGTTGAACACCAGAACGTTAGAGGGTGGTCATCGAAAACATTAGCCCTGAATCATCCTGCTATGTTTTTCTTACTATGGATTCAGTGTAACCCTATTTCACATTTAGATATTGGTCGTGCGGTTGCATGCGTTTGTAGATCCTTGAAAAATGGTTCGGAACGTTCGTAATTTTACTATGGGGAAAATATGCTTTGAGGGGGTTTTGAAGTTTCATTCAGGTTCCATGTATTTTTTGGCTCCAAAATCTAGCTCAATCATATCAATGTTTGTTGATTCCATTAATTTGGGTTGTCTCGAAGTAGGTTATTCCAGGTGTATGCATGTTAAACTGGAATTTATGCATGAACTGTTATATCTACTAATGTAAAACATTGTTACTTGTAATGTCACATCGAATGTCATTTTTTATGTTATTGAAATATTTCAAAATATCGAAAATTGCACGCCGCCACTATTTTTTTGGTGAGAAAAATTGTGGACTCCGTTCCAAATATTTTTTTTCTGGAAACAAAAAAAAATCGATGTTAATTTGTAATAAGAAAAACATAATCCAACACAAAAATATATAAACCTTTACCAAAACCATTCAATTATACGTTTAAAGGAAACAAAGTGGGAAAAAGTACAATCGAACAATCGAATTATTCCTGAGAACTCACATTTCTCCACCGTCGAAAAAAGAAAAACCAGCAATAGTTTTCGTTTAGAAGAAATAACCTGCCGATAACAAGTTAAAATGATATAAAATAATGGAAGTCTCACCATAGGTGGATTGATGCAGGTTTTTCCTTAGAGACTTTTATTCATCTGTGCTCGTTCATTTCGGACGAACGAAATTAATAAATTAGGGCAATTGATGTTCTAATTATAGTGAATTTTTGTCGCAGTGCGTTTGTACTCGTTAAAAAGCCAATGCAAATTTTAGCCAATGTTTGACAGTCGCAGTTTTTTCCCTTAAAATGGAAGATGGGAACAAAATCTCAAACATTGGAGTTTCTTTAGGGCCAATAATCGAAATTATACTTCCTTACTTATTGTTGCTGCGCTCCACGCTGGGAGCATAGTGCCTTCGTCAGAAGCTTCCATCCTGGGCGATCCGCAGCTCTCGCCTTGACCCGTGTCCAGGTCAAATTTTTGTCGAAAAAATAGTTTTTACAGCTTTCGCCTCTTTGCAATCTTCAGCTTACCTAGCCCTGATATAAACATTAAGATCATCCGCATAGACACTCTGACAATTCGGCTCCCACCCAGCAAACATTAAATCACGTAGCTTGGCATATTCTAAGTCGCATATAAAGTGGGATCGAATCACAATCATATATAATGTGATTCAAAGTATACATTGTGTAGATCCTAAATCGCATGAATTGCGAAAATCCCGATTTCATTGATAAACACTATACAGGTCCATCGTAACGAAATCATATATGCATATCAGACTGATGTAGTTCGTGAGTCGCATGAACGAATAATTTATATCAATTATACGTTCATGCGCGGACTCGATTATATACAGTTTTTGATTTCTTTTCACTGTATATAATCGAGTGAAAAAATTGTTTTTACTTGTTTTTTTTTGCATGTATTTTTGGTTTTTTGGAAATAAAAGAGGGTTTTGATTTTTGATTCATCCCCTCAAAGTCAGAAAACACCTTTCTCACATGAAAAAAATTAATTTATCCAGATTCTCTCAGGAGGTGATAGACGATCATATTTGATGAAAAAGCTCCTCCTACGCATATGTTCGAATTTCATCAATGACAAAGCTATAGAACTTTTTTTTTTGTTTCGGACTCTGTTGCCTCAAACTTGCTCTACATTAAAAAGTACGCTACGGAATACGATTCTGATGCTTTCATTTGAAAGATGAGAAAATTGCGTACAGGATAGAGTAGTGGAACAACTAAATTAGTGGATTTTAATAACATTTTGGAAATGAAAAACTTAAAAGATAATAATTTTAAATTTGTTATTATTACCCCCTAAAAAGTATATTAAAATTATATTAAACTAGACTGTTTCTATCAACTAAATTGAAGTTCTTCAACCGCTCTACAATTTGTTCTTTTACGCCCAACTTCTATCTTTCTTAATTTGGCTGCAATATCGATATAAACAATTCCTGGTTATAATTCAAGCAAAATCTTCACAAATTTTGACCCCACTGTACAGTTAATAACCACTTAAACTTAACCTCAACGTTGAAAGGTTACATTTCTTCTTGAAATAAGCCATATTTTAAATATAAAAAAAATATTTTTTTCCAAACTGTATATAATCGAGTCCACAATTGTATATAATCGAGTCCGACCTGTATTGCGAAAAAATGTATTACATGCTGTGGAAATTCGTTCAACAGTAAACCGTATTAGATCGTAATTGAAGACATATTGCATAATATAAGGAATTTGACACATCAAGATCCGCGATGTCGTAGGTAAACTCTGGCCAACTTCTATAAAACCAGGTGTTGATCTCACTGCTTTGTGTCATTGTAAACAAACAATGCTTCAATCTATATTCTAGTGTGTAGGGAATTGTGACTACCATACATTGCATGAATTTCATATGTGTGTGTGCAAACGCTGAGCGTAAACGAATGTTTTTTTTTTTATTTTTCAAGTGTCAGGTTCCTATAAAACCAGTTACATTATCCGTTGTTTTAGTTGTTTTGATCAGTAAAACTGGAAAATGCCGAAGGGAAAAGTGCTCACGGAGAGAGAAGAAAGACAAATCGATGCACTACATGTTGGTATCAGAGAAATTGTTCGTCGGATTGGACGATCCCATTAAGTAGTGTTCAATTATTTGGCGAATCCTCAAAGATACGACAAGAAGGAGAGAGCACCATCTAAATCGAAGCTCTCTGGCCGGGATAAGTGGGAAATAGCTAGAATTATGCAAATAGAGCATTATTTAAATAAATTGAATAAAATTCCTCCTCCTATTGTGCAATTCCAAACGAAATCATCCTAAAAATGCAGACTTTGTGGAACATCCAGTTTTTAGGAAACTTCGAGTTTTTGTAAGTTAGCAGTCATCTATTATCAATCTCCCTCTAAACGTAGCGATTCTCGAGATATTAAAAAAAAATTGTAATTTATTGTCTTTTTAATAGTAAATAGGCCCTTTAAAAATGTTTGTCGTGTTATACCATCATGTTCATGAGATTTTATGAATTCGCTTATAAATTCGCTGGAAATTCTAAGCAAATTCATAAAACTTTCTGAACATGACGGTATAACACGACAAACATATTAAAAGGGATTATTTACTATAAAAAAGGCAATAAATTAGAAATATTTTTTTTAAATATTTCGAGAATGGCTACATTTAGAAGAAGATTGATAATAACCTTTTTTGTTTTAAATCACATCAGGATTCATAATTTGTGGCTAAAAAGGATTGTTAACATTCAAAAATTCGAAGTTTTTAAAATTCCTAAAAAATCGATGTTCGATGTCGTCAAAAATAGTTTTACCATCTTGGGCCCATTTTTTAAATTTTCTGCATGACTTGTATTTTGTATGAAAAAATAAAAAAAATTAAAAATATGTATTTTGGATATTGCAAATTGAATTTTTATTTTGTAAATAAAAAAAAGAGTACTAATTTTTCTTCTCAGTGTACATTTTTTCATATTCAACCATCAATACTCTATAACTCTTTCTAAGACACTATTTCGGTACGACTCATAGTTTTTGAGATATAAAATATCAAAGATTTCTCTAACTCAAATCGATACGCCCTTTTCAAAAGTTACGCTTGAGTCAAAAAAATCCCTAATTGCTGTGGAAAACTCATATTTCCTCTAACCCAAACGGAATACACACTTTCATTCGAATCAAAAATACTCATGTTTTGTCATTTGTCGATTTCATTTGGAATTACTCATTTAAATGGTTCTCGGGTGAAAATTCATATAGTTTTGGGAAAGAAATCCTCACATAAAGAGGGCTTAAAAGGTTAAAGATCCTTATCTTACACCATCTTACATCGGAAGACATCTGAGTTTTGTCAAAGCTCACATGAACCGACAGTGGAGCATGGTATGTTATGATAAAGAATGTTTCCAAAAGATTACATTTTGCTATATACCATAACGAGAAGCAATGTATAGATTATCTTCACTCGCGAAAAAAAAGTTCAATTTGGATGGTCCTGATGGTTTCAACAGCTACTGGCGTGATTTATTGTAGAAGTAGCAGTATTATCAAATCTCTTCTACCATTTGTGCGTCGATATCGTCACAAAAAAATCACTTTCCAGCAAAACAATGCTACTATTCATACCAGGAAGAAAACTAAGCAATGGATTAAGGACCAAAATTTTTATTTTATGAAAGGGCCGGCTCACTCTCCAGACTTGAATCCTGTTGAAAATCTTAGGGGGATCCTTGTACGCGGAATCTACAGTGAGGGAATACGGTACACCATGGTTGAAGAGCTCAAGGTCGCAATTTTGGAAACATGAAAAAAAAATATCGAGAAATCCGTTCAGTAGAAGATGGGAAATAGTATTCCAACACGAACTTTCCAGGTTATCAGCCGAAATGGCAAGGTTGGCAATTATTGGCATGTAAATAAGCTGACCATTTTAAATATTTCATTGATAATACTTATGAATTTTGAAATGGTCTTATAGAAATTGGACAGCTGAAATCATCATATTTAAGCACAATAAATAAACAAACAACTCTTTTGCACGAAAATGACGTTAAATACACTTTATTCTAAGCATTCAACAATGTATGAATGTATTTTGTTGAAATTCTAACTGTTTGTGTTGCAACGAAATATAATCAGGGTGGTCTTATAGAAGATGAACAGAGTGTACAGTGTCGACGTCTGATGGTGATATGGTTATTTGGGAGGCAAATTAACCTTACTTCAAATCTACATGCACTTAGATTTTGTGAGAGAAATAGGACAGCAAATTCAGTGTTAATTATATCCATGTAATAACTCAAAATAACTTTAAACTCACCTTTTTTCAAGGACACGCACCCCATTACTTCATCGGATTCGTATCATGACGTCTTAACGAAGCAAGTGACACTGACACTCAAAATATACGAATATTATTTCCTATTCATCATGAAACATGAAATGCTTCAGCGGACATATGATTGCATTAGTTCTAGTATCTCAACAACTCTTTCAAATCATGCTGCGCATATGCTACGAAAGTGATTCCAGTTTGGGAAGAGGAACTGATGAATGGTTTTGAACCACAGAACAACCAATCGTAATCCATACGCTGGTTTGCATCATCGAATTTCCCCTGTTGCTCATGGGAAACTTTTCCTCTAGTGATGATAGCTAATTTGTTTATCGGATCAAAGAACCTGATCGATGAAACCTTTTTTTTTGCACTGATCACCGGAACTGGTTAACGACGTGACGGTTTCGTCACCACCAATAGCATCATCATCGTATAGTGCATCTCTAGTGCAACCAGAAATTATCACAACAGAAGAATCAGTTAGCTTGAACACCGAATAGTTGTGGTAATACATTTTTTTTGTTACTAACCTTCCTATACTCGCGCATAGATTTGACAGACCGAGAATGATTGAGGTGGTTGAACTGATTTACTGTTAAAACTGAATGAAGTTAAAGATATATATTTTCTGGAGTTTTTTCATTCATTCATATCTTCTTTTTAGAATAAATACCAATAACGTCTAAAAATACACAATAGCAATATTACAGAGACGCGCACACTCTGTAAGTACACGAGTCACGATTTTTTAAGCGAGTATAGGAGTGTTAAAAATCGTAACTCGGTTGAATCGTGTTTGAGTAATTGAAGAATTGTGAATGAAATCTTTCGATCATATTTACACACAGCAAACAAAAACGCTATTCATTGTATTTTTTTCTATTTTAACTCATAATTATGTGCAGGGACTCCCCTCGCAACAAAATATCTGTAACAATGTAACATTCAAATCGACTCGAGAAAAACGAAGATGAAGACTGGAACATTGTTCTGCGATTTTTTTTAAAGGATCGATTTTCATCACTACTTTCATAGCTAGCAGTCAATAATAACTCGGAAAACCTAATCGTAACTGTTGGTCTGCGATTTTAGATTAAAATTGAAGAACCGGAATATACTTTTGTGGATTGAACAAATCACGTTCCACGATAACAATTTGGAAATAAATAACTGATAATAACGGCATCCGAAGTAACACAGTTCGGCTGAAAAGTTTATAAGGTAGGGGAGAGAGAGGCAAGATGACGAAGCGGTAATTTGGCCCGTTGTAATGAAGGTAGCGCCACCTATTTTTTACTGAAGATGCATCATAACAAGGCCAAACTTTGTACTCGGTAACTCTGCCGAAAACGTTATCACAAAAAAAGTGAAAAATAAAAATGTGAAAAATCGTGATTTAGTTATTTTTTTCCGCAAGCTAACCCTGTAATTTGTATGTTTGTATGTTGTATGGGTTGACTAATAGAACACAGTTATTTATGAAAAAAATAAAAATCTAAAATGGCCATGGCCCATAAATAGGGTATCAAATGAAAGAGCTTGACTAATAGAACATAGATATTGCTGAGGAATGCAAATCCATAATGGCCACCACCACAAAATGGCGGATTATTCATTTTCTGAAAACCCCATCAATATAGGTATCAAATGAAAGGGATTGACTAATAAATAGAACACAGTTATTCATGAAAAAAATGAGAATCTAAAATGGCCATGGCCCATCAATAGGGTATCAAATGAAAGGGCTTGACTAGTAGAACACAGTTATACATGAGAAATACAAATCCAAAATGGCCGTCACCATAAAATGGCGATATATATTTTTTTCCAAAACCCAATCAATATGGGTATCAAATGAAAGGGCTTGACTAGTAGAACACGAGGCGAACCAGCCCAGGAGGCTGAAAACCTCTCAAATAAAGAATTAAAAAAAAATAGTAGAACACAGTTATTCATGAGGATCCAAAATTGCCGCCACCACAAAATGGCGGATTACATATTTTCTCAAAACCCCATCAAATGAAAGGGATTGACTAGAAGAAGTAGGTATTATTTATGAAAAATGTAAATCCAAAATGGCCGCCACTACAAAATGGCGGATTACATATTTTCTCATAACCCCCTCAATATGGGTATCAGATGAAAGGGTTTGACTAGTAAACACAGTTATTTATAAAAAAAATGGAACTAGCCGCCACCATGAAATGGCGAATTACATATTTTCTCAAAACAAACCCCATCAAAATGGGTAGCAAGTGAAGGGGCTTGACCATTAGATCACAGCTATTTATGAAAAATTCAAATCCAAAATAGCCGCTGTAACAAAATAGCCAATTACTTTTTTAAACGGTTTCATTCAACTTAACCTGTTTGTATGTATGTTTGTGTGTTTGTAGGGTTGTCCCACATTAATAAAAATTAGAAATTCAATTTGACCGCCGCTAAAAAATGGCTGAATGGCTTGACTTGAAGAACACACTACATTATGAACAATATAAATTCAAAAAGGTGTATGTTTTTTTGTTATCCCCTATATCGGGATATCGGTATCGAATGAATGATTTGACTAATAGAATCAAGTACATCATCAAAATATTCCGAAGAAAATAAGGTAAGAAATAAAAATTTAAAAAAAAGTTGAATGGTTTTATTATAAACATACAGATAATGTACTAAAAACTAGAAAATAAAGAAGTAAAAGAAACTTTTTAAGTTAAACAGTTTAATGTACTGAAAGCTAGAAAATAATTAGGCAAGTAGCAGTTAGTAGTTATCACATCTCTTCCTTCATTATCTAGGGCAATGATGAGACTAAAATAAAATCGTGAGGCACACCAGATTTTCATTATCCACAGTTAGTTGTTTCATCATATGCCCACGATTTTATTTTAGTCTCATAATTGGCCTAGATTAATGAAGGAAGGTGATAACTACTAACTGCCTAATTATTTTCTAGCTTTTAGTACATTAAAACTTTTAACTTAAAAAGTTTTTTTTTACTTTTTTATTTCAAATTTAATTATCCGCTTTATGTAGAAAGTTCAAATTTCAAAATAATTTCATACTTGATAAAGGTACTCTATTGTACATGACCTGTTTGTTTCCGGCGAGTTTCAATCATGATTTTTTTTCAGCTAAATTTTTGACGTTGGACGACGTCTTTCATTTCTATACCGGGGTGTAAAATCAAAGTTTCGAAAACGAAAGCGTTACGCCGGAGATCGAAATTTTGAGCGTTAATAGCTCCTAAACAACTGAGCGAAATGGTATGATAAACACTTCTTTCGAAAGATAAAATGTCTATGCGTTATACACATGTTACTTTTTGATTCCAAAACTTGTTTCTATAGCCTTAAAATTGCTTTCAAAACAGGCTATTGAAATCACCAATCGGTATATAAGCGAGCGCCGCTCAGAAATCCACTCAGTTATAATTGAACTGTGATTTCGGTACCATCGCAGGAATGAATGGATATTTCCCTAACACAGATTTCAAAACCATGGAGCCTGGGGAATTTTAAATGCAAATTGGATACAAGCAGCGGTTACATTTGTACTCGTTTGTGCTTTTGTAATTCGGAGTATTTCTCTAACACATGCTTCAAAACCACGGAAACTGGCATTGCAAAATAGATGCAAGCAGCGAGTACTCTCGTACTCGTTTGCGCTTTGGAAAATTGTAATGTTTTCCTAACGCAGACTTCAAAACTATGAAGCCAGGGGAAATCGGCATTGCAAAATAGATACAAGCAGCGGGTACTTTTGTACTCGTTTGCGTTTCTGTAAATCGGAATGTTTCCCTAACACAGACTTCAAATCCATAGAGCCAGGGGAAACTGGCATTGCAAAGTAGATGCAAGCAGCGGATACTTTCGTACTCGTTTGCGCTTTTGCAAATCAGAATGTTTCTCTAACACAGACTTCAAAACCATGGAGCCAAGGGAAATCGGCATTTCAAAATAGATACAAGCAGCGGGTACTTTTGTACTCGTTTGCGTTTTTACAAATCGGAATGTTTCCCTAACACAGACTTCAAAACCATGGAGCCTGGGGAAATCGCCATTGCAAATGAGATGCAAGCTGCGAGTACTTTTGTACTCGCTTGAGTTTTTTGCAAACCGGAACGTGTTTTCCCAACACAGATTCCGAAACCAGCAAGTTGGGAAAATCGGCACTCCAGATCTCGGCAGTACTTTTTTTTACCCCCATGCATTTTTACACTCCGGAATGCGTTTTGCTAACACGGTCTATAAAAGCGGGTACAAAATCAACGCTTTGGCTCGGTTATTCAAGACTGCATGCCCCTTCATGTCGCCAGCTCACTGAACTTCTACGCATACCGTTTGATGATTAGGCAAAATGTTGATAACTATTTACTGCATGAATTGACCTAAATTGGGATTTGTTTGCAATTGGATTCATAAATTGTTTCATTCATTCACTAGTTTAATCAATAATTTAATCAACAGCTCTGCGCAACGGCGATATCGTACCCAATGAGGAACATTCGAAGTGCGATTATTGCTAATTGAGAAAACACAAATGATTACAAAGCCAACTTCAGTCCTACGTCAACCCTGCGGTTATATCATAGGTATAACCCATTCATAGTTTTTTTTTATTGAAAATGTCGCTTGGGGGCAAGTATGCGAACTGCAACATTATGTTAATTTTGGTTATAGTGGTTCTCAGATTTTCGTTAGTGGTAGTCAGTGGTAATTTTGTTCTTTATCACAAAACATTAGATCCGTATTTTTAATTTTTTCATTAGGGTGCCCATTTTCATTTTAGGGTGGTTCGAAAATTACAAATGAAAATTGATAACTTTTGAATTTGACGAAAATCTGAGAACCACTATATCGGGTTGGCATGGAATGGCTGTTAAAAGACATTTCTATAGATTCTGACCCGGCAAACTTCGTCCCGCCGAAAATTTGTGTTTTGTTATCCATACCTTCAAACATCCACGTTTTCTTACTATTAACCACCGTTAAAAACATTTATTGCACCCTAAAGCCTCAACATGCCTAATTTGGTTTCATTTGCTTGAATAATACTCGAGTAATGCAGAAATTTATGTTTCGTTTGTATGGCATTTGACATTTTTGAAAAACGAAATGATGAATTTTGGGCATATACCTAATACGACTGTATTTCATATTGTTCGTAGAAATGTGAACTGAGAAGGTAGTTGTGATTCATTTCCGTCTTACAAATTCATCCAAATACCAAGATGTATTTTAATTCATTCGAATACTCAACATTGAAATGAGTTGTGTATTTTGCTTAATGTGTTACTGCAGAATTTCATGAATGTATTGTGATTATTCTGAAAATCGCAATGAATTTGCTGGCTATAGTCATCGTTTCGAAAATTGCGATTGCGGGTTGATAAGAAACATAATAAAATAAACATCACATCTTTCGGTCTTACGTATAACGCAATATATTATCCGAGTGTCATTCTACAAAAGTGGTACAGTCTCTATTGTGAAGGATCTTCAACTTTTCCTGCAAACAGGAGCGTTCCAGTGGATTCCTCTTGAATGAGGAACATGAATGGTCGGTTAGCTATGAACTTCTCGGGTTCGCTCGCAATGGTAAACACCAACGTAGAGCCCCCACCCGAGCTGGCAACCGTTCCCTTCTCATCGACTTCGATAACCGTTTTTTGGAATATGTCGGACACCTTCACCGGTTGTGTTCCACCGCGTGCTATGCCTCCTAGCTCGGCATTGTCCTGGAAGATGCGGACGATTCCCAGCTGCAGGTAAAAAGTGAAAGTGTAATTTATTCGATATGGCTTAGATGATTATGTGGGAAATGAACCAACCTCTTGCAGAGCATCCTTCACCGAACTGAAGTAGTCGATGTGGAATCGTGGCAGAACAACCTTTAACTCGGTCTCCTCCATGTCGTAGATCGCCTTATGGATAGCGTCCGCAGAAATAACGCTCATCAGTTGATTCAAATTGCTGTCTTTGTTCGGCAGTATTAGGATCATCGAAAACTGCCCGTCCGCATATGGCAACCGCAGTACTTTTGCGTTCAGCTGGGCAGACTTAACGAAGTAGTGGTCTTGGATCTGTTTCATGAGGGTAACATTCACCGATCGGCCATCGGTGGTGTTGAACGGTTTAACAGAAGTAGCACTCTCGGAGAACAGCTTCTTCCAAAGTCCTTTGAAGTGAACTGTGTTCGCAAGCATCAAGACAGAGTCTTGCAAATTTTTTGCCGAAACCAGCTGGCGAATCTGCCCCTGAGTGCCCTCGGAAATCCACGCATTGATTTGCTTGGCGGCGAGTTGCGGCTTTTGGAAATCTACCTTCTCCACATTGGTTTTGTACGTCATCCCGAGTGTCGCAGCGTACTTCTGGGTCACACTTATGTGTTCATCGGCGAAGAGCTGGTTTCTAACGAGCAATTGCTTGGAATTACTCTGGAGGGACTGAACGGCACTGACGAATGGTGGTGCATTTAGGGTGCCAGGTGAACGCTCAAGGGGAACAGCAAGCTCAGCTTGGGTTTTCGAAGCGGTGCCACTGCCTTCGTACAGTAGATTCAGGAGATACTTTGTCGTCAGCGTTGACAGGGCAGCATTTCCATGTTCTCTGCTGAGGACGAGCTGTGGATGATGTTTCGGTGTCATTGTCGTACAGTGATAATAATTTTTGGAAGGTGTTCATGCACAATTAATCAATATGCGTAATAACTATTGAAAACTTCAAAGATAAAATCTAATTAGAAGATAAACATAATAAATGTATTAAAGATCAGAGAGGTAATACTGAAAAGAAAAGCGCATTTCAAAGTGCTTAACATTGTGTTTCTCAATCAAACGACGGAGCCTATTGAGTAGACTCGTTTATGGAGCGTTGGAAAGGTGAAGAAATAATGCACTGACATCTGAAAACACTGTTTAATGAATATTTCATGTATTAGTATATGAGTTGAGTGATATAATTTCTACAATGGGAAAAATATAATGAATTTCTTAAAAAAAAGACGGGTGGGTAATGTCGGGGACATAACCGGAGTGACGTAGGACTATACAAAGGGAACAGCTTTTGTTAAATATATATTTTAAATATATTGTTTTAATATCTTCTCCTACGTGAATACCTACCTATCCACCTGAAAAATGGATTAATTTACTGTTTACTCTTTATGAACATGTTGGTGGTTCTGAAAAGAACCTTTTGTATTGTGTTTTTGTTAACACTCGATATCCCCATCTTGTTCGGTTAAACCTTCCTGTATAGCTATTGCGTTTGCCACTCGCCACAGCTTTCACAGCTGGAAAATTTCTTCCCATCCAGCTTGTGACATGTTGTACAGTAAGCTACATTCAATGCGACGTGCCGAAGCACCACTCAGTGTCGCATTGGAGACGATTTTAACCTGCAATTGAACATTTCCGATGACAGTGGTACAGTGTCTACTTTCAATGTGGGGTTATAATTTGGACCCCGAACTCTATGTTTACAAAAATGTTCAACTAAATATGTCGTATTACAGGTCCGTCCAATTAGCTAAATGTCTAGCTAAATATAAATTACTGTACTTTCAATCTAGAAGCAATTTAAAAATTGGTGAAAATTGAATAATCGGGAAAGTCCCCAACCATCAATAAGCTCAGAACAACTGCCAAATTCTCATACTCATCATATCCTGGCAAACAATATATAGACAAACTTTTTCCTTCTTCTACCTGCTGCCGTTTTGCGATTGCGTTTGCCACTCGCTGAAACTAGTTGTTGCTTTGATGAGCGCCGAACCGAAGCTGCTCTGTTCCTGATGCGGATTTTCTGGAGACCTGCACGGTTCAACAGGGAACTGGAGACCTGCACGGTTCGAGTGAGACTTTGCCTTTCCCTTAACTTGTCCTCCTTTGTTACGTCCACACGTCCACGTTGCTGCTTGTTTTTTTTTATGATGTGATGCGATGCGATGTTAAACGATGCCGTACAACCACACTGGTTTACGATGAAAGAAAATAAGATATTTTTTGGGGTCCGCGTGTTTTATACTCTAGCGGTACACACTCACAGGATAGAGACAAATCGGCAGACTCAGCCAAAGGGGCGAGTCCAACGAGACGAACGAATGAGCGTTAAAAGGCAACCATGGCAAAAAAATACATTAGAAGCGAATGAACTGCAAAGTTAAAGCCTCTTAAAAACAAAGAAGAAGAAGAAGAAGAAAAATACATTCATTACGATTTGTTCGCTCGTTGGATTCACATGCAGGCTAAAAAGGGTCCTTTTCAGAATCACAAAATTAGCTTTGATCTAAAGAGTTTATTGTTTTGTTATCACTCGATATCCCCATCTTGTTCGGTTAAACCTTCCTGTTTAGCGATTTGTTGCCACCCGCCACAGCTTGCACAGTTTGGAAATTTCTTCCCATCCAGCTTTGTGACATGTTGTACAGTAAATTACATTCAATGCGACGTGCCGAAGCACCGCTCAGTGTCGCATTGGAGGCGATTTTAACCTTTAATTGAACATTTCCGTTGACAGTGGTACAGTGTCGACTTTCAATGTGGGGTCATCATTTCGATTTCTATGTTTACTAAAATGTCCAACTAAATATGTCACATTACTGGTCCGTCCAATTAGCTAAATGTCGAACTAATTGTAAATTACTGTACAATTTAAGAATTGGTGAAAATTGAATAATCAGGAAAGTCCCCAACTATCAATAAACTCAGAACAACTGCCAAATTCACATACTCATCAGATCCTGGCAAACAAAATATGAAAAAATCAATTTGTGTTTTATTATTATTTTGAATATTATTTTAGAAAGCATTGAACTGTATTTCGTAAACTCCTTTTTGAAAGGTTTAATGGCCCTGATAAGCGCCGTGTTTTATGGAATGGTTCAAATTTAGAAAATTTAGTACTCGTGGTTTTGAAAAAAAAACTGGATTTGCCACCAGAGCAGATTGTATAAAGAACAAACTTTTTTCTTCTGCTACCAGCTGCCGTTTTGCGATTGCGTTTGCCACTCGCCACTCGCTGCAACTGCCGGTTGTATTGATGTCCACCGAACCGAATGTGTTCTGTTCCGAATGCGGGTTTTCTTATCGTCGCGAGCAGCTTTGCCAGCTAACTCGATCACTTCGGCAGCCGAAACTATATTACGCCGGCTAGGTGGACTGGTGCACTGGTACTAACGCGCTCGGCCTAGCTACCCTTGCGGGGAACTCCACACCAACACGGTTCGAGCGGGATTTTGCCTTTCCCTTCACTTTTCCTCCTTTACCATGACCAGACATGGCTGCTTGTGTTGGTTTGTTGATGTGTTGTGATGCGAACCGATGTGGTGTACGGTTTGAATGAGAATGATCGTTACGGCAGCGGAGCGGGGATTTTTAAGCTGACTGGCTGGCTCGAGAATTACGCATGTGTGAGACTGCGACCAATGTTTCGTTCATTTTTTTCTTTTTCCTTTCCAATCGTGCTTCATTCTATTTCGCTGCTGCTCTGGTTGCCCGTTTTGGTCGGTACGATTTGAGGAGCACAAAATGGATCAATCAAAAATGGGCACATAGTGCATTTGGACAATGCTTGATATTTCACAATTATTCAATTATTTATCTCAAGAAAAATGAAATGTTATTCGTTATGATAGATGCGTAGATATATTTCCTATCAATTGATGCAAAAACCTTTGCGATCTATTGAGAAATGCTCGAGTTATAAGCGTTCCAAATCTTGCATTTTTTCCTACTTGTTCAGTGCCTAGATTTCCATTTCACCCTCTATATCTTCCGGTTAGACGTAGTCCTACGTCAAAACGAGAGTCACTCACAGCCAGAATTAAAATTCTAGGTCTTTCAGCTCTAACATTACTATGCTTATGAAAATCGAATCAAGAAATAAAAAAATGATTGTATTATCATTTGAGAAAGTGCACAAAAAACGCAGATCGATTCAATTCTGACAACAAGGTCATGCGATACTGGGATTAAACCCATTTCATTGAGTACAAATTTTCCCATTCTGTTGCTCACAGAAATCTTTTTGCAAAGTTCCTAGTAATTATCGACAGATCGATCTGTTGGATTCAAATACATGAACAAATCGTACCTTTATCAGTTGCCAGTCGAACTTGTCGTTTTGCGATGGCTGTGGTGGCCTCTCATCATTGGAGTTACGATTTTGAACGCTACTTTCCCTCTGATCCGTCTGACCCTCTGCACTGTGGCCGACTGTTTACCGGTAAAGTTAAACGAGAATTAACGCTCTGCTTCAGATTGAGACATACGATTCAAAACTTACCGACACTTATCAGCAGCATCACCACCACTAACATCTTGTCTCTCCGAGTCATGCTGAATGTTTGGAACTCCCTCCGCGAGGTAACAGAATTGCGTCGATGTTGCGAGATCGACAGCTCAAAACAAAATGAAGATCGGCAAACATCCGCGATCGGTGAATGGAACGCGAATGCACTGGTGTGCGATAATCCCGCGGTTCGTTAAGACTCACTCTCATTACAGTGCATGTCAACGGAACGCGTAACGTCGACACTGACGATCGCTGACGTTCCGTGATGTATATACGAATGTTGCCATGAGCTTCGCGTCTGCGAAGAGTACTTCAACGAGAATGGGGCTTCACGCTCCGCGAAATGTGATGTCACCAGGCGTTGGGGATGGGATACAGCACATCCATTGGAAGAAAATTCTTCGAGGTACGAGTGACTCTTGTCACGTTCTCGCGTTTGGCTGATGAATAATACATGCTTCTTGAACAGGATCGCGAGAAGAGAGATTTGCTTTGAAGTATTTTTTTTATCCTACTAAATTGCAGAAGATTGCAGAACTGTGAAAAATTAGTCGACAGGGCAGTGAATCGATACGTGGTGGTCATTGCGATTGGAACACCATTCGGTACATCACTCGATTAATCGGGCTGTTGTGGTGTAAAGCTTGATTTGAGCGCTAAGGTAGTTCATTTCCATTCATGTTTTTGACCTATCGGGAATGAATTGATAAAACAATTTGATGTTTATCTTTTCGGGATTCGTTTGTTCCGTTAATACTTCGATTGTGAAGTAGAATCGCTTTGGTGACTAGGCTGACCAAACGCAACGTTTTGAACGGGACAGTACCCTATTTTTAACCATTCTTCATTTCCGTATTTTGGATATATAGAAAAAAAATATTTGTAATACTGCCATGTTGTACTACTATTAGGTGTAGGGGAAGACCGGGTAAGACCGCCCGGCGGGGTAAGACGGGCCACTTCTAGTTTTATAAGGAATTCGCAGTTTTTTCGCAGTAGCCTATTTTTGTCGTTTCGAAATACTTGGCTACACTTGAGCGCACGAAATATCAAAATTGTAAACAAATCAAAGTTTGCGTCCATTGCGGTTGCAAGCAATCTAATTTTCAAGGCTACCAAAATAAGGATTTTTCCAGCAAAAACTGTGTATTCAGTTAATTGTCAGAGTCCCAATCCTTCAGTGGATTGTTCCGGATCTTTCTGCGTTAAAAGTTATATAAAATGTAATATAAAATGCTTAAAAAGTGCAAAATAATGCAAAAGGTGCTCTGGGGGGAGACGGTCCACTTACAACGGGGTAAAAGCGCCATATCGTGATATTGAATGACTTTCATATAAAATGAAACACCATCTTTTTGCTCGTCTCTTTACACACAAATGCCCCGAAAGTACATAAAGAAGTCGTCGAATAATCGTCCTTATAGATTCCGATAATTTGGTAAATATTTCACGAATATTTGAAAAACTCTGCACGTGGAATATTGATGGCCTTTTCAGAAGTTTGTGTGTAGTTTATGAACAACCCTAAACATTTAGTGCCTTATACAACACTGTTCCTGTTACTTTTACTTACCCCGCGGGTGGTCCTTATTACGCCGCCAGCGAAATAAAAAGCAATTTTTTATCATTTCAAAAATTAATGAAAAAATGCAAATATAGTTATACAATTAACAGTTACACATTTTTAGTACTAGATTATTAGATACTCAATGATATGTAGTATAACAAAAAGGGGAAATCCTGAAGGACGTTTATATAAAAATTGGTTTTCTTAGGGGGGCGGTCTTACCCCGTCTTCCCCTACCGGTAAGTTTCTTCGGTTTTACAACAGATAGCGTAACTTGATTATTATTCCAGTGAATCAAATGCACGTCATATCCGATTGTTAAAAAGCTATGGGAATGATCCGAAAGATAAGACATTGGGTGCCGTATGAATTGAAGCCACGAGACGTCGAACGCCGTTTTTCCGCGTGCGAACAACTGTTCTAACGGCATAAAAGAAAGGGTTTTTTGCATCGAATCGTTGAAGCGATGGCGATGAAAAGTGGGTCCATTACGATAATCCTGAACGTCGGGCAACGTATGGATACCCCGGCCATGCATCAACATCGACGGCCACTGCCAGGAAGTTATACTGTCTGTTCGGTGGGACCAGCTGGGTGTGGTATACTATGAGCTGCTAAAGCCGAATGAAACCATTACGGGTGACCTCTACCGACGACAATTGATGCGTTTGAGCCGTGCACTGAAGGAAAAACGGCCACAATACGAGAAAAGAAATGATAAAATTATTTTGCAGCACGACAATGCTCGGCCGCATGTCACGAAACCGGTCAAAACATACTTCAAAACGCTGAAATGGGGGGTCCTGTCCCACCCGCCATTTTCTCCAGGCATTGCACCGTCCGATTACTACCTTTTTCGATCGATGCAACATGGCCTGGTTGACCAGCACTTCTCCAATTTTAATGAAGTCAAAAATTGGATCGATTCGTGGTTAGCGGACAAACCGGCCGAGATTTCCGCAAAGGAATCCGTGAATTGCCAGAAAGATAGGAAAAAGTTGTGACTAGCGATGCGCAACACTTTGAATATTAAATTTGTAACCATTTTTGCAGAATATAGCATTGATTTTTGAAAACAAAACGAAGAAATTCACCGGTACTCCTATTATTAGTGATCTTTAAAACATTCATTGACCTTGTTGAAAGAGATGATGTATCTGCCACTTTTGTTCTTTTCCATCTTTTACTATAATTTTTCTATTTAGCGCTTATTTCTATGTTGCATTATTAGGGTGACCATGAAAAAACTATATTTCAAATTATACATCAAAGTTGTCTTTGTTCGTCTTTTAGAGCCTATGAGGACCAATATTTTGCGATGCAGAACTTGTCAATATCTTAATCCCACTCAAAATTATTGATGAGTTTTCACCGAAGAACCCATAATTAAGTTTTATTTACTTGAATACAAAATATAAAATAGTTTTGAAAATCTAACATGAAAAGTTGAATTGAGTTATTGACAAGTCGCAAAATGTTTGTATCAGTAAGCTCTGAAGGTCTTTTGAAGACAGTTTGTATGTAGAATTTGAAATAAAAAAGACGGGTGGGTAATGTCGGGGACATAACCGGAGTGACGTAGGACTATACAAAGGGGACAGCTTTTGTTAAATATATATTTTAAATGTATTGTTTTATTTTCTTCTCCTACGTGAATACCTACCTATCTACCTTAAAAGTGGATTAGTTTACTGTTTACTCTTCATGAATATGTTGATGGTTCTGAAAAGAACCTTTGGTGTTGTGTTTTTGTTATCACTCGATATTCCCATCTTGTTCGGTTAAACCTTCCTGTTTAGCTATTGCGTTTGCCACTCGCCACAGCTTTCACAGTTGGAAAATTTCTTCCCATCCAGCTTGTGACATTTTACAGTAAATTACATTCAATGGCACGTCGCATTACCACCACTCAGTATCGGATTGGAGGTAATTTTAACCTGTAATTGAACATTTTCGATGACAGTGGTACAGTTTCGACCTTCAATGTGGGGTCATAATTTGGACCCGGAACTCTATGTTTACAAAAATGTCCAACTAAATTTGTCGCATTACTGGTCCGACCAATTAGCTAAATGTCGAGATAAGTGTAAATTACTGTACTTTCAATCTAGAAGCAATTTAAGAATTGGAGAAAATCAATAAGCTCAGAACAACTGCCAAATTCACATACTCATCATATCCTGGCAAACAAATTATGAAAAAAATCAATTTGTGTTTTATTATTATTTTGGATATTGTTTTAGAAAGCATTGAACTGTATTTCCTAAACTCTTTTTTGGAAGGTTTAATGGCCCTGAAAAGCGCCTTGTTTTATGGAATGGTTCAAATTTAGAAAACTTAGTACTCGTGGTTTTGAAAAAAACCATTTCGAACGCCCTCGATGCCGCCTTGTTCTGGATTTGCCACCAAAGCAGTGTGTATAAAGAACAAACTTTTTTCTTCTGCTACCTGATGCCGTTTTGCGATTGCGTTTGCCACTCGCCACTCGCTGCAACTGCCTGTTGTCTTGATGTCCACCGAACCGAATGTGTTCTGTTCCGAATGCGGGTTTTCTTATCGTCGCGAGCAGCTTTACCAGCTAACTCGATCACTTCGGCGGCCGAAACTATATAACGCCGGCTAGATGGACTGGTGCACTGGTACTAACGCGCTCGGCCTAGCTACCCTTGCGGGGAACTCCAGATCAACACGGTTCGAGCGGGATTTTGCCTTTCCCTTCACTTTTCCTCCTTTACCATGTTTTTTGTTGGTTTGTTGATGTGTTGTGATGCGAACCAATGTGGTGTACGGTTTGAATGAGAATGATCGTTACGGCAGCGGAGTGGGGATTTTTAAGCTGACTGGCTGGCTCGAGAATTACGCATGTGTGAGACTGCGACCAATGTTTCGTTCATTTTTTTCTTTTTCCTTTCCAATCGTGGTTCATTCTATTTCGCTGCTGCTCTGGTTGCCCTTTTTGGTCGGTTCGATTTGAGGAGCACAAAATGGACCAATCAAAAATGGGCACATAGTGCATTTTGACAATGCTTGATATTTCACAATTATTCAATTATTTATCTCAAGAAAAATGAAATGTTATTCGTTATGATAGATGCGTAGATATATTTCCTATCAATTGATGCAAAAACCTTTGCGATCTATTGAGAAATGCTCGAGTTATAAGCGTTCCAAATCTTGCATTTTTTCCTACTTGTTCAGTGCCTAGATTTCCATTTCACCCCCTATATCTTCCGGTTAGACGTAGTCCTACGTCAAAATACCCCCGACTTGCATGTATTTGCAAAGCATATTCCCCTAGACACATTAATTTTTAGGTCCGTGTTAGCGAAACACAGCTCAGTGAGAAAAAATACTTGCATGTTTTGACAAAGCGGATTCCTTCAGGCACATTGATTTTGAAGTCCGTGTTAGGGAAATACAGCTAGGTGGGAACAAAAATACCTCCAACTTGCATGTATATTTGCAGAGCGGATTTCCACCGGTACATTGATTTTGAAGTCTGTGTTGGAGAAATTGTAAATCAGGCCAATCAAAACTTGGCAATTAGGGCGTTTAAATAACGCTTGACATTTTAAATATATTAAATTGTTCATCTCATGAAAAATAATATTTTATTAATTGTGATAGACACGTAGAAATATTTCCTATCAATTGATGCAAACCGATCTTTCCGATCTGTTAAGAAATGTTTGAATTATAAGCATTCGAAATACGGATAGGGATAGCACACAAATCGGCAGAACAATTGTATGGGAAACAAGGAATTTCTCCCAGTTTTCATGAAATAAAACCGTTTAGAGATTAGCGAATTGTAATGTATAGCATATCAAACAAATCCTAGAGAATTTTCGATTCGATTGGTATGCGAATCATGAGAATTCGTTCACAGTGGAAATAGTTATCAATTTTAACTTTAACTTTAATTTAATAAAAACGTGACCTGTTTTCTGATTTGGCACCCCAGCAAACATTATATCGCATAACAAGCGTATATATAGCATCATATGCCCTAAAATTTGGTTGGCATATAATGCGCCTAACTGGCATATGCATGCAAAAGTGGAGGCCATATACATACATGGCAAATGCTTACCGAATTTGTTTGGATGAATATGCAACTTTGACCGCCTATAATAGCGATTATGTAGAAATTGAATTGCGATCTAATATGAATATATTCATGAATTGTCAAAGCACTAAATACAACTTTTGCCATACTCATATACGATTTATTACAGACATAGAAAAGAAAAACAAATGGCGCAAAATATTTTCGTAAAATGTTTATTATAGCCTCACGAATTGCCATTTTTATATATGAGTATTCATGTTTGTAAAAATAATAATTGTTTGATTGACTTGTGTTGGGAGTGGAATATGAATGTTTAAAATGGCACAGATTGATGTTTGGTGAAAACTGCTCCGATGTGGGTTCGAACTCCGGTCGTCTGGATTATCATCCACCAGCTATCTTGCGCGGCTATCTGAACTATCTGAATTTAATTCAACAGCGGTTAAAAGTGCATCAGCATTTTATTGACATTTCAATATGATGTAATATGTTCTGCATTAGGATTTAATATGATTTACTGTTTCATGATTTTCTTCAGCATGCAACACGATTTACTACAGTACTGAATCGATTTAAATTATACGCTTATACGACACACAAACTGCATCAGCGTAATATACGCATATGAAGCGGATTAAATATATTTTACGACATTGTACATCATAAAATTGATGTTTATTATACCGAATTGCGACTTAATTTTATAATAGTATTTAAAATCGAGTTTTTACATTTAATGCGTTTTCAAATATACACGATACATACTTTGATTGATATTATATGCGATTATGATTTATTCGGATTTCTTGTAAGACTTGACACGTGCAAAATTAAAGGGTGTGTCACATCAAATTGCATCACGGAAAAAACGCTGTAGAAATTTAATTTTTAGGAATTATATCTTCAGCTTTCGCTTATAATCAGATAAGAGTGTATAGATCACGTTGGACATGCTTCACTGTAAATTTTTCGTAAATTTGGAAAAATGTCGTCGAACGAAAAAGAGCGTCGTGAATTAATCCTGTGCACTCATTTCGAGAATCCGGAGTTGTCACATCGGGACATCGGTAAGATGCTGGGAATCGTCCAATCCACGATCAGCAGAGTACTAAAACAATACTTCGAGAACCTAACCATCGACCGGAAGGTGAAGAACGGCAAAAATGGATTCTCCGTCAGAGAAAAAGATCACAAGCGCATAGTTAAGCAGTTTAGACGTGATCCGAGAAGTTCGGTCCGGGATGTCGCCAATAAGCTGAATTTGTCAAGTTCATTCGTCCAGCGGACCAAGCAGTGGGAGGGCCTGCGTAGATACAAGGTTCAGAAGGCTCCTAACCGCGACGAAAGGCAAAACATGGTGGGGAAGACGCGAGCCCGGAAGCTGTACACCGAAATGCTGACGAAGCCGCATTGCCTGGTAATGGACGACGAAACCTACGTCAAAGCGGACTTTCGTCAGCTGCCGGGCCTGTTGTTCTTCTCCGCAGAGGACAAATTCAGCGTTCCGGAGGAGATTCGCAAGCAGAAACTATCCAAGTTTGCCAAAAAGTACATGGTGTGGCAAGCGATCTGCTCTTGCGGAAAGCGGAGCGCCCCCTTCGTGATGACCGGCACGGTAAACGGGCAGGTTTACCTTAAGGAGTGCCTACAGAAGCGCTTACTACCACTATTGAAGCAGCACGAGGGCCCGACCTCGCCGGATCTCGCTTCGTTCCACTATTCAAAGGACGTGTTGGAGCGGTACGAAGCCAACGGGGTTACCTTCGTGCCAAAGGAAATGAACCCGCCCAACGCGCCGGAGCTTCGCCCAATAGAGAAATATTGGGCGATTATGAAGCAGGCCCTCCGGAAGAACCCAAAAGTTGTCAAATCGGAGGCGGACTTCAAGAGAAAATGGATTTCTGTTAAAAAAAACTACAACCTGACGTTGTACAGAACCTTATGGACGGGGTAAAGAGGAAGGTGCGAGCATACGGGCTTGGGCTCGAAGTATGAATAAAAAGAAAATGCCAAAAGTTGTTTAATAATTTTTATTTTACTGTCTAAAATTTTAAAAAGGTTTGGTCTACTGGGCGAATTTCTACAGCGTTTTTTCCGTGATGCAATTTGATGTGACACACCCTTTATACTATTTAATGTTTGTTTTATCGTCAAGGGGAAATACGTTGCGCCTGTTACTCATTTTAGCAAGTTTTTTTTCGCAACAACTTATCATACAATTCGTTCAATTACTTATGACTTTGAATGACCCGTGTTGTTGTCCTGGGTTTACCCGTGATTTTTTAATTTCTTGATTCGTATCAACGGGTACAATAATAACCCTAATGAATAACCAAAGGTTCGGATGCTGTCGTAGGTCTCGTAGACGTAGTCCTTGAATCTAACATGACATCAAGATCCCTCATGCAGCCGACTCATTGTAGCGTGATGCTTCTGAGCATATACTCGTAATCGGTCACCGAACGTTTTTGAATCAATAAAATAGTCGAGCACTTGGTAGGATTCAGAATCATTCCGTGGTGTTGTCTCTGAAGGAACTCATCTTTTTTAACCACGTGATATAGTTTAGGATGAAAGTGGAAGCAAGCCTTTGTAGTAGTGTAGGTAAAACCACGTGTAAAAATGGGTTAATAGTGTTTGTGAGAGAAGAGCAATTTGTTTCGTTCGTTTTGATCTTTGTACGTAAATAGATCAATTCACTTATCAGACTTAAACCTTCTCTTCGTTGGCCGAGGAATATTGATTGAATGTAATACTTTTCCGTTTACTATTTTTGAAAGCATAGGCAGCCGTGGCAATACAATTTTCTTAACCAATGTTCAAGTTTCTAAAACTTAAATTATAGACCCATTAAACGTAAAAATAATAATTGTATTGATATTACCACAATTTTATTTTATTGGTTTTCATGACATGAAACGCTATGACTCAGGAATAACATTTTATTGAGTGGTTTTTATATCTTTTTTAATGATGTTGTCTGGTATCAGTGTTGAAAAAATGAAGATGTTTCCACCAATACAAACAAAACCATTGCGGAAAATAGAAAAATGAAAAGTTAACTTTCAGAGCACTAGCTCGAGTTTTACGACGTTTTCCACTATACATTGCGACAGCAGATGAAAATTTAATATTTGATGAGTAATCGATTAGATTTTGGTTAATATTACTTGGTGGGAAGTGTGTGCAAACGATCCTTTTCTTCACACTGTTTCGCAAAATTATTGATTTTCGGTGAGGGATGAGGGAGGGAGTTCAAAGGAATGAGCGACATTGTGGCAGCCATTTGTGGCTAGCTTCCACCTTCACCTTAATGTCGTTAGCATAGAAACTTATGTCACTCAATCGAGAAATTAATGTAATTCAGGTTTAACACGAAAATATATGGACCAAGGTGACTTCCTTGGGGAACGCTTGACGTAACTCGAAAGAGTGTTGCCAATTTTTACTGACACCTGCCGACCTGTCAGATATAATTATAGCCAACGTAAAAAGGAACCACTGAATCTAAGGCAATTTGGCGATTGTTATCTGGAGGTTGATTGTATCGAACACTGCTGAGGAATTCGTGTATACCGTATATATTTGTTGACGTAACTGTGAAGCTCAAGCAGCATCGAGCAGTTAGATTCATGGATGTGGTTCGATTGGAAATGAATCCATGTTGCTGTTCGACTATATGGACTTTACGTGCATGAGAGATGCAATCCAAAAGTATTTTTTCCAATAATTTAAAAACCGCAAGCAATTCCTCTATAGTTCTTCACTTCCTTTTCACACCCTTTCCTAAAGACAGGGAAAACAAAAGAGCTCTTCCATGTTTCCGGAAAAATACTGCTTTGGACGGAACGATTGAATAAGAGGCTCAGTGGTTGAGACGAGCTGTAGGAGCATTTCTTAAAAATCGTTGATGGAATATCATCAGGCCCAGAATTTGGGGATTGGTTCAGTTTACAACATGCTTGTTCCACGAGCTTATCACAGGTAGTAATGCAATCGCTGCACTGTCAGGTATATTATAAGCTGCAGCGGAGACTCGATCGTCATCATGGTGCTCTTTTACTAAGATTGCAACGAAGACTTTCCGAATGACTTTTGATTTATGTTGACAGAGAAACTACTGGAAGAAGCACAAACTCATTTCCAATTGAATGCGAAGGCCGATGGCTCCAGAGCCCACTAACGATCTTCAATTGAATATTACTTTGCCGAGCCCTGGCTGAACTGTCGAGAAGACGCGTAGTCTGACGGTGCATATATGAACGTAGAGTATCAGGATAAAAGTAATCAAAGGAAGGTAGGTATTGAATTAGAGAGACTTTAAACTCTGAGAGTTCATTCGTCTCTTAGTAATCCAAAGAAGTCATAATCCAGTTAATGCCAGATATATTGTACCCACCAAGTAGCAGAACATTATCTGTAAGCTCCATTAGATCTATTATACAGGTAGGCAATGCAAAATGCTAATCGATCACTGATCGATTTGGTTTGGTTAGATTGGACGAAACATATGCGAGTTCGATGGATTTCTCAATGCTGAATTTGAATTTATTTTAAATTGACTGATACACGTTAGATGTCCGAGGAAAACTGATTGTTAGAGTTCGGATCATGAAAGCTAGACTACAAATTTTCTTTACGAGTATTTTAATCACGCAACCTGAGAATAGTATTCACTTTAACATGAGGTTAACGTTTTAAGACTTGGGTAACAATATTTCGTACACTACATCGAAACCTTTGCTAACTTACGTTCCCACGTTGACGCGCGATACACTTGTGGCACCAGTATTCTCTTGTTCTGCGGCTCAATCGCACTGGTCATAACCGGTCGCTGAATCTGCTGGGTTCATGACCTTGCCAACAAACAGCAACGCATCCGTGTCTTCGTCCTTGATGTAGAACAGGAACGGCCGGGTGGCTGCGAATTTGATCGGACTATCTCCTAGGCCAAATTTGTTTACCAGCTGAATTTCTGTGTGAAGTTTGAAGTTTTAGAATTTTTCAGAAAATGAAATAACAGAAATATGATTAAACCTACCTGTGGCAGCGAAAGCTAAGGTACCTTTCTCGTTCACTTCTATTCCTGCTTTCTGAAGTATCTTGGAAACCAGTAAAGTAGAGTTTGTTCCTCCCGAGAGTTGCGGGAGTGATGCATCCTCCGTGAAAATATCCGTGATACCAATCTTGAAATATTTCATTGATTTGAATGGCGTGCTGTCACAACAACAAAAAACTCACTAGTATACCTTTATCAACACATCGTTTAGTGCGGTTCCATAGTTGAACTTGAATTTAGGAATGATAACCTCCACCTCTTCTCGCGAAAAATTTGACCTGAGCTTCGAAACGCTCTCAGCTGTCAACGATTTAATAGCATCATCGAGAGATTTGCTTTCGTACGGTAGCACTATGATCATCGAGAAGTGCCGACCTTTGTAGGGTAACCTCAACATCTCGAGCTGAAGTTCTGGATCGTTCATGTATGCGTAAATGTCGGTCTGCTCCATAAAGTCGGTATCAACCGTTTGGGTGGCAGACACATGGAATAGCCGTTTCCTGCTTTGCTCCTCCGGAAATGAGTTCCTCCAAGAGGCTTTCAGAAAGAGAACATTCGCAATAATCATGGCAGCGTCCTTAACATGGTCTGTAGGATCAGATAAATCATCACATTTGTGTTTATGTTCAGGGGGTTTGAGAAGATTATACCCTCGTGTACCAAGTTCCTGAGATGTCCCTGGGTAATTTTCGAGCACCAATTATTCACCTTCTCAGCCGTTGCTTTCGCCTCTTTGAATACCACCGGTTCGACACTGGTTTTGTAGCATTTTTCCACTAGCTTCAGGTAGCTTTCGGTGACTTTCGCTCGTTTCTGGTCTACGAAAACCCGCGTCCCAATGTTGAATTCGTAGTTTCCGTTCTCTTTCTGCGAAGATGAATGACAACCAGAACGCTGTTAAAGATCTGTTTGGATGACTTACAGAAATGCAATGCGTACCGTGGAACTTTCAAGGAAGTCCTGATACACCTGACGACTTTTCTCGATGCTCGTTCCGGCCAGAGCTTTAGCCAGCTCGGTCCTGGTAGTGCTATTCAGCCCGGACGCTTCGTGCAGCAACGTCAGTAGCAGTTTGACCGAAAACGGGGAGAATATGGTGTTTTGTGGCTTGTTGCTAAACACTTCGTGGACAAGCATCCAGTCCAATTGATTATTCAGTGGGACAGTCTCTGTTGAACCTTGGATTTGGTTTGTTTCGTGCTCGACAGCATTCTCCGATACCACCAGGGTTGTGAGAACTAGAAGTACATGGTTCCGAATGATGAAACATTAGAAATAACGTCGTAGTCGTTAAGAAGACAGCGACAACCATTTACTCAAAATTATGCACTGACGAGTAAATGTTTGGCTTCCTCCAAATTTAAGTTTGATATTATTGTGAAACTTATTTGATGATCCAGAATTTTGTTTTACAAAATTAACTTTGGATTTATCAGCATTGGCGCCGGAAAGCCTAAAAATTATCTTCATTGATATAAAAAATAAATAAAAATTGCTTCGGATATTCTCGTGACTTGAAGGCAGCAGAAAAGCATAGTTGACCTGCCAACTTCATAATTATTAAACAAAGTCATAGAGAATTAACATGTTATTTGCGATTTCTGTTCCAATCTCACTCTAGCCAGCGCGTAGTCAGCAGCATTTGTTATGGCTATGAATTAATTTTCATGTTTTCAAATTGACTTTTCAGAGACAGTTGTTTTTACAACCTATCTAGCCTTTATAGGACCAACGAAATTTTTAACTAAATAATTAATTATTTTATTTAATTTCTTTCGAAGACAGATTCGAAGTAATAGCAGGTTAATCTGCATAAAATATTTTCGTAATTCTACGTTAACTATGCGGTCTAATTTGGACATCACCCTTTTCATTTTTGCATCTGGTTCACATGTCTCGAAGAGTATAATAATATTAATTATAATTATATGATCATAAAGCTCGAGGAATTTCTAAATAAAACAAAATAGAGTTAAATTTCAGGCAAATTTATTTTGTCTCCTAAAAAAAATCAATCTGAAACAACACACATGTGCCAATGCTTAACCCAGTCCTCCATGCATCCCTGTATTCAATTTCTCTTTAGAAAGAAAAAAAAACTCCTTAAATCGTGTCAGTCAGGTATAACTATTAAAACCGATGAAGAAAACCGAATGTTAGAAGGATAATCTGTAATAGGTGAATCCCGGGCTCGCCTAAAAACGTAAATAATTAAAGTTCGAGGCCAAAAGCGTTTGTTCCTTTGCTCGGAGAAATATTTGGCAGATAGTACAAGGGGATGAAAAAAAAAGTTGAAATATTTTTTTTCATACAAAATGCACTTGAAAAATAAATTTGATTGACTCGGATGTTGAATGCAGTTAGAAGAAAGAAGTGTTCAGCACCCTAATTGTGAAAAAAAAGTAATTACAATTGTGGACAAGAGATAAACTTCCAGGAAGCTCCTCTAAAATTCAAATGTAATAGTCATCAATTTTTATATGAAAATAAATCAAATTTAATGGTGATCGCTTTGGTTTCACGACTTTTTCGTAACACAATTTAGTGCTCTCAATATGAGGAGCTGTGGTTTCAACAAAACAATTGTTATTTACGTATTGGCATCACCGGAGCCGAAATTCAATAGAGAGTGTTACGAAAATGCGTATTTGGGATTTGCAGTACTCACGAATGAACGTCACCGGAGCGTCACTCATATTTCAAAGCAAAAATAACCGGACAAACTTAATGTACCAGGCAAACGTATGTCGCCCGTCCTAACTGAAGACTCCTATGTTTCCAACCTACCGGGCAATCGGTGTAACACAGATTTGCTTGCGAGAAACCGCTGCTTCCAACGGCGGGTCGGCGGTCGACTCGAATTGCGTCACCTCCGCGGCTTGGGGCCGCCTCAGTTCCTTATCCTAGGTAAATGGAGACTTCGTTACCATTACATTTACCCTAGAATAAATTTCATTACGAAAAAATAACTTCACAATGAAAATTGCGCACCGGTGGCGTTTATACGTAAGTACCGCAAATCCCAAATACGTATTTTCGTAACACTGAAAAATAATAAAACACTGCAAACAACAAGGTAATAATAATACAACAGAAAACTGGGTGCCTGTGCGAACAATAAAATTGCAATCTATTGTATTTCGACTCCGGTGAAGCTAATACGATTTTATATGCCATTCCGCGTATTCAACAATTGATTTATTCAGAGAAACGTTCCGCGAACGAACAATTCTGCATAATGGAAACCTTGAATTGGTCTCAAAATTATACGATTCAACGCCGTTGGGCTTTTTTTTCTATGCGGTTGTGTGAAGTATCTGAAGTAACACATTATCACTGATAATGGCCTTCATTGCTGCAAGAAGCGATCAAAGGTCCTTTAATTCCCGGTTGGAGTTCCTCCCAAATTCCAAATTCGTGGTAATTAACTTGATTATTATTCCAGTGAATCAAATTTCCAGACATTCGGTGGAAAGCTACTATCATTGCGCGTCTTTGTCAGTATATGTCAAAAAGTTAGAGCGTAAACAACATAGTTTTTTTTTGCCACTTCGAATATGTCGAATTTCGTACCAACGAGAATGTGAGAGTGAGAGAGTGTTACTTCATAACTTCAATATGAAGAGAAAAGCTGCGGAAAGTCATCGCATTTTGGTGGAAGTTTATGGTGACCATGCTCCAACTGAGCGAACGTGTCAGATGTGGTTTGCACGGTTTAAAAGTGATAATTTTGACTTGGAAGACGAAGAACGTTCCGGACCGCCAAAGAGCTTCAAGATGAAGAATTAGAGGACTTACTCGATTAGGATCCGTCATAAGAACTTGCAGATACACTTGGAGTAGCTCAGCAAACCATATCCGATCGTTTAAAAGCAATAGGAATGATCCGAAAGATAGGACATTAGGTGCCGTATGAATAGAAGCCACGAGACATCGAACGCCGTTTTTTCACGTGCGAACAACTGCTCCAACGACATGAAAGAAAGGGTTTTTTGCATCGAATCGTTGAAAAGATAGCGATGAAAAGTGGGTCCATTACGACAAGGTTATGCTGTCTATTTGGTGGAACCAGCTGGGTGTGGTGTACTATGAGCTTCTAATACTGAATGAAACCATTACGGGGGACCTCTATAGACGAAAATTGATGCGTTTGAGCCGTGTACTGTAGGAAAAACGGCCACAATACGGGCAAAGACACGATAAAGTTATTTTGCAGCACGACAATGCTTGGCCGCATATCGCGAAACCGGTCAAAACATACTTGAAAACGCTGAAATGGGAGGTCCTATCCCAGCCGCCGTATTCTCCAGACATTGCTCCGTCTGTACTACCTTTTTCGATCGATGCAACATGGCCTGGTGACCAGCACTTCTCCAATTTTAATGAAGTCAGAAATTGGATCAATTCGTGGTTAGCCGACAAACCGGCCGATTATTTTCGCAAAAGGATCCGTGAATTGTCAGAATTGCCAGAAACAAATGTGACTAGCGATTGGCAATACTTTGAATATTAAATTTTCAACCTTTTTGCAGAATAAAGCATTAATTTTTGAAAAAAAAACCAAGAAATTTACCGATACTCCTAATAATTGTAAAAATTTGTATAGTTTATATGTTTAAAAATGGATGGAAATGAAGCTTTTCCCATTCCTCGTATATTTGTGTAGACCGCAGAGCGCAGGGTCGACCACGACGTATTTTGTTCAAAGGTTTTCTAAATGAACATGCAACAAATATCATAACGTTATCCTGCGTATACTATGTGGTCATGTCTCGAACATAACATTTTTCTAAATTTTTCAATGATTGTTAGACAATTATAACAATATAATTCCTTTCATTAATCAATATAATCGTATAATCAATAAATCGTCTACAACATAATTTGCAGTTTTGAGGAGGAACCGGCCATCACAATTTTAAAGGATTTGTGTTTTGTATAGACGTATGGTTTATATACCTATTCGCAATTCGCTTATAATCAACGTCAAACAACCTCGCATACAATAAATCCATCTGAAAATCATGCTTTTTTTCTCTTCATGTCCATGAAAGGATTGTAAGTAATTACTTTCCATCACTGTCAAACAAAATTCGAAGCTGTAATTACTTCGAGAACCGGTTTAATAACCACACCGACAACGGTAAGGAAACTGGTCTGCGTGCTTTCTCCGGTACTGGTTTCGATCCAATCTTCGTATGAACCTGAAGTTCATCGGTTTTGTTTTGATCGAATGTTTCGTGTCGTCTACCTTTTGACCTCGAAATCGCCTAACGAAACCTTGTGCGCGTATGAGTCACGGGTAATTATATTAATTACCGCTATCGGCATCGTGTTCGCTCGTGTTGAATGAGTAAACTTCGAAATACTCGCAGCCCATAGTAGTAATTTGCATAACTTGTTCGATCGTCGGCGCTAAGCTTGCATCGATTTTACGACGTCTTTCACCCAAGGTTATCGCATTGCGAGTTAGCAGCGTAGAAATAGAGATTCAACATAAGGCACACTTACACAGGAATATTGAGACCGCGGAACACGTTGTTTTCCGTAAACTGAATTGGAGTTGCATGTTGCCGAATCACCGCATAAAAACGGCCACAGTTGATGGAGCGATATCCAATGTTCGAACTTAGTTTTAATCTCCCCCAGGACGGGAGCTAGATGAATGGGTGGGTGGCCGTGTCACGACCAATCACTATTTTTCTCAATTAATGTAGGATGCGACGCGTAACGTGTATAAGCTTTAACGTGTAACAATAATCGAACTACTACGACTAACACAAAAATACCGTGGAAATCCCGACTTCTCCAACTAACGAGCGGACAGCAACTGTCCGATATTGGTAAGGCAAACATTAGTTCGGGTGTATCTCCCGAGAGCGCTTCTTTGACAGCCAGCCGCCGATGATGACGGTGATAACTAGTTATATTATTAGTGGTTTGCGTGGTGCCCCGGATGATTGTAGTTGTGGGCCATGGCTGACATGGTGGGGAATTCCTCCGATGATTGAACGAAAAGAATGAGTTTTTTTGATCTTTCGCTTCATTGCGTTCCCGTTTGTTTTGTTTGCTTTCAAACATAATACCAACAAGATTGTTGATAGCAGTAGAAAATACCCAACGGACGGCGACAGTGTTTCTGATACTGAAAACTAAACTCCACCAATTTCGCATAGCTGTCGGATTTGGAACTGCTGAAAACTGTAATCATATCAATGAACATAGAATTTAACACCTAAGCGAAAACAATCACATATGAACATTGTAAATTCTGATTGCATTGTTAACCCTTAATCGATCAGCTGGTGGTATTCTCACGCCAGACACAATGTCACCTCGCCAAGAATATCGATTTGGCTTTACGCCAATGTTTGATGAAATGTAAATATTGTAGTAAATGTAAATTGACTACGCTTTGATGTTATGATTAATTGTATAATGAAAGCGTAAAATTGCGTAAAAAACTTGAGCCTTGATATTCTTGACATTCTTTAGGATATAGGCTTCATTTTAACATCATTCACTGGTATCGATACTGCCTATAATTTATAATATTAAGCATTTGCACAAAAAAGTGACCAAAACCAATAATAAAATGTATGCGTTAGCAAATTTCGTAAAAAACGAGCATCGTTAATTTTTCAGTTTTTGAGGTTTTTTCAACTATTTTGTTTGCTGTTTTCATATTAAGTTGTAGAAACGGTAATATACTATAATAAATAGATAAAAAAATATATATTTTGTGCATTTCAATGAATATTAAATTAGTATTGAAGTAGTGTTCGGAATTTGAATCAAGTTTCTATGCATGATTCAAATTCCGAACACTTTATTTTAAATGCAAATTTACTACACTTTAATGTTATAAATAATTGTATAATGGGAGCCTTGACATTCTTTGGGATATAGGCTTCATTTTAACATCATTCACATGTATCGATACTGCCTATCCTTTGTAATACTAAGCATTTATAAAAAAAAGTTACTATAAAAACCAGTGATGAAATGTTTGCATTTGCAAATTCCGTAGAAAAAAAGCATCGATAATTTTTCTTTTTTTTAGTTTGTTTAACTTTTTTGTTTTTCTGTTTTTATGTTCGTTTGGTAAGAATCTCGTTACGAATCTACTTTAAATTGTTGAAAAAATCTTTTTTTGCTAAAATCTTTGTTAAAATTAGTGTTAAAGTAGTGTTCGTAATTTGAATCAAGTTTCGATGCGTGAATCAATTTCCGAACAGAAAATGTTCGAACACACTTTTTTTCAGGCAACACACTTTTTTTCAGCGATAGTTCATAAATTTGGGTACAAGGACAATCCAATTCTGGAGCAACAATATTTTTATATTTGTTAACAAATGTTGACAAGCTCTTTTATTGCAAAACGCAGGTCACAGGGTCAAACCAATGAGAGTAAAATTGATTTTCTTAGTCAGGTTTTCAACTAAAACCACATTGACAAAACCGGGGTCCCGAAGTAACAGGTCGGATTGATTATATACTGATTCGATTATACAGCCATTCTATGCCAACCCGATATAGTGGTTCTCCGATTTCCGTGAATAGTGATAGTTTTGTTCTTTACGCAAAATATTAGTTTTTTTTTTGTTAGTGCGACCATTTTCATTTTAGAGTGGTCCAAAAATTCATTTTTTTAATTTTTTTTTCCAAAAAATCATAAATTTTGAGCTACCGAATAGATTCGGATACTCTACATATTAAAGTAAAGTCAATAAGTTAGTCTTATTCGAAAAAATATTGAATTTGCAAAAAAAAAATAATCCTATTCGCATAGAATTCGTCTAGTCGTATAGGAATATCGAACGAAGACTAAATCATGTTAACTTTGAAAAATAAGAACTCAAAAATGATGAAAATTACGTCTCTGATTTATGGATATGTTATGTGAAAAATCCTCAGCTTTCAAGAAAAATTATAAAAAAGTATTGCGCCCTCGGTACCTAACCATGTAAACTAGAAAAAACGAACACAATCGATAATTACAAAAACAAAATTCATTTTTTTGGTGAGTAAATTATTTTTCCAAAAAAACACTAGCTAATTCACTTTAATTTGATATAACGATCATCTAAATCGGTCCAGTTTGGAATTTGAGACAAAAGTGTTCGGAATATGAATCAGTGAAATAAATGGTGTTCGGAATGTGAGACAAATGTGATTAATGTAATTTTTAATTTTTCTCCATGAGAATATATTTATAAATCAATTTTTTTGAAGTCAAATGAAAAACAAGGCTCTATTGTATCCAAAAATCAAATTAATTTCGCGAAAAAGTACCATTTTGAGTGACGAGACACTGTTGATTGGCCATCAAAGCTTAAGTGTTCGGAATTTGAGACAAAACGGTATTATCAAGTGTCGAAAATGTGCTGTGTTTTCCCTATCTGCGAAAAGATACAAAACAAACAGAAAACAATTATTTAAAATAGTTAAAACACACGTTGAAACAACACTTTTCGAAATAAACACAACAATCATATGTCCGCAATCATTATGACTGATTAAGATATGTTTGAATATATCTAATAGAAAACGGAACGAACTTTCTGGACAACCCCATCAATTTAATAACATCAAAGGGGGTTACGATCAAAATTTTGTTCCAACAGGAATTCGTGTAAATTGATTAAAGTTTTATAAATTTAAAATAATTAAATCATAAAATTTCAAGTTTAATATTTTTTTAAAATGTTCAAAAATGTTTCGTTCATTTGAAAGGTTCAATCGCAGTAGCTGCGCGGAACCGCTAGTTCATTGTTTGTTTACACAAAATTACTATTTTTTACGCTCAGAGCTCCCGCAGACTGCAGACTCTTTATCGGCTTTATAGTTTGGTCGGCTTCTTGATTTCAAAACTTCAAAAAGTTACCCCATAAAAAATGTTCACCACCTAGTGTCAAAGACGTTAAAAATTGAGTTTTGACGTAGAATTACGTCTTTCAGGAAGGGCGCAAATCAGAAAATAGGTCTCGTTTTTGTGAAATAAAGTTAACGTTAATAACTATTTTCACAGCGAACAAATTCTGATACTTTGCACACCAATGGAATCGGAAATTCTCTAAGATTCGTTTGATATACTATACAGTACAATCCACTTATGCCTAAACTGTTTAAATAAATAAAAACTGGAAGCATTATCATTTTCCCATACAATGTCGATTTGTGTGCATTCCTGAACAGAGCTGTCAATAACAAGCAACTGATACATTCGTCTCTGCCCGTTTCCAACATATTTGGTTTGAATAAGCTATCCTCGATTTGAAGCCACACAACTTCTCGTTTGGTGGTCAACGAAGCAACATGGTTGCCGCATATTTTTTTTCTTAAATTATACTTCAAATCCTCATTCATTTGAAATTCCAGATCTGTCTACTAATCCACTACCCTCCTGTGTTTTGAAACCCGATTGAGTCAGAATTACCCAAATGGATCGTAATATTGTATTCTGTAATTCGTTCGATTTAAGTCCAATCGTGTGCGAATGTGCAAATGTGGCAACCTTGCCGCGCATTTCGTCATAGACGACATTAAGTTTCGTGTTCCATTTCTGTGAAGCGAAATAGGTAAAAAAAATCGTTTGAATTAAACATTTAAAATAAAGATTATGAGTAAAAATAGGCTCTACCGCAAAAAAAAATTAAAATAGGCTCTAATATTAGTTCTGTGTTTCAGAGTAACCTATCATTTTATTATTTAACAACCAAGATCACCCAAGAGGGGGAGTAAAGGAAATCGGGGTTTTTGAAAAAAAAAATTCTGATGCCAAATGTCTTTAAATTGCATAAAACGTCGAGATTTGCTGTTATCCCGAAAATATTTTTTAATCAGCCGATATTTTGCGTTTTTGAGCCGATATTTTGCGTTGGGTAGTTTTACGTGGGAATCAACATTTTCAATCAAGTTCGCTTTGAAAAATCGAGATGGCCATTTTGATTGGCACTTTAATGTCCATATTACCCGCATTGAAAAAAAGTTGTACTTTTCGGTCTGTTTTAATTTTAGTAAAAACATTGAAAAACACTTTTTTGTAAAATATTTGACCAATTAGGTAGAAAGACAGTATGTTGAATTGGAAGAAATTGCATCAAAATTTTGGGAAAAATGTGTATCCAAAGATATAATTGAAGTTCTTCTTAACATGACCGTTTTACCCCCACCTCCCCTACGTGGAAAGTAGATTTATTTATTTTTTTCAAGTCGGTATTGACGAATCGATTGTCTAAACAGTGTTGCGATCGATTCACTGATTAAATCGGTTCCAGAGAATTGATCTTTGCTGAATCGATCTTTGAAAAATCGGAAGCCTTTTTTCCAATTTATTTACTTATTCTATATGAATGTTGTCTTTTCCTTTAGCAATAATTAAACATTTCACATTTTTGTTCAAACATGAAACGCATTTTATTTTTGTTTTCAGTTTGAAGGACACAAACAAAACTTGAAAGCCCAGAAAATTGTATTTTCCTGAGCATTACTCTTGTACCGTCACTGATTACGTAACCCATTTTAGGCCATGCGTTCGAAAAATCGAACGTTGGCCATAACGAACATTTTTTTTTCTGCTGAATCAACACCAACACATCTAACCTCCGCTGCGCATTTTGATATGTTCAGTTTAGAAGACGGAAGGTTTTTCATTTATCGAAAATACAACAATGGCTTTCGTCAACAAAACATATTTTTACAGCTTGGTCGTTCATGGGTTAATGGAATAAATTATTTGAAAAATATTATTAGAACTTCGCTGAAAATGACCCCACAAAATACCGTGCCACACGTCTGGCATTTAGTCTAAAACTTGGTAGTAGTTCCAGCTCTAGAAAAAAAAACGCTTCAGCTGGACCTGATGTCATCATCCAATTTCATCATAATTTTCACTGTCGGCCTAGTGAGTGCGATGGTGTGAATATATCTTGTGATTACTTGTTTTGTATAACCAAGCTTACAAAATTGCATATCCGAAATTTACGACCACTGATTTGACAGCCTCGAAATGGATTCAATGGATTTGAAATGGATTCAATGTTTATGGTGTTTTTGGTGAGATTAAAAACAATGTGCACTGAAAAACAAATTTTAAAAAAATAGTGCGATCAAGAGATCGGAAAGATCGAGAAGAAAAGAACGATTTTTCTAAATATCGATCCAAGATTGCCCGATCCTAGACTGGACCATATTACGCACGAGGAAACTCATGAAATTTGGTTGTGGCGCTGGCGAAAATGTCCATCATACATGGTCGGTGTTAAGGCGGGAAAAATTATGAATTTCCGTGATTTTTTTTTCGGATGTTAGTAAGAAAGTGTTTAAATAACGGGATATCGCAGAACGAATTCCAATGAATATTTTGAAACTTTAGGACAACACCTAAAGGGTTTTTTAAAATTCGGAAAATTGCCAAAATGGCGGCCATTTTTGTTGGACGAAATTAGTTATTTTTCATGAAAAATCGCTATTTAGAAGCTCATAAAAAATCGAAAAAATAAGATATCAAAATTCATTTTTACATGCTGATAACAAATTTCAGCCAAATCGGTCGAGTAGATGCTGAGATATCGATACCACCAGTTAAAAAAACAAGGTTTCGAGAGAAACGAGTTTAAACATTCGTACAATCATAATATATCACTTGAGGTGACTTCATACTTTTGGCTGTAACTTTCCAACGATATCAAATATCGAAAAATCCTTTTAGGACAACGTTTCTATGGGTATTCTCTTACCAAAAATGCAAAAAACAAAAAATCGACTACAGTAAAACCTGTTTTTGTGCGGTTTTTTGTGCGAATTTTTTTGTGCGAATTTTTTTTGTGTGATTGTTTTTGTGCGGTTTTTTCTGTACGATTGTTTTTGTGCGGTATATGAAAAGAAGCATATTTGACGAAGTTATCGTCCATTTAGTTTTTTTCGATGGTTTATATGCATTTCAGTGCTAAAAGCATGTTTGCGTCTCAATTATTCACTTCTGAAATCATTCCCCTCCTCCCATCAAATGCTCTAAGTTTTTCTACGTTTTCGCATGACATGATATCTAACAGCATCACGTTTCGACATGCAACTAAAAGCACAAAACAGTCACGCGCAACCGAAGAGGCAAACTTTCCCACCGCAAAGCAGGGAAACAAAAGGAAATTGTACGGTGAACGGCGTGTATTTGAGTTATTTTCTTGGGGGAAACTTTTTTTATGCGATTTTTAAAAGCTACTGGTAAAGCACGATTTTTTTAAACGATTTTTGACGTAGTACTACGTATTTTCTTTTTTTTCTAGTATAGTGATTTTCGACACATTTCGGCTGGTTCGTCACTTTTACTTCCATTTTTGGAAGAATGTCGGGAGTGAGAATTGAACTAATGATCTCTGCGTAAGAGGTATGGATGTTACCACTACGCCAGATCGCATCCACCCTACCTCTTTCATTGAGGGTGCCAAATCGGAAAACAGGTCACGTTTTTATGAAATAAAGTTCACGTTAATAACTAATTTTTCTGCGAACGGATTCTGACGATTTCCATACCAATCTAATCGGAAATTCTCTAAGATTTGTTTGGTATGCTATACATTACAATCCCATATTCTCTAAATAGTTTAAATTGATGAAAATTGGAAGCATTCCCATTTTCCCATACATTTGATCCGTACAAAAAAAGAGGTTTGCCTGTATTTCGATTTTCCAGACCGGGGTCCACCCTTAAGTCAGACTGGACCATGTGACATTTTCATTATTTCGAGAAAAACGAGGTTGAAGTTTGGCTATAACGGACATTCTTTAGTATTCAAAACAATTTCGATAAGTTATTTCTGCTACTCACGTGATTTTTTCAAATCTGATGGATGTGGTATGTAGCTTACGAAATGCTTAACTTAATGCAATCAATAACTCGAAATTTTCAATTCTGCGACCTGGTCCCCACCGACCACTTTATCTTGATGAAAGCGGATTCCCCTTCATCAAATTCGAAAATTTCGTTTCTAGCAAAGTTGAAACGATCCAATAACATAGTAATCATTATGAATTAATTTTCAATGCAGTAGTGCAGTGGTGGCCAACCTGCGGCCCAGCCCAGACTTGTTCATGTGGCCTGCAGTCTGATTTGAAAAAAAAAATCATAAGAGCGAAATATAATAATATAATTGAAAATTCTTCCATACAATTGAATAAAAATAACTTTGTGAGTAATTCTTGTTAATCGTGTGTATCCAAGCTGATCATTTTCGGATTTCTTTTCTGTTTTTTCCATGCTAATTTACCGTTCTGACAATTGTTCTCGTTAGTACTTTTTCACGTTTTTGGTTCTGTTATGTTCACTCTCGCATAAATTCGGGCAAGTAACGGCAATAAAACCCTGTTTTTATTTTGTCAATTACTCGGTTGCGAGTAAACGTCAAACAATCTGAAGAACTAAGATCGTACCTATACCATGAAATTTGATTTGTATGTATGGGGTAAACGAGTGAGTAGCCAAAAAACTTTGAAATATCTCGGTTGCGAGTAGCCCCATACAACCAAATCAAATGTTAAATTTCGTGGTATGGGTACGTTCGTAATACTTCGGATCGTTTGTCGTTTACACGCAACCGAGTAACTGACAACGTATAAACCAGGCTTAACTGTTGGAAGCTTTTTCAAGAGTCTTATGGGAGAGAACGGGATGTATGTTTGCATGAGTTCATAAAAGAAAGAGAAAGTTTGGGAGAAAATTCATTCGATTTTGCTGTGCTCTCGCCATTAGAGGGCGATCGAGTTCATTCAGTGCCTATTGGCAAACGCTTTTTATCGCTGTGTGTGTTGCATAAATTGAAACCAAATGGAAGCCTGCACCCATTTTTTACCCATTTTCTGACATTGAGAATTTCTCAAGTGTCGACAACTGGGAAAGATGTTGATGCACTCCAGTCGATTAATGCAGATTTTGGTACTTTTGGTATTTTTTGGTATTTTCTCTACCCCATTCAGTTTCGATGACGTATATACCGCTGAAAACATGCAGATGGAACTCATTGAAACGAAGTGTGATTTAGGGTTGCGTGACAAATTTGAAAACCATGGTGTCTTGGATTTCAAATCCAGATTTGATCCAGAAGCGCGATTTCCAGAACTAATAAAGTATGCTCATTTTATTACTTCTTTGTTTGAATCCACAAATATTTGTTAGCAAACGTTTCAGTTATGAAAGAAGTGAAATCAAAGTCAAGGAACAGAATCACTTACAGTCAGTCACTATCAGTGACTATCTCTCACATTCAAGCTGATTGAGATAAAATGGCTCAGGAAAAGTAGCTCGAGTGAAATCGAAACGGTGTTGGAGTATGTTTGTATTCAAGGATTTTCTATATTGAAACAAACAAAAAATATTGTAGAAATTTTGATGATTGAAAGAACGTTCAATTTCATCGATACCGTGATACGTGATACGTGATCACATTATCAAGTATAGCCATAATTGTGTCAGTGAAATCGCGATTGCTCTCAGCAAAGAAATTTGGAGCGAAGAAAAGTGGTAACACTGCAGTCGTGTAGTTCGTTGTTCTTCTTCACTCTCACTAAGTTTCGTGGTCCCAACAGTACTTGTTCGGTTTCCTAGCAACGATAAAGTTCGGTCTGTACGAGAAGCGTGTGGCAATTGTCACGTTATTTAAGTGCGGGAAAACATCAAAACAGATCTACTAGCTTGTCAAACCGTTTTCTATCAATGAACGATTCGTGTTCCGTACACTACAACAGGTCGGTACGGCTGCAGAATTTTATCTATGTTGATCATGAACGCGTACAACGCAATCCTCTTCAGAAACAAAAGCATTCATCAGTCGAAACGAATTGGATAAATTAATTGATGCGTACATTGATGTGTGTACATTTTTTGACGCCCAGATTGAAGCGAATATGTTTGAAACGATACAAAAAAACTCCTAGAACGGACACGCAACAAACCTATCAGACTTCATCGCCGCAAATGATTGGCCATTTGCCAATCCATCGGATTATTCACAGTTCTCATTGGAATTACCAATCGAATATCGAATTCTATCGAGAAGCTGCAGCGATTAATTATTGGCCTTAGCGTTTTCAACTCTGCGTGAAGAAGAGATGGTCGAAAAATTTTGCCAGAAATTTTAATTCTGGATACTTTTATACCTTCAATAAATGTTTTGGGTTTTTATCTCATTTTGTTCTCGAGTTATGAATTTTACAGGTATAGATCTGAATACTTTCTAATTTTAAATAAAAAAAATGAGTCAAAATAGTACCATTTCATTACGTATATTTTACATTTCATTAGGAACAGTAGTAAGAAAAAAATCATTGCGGCCCGCGGCTATAATGAAAATTCTGATGTGGCCCGCACCATGTCTATACCTGGGCACCACTGCTCTAGTGAATCAACGTGCATTATGCTACGTTACTTCGGGAATCTAATTGGGTTTTTTCTGATTTGATAACGAATTGGTATGTATAGAAAAACTACACATTTTTCGGAATTTCGTCTCCTGATGGAAATTTAAAGTTCAAATATTATTTTTCCCACTTAAAAATCACGCAAACTCAACAGAAGCTTCTTATCTATATGAATTTTTTAATTTCATTGTAAACCCCCATATGAGTGAAGAATTGTTCCACATCTATGCTATAATTCAACAGGAACTGATTTCTAGTTGAGAATCATCACATTTTCATTAATCTGTTTTGAAACCACTTATACATCGTACCTAATCGAAGCTCAGCATTTTGTCCTCATTGCCTCCAATCCCGGTGAAAGTCTACTGAGACAGCTTCTGTAAGATGATAATCACTTACGCTAGTGGTTTATGTGAGTCTTCCAAAGATCAGAGATAAACCACGACTAAAGGAAGCAGAATATCACATCGTTTAAGTGTCGATTGGATGCTTTTTGTGAAGGGTGAATTGAGGAAGAACGGGGACCCACACTAGCATCACTTCAAGTAAAGGGTGTCACATCAAATTGCATCACGGAAAAAACGCTGTAGAAATTTAATTTTTAGGAATTATATCTTCAGCTTTCGCTTATAATCAGATAAGAGTGTATAGATCACGTTGGCCATGCTTCACTGTCAATTTTTCGTAAATTTGGAAAAATGTCGGCGAACGAAAAAGAGCGTCGTGAATTAATCCTGTGCACTCATTTCGAGAATCCGGAGTTGTCACATCGGGACATCGGTAAGATGCTGGGAATCGTCCAATCCACGGTCAGCAGAGTACTAAAACGATACTTCGAGAACCTAACCATCGACCGGAAGGTGAAGAACGGCAAAAATGGATGCTCCGTCAGTGAAAAAGATCACAAGCGCGTAGTTAAGCAGTTTAGACGTGATCCGAGAAGTTCGGTCCGGTATGTCGCCAATAAGCTGAATTTGTCAAGTTCATTCGTCCAGCGGACCAAGCAGCGGGAGGCCCTGCGTACATACAAGGTTCAGAAGGCTCCTAACCGCGACGAAAGGCAAAACATGGTGGGAAAGACGCGAGCCCGGAAGCTGTACACCGAAATGCTGACGAAGCCGCATTGCCTGGTAATGGACGACGAAACCTACGTCAAAGCGGACTTTCGTCAGCTGCCGGGCCTGTTGTTCTTCTCCGCAGAGGACAAATTCAGCGTTCCGGAGGAGATTCGCAAGCAGAAACTATCCAAGTTTGCCAAAAAGTACATGGTGTGGCAAGCGATCTGCTCTTGCGGAAAGCGGAGCGCCCCCTTCGTGATGACCGGCACGGTAAACGGGCAGGTTTACCTTAAGGAGTGCCTACAGAAGCGCTTACTACCACTATTGAAGCAGCACGAGGGCCCGACCATCATCTGGCCGGATCTCGCTTCGTGCCACTATTCAAAGGACGTGTTGGAGTGGTACGAAGCCAACGGGGTCACCTTCGTGCCAAAGGAAATGAACCCGCCCAACGCGCCGGAGCTTCGCCCAATAGAGAAATATTGGGCGATTATGAAGCAGGCCCTCCGGAAGAACCCAAAAGTTGTCAAATCGGAGGCGGACTTCAAGAGAAAATGGATTTCTGTTCAAAAAAAACTACAACCTGACGTTGTACAGAACCTTATGGACGGGGTAAAGAGGAAGGTGAGAGCATACGGGCTTGGGCTCGAAGTATGAATAAAAAGAAAATGCCAAAAGTTGTTTAATAGTTTTTATTTTACTGTCTAAAATTTTCAAAAGGATCGGTCTACTAGGCGAATTTCTACAGCGTTTTTTCCGTGATGCAATTTGATGTGACACACCCTTTAGTAGGCATTAACTGCTATAGATGTTAGAAAGCCGATCGTTTACCTCGACTGTTGGCTCATATGAGTGAAATTTCTGAATGAGACGATTCAGCGGCTTTCGGGGGTGTAAAAATCTCATCTTTGAACATATTCAGTTCCGATTAGCTAGAAGACAGTAAAGCTGTTCAAGCGATCCGCTCATTCAATTATAATTAAAAACAACATATTATACTTAAACATGTCGTGACCTCAAATTTTAACAAGCCAACAAAATGGAAAACGAAACGTGAGCCATTCTCCTGCACCCCGAGGACGGGGATCTTGCGAACCAGCATGCAGCAGACTGACAGACATGAAGGTGTAATGCACGTGACTAAGTGGAAATTTTCCGTACGAGACTCAACACTAATTTAAATACTTTAAACGTCCATTAGTAATTTGTTGTCGCTGTCACTTCAGCTTGGATGCTGTTAATAATGAGATCGTAGGCGCTCTCAGGGCGGACCTGTTGGTGGCTGGTGAAAAAGCGACCGTAGAATTTTAAACAATAATATACTGGGGTTTTTTTCAATTCACTTTTTTCTTTGTAGCTCAATATTTGAAGTTATTCAACCAGATTCCAAATGGCGTTCAAGAAATAGTACACTCAGGCTCAATAATTGATATGTCTTCTGTTCCCTACGTAGCCATAAACACTTTCTGTTTTTCTACAATCTTCAGATAATAGAACTTTGTTGTTCCAAGAGCACTATACTGGAGAATTCCTAACCGAAGCAATTAGCATAAATTTATTTACTTCTTCCACGCCCGAGGCCAATTTTGTAAAACGAATACTACATCTGTTTGTATCTTTACATGGAGCGGAGTTCTTACGGATGAAAACGATACCAACTAAAGTGGTTCGCTGGCACTAGTTTTCGGCGTGAAGTGGGAAACAGGCGAAAAACCATTTGCAATTAAATAACCTTGTTCCTCTTGCCACTACATGTGATCATCAAAAGTCCTTATCCACACCGATTTGCTGTAACAGAAGGAACTCCTCCTGTTGTGGTAGTTGATGGAAGCGAAATAATGCTTCCAGCTAATCTCGAAAAATACACACTCCTCTCATCCACAAAAGTAACAGACAATCCGGCCGAATGGCATCTCCCTTGACCGCACGGAGCCAGTACAACGGGACATGCACCGGCAAAATGTAGAGCCTTGCAGCAACGAAAAGTAATCGGAAAAGGGATACTTGCCAGACCAGTTTCTAACTGTGGCGGACTTTAGGAGCAAAATGAAATTTGTTTTCGCTCCTGCTTACAACTGTCTTCGAGGTGAAGTATACACACTCATTTACTGTCCGCCGGAAACACACCCAAGGCAATGGACGGCACAATGCAAGCAACTTCTTCGAGAATGCGCTTGTGTTTGGAAATGGGACGTAAAGTTTGCAGGCTGCACTGTGTTGAATTTACACGCTTTTTTCTGCAAGATCGATGTATAACAAAGTTGCTGCCGGTGTCTGCGAGGGACCTTCGTAATGCCTAGTGGTTACTCGAGACAAATAAGCGGTTTTTCTCTTCTCGTTTTCCGAAATGAATGGGCTTCACGGGAAATGAAACGATTGGGAAAATGCTTGTCACGAATACGGTTGGTCCTAAGGATGTTTGAAAGCTCTCATTTAACGATTGTTTCTGGCGATGCTTTGAAACCATTAATTTTAGCGAGGAACTAAAGCATTGAGAAAACAGTTGTCTCTGTCTCTAAGAAAAAGTTAATACGAGAAAGCTAATTTTCCGAATATGTAGTCATGTAACTACATAATATTCTGCGTAGTTCAGACTTTTCAAAACTCAAACCATTCTGTAACGAACGTATATGCACCGTATTACAAAACAATTAATGCAGCCTACAAACTACATCATTAGTAGTAACATTCAAAATAAAAACCGCAAACAATGCTTCAGAAAACTATTTTGAAAAATAATCTCTGAAAACATATGACCCATTACAGCGTGACGTGACAAAGTTTTGACTCACTAAAAACAGTTTTTTTTTTCTCGTTTTCAAGTATAAATTACACGATTTCCAAACAGTAAACGATATTAAAGTAAAATAGAGAAAATTTCCTACAAGAATCTTCAGTTGGAGAATATTTTACAGATCAATTCGCTTGTTGCCAGCCCAATACTTTTGTGATGTGACAACACCTGTCTTTTTGCGGTTTCCGACTATTGAACATAAATGTAGGAAATCGGCATTCACTTTGTGACGTGGCAACGCGCTTTGTGCGAAAAAACAGTCTCCACGAAGCGTTGTCACGTCACTCAATCAATAAGTTGTAATAAATAAGAATTTCACCGTATGATGCAAGCTGTATACTATTTTTTATTTTTTTTTATTACTCTGAATACTTCTCACTTTCCTCTGAGATCTGCCCTTCTCCTTCTAAAGTCCATCCTATAGGGGAATGTGGTCCTAACGCGAGTGGTGATCCTGAACCTACCCCTCTTTATATCCCAGGAACGGTACTTCCTACCGAATTTTCAGTAGTGTCAAATGAAAGATGTCATAATGCTGACAATTTGATAACATGGTGACTTTTTTCTGGCTCTCTTCATTCTAACGTTTTAGCGCCATTTTGCATTTTCATTGCTTCAAAAACAGAGAAGAAATCTCGCGTAACTTTTGAAAAGGTCCTATGTAACAAATGTAAACAAATCGAGTTAATGGATGCACGCTATTAGTTTTCAATCATTGAATGTATTACAAAAACAACCGTTCACGTATCTATCTTCTTCATCTTTTTATCGCCGATACAAAAACAGGAAGTGGGTTATATCTATGGTATAACCGCAAGGGTGACGTAGGACTATCGTTGATTTAGAGATCATTTGTTTGAAGTTGAATCTGAATTCATTCTGAATGAATGAATATTTGGAGAACTTCGAAAACGTTACGTTAGCGTTACGTTGGAGGCACAAGGTTTTATGCATCCAATATTGGATACGGAAATATCTTACTGATGGGGAAGAATAATCTTCAGAAGCTATCCTGTTAATTGCGATTGATTGAAAAATCACAAAACCAAATGTATTTGGTCACAGTGTTTCATGGATAGAAAACATTAAAATAAACTCTTTCACATGAATGTAATTTTAAATTCCCAGAGGAACTGGCAGATTATTTTCAGTAACGATTAGATATTTCCACATTTTCCTCGATACTGGAAGCCCACCAGTGGTTAATGCTAACTCGATAACCACCTGTTAATAGCACTTGATTGAAACATATTTGGTCACAGTGTTACATGGATAGAAAACATTCAATTAAACTCTTTACATGAATATATTTTGAAAATTCCCAGAGGAACTGGCAGATTATTTTCAGTAACGATTAGTTATTTCTACATTTTCCTCGATACTGGAAGCCCACCAGTGGTTAATGCCAACTCGATAACCACCTGTTAATAGCACTTGATTGAAATATATTTGGTCACAGTGTTACATGGATAGAAAACATTCAATTAAACTCTTTCACATGAATATATTTTGAAAATTCCCAAAGGAACTGGCAGATTATTTTCCAGCAATGATTAGATCTTTCCGGAACTTTCTCGATGCTGAATGGCATCCTAACGGAAAGAGTTCTGCGCGTGTATGTGTCGATCCTTCGCCGTCCACCTCCTCCAGCACGTTAGGCAACGATGTTGTCTTGTCGATGTCCTCACGAAAAATAAATGTGTCTCACCACCAGAATATCGCTTAAGTATGCTTTTTGTGTGTGATTGAATCGAGAGAAGGTGTGGTTTACGATGGAAATTTGGAAGGCAAACTAGAGGGGAATGAACTCTCTGAGCTCGGAACTTTCGGCGACTGAGCAATAATCGATTGCGGGCGCATACAATATTGGATACGAAAATATCCTACTGATGGGGAAGAATAATCTTCTGAAGCTATCCTGTTAATTGCGATTGATTGAAAAACCACAAAACCAAATGTATTTGGTCACAGTGTTACATGGATAGAAAACATTCAATTAAACTCTTTCACATGAATATATTTTGAAAATTCCCAAAGGAACTGGCAGATTATTTTCAGTAACGATTAGATATTTCCACATCCTCGATACTGGAAGCCCACCAGTGGTTAATGCCAACTCGATAACCACCTGTTAATAGCCGCGCGTGTATGTGTGTGTAGCGATGTCTTCCCAGGGAACCGTTTGTGGCATCACTCTCCTCCTGATAGATTCCCTTCTGGCCTAGGGTGCACAAACAGGCTCTTGGTGACACCGTTCATCCGCGCTTTCATGATAAATAAAGAGCTTCACCGCAACAGCGACAACATGCTCCAATCGCTGTTCACTGTAGAACTGAGTGGACTTCCGAGCGCCGCTCGCTTATATACCGATTGGTGATTTCAATAGCCTGTTTTGAAAGCAATTTTAAGACTATTGAAACAAGTTTTTGGATCAAAAAGTAACAAGTATATAACGCGAAGATATTTTATCTTTCGAATGAAGTGTTTATCATACCATTTCGTTCAGTTGTTTAGGAGCTATTAACGCTCAAAATCTCGGTTTCCGGCGTTTTCGTTTTCGAAACTTTGATTTTACACCCCGGTATAGAAATGAAAGACGTAGTCCTACGTCAAAAAATATCCAATGTACAGATTCGGATTTTATGCGCCCGGCTGTTACTTCGGACGCCTCTTTTCTCCAACGCCCGAAACGTCCGAAGTAACAAAGCAGTCAAAACAATACGAAGTCGTACTTCGGTCGTTTTGAGTTTTTGTTTCTTACATGTGTTGTTACCGATTTTAGTGCAATTCGACGAGTGATAACAATAATAATCTGCCTTTAGAATGAAAAGCTGTTATTTGGATTGTTGTTTAGTAATTAGTTTCAAATTCTTATCGTGCAACGTAATATGTCCAATGTGCAAATGCGGGCAGTCAAAAGGTCCAATGTAACATTTTTCGCTCCTAGTCTTCAACTTTAATCTCAAATCACGGAACAACAGATACGATTGGTTTTTCAGAGTTATTCTTGACTGCTAGTGGTGAAAGTAGCGATAAAGATGGAAAGCTTTTAAGACAATTCGCGTGATAATGTATAGGTATTCAACTTCGTTTTTCTCGAGTTGACGAAAATGTTACATTGGACCTTTTCAAAAGTTACGCGAGAAATATTTTTGACCTGTATGCAAAATGAGTTCAATGTTCTTTTAGATTGTGGAACATTGCGAAACAAGGCAATTATAATTGCTTATGGTATGTTCATCAAAATAAAACTATATAAATTGAATCTACCTGTTACCTGTAATACACGGTATGCCGTTGTTTGGGAAAATTCGGAGTGGTCCTAAACCGACCTCCAATTTTTACATCATGATTGTTTAACACGTTCACTCTGGCGCTTGCCATCAATGGCTGGCACAATCCTGGTTCATCGAGCGGCGCTCACTACAGGGGAAACGCATTTGATTTTTCTATCAGAAATTTTTGATAAACTCTTTGTATGTATCTGTTTGCATGTGCGCGTACCTGTGCAAGGGCGCTTATGTTTGCGTGTTGAAGATGACTTTGACTTTGACTTTGATTGTTAATCGTTGACGTTTGAGTGTGCTTTTGGATGTGTACTTTCTTCGTCTAACTACTACCACTACCACTACTAGCGCTACCATTCACGATCGTATTGTGGAATTTCATGCCATTTTCGGTTTTTTAGATTCCGCTTCCGCTGGTAAGACGCCTGCAACGAAATATCCAAATCGGATGGGGTTTCCATATTTTTTGTCATTCAATACTGTTACCAGCAAACCGGAAGTCGAAACTAGATTCAGTTCTATATTGTGGAATCTACGTTCATCTATTGTTGACAAAAAAATAGAAGAAAGCTCATTTGTATATTTTGAAACAGTTTCAGTTCCGTTTCAAACAGTTCATTAATGTTCAACAGTCCGAAACAAAGTCAGGTGTTGTTTCGTCACAAAAGTATTTGACAGACAACAATCCAATCTATCTATATTCTCCAACTGATGATTCTAGTAATAAATTTTCTCAATTACACTAAAACATCGTTTAATATTGTGAGTTTCATACATAAAAATGCCAAAAAAATGTTTGTATTGAGTCAAAGTATTACCACCTCACGCTGGTATGGATCGTATACTTTGCGTGACGTGACAACGACTTCTTGAGACAATTGATACTCCTCTATTAGTGGACCGATCCTAACCAAATTTTGTGGGTTGTTGACTCTCACTGTTTGCTCAAAGAAACCCAAGTATAAAAAGGTTTGAATTTAGGTTCAGATGATAAATTAAATACCTGTTTTTCAAATGCTTGTTTCTCATAAATTACAAAATGAAATCTAGATATACCCACAGCTTTTCGAACAAGTACTTAATTATCCATTCAATGGTATATAGGCATTCAATTTTGGTTAAGCAAGTGCAGAGATATTTCAAGAAACATAAAAATACTGAAAACCTAAAATATTTCAAACATAATAATGTAGTTCTTCAAACTCGCCTCTCTCAAAGGTTGGCGCATAAAAATTAAATTCGTTTCAAGGAATTTATGATATAACTAGTGCTTATTCAAATAACGTTTTAATTTTTTACCTAAAACTAAACTTGAAATTTGGTTCATTGGTGCATGACCTCATGGAATGGGTCAAATGAACTCTTCTAGTGATCAGTCAACAACATGTAACAAGGCTCTGTTAGGCCCTAGCAGCCCCAATGGACTCTCTGATCCTTCCCAGGGTCGGCTCAATCACAGCCTATACTAGGTTAACCCGAAAGAGGTTGGTACAATAGGGAAAACACACGTGTTCCTTCTGGTTTACGACGGCGATTTATTATGTGATTCCTGAATTTCCTGATTCCCTAGTTCCCTATTCCTTTTTACATTACTCACGGTGTTGGTGTGTTGAAGTGTCTGGGCCCGCCGCTGGATTTTCGTGCTGTCGTGATACGGTTCCGGTCCGCTGCTTCACTGTAGTTGGCTCTGTTTCAGGTAAACTGGCTCAGTCTGCTGGTGTTGGTTCGTCCTATTTCCGCTCCTTGACCGGTGCACAGGAAACGGAAGTTTGGATAGGACACGTGTAAATTACGAGTCCGCCTCACTATTCGTTGACACATCAATGGTTATTGACGACGAAGCAGTAATACTTTCGCTACGCAAACTTCCTCCGGAAACGGTATGGATTGTTCGGAAAGAACGGAAGGGAATCTCCACTTCGATATTCTGGGTTTCAATGTTACCCTTTGTCTCGACCGTATCGTATAACGTCTTCAAGTTGGTGCGTCTTTGTCCGATGGTTTAGATAAAGTGTCCGCCTCGAGTAAGGCAGAACTCTCTCAAACCCGCCAGGTCACATTCGGGTCGAGTTACACCGCCTCTGATACAATCTTGCCAACTGTTGTGATGTGAATTGTTTCGTGTAGTGTTGTCTTGGCTGTTTATACATTCTGGTTTGTGTGGTGTTAGCCCTGTGCCGTCATTTAAGTCTATCTTCCTTCTTTTATTCATTTTTATTTCATTTATTTCATTTTTTCTTTATAATCATTTTAAATTTTATTTTATTTTAGTATATGTTTGTTTTCAAATATTCTAGCTAGCTTTATTCGTATAAATATCCGTGTATTCTCCCTCTATGTACCGTTAATATATAGATGTTAAGAACCGTAGAAGGGGACAGAGTTTTGAACCACCCGAACGCACAGTGGGACATGTCACAAACAAGAAGAGGGAAAAAATACCGCAGGTGAATCTTTCGCTTAGCTGTAAAAAGAGGAAAATTCACAATATACGGAAATATTAAGCTGCTTCCTTCATACAGCTCCACTAGACCAGTGTTTACTACCATGAATTCCTTCAATTTTCAGGAACAATTAAAAAATCATAAAAACTCGAAATGATAAAAATGCATTATAATTTTAGAATCGTTAATAAATGTTCATAAATTATTTCATTAAAGTTATTGTACCAAAGAATAGTTCTCATTAGTGTTGCCACACGTACAGATTTATCTGGAGAGGTACAGAGACGGAACGGTGACGGGACGTTGTGTGTGTAGCGCAAAATATTCGAACTACACGTTTATGCGACACTCGAACTGTATCTGCCTGATATGCTGTCGATTAGTTCAATTTTACGATAGTGTATATCATAAAATCGATGTTTATTATCTCCAATTACGACTTAATCTATGGCTATAAATAAAAAATCTTTCGGGAACATATTGGGGGTACAAATTAAAAACGAAAACCGATCGCATCGTGGAAAATGTTCAATTTCAAACGCTTATTACACAGTCATTTCATGATGGATTGATGTGATTTTTGCGTCAATCGATTTCGGTACTCCATAACATTCTTTACATATACAGGTCGGACTCGATTATATGTGATTCGATTATATACAATTTTGGACTTGATTATATACAGTTTGAATTTTTTTTAAATATATATTTCAAATACGACTTATTTCAAGAAGAAATGTAATCTTTCAACGTTAAGGTGAAATTTAAGTGGCTATCACATGTACAGTCGGATAAAAATCGTGATTTTTGAGGATTTTGCCTGAATTATCCCCAGGAATTGTTTATACTTATATTGCAAGTGTTAAAGAACAATTTGTAGAGCAGTTAGAGAGCTTCAATTTAATTGATAGAAACAATATAGTTTAATATAAGTTTTAAGGATAAAATTAATAATAACGCATTCAAAATTATTGACATTTAAGTGTTTCACTTCCAAAATGTTATTAAAATCCACTAATCCACAGATATTCCACTACTGTATCATATGGGAAATTTTCTCATCTTTTAAATGAAAGCAACATAATTGTTTTCCGTAGCGTACTTTTTAATGTAGAGCCAGTTTGAGGCAATAGAGTCCGAAAAATACATGCTCTAAACCAGGGGTTCTCAAACTCTTTTGGGCAAGAGACCCCTTTTCCAGAATTAAGTCATACTTTAGACCCCCATAGCCAAAAAATAAATTCATAGTAAAAATTGCGTCCCGGTGGCGTTAATACGTAAGTATTTCTAGTAAGTAAATGTAGATATAAAGTTAGTAAGTAAATATAATATTTTGTAGTAAAGTATATTTTTTAATGCTTCATGATTTTTCTCTACAACGAATATTTTCGTTGGTACAGATTTTGGTACATATTTTTTGAAGAAAAAATACAGATGAGAAAGATTTTTTCCCCTTCTGTGGCAACACTGCTCATAACATAGAGTAAAGACTGATGCGATCAATTTTTTGCTACAAAATGCTGTCTGTGAATCACGCAGTGAATGGTCAGTACCTTACGCAGTTGTAACTTTGAGTTAGCTGTAAAACCACGATGACGACCAACCATCAGTCTCAATGTTCTTCCATGGAATAGCTTTTTCGGCAGAGCTTCATTGCTGGGTAATGTAGACTTGTCCAGCTGGAGAGAAAATCTGTCGGTTTATAATAAATTGAATTACTTTTTCCCCTCTTCGCGACCTATCTCAAGTTTCCTGAAATAATAAAAAACAAATTTTTTGTTACGCCATGCACATAGATGACCAAGCATTTTGTAAATCCTTTTTTTAACCACTTTATTCTAGGTCACTTCATTTAGCTATGTAAATACCTTGTAATCTCCTGAATTAAATTAGAATTTGAGTACATTATCATTCAAGCTCCAACGTATTTCAGAACACATATGAAATTGCAACCTAAGAGCAAGCTTGTTATACAGTAAAATATCAGGAGAGTGTTTTGACAAGAATTTGATGATGACTTGCTTCGCGTAGGGGAAATGAGGTTAAAATGAACAGGGTTGGTAAAATGAACCAGTGCTCAAACTTCGCTAATTTAACCATAAAACAATTGATACTTCTTCATCATCCTATTGTTAGAACATTTGAAGCTATTTAAGACAACCTGTTATGCATGAAACTTTCAAATGTAAAAAATAATAAATAAAACAGAAATTTCTCTCATGGCAGTCATTCGGATGTAATTTTGCGTGCATCGTATTTAAGAAATTTTCCGTGAATTTTAAATTTTCAACCTGATATCTTCGACAAATCATCAGTTTGGACAACTGTTCACATATTCAATGAAAGGTAAACAGATAGTTTGTTTGGTTTCAGTGATTAATTCGCGTTCGAAATTACTTTGTTGTTTGGGGCAAAATGAGCCACCACTGGATAACGACTAACAATGTTATGTTTTCCAAATCTGATCTACCTCATCACATGTTGCTTTTCAAGGGGTTCCTTTGTGGGTTTTACCCTGAAAAAATATACCACCTCAACCAAAACCAAACCTCAATACGTGAATCGTTATGTGTTTCTTACTACGTTTTCGTACGTATGAGAAAATTCTAATTACTACTCTAGGTGAATAAGCTCAGCTTGATTCATAAATGTACCTACTATTTCAAAAATGTTTAGGAAGGGATAGGGATAAGGAACAACGCATAAATCTATCTGATATGTGTAATTGTTCATTTTACCACCACCATGTGATCATTTTAACCGCACGAGAAAAAAATACTCGACTTTAAACCTTTTTTCCTTTAAATGAAAAATGTACTATTTTTTTCATAATAAAAACAAAAAAATAGCTAAGCTGTAATATTCTTTGAAACACGGAAATTGTAGCGGTATGTGGACGCAGTAAATGGGCATATTCCTTAGGGTGTTCATTTTAACCGCTTTTTCCCTATATGTTTAAAATACAGAGAAATGTTAAACATGCCTGAAGGACTCGTACGCTCAAACACATTATCTTGCACGAACCTGTTCACGTTTTTTTACTTGCCGAATTTTTCATCTTGTACTTTTTGTACTTTTTTATTTTCATCGCGTGCACACTCATCGTCTTGTTGAGTTTTTAAAATGTACAGTAACAATATTTTCTACTAAGGTATTGATCATTCTCAGGGATGCCACATATACAGAATATTCTGTCTTTTACAGATTTTTCGCCAAATTTCAGATACAGAATCTGTATACACAGAATTACAGATTTTCTGCAAAGATACAGAATTTAAAGATATTTTTTCAAATTCAAATTAAAATGTTCAATTAATTCCAGTTCATTTTTACTGTCTACCTTCTTACTGATAAACTTTGTTTTTTTACCGTTGAGTCATGAAACTATGTACCTTGGTTTATAAAAATGCTGAACCATATGGAATGTCACCTCACTTCTCCATTCCTGCTAAGGATGTTTTTGGGACACTTTTTGATAATTCCACATTCATCAGCATGTGTTGAGTGAATATTCTCGCTTCACAATGCCAACAAAACAAAGTTCTGAAATCGGATGGCTTTCACAATTATGGATTCTATTTTGAAAGCAAAAAACTATGTATCGGCTCAAGGAGGAGCGTCAAGGATGAAATTGACGGAAAATTTAAGAAAAGCAAAGTTAGACAAAACCATGTATAAACATCATACAATTTATTATGAGAAAACCTTTTTATGATTTTTTTTGTTGCATTGATACGACTTAGGCAATCCATAAATAAGAACAATAAATTCAAAATGAAAATAAACCTTTTCCATTTTTTTCGTTAGTTTTTTGATACAGATTTATTCAGAAAATTTCACAGGATCAAATGTGGCAACTCTGGTCATTCTCATAACAGGGTTGTTCACGTAACACAACTTATGGAGCATCTTGAAAATTTCAAATAAGAACTTGTGTTATGTTATAGGGGTCGATATTCAGACCCCGTCGACCCCCAAAATCAATTTTCGTTTCTGTCGACCCCTAGGAAACCGAAATCGACCCCAGGGAATCGATATCGACCACTTTGAGAAACCCTGCTCTAAACAAACGAATAAAAAAATTTTTTTTTGACTCGATTATATACAGGATTCGATTATATACAGTTAAAAGAAATCAAAAACTGCATATAATCGAGTCCGCCCTGTATTAATATAAATTAATATATTCAATGAAACTAACTTCCGAACAACTTGAAAATCTCAACCTTTAAACAAACGGAAATACCGCGTTCTGATTGGTTGAAATCGATGTTACAAGCTTCCTCTAGTACTCACAACTATTGCTCAGATAAATATTCCTGATAGATTTACGAGAGTTCTACATCAGACGATTTGGGCACTGTATAACAATTCATTACAGTGAAAATGAAATAATATATTTATGGAAAAAACTGACGAACAATATAATGAACTCAAGCATCTCAATGAAAAACCACGTGTTCTGATTGATGTCTGGGGGAATCAGCATTGCTGCCGAAGCTCACGACAGTATGAAATCGGCATTGTAAATACATGCAGTTTGGGGGAAGTTTTGTTCCTATTGAAATGTGTTTCCCTAACATAGACTTCAAAACCAAGATACCTGGGAAATCGGCATCTCAAATACATGCAAGTCGGGGGCATTCTTCTATTGCAAGTATGGTAAGTGATACGATTAATTCAAGCAAATAAAATATAAATTTTATTCAAGATTATATTTGCAAATCAAGTGACTGGGGAATACACATTGCGTATTTGAAACAGAAATGCCAGCAAAGAATCAATTTTCTCCAAACAATAACCGGAACATGGTGGGGTGCCCATCCAGGAGACCTCATTCAGTTATACAAAACAACGATATTATCAGTGTTAGAATATGGCAGTTTTTGCTTCCGATCAGCTGCCAGGATTCATATTCTCAAGCTGGAGAGAATACAATATCGTTGCTTGCGTATAGCCATGGGGTGTTTGCATTCGACACATACGATGAGTCTCGAAGTTTTGGCAGGAGTACCCCCGCTTACTCTTCGGTTCACAGAATTATCCTACAGATTTCTCATCCGTTGCAAGATCATGAATCCATTGGTGATTGATAACTTCGAAAATATACTCCAACTGACTCCTCAGTCAAGTTTTATGTCTCTATACCATGAGTACCTTACCCATGAAGTGCACCCTTCACCGGGCATCTCCAACCAAGTTTGCTTCCCATACTTTTGCAATTCCTCTGTCAATTTTGATCTGTCCATGCGACAAAAGATCCATGGAATCCCAGATCATCTACGCTCCGATTACATTCCGGAGATATTTTCGGCAGAATATGGGAAAGTTAGATCTGATAAAATGTTCTTTACTGACGGTTCATGCATAAACGGGTCCACTGGCTTCGGCATCTTCAATGAAAATTCCAGTGCCTCTTTCAAACTCAAAGATCCTTGTTCCGTGTATGTCGCTGAACTGGGTGCGATATATTACGCATTAGGGATCATTGAAACATTGCCCATCGACCACTATTTTATTTTTTCAGACAGTCTCAGCTCAATAGAGGCAATCCGCTCAATGAAAGTTGATAAACGCTCATCTTATTTCCTAACAAGAATAAGACATCTATAGAGTGTTTTGGTCGAAAAATTATTCAAGATTACCTTAGCATGGGTTCCCTCTCATTGCTCGATTCCGGGGAATGAGAAAGCGGACTCGCTAGCTAAGGTGGGCGCTTCAGAAGGCACACTTTTTGAAAGGCAAATTACTTATAACGAATTTTTTCACATTCCTCGTCAGGACACACTCGTTAGTTGGCAGCGCATGTGGATTGAAGATGAGTTCGGTCGTTGGTTACACACGATTATCCCTAAGGTTTCGACGAAAGCTTGGTTTAAGGGATTGAATGTCGGTCGTGATTTCATTCGCGTGATATCTCGGCTTATGTCCAATCACTACAACCTAAACGCGCATCTCTATCGAATTGGGCTCGCAGCAAACAATCTTTGTGATTGTGGCGATGGCTACCACGACATCGAGCATATTGTCTGGTCGTGTATCCGGTTCCATGCTGCTCGTTCTCAGCTCTCTAGAGCACTGAGAGCAAAAGGCAGACAATCGGATGTCCCCGTCCGGGATATCTTAGGTAGCCGTGATCCTGATCTTCTGCTTCATCTATACCTGTTCCTCAGGAACGCCGATGTCAACGTTTAATGATTTTTCCTTCGTTGTGTCCCTGTTTCGTATCCATCCTATTCGATCTATAAACTTTTACTTAGTCGCGGCAATACATACACACACTCTTTACACGTGTATCTGCCAAAGGTTGTGCAGTCCACTGATGATTCAACAAAAGCCAAAGGTTGTACCGCTCATGACAACTCTACACGAGCTGATGATTGCGCCGGCTAGTGACCATTCTATCCTGGATTCCTCGAGAAGACGCACCACGCTAGATATGGGGTACAGACTAGGGGGGCGTTGCTGATTAATGGTCAGCTGCATCCCAATAGGAAGTATCCCGTGTCGGGCACAGGTACAGATCATTGAAGACAGCAACATCACAATTACGAAAACACTTGTAATACTAACCTCGAGCCAACCGCGAGTAATCGGTTACATATTACTAACATAGTTATAAGACAAACATTGTCGAAATATTGAACTCCCGGCCCCGTCAGGTTGACGCCATATGAGCCTTAATAAAAATATATAGTTTGGATAAAAAAAAAAAAATATATAAATTTGGAACATTAGTGCTGGTAGCCTCGTGAAATTTCATATCAATACTGATCATGCATTGTAAAACGTTTAGCACAAGTGTAAATGTAAAATTGTATATGGTAGCTGTTGTGTTAAAAATGACTTCAAATATGAAACGATTTATTTTAATTTTCATTAAAAAAAAATCCAAGGGGTTGTATTCGAGACACGACCACTTTTTTTTTTATAATTCGTTTATTTGTACAGGCTCAGTTACATAGGTTTAAAGAAGCCAAACTCTCAACTATACTTTTACTATTAACATGTTTTCTTAATTCTACGGTTAATGAAATAGGAAACCGATTACTCGCGGTCGACTCGAGTTTAGAAGGGTGACACATTTTCTTTAGGAAAAGGATGGGATGTAAGGAGATTGTAACCATGTTCACACTCACACTCACACTCACTTTCACATTCATACTCACACATCACACTGAATTCTTAAACTATCCTCACATCTAATATGTATTAACAATTTAACTTATTCCAATGTTAGGGAACCGTTAGCTCGCGAAGGACGAAAAGGAGGAGAAAATGGGGGGGAAAGGATGTAAGAACAATCACACTCGAAGATCGATATCTTTAAGGAAAACATATATTTGGGACATGTAATCAAGGTCTAACCGAGCCAACACATCTCTCACCGGTACATTGGGCTGCCTTCCTCGAGCCCGAAGGGAGTTTTCTAAATTCGATCTGGCGACAAGATATAGCTCGCACGACCAAACAACGTGTACGATGTCGTGGTAACCATGGCCACAAACGCAGAGATTGCTGTCGGCAAGCTTGAAACGAAAAAGCAGCGCATCTAAAGAACAGTGATTGGACATGAGTCGGGAGAAGGTCCGAATAAAGTCCCGACTCAAGTCCAGACTTTTGAAGCATGGTTTGAGGCTAACCTTAGGGATAATCGAGTGGAACCACCGGCCCAATTCATCTTCGTTCCACTTGCGTTGCCAGTTAGCGATGGTATTTTTACGAACTAAGGAATAAAATTCATTGAAGGCGATTTGACGCTGATAAATATCGCCTTCAATTGCACCTACCTTTGCTAATGAGTCAGCCCTCTCATTACCCTGAATTGAGCAATGTGAAGGGACCCAGACAAAGGTAATGACATAACAGCGTCTGGATAAAGCACTCAAAATTTCTCGTATTCTCTCAAGGAAGTACGGCGAGTGCTTTTCCGGCCTCACTGAACGGATAGCTTCGACAGAGCTAAGACTGTCCGTTACAATGTAATAGTATTCAACAGGTCGTGAGGCGACGCTGTCCAGCGCCCAATGAATTGCTGCCAATTCAGCAATATACACTGAGCAAGGATTCTGAAGACTGTGTGAGGTGCTAAAAAATTCGTTGAACACTCCAAATCCTGTGGACTCGTTTATAGTGGACCCATCAGTAAAGTACATATTATCACAATTGATACCCCCATACTTTTCATCGAAGATCGTTGGAGCGATCCTCGATCGTTGGTAATCTGAATATCCATGGATATCTTGCTTCATGGACAGATCAAAATGCACAGAGGAATTTATGTAGTCAGAGAAACAAACATGGTTGGGAATATACGAAGAAGGATCAACCTGCATGGAGATGAATTCATGATATGAACTCATGAATCCGGAGTGAAAATTTAGCTCGATCAGCTGCTCAAAATTTCCGATCACCAATGGGTTCATAACCTTACACCGGATGAGGAACCGAAGAGATAATAAATTGAAGCGATCTTTTAGTGGGAGTACGCCTGCCAAAACCTCGAGACTCATGGTATGCGTTGAGGGCATACATCCCAACGCAATACGGAGACAAAGATACTGAATTCGCTCGAGTTTAATGAGGTGTGTTTTGGCAGCTGATTGAAAACAGAAACTGCCATACTCCATCACTGAGAGAATAGTTGTTCGATACAACATTATAAGATCTTCGGGATGGGCTCCCCACCAGGTGCCGGTAATTGTACGGAGAAAGTTTATTCTTTGTTGACATTTTTTACTCAGATACCTAATATGGGCCCCCCAAGTACATTTGGAGTCGAACTTGAATGACATAGCATGAGTGATCGGTTTACCCAAAAGTTGAAGCTTTGGTTTTGCTGGTCTATGCTTCCTAGAAAAAACCACCATCTCTGTTTTCTCCGTGGAGAATTCGATCCCTAGCTCAATGGCCCAGGTTGAAAAATTGTTCAAAGTATCTTGTAAGGGTTCTTGCAGGTCGGATTCATTTGATCCTACGACAGACACCACTCCATCATCTGCAAGTTGTCTTAGGCTGCAATTTTGTGTAAGGCAATTGTCGATGTCGCTTACATAGAAGTTGTACAAAAGGGGGCTTAAACATGAGCCCTGAGGGAGGCCCATGTAAGAGATCCGACTCACTGCCGAATCTCCATGAGAAAAATTCAAATGTTTCTCACAAAGCAAGTTATATAACATATTATTCAATAGAGGCGGCAGACCCCGAGAGTGTAATTTGTCTGACAGGACCTCTATTGAAACTGAATCAAACGCCCCCTTAATGTCCAAGAATACTGAAGCCATTTGTTTTTTTCCGGCGTAAGCCATTTGAATTTCTGAAGAAAGCAACGCAAGACAATCATTCGTCCCCTTGCCCCTGCGGAACCCATATTGTGTATCTGAGAGTAAGCCATTCGTTTCAACCCATCGATCAAGGCGAAACAAGATCATTTTCTCCAACAATTTCCGTATACAAGACAGCATTGCTATTGGGCGGTACGAATTGAAGTCGGACGCGGGCTTTCCAGGTTTTTGAATAGCTATAACTCGTACTTGTCTCCAATCATCTGGAACAATATTATGTTCCAGAAACCGATTGAATAAATTCAACAAGCGATGTTTCGCCACACCAGGGAGGTTTTTCAACAAGTTGAACTTAATTCTATCCGATCCTGGAGCCGAATTGTTACAAGAAAGGAGAGCAAGAGAGAATTCTACCATCGAAAACTCGGAATCAAGATCGCACCTATCTTGTGGTATGTCTCGAACAATTTTTTGCACAGGAGCGGAATCAGGACAAACCTTCCGTGCAAAATTAAAAATCCATCGATGTGAATATTCTTCGCTTTCATTCGTTGATGAGCGATTTCGCATATTTCGAGCCACTTTCCATAATTTTTTCATTGACGTTTCTCGTGACAAACCTTCCACGAAATTTCGCCAATAAGCACGTTTTTTTCCTTTGATCAAGTTTTTAAATTGATTTTCAAGGTCCAAATACGACTGAAAATTTTCAATGGTTCCACGTTTCCGAAAAGCTTTGAATGCATTCGATTTATCCTGATAAAGCTTGGAACATTGGCTATCCCACCATGGATTGGGAGACCTTCGTCGAAGAGTGGAACCTGGGATGGGCTTCGTTTGAGCGCGAACCGCGCTGTCATAGATCAAACGAGAAAGGAAGTTATACTCCTCCAATGGAGGTAAACCATCTCTGGAATTGATGGCTAGAGTAATCGCGTCCGCATATTTTTTCCAGTCAATGTGTCTTGTGAGGTCATATGCCATGTTTATAGATTCAGAAGAATTCGACCCAATGGTGATGGAAATTTTGATTGGCAAGTGATCACTACCGTTGGGGTTCTGGATTACATTCCACTTGCAATCTAACGATAGTGAATGCGAGCAAAGCGAGAGGTCAAGAGCACTTGGGTTAGCAGGAGGTTTAGGTACACGTGTTGTTTCCCCAGTGTTCAAAATGGTCATATTGAAGCTGTTACAAAGGTCATATATCAACAATGAACGATTGTCGTCGTACTGTTCCCCCCAGGCAGTTCCGTGAGAGTTGAAGTCTCCCAAAATCAATCGTGGCTCAGGAAGGAGTGAGCACATGTCATCAAGTTGTTTGCGGCTAACCGCAGCTCTCGGAGGCCAATACAAGCTGACAATACAGAGGTCTTTGCCTCTGATGTTTGCATGACAAGCAACAGCTTCGATCCCTCCAATAGTTGGAAGGTCAATTCTAAAAAATGAGTGGCACTTATTGATCCCCAAAAGCACCCCTCCGTATCTATCATCACGGTCCAAGCGTATAATATTAAAATCGTGGAAAGAGATATCATCTCGCGAAGAAAGCCAAGTTTCGGACAGAGCAAAAACATCACAATTGAAGTTATGAATTAAAAATTTGAATGTATCCAATTTAGGGATAAGACTACGACAATTCCACTGTAAAACAGTGATATCTCCGACCTCTCTATTTGAATTAGACATCAAGAGAGATAATCATTGCAAGGAGAGGCCATGTTTGCATCAATTGTTGCAAAATTGTCTTTAATACTGGAAGCATTGAGATGACAATGGTTCTGATGGAGTCGGAAACATTAAAACACTTGAAGATTTGATCCAAAAGGTCAGACAACTTTATAAATCCCGATTGGGAAGTTGAACTGGATGGAAAAATAGGGACAGTTGGGGTTTTTGATGTCCCCTCGAGTGCTGGGTCGTTCGAAGATGAAATATTCCCACGGAAGCCAGGAGGAACCTGATTTTGCTTGTCCGCTGCACTCGATTTTTTAGGCAAGCTAACAGAGGATATAACCGTGGGGACTTGTTCTTGAACTTTGGGAGTGGTCACATTTTTGCACCGGGGATTCCCTTTGAAAATAAACGGTGTGCCCTCGCTAGCTGTGTCCGCTTCCATTTCATCAACTGGCAACGCGGAAAAGGTATTGTGTGTTGAGATTGGTTGTTGTTGTTGAGCCAGTGGAGAAGCGCCCTTTAAAATTTCCGCAAAAGTACGTTTCGAGCGTTCCTTTAAAGAGCGCTTCTGCTTCTCCCAGCGACTCTTGTAAGTTTCACAAGCTGAGAGCACGTGTGGGGATCCTCCGCAATATGGACACTTATGCTCAGTCGCATTGCAGGATTTCCCCACATGTTGCTCTCCGCAAGTGGCACAGCGCTCCTTGTTGGCACAATAATCTGCTGTGTGACCAACTGACTTGCATTTGTTGCAAGTCATGGGCTTTGGCACGAAGAGTCGCAGTGGTAGCCTCAATTTGTCTACCATAACGTAGTCAGGGAGGGCGGAACCAGCAAAAGTTACTCGAAACGAGTCGGACGGCGTGAATTTTGTTTTTCCCTCTTCCTGGGACACTTTTCCTAACTGTTGGCAGTCCAAAATTTTAACTATCGACAGAGGAAGCTTTTTAAATATGCCATCTCCCTTTTTTATAAATTCGCTCGTCAGACCCGTTTCTGTAATCACCCCCGAAATTTCTACGTTATGGCAGGGCACATAGGCGCGATATTCTAGGATGAATCTATTGTCGACAACAATCTCGTTAGCTTGCTTCCGATCAGCCACGACAACACGCAGTTTGTTCGGTCTAACCTTTCTCATTTCGACCACGGAGGAATAATTTTTTGTCAGATCTTTCATAATCTGAATGACGTTCAGCGATTTCCCGTTGGGTTTGGGCCGGAAGAAAACAACCCATGGACCAGTTCCAGGTGCATCCTCTGGATAAACCTTGACACGGGGAGAGGACAAAACAGAAGAAGAAGACGAGGACGAGGTTTTGGCGGGAACGGGGACGGTAGAGGGGGGAGATGAGGTGGATGGTTGAGAGGGATCAGGAGCAACAGATGAGGAATGCGAGGTCGATGGTTGAGTTGAAACGGGGGGGTTCGGGGGATGAGTGGCGAGGTTTGTGGATTTCTTAGAGGGGGGCTTTTTAATCGACGACTCTTCTGTATCACACGGAACGCGCTTAAGCAACTTTCCGGCACCTTTTTGTGCAACGGAAAGGGAGTCATCGAAGGAGATCTCCATATTAAAAGACCCCCCACCTTCATCCATCATTTATGTGGCTGATAATTGCAATAGTTTGAATGATTCCTATAACCTAATAAAAAAAACAAAAAATAATAAAACTACTTGCTAACGCACACCAGTGCGATGATTGCGGTAACGGCTGCTGCTCGATCGGATGATTGCAGACGCCGCTGCGATTGTGCACTTTTCAGTCCGGTGCTCGTTCTCACGTTCTCACTCACAGCGATTCACACGAGATGCACCAGTACAATTGAACTTAGCGATCGGCTTTGGTCATATGTGGCAATTTGTTTCTTTATATCAATGCACGGATTGCGCTGAGTATTTAACGAAACATCGCGAGAATGACCGTTTATGAAAAATCGTTTCTCGACTCTCGGTCAAAACCGTCAACAAAGCTAGGAGCTTGTTGAATCAAAACAGAGTCGATACGCACGAGAGCAAATACGAATGGCAATTAAAAGTATCGATGCCTTACACGCTAGCGACAGCTTACTTACTATGCAATGGTGGAGTTTACTTCGCAAATATTATCTTTTCGCTATCCCTCTTCGTTGTTTCCATTCTAGTGGCTACATAAGTTGCTCGTTATTGACAGCTCTTTTCGGGAAGGCACAAAAATGGACAGAACAGAACTAATTTTCACCAATTCAAACCATATACAGATATGGGATTGTAATGTATAGCATATCAAACAAATCTTCCGATTCGATTGGTATGCAATTCGTGAAAATCCGTTCGCAGCAAAAATAGTTATTACGGTAATTTTATTTCATAAAAACGTGATCTGTTTTCTGATTTGGCACCCTCAATGTAAGACGTAGTCCTAGGTCCAAAACCAATGTGTATTTCCGCTGGAGAGGGAATCGTCCGATTTTTTGTTGTGTTCATCTTCACCCAAGTTCATAAGGATGGAAAAATTGGAAAAGTGAATTAATATTCCAGAAAGTGATTTCCCATATGTTCTACATACCATACTAAATATCGTATCGTATCACACCTCATTGCACTCCGGCATCATCTATCGTGAGGTATCCAACGGCTAATTACCATCGTTATGCCATCATCACTTGTTTGTTACTCTGGTGAAACTAACAAACAATACCCAACAACCAAATCAAATTGCCCTTTTCAGAGCCACAAAATCATCAGCAAAGAGTTGAACGATGTAATTTCTCAAACATATCCAAAATCAGCAAGCGACAGATAGTTTAGCGGAATCCTATGCCAACTATGCGATTGTATCTCGGACAGAACCCTACTGTGACTTTTTATATCAGAAATGAAGTCTTCGTTTCACTTTATATGAAGGTTAGAATAAGATTTTGAACGCGAGCGACGAGGTACATGTCACGATGGAGTAGTAGTGGTGGATTGAAGCCAGATAAAATGAAGAGGCAGATTTGTATTCATTCGTCACATCAATTAAAATAACCAGTTGTTAGAATTGAATTGACTAGAAATAAATTGACGAGCGTTGAGAGCAAGGATGGACTGATGAACTATTCATGTTGACTGCTAAAGCCGAAGTAATCCCATTCGAAGCGATTGAGAGGAGAGTCGATTTTTATGTTTCGTCCTCGAAAATGATGAACCTTGTTTCTAAGACGTTGCTGATATATTCTTGTTTGATTATGTCTTGGAACCACTCCCGGATTGTACGCTTCGTAACACAAGTTCGTGTGGCATTGACCCTGGAAAAATATGCTACTCCAACTAAACGAAGCCTTATTATGCGGAACGTTATGTGTTTCTTACTACGTTTTTGTATGCATGAGAAAAATTAAATTGAGACTCTAGGTGAATAGGCCAAACTTATTTCATACATGTACCTACACTATATCAAGTATGATTTGAACAAATTTGAACGAAAAAACGCATAAGTCTATCCCATTTAGCTTGATATGTGCGAGTGACAACTTTTCCCGACTAGGTGACACCTTTACCTCCAAGCAAAAAAAAATTCGATTTTTCATCTTTTTTTCCAATGATGAAAAATGTACTATTTAGCATTTTTATAGTAAAAGCTGAATGCTATCTTGAACAAAAATGAGTTGAACTATAATATTCTTCGAAAAACGGGAACTGAAGCGGTATGTGGACGCTGGAAATGGGCATATTTCTTAGGGTGACCACTATGCCCCCACTTCCCCTATATGGTTTTCACAAAAATCTGCAGTACAAACCATCCCCGCTATAAATTCATAAAAAAATATAGTATAAACTTTATAATGACATGGTTATAATTTTATTATTTTTCTACATATCCTATAGTTACACTTAGGTGCCTATTCTATCAAATTCCTTTTCAAAAATCCTATTTAATTGGAACGAGGAAAGTGTAACCCATATCTGGGTGATGGGGTGACGAAAGGGTTAAATGGGTTCCTCTCTTTTGATGATTCGCAGAAAATATGCCACGGACGTCTTCAAAGGTATCGTGTCAATCGGAAGCTCGGCTCATCCTTCTGCAAAACTGAGTGCTTTCCATGGCGTTTTTCATTAGTGACTGATTTCAGTTGTGCACGCAGAATTCTTTACCAATTCTGCACATTGGAAATGCTCTTTTTTTCTGATAGTTTGTTAATTTCAAACTCTTCAAATAAGCACATAGAGATACGAAACACTTAAGACTTACTGACTTCGGATAAATTCCGGATCTGAAATAGTTTATTCGTCTAATGCTTCCTTTACAATGCAGACTTTTAATGGCATGCGATATAGTCACTCGCGATATTTTTCAGTGCAGCTCTTTACAATGGTGCGCGATAATCTTTCATAATCTGTCTGTCAAACCTGCATCCCTCTAATCATACTGACATTATTTGTTATGGACAAGGTCGTACTCGATTTTTGGAACAAAATCATATCGCTAGAAGTGTGAATGCAAATATAAAATTCCAGATGATTAATAATTGAAAAACTAATTCAAAAGAATATTAACAAAAATGTGTAAAAAGAATTATGATTATGCAGCAATACGCTTGCAATAGATGATCGACTCAGCTCTCACTTGATTAAGCGTTTCATATGTATAGAGCTGAACATTTATTTCAATTAATCGCTCCTCTCATCTAGCATATATTGTTCAACTTGTCTGATGTATGTAGTATCTCCTGTCAAAGCAACGAGATTTTCACAGCCAAGCTTTCGCAGCTTGGAGAGTTCTATCTTATTTCGCACTGTCATGGGTGATTTCGCGCTTTGCTTTGATTGGTTGACGAATAAAAATTGTTATTGAAAAAATTGTGAAAGATTGTAAATCCGGCATTACTGAAGATAAAAATCGCGCACATTGTAGATGATTGTAAATCCGGCATAATTGGGGAGAAGAAAGAATTCGTTTCACCTTACACTGAGAGAAATGGTGAATATAACGAATGTTTAGATAAATGCAACCAATCTATAGTCATTTTCTACCGTACTCATTATTGGTATATTCTTGTATTGCATCTGACATTAATTTTACATACGGTTGGTAATATGTAAAAAAAAAGATATGGTACTAATGTTTGTATAACCAAAGGTATTAGGTAGTTTTCTATCGAGAATTTTCTTAAGTGTAGCGTCGTTGTCAACAAGAACAAAAATTTGTCATGTTAAAGGTTAGAAAATCATCATTTTTAATATGATATGTATATTATGAAGAATGGCTTGGCATATGTTTTATTACTTTATTTTTTGACGTAGAACTACGTCTTTCATTAAGGGAGCCAAATCAGAAAACAGGTCACGTTTTTATGAAATAAAGTTAACGTAAATAACTATTTTTTCCGCGAACGGATTATGGCGTTTTACATACCAAACGAATCGGAAATTCCCTAAGATTTGTTTGATGTAATATACATTACAATCCCATAGTCTGTACATGGTTTAAATTGATGAAAATTGGAAGCATTCCCATTTCCTCATACATTTGTTCTGTCCATTTGTTTGCTTTCCCGAAAAGAGCTATCAATAACGAGCAACTTATCGACGAGCAACGAAGGGGAAATCACAAAATGTAAAGTCTCCGTGAACAAAGGAAAAGAAGAAAAACGAAGAGGAACATTTGCCTAGAGTATAAACAGTGGATCTCGCTGAGGCAAACTTTCATTCTTCGTGAGGAAATCGACTGAACAACATTGTTTCTGGGCGAGCTGGACGACGAGGGATTGAATGCCTTTCTCAAGGCAGTGGGGGTGGAGGAGTAATATGATGGATAAAGTTTTCCAAGAGTCTTTTTGAAGGCTAGATACGAATGTACTGAAGAAGTTTAAAGTCTCAAACAAGGAAGGAAGGCAAACTTTCAGTATCGTTCTGAATTCGAAGCAACGAACATTGCTTGCTCTTCTTTGTTTTGTGTCATCATATGTCTTCGTTTCGGATTGAGCTGTGGATGCGACCAAATTAGTCACTCGCTGATGTATCAGGCATAGCAATCATTACATCTAAATGACGCCATTCAATGAGGGTTCTGAACTACACAATAGTGTGGGGGATCATCAAGCTAGGCTATCATCGGCTCACCAAGAAAATAATAGTTCTGGAATTCGGTTTCACATGATAGTTTGATTTGGTTTCACATGGCAGTAGCAAAACTTTCTACACAAAGGCTGACAGTTGCGCTTGTCTCGAGAATGAGAAAGTCATTTTTCTCGAGGCGTTTCTTTTGTGAATAGTGCGAAATGAAAATTTCGCAGCATCCTAAAATAATATCCGATGTTATAAACAAATAACTTGAATAACAGCGTAGTTCTACGTCAATAATGCGGTCGTGTCTTCGACACAACCTCATATTATTTTTTTCAACTAGTTAAACGTCCAATCGTTAAATCGTCAATTGACGAATCTTCGCAAATCTGAATCAGCTCATGCGACACCTACATAGAGCCCAGAACCACAAAAGTGATGATGTTTGTTTATTCTACACAGTGAAAAACAAGATTCGGTCGAGATTATTCATTTCATTTCTATTTAGATTCATTTCAACAGCTAAATGTCGTCAGTACATGGTAAGAAAGTTAGAGTTTTATAAATTCACGATGGCTTCAACACGCGATTTGACTAGAGTCATAGATAATCTTCGAAAATTTTAAGTTTGATAAAGCATACAGATTATTATAACTATAGATAATGGCGATGAAATCAATATCATATTGACCCCTATTTTGTGTTTCGATCGATTTGAAATATTTCGGACGACTTGATAAAATTTCATTCTGTATTCCGTTCGATTTGTTTTTGCAATTCGTTCGATCTGTTTCTCTTCGAAGTTTAAATGGGCAAGACGTTCGGAATAGAGAATTTTCGAAAGAAGAACGAAATGGAAATCCGTCGGAATACAGAATATGGCTGATTAAGTTGGCTGATATAATTGATTATGTAAGGGCCGATACGAGAAGGATTTGCAGTATTTTTAACGTAACATATGCTACTCATCGTTTACCTAGTTGAGAAAAAATTATAGCTACAACACTTATTTTAAGCCATTCTTCATAATATACATACCACATTGTAAGATAATTTTCTAACTTTTTCAGCGTGGAAATAATACTTGAATCCGGAAAATTTGAAGAAAAATTCGGATTTTCTAACAAATTTAAACGAATTTCATACAAAAAAAACAAAACATCATCATTTTATTCGCACGTAAATTGGTCAATAAGTTTCTATGGAACTATCAGGAAATTTATAGAAAAAAGTTAGAACTAGAACTCAATATTCAAAGATGTCAAATAACATCAAATAAAAATTTTCTTTCAAATTCTATCAATTTGAAACTTCCGTCTGACATGCTAGTTAAAAAAACGTAATCGTCAATCTATTTTTGCGCGATACTTTTGAATCGCACGGAAAAAGGTTTTGCCTGTACCTTAGGCGGCTCGCACACCGGAGCAATAAACAACTAGCAAACTGCAATACGCAATATGCAACAGGAAACATATTTTGTTGTTCTTCGCATACCAGAGCAATAAAAACCCCCGACATTATGCAAACAATCGGCTTAATGTACGAAACTTGTCAAAATATGGGCGATAAGTTGCTCTTCAACCGACACGCCGTGTTGCTAGCGACATGTGTTGCTCTGTAAAGGCGACAGCGATATCGTATTGCGTCGGTATGCGAGATCAACAAAGATTAAATGGAAAAATCCATTGGCGATAATATTGCTTATTGCATGTTGATAGTTGCTAGTTGCTTATTGCTCCGGTGTGCGAGGCGCCTTACAAGCATTTATATCGCCACGAGACGTCGACACTGTACATTCGTCATCGCGGATTGCGAGATATGATTGACCAATACTACCATGATCGTAAACAATATACATCACAATCTACAGCAAATAATAAAAACATTTGTTTTCTGGAAACACGACTGTATTTTCATCGAACTTTATCGAATCTTATTATCCCATTACAGCGGTATCATTCCATATCGAATCCTTCGCCTCGCAAAAATTTCATCACTTCTTCCTTTTCCTCGGGTGTTCTTCTCTTCAGTCTATTGGCAAAAGTACTACAAATTACATTCAGAAGCTTTGATAATTCAAGACAATAAGCTGCCAGTGCCAACTCGCACAGCGCGCCATTATCAATGTCCAAGAATCTCTGATCCCACTTGCTGATGTTGTTGGAACGTCTTCTGGGTGGGCATTTTCGGCGAGGGCGACGATGAATGGGTTCGGTTACCGGATCATTCCTGTGGTGCTCGTAATACTCCAGCACCTTGGTGAGATTGCGCGAGTTTACGGTCGCCAGTGGGATAACGTCGTTCTCACCTAGTCCAATACCACGATTCATCAAATTGGTGAGTGTTACCGAGTACTGGGCGACCTCTACGTCGACAGTGAAAATTTCGCCATCCGACGATTGCAGCCTAATCGTTGTCATATTGCTTTTTAACGCGTTTCTTTCTTTATCACTTGCTGAACGGAACCGATGAATTTGACTGGGAAGAAGAGAGCAGATATCATTCTCTTGAATCTGTTGTCTATACGATGCATTATTCAAGTGTGTGTATGTGTGTGTGTACATAGGAAGATACACACTAAATCCAATTGTAGTGGTATAGATATAGGATATATTTCAAGCAAGGGACTGGTGTCCCTATCTGAACCAACACAAATTAAGCGTAGGCACCATTGAAAGAGCTCAGCTCCGATTTTTTAAATTAACCCTCCTGTACTCGCGTGCAAAATCATAACACGTATACTCGCGCACGGTGTCATAGACCGAAAATTAAACTTCTCTGTAATGTTGCCATTGTGTATATTTCAGTCTTTATTGGCATTTATTTGAAGAAGAGGGTATGATAGAATGAAAAAACTCCAAAAACTATGTTTTCTTCGTCTTTATTATGTTTTAATAGTCATCTAATCCAGCCTCATCAAAACAGAGCAATTTTTGATACTCCAACACAAATAACGAAATTCGAATTTTTCACTGATATTAATTAAAAGTAAGCAACTGAATATAATTCATGGAAGTATAAAGAGCGTTAAAATGACATTACAACATTTTAATCGATTGTGGTTCCATTGAAGTAAGAATCGAAACATAGCATAACTGCATGCTTGAAGCAAACATATTTTTTACATTTCATGCAGTTGTTGTGTGTTTTTCGGGTCTTTTATCGAAGAGAAGAATGTATAACGACCTTCTAGATAATGATAGATGATAAAGGTTCTGGAATATAAAGTTTGCATATTTCTAATATTCTTTTTCTCTGTATTCTTGGTAAACTAAGAATTAGATTGTATAAAAAGATTTCTAGGAACTTCCTTTTCTTTTTCTTGTTTTCTTGTAGATATTGTCCATTATAAAAAAATATCCCCGAAACTGTAACCGTTAAAAGTTTCCATAAGCCACCGATTAGTTTATAGGTTACTGTTTACAATTCTTCCACAAGTGAAATTCTTTCATAAGTGTGTATATGTATGACCATTATATTTAGCGAATAACTATACGAAAGTCAAACATTCAAAGACGAATATATCAACGAAAAGTTAATATATGGATTCATTCAATCCAGTTACAAAAGAGATTGAAATCAAATAAGAATAGTCCGGCAATAGTCTTGTGCATTATATTCTATAAATATTCCACACCACTAACATTAATTTAAACATTTCATTCAACAATATTCTAGAATATGAAAAAAGGCACTTGTCCAAAAATGTTACTCCTATACTCGCGTCGGTGTCTCAGACCGAAAGTGTTAAAAAAGTGACACACGTCCCCTTTGTACCAACACATGCGATACGCTAAACGATAACGAACGACGAATAACGAAGCTAGAGAGAATCGCAAAGTCGTAGTGTTGATATTTTCTGAGAAATGAACGAATTATTGATTTCTCGGTCTGACAGACCAATGCGCGAGTATAGGAGTGTTAATCGTTCATCAGCTAATCGAATACTTTTCAGCAGTTTGTTTTTCGATACGATTAATCGCCCAAAATAATCGATTAATCGTCACACTGAGAGAAATAATTAGTTAGACTAATATTTCTCATTTCCTAGAAAGCATCTGGAACCAAAAAAAGTATTCATTCCGCCTGAAAATCAATTATTATCTTTTACGCTCCCCTAAGATCGTAAACGAAGCTCGATTCGTGTTGACGGCATTCAGCTTCATTTACTAATTCAGGATAAAACTGCAGCAGCCAAACGTTTTTTTTCTTTTTCTCTGGGTTTGGATCGATTAATCGGCGTAAATTATTCGTTTGCTTCGATTGGCGATCTAACGTACAAATCTACACCTAGGCGGCGCTGCGGTAAAAGTGATGATGGTTTTAAATTTTGCAATGTGAGTTTATTGAAAGTTTGTAGTTCTTTCCATAAATAACAATGTTATAGCCATGAAGGTTATTTGATTGTGATGAGTTTGGAAGAAATTTAATTCTGCGCAATTTTATATGTAACATGTTATTTTCTTACCTCCTCCAGTAGCAAAAATTGTATAAATGTTGACAATGGTTGCATTAAAAAAGAAAATTCGAGAGCACAATCAAAAACAAGTTAAAAAATACATGGTTCCTGCATGTAAGAACTACCTTGGAAAGTCCGGAAGTATAATATAGGTGATTTGTTTTTGAGTTGTAGGTTACCTTATCATCATTTTTTTAGTTCAAAAAGAAAATCCAGATGTCTCACCGATCGTTTACGTTTTGCGTTAGATCGCCAATTATTGGTTGGGCAGTATTCGTTCGATTAATAATCGATTTCTGTAGGAAGCATTCGATTCAGTGTCTTAGAATATCAACAAATATTCACGAGTAACGAATATGATTTTATTTCAGTGTAAATGACTTTTTTCCAGCTTGAAACACACTTCCCTCATTATATTGATGATAATAACAGACGAGTTCATTTTGTTCATATCGCTGACGCATGAACAAATTTGCTATAATGAATGAATGTGGCATTGAGTGGGGTTCACAATTCCGCTGTTATTCATACTTCAAATATCAAAAGCATCAAATTTATATTCATCACATTCGAAATGAAATTCGTTCTGGCAGTGAACTTTCCAAACACGGCAGCTGCAAAGCAGCACGGGCTCATAAAACATTTGGATAAAAACAAGCAAAAAACCACGAACGATCCCTAAACGCTGTATTTATCGTATTGCAAGCAGCAATACAATAAAAATTAGAACTAATTAAAAACCATCCGCACACAGCAGCCACAGGTTAAAAGTAAACAATAGCTGATATTCATTTAGCTAAAATGAGATTCAGTTCTGACGTCTCGAATTATCAATATGAAAATGACATTGGGTGAAAAAATAACCTTCAAAACATATTGAAGAACAAAAGTTCATTTGCTCGTATTCACTGGTTGTCTGGATCTGTCATTTTGATTTTCGTTTGGAGTATATAGGTTTTCGATGCAACCTAGCCCGAAAATCTATGCATTTGAGCTTAGCGAAGACGATTTTTTTCAACACTGATTCGATTAATCGAACGATTATCGGGGATCACTAGGCTCAAACTCAGCTCTGCCAAATAAAGCTGTCTATGCAGTCGAACGGTTGAGCCGTAGAATTTCTTTTGTTTGTTTCACAATGTGTTGTATGTGTTTACAGATATCGAATAGCAATGTGAGTGTGGCTTGGGGTGGTTATGACCAAGACGGGTCTATGGTACTAGGTGAGGCCGTTTCGTCACTAAGTGGGTTAGGGGAGCGGTATATGAAAACAGTACGGAAGAAAGCAGAAGGGGAATTATTTCCTTGAAGCGTGAAAGAGACAGACTGATCACGAGCGAGCTCCGGCACAAGCGTATTGTGTTTTGTTTACATACAAAACACAGTAGATTTCCAAGATGGCTGAAGAGTGGTTTTAGCAAGTTGGCCCACCTTAGGATATACTTCTACGCGCCTTGGTTATGACCAAGACGGGTTTATGGTACTAGGTGAGGCCGTTTCGTCACTAAGTTGGTAGGGGAGCGGTATATGAAAACAGCACGGAAGAAAGTAGAAGGGGAATTATTTGCTGGTAGCGTGAAAGAGACAGACTGATCACGAGCGAGCTTCGGCAATAGCGTATTGTGTTTTGTTTACAAACAAAACACAGTAGACTTCCAAGATGGCTGAAGAGTGGTTTTAGCAAGTTGGCCCACCTTAGTATATACTTCTAGGCGCCTTGGTTATGACATTCTACGCGAGCTACAAAAATATGGTCAACTCCTTGATTTCAACACAATGAAGTGAGAATTTGGCAGTTTTTGATAAAAGAAGTGTTTGTGCCGATATGAATTCCGAGAATCTCGAGTAAACGAGATCCACAACCCATGAGAAGGACTATTAGGTGGAGCAGATGGCAGAATTTGCGAGCGTAGTGTGCGTGACAGCATGCGCTGTCATAGCTACTTTCCACATTGTGACGTCAATATTTGTGTTTACATTCAATTACTTTCCACATCTATGAGAATACGCTTTTTTTGGCATGTTTTATATCAATTAAAAACAGACCTTTTCGTAGAGTTCTGAATATGCTGAATATGAATATGCATATAATGTGACAGGGTGCAGTGGATATTTGTCAAATTATGTCGGAAAAGATGAATAAAAGTGATCTTTTTGTGCGTCATTTTCACTCTCTCACCTTCATATAAACAAACAAATTTTCGTTATTTCCGCGATGATACGATGATATTTTGAAGGCTCCCAATACCATTGCCTGTGATTTGAGAAAAATAGTGTACAATTAAGCAACATTTCATTGAAAATTCTGCTATTTCCGAGGACTAAAAATAAGACTGTTCTCTGGACGTTTTTGCTCCTTAAATGATGGAAGTAAGTCACAATACAATTATCATCTAATAAAAACAATCAGTTACAAGATTTCATGAGCATTTAGGCTCATTACATCATCAATTTGTGAATTATTCAAATGTTGTTTCGTCTCTTCCATATACATTTCATATTGCCTGCAAATAATGACAACACCATATTTTGTTTACCAATCCAAATATACTCTGCCTACTGCTCCACCTCATATGTATGTCATTGATCCACAACCAATATACTTAGAGCCTCCGCATATTGCAGACTTTTGTCGGTCGATAGATCGGTCGAATGACTTAATCAGTATGGAGCGATATGCACATGTGCACACTACACCGATTCAGTACCGGCCGATGAAAAAGTTTGTGAGGCTTCCCGATTACATTCAAACTATTCGGTCGGTCAAATATCGGTCGTCCGTTTAATCAATACCAAGGCGCCTCTATATATACCAGGTGAAACAATCATATGAAATGCACTTTCAGCTCTCCATTCGCTCTCAATTTTGGTATCCGACATACGTGTCGTGCGAATCACTGGGAATGGGATGCTCTCTGAATCTCTTTTTGATTTTCCTCCGTTGTCAAACACAAATTAAATAGTCTTTCGAGAATATTCGACCGACAGTTGGCTAGTGTGCGCAATCTTTACCAACCTGACTGTTTGGTTGGCTCGGTGTGCGCACTAGGAACCCAACCCGACCAAACTATCGGCTAAAAAAAAGTCTGCAGTGTGCGGGGACTCTTAGGCGGCGGTGACACTGGATGCAGATAAGTGGTCGTACTAATTTTATGCAATAGCGAAAGTAAACAACCATATTGAGTTGTATTGGTGTGGTTACATTGCTTCCCCCCTTGCTTCGTTCGAATTCGCCAGCTTCTATAGAACAAAACTGTTTGTTTCTCTTCGTACAATCAAATTTTCGTGCGTACTCCGAGCCAATGTCACCTTACCCTTAGACAGTCACCAGGTATTCTGTAAGCAAGGTGTGTATATATATATATATATATATATATATATATATATATATATATATATATATATATATATATATATATATATATATATACTAAAGGTGTGACCGTGTCGTCAATAAGTGCGCGAGGAGAAACGGTATAAATATACAGGAACTGTGGAAAGGGATTTGACTGCAAATAGAGATGTCTAAATTTTGACGTGGGACTACGTCTAACCGGAATATATGGAGGGTAAAATGAAAACCTAAACACAGATCATGCAGGAAAAAGTGAAAGATTTCGAATGCTTATAACTCGAACATTTCTTACTGGATCGAAAAGATATTTGCATCAATTGATAGGGAATATTTCTACGCATCTATTGCAACTAACAAAATGTTATTTTGCATTAGATAAACAATTGAATAACTGTAAAATATTAAGCGTTATCTAAACGCCCTAACTGCTTCGTTTTGATTGGCCCGATTTACGGTTTCCCTAACACAGCCATCAAAGGCAAGCAGCCTTGGGGAAATCGGCATTGCAAATACATGGAAGTAGGGGAACTTTTCTTCTCACCGAAAAATATTCCCTAACACAGACTTCAAAACCAAGCAACGATGACGAAATCGGCATTGCAAACACTTGAAAGTAAGGGGAGCTTTTGTTCCCACCGAAATGTGTTCCCTAACAGAGATTTCTAAACTAAGGTGCCTGGAGGAAATCGGCATTTCAAATTCATGCAAGTCGGGGGTATTTTTGTTCCGACTGAAATGTGTTTCCCTACGCAGACTTCAAATCCATGGAGCGTGGGGAAATCGGCATTGCGAATTCGTACAAGTCCATATACATTTCATATTGGGTATTTTTGTTCCGATTGAAATGTGTTCCCCTAACACAGACTTCAAAACCAAGGTTTCTGGGGAAATCGGCTCTGCAAATAAATGCAAACAGTGAGTATTTATGTCCTCGCTTGCATTTGTGCAAACAGGAATATGTCTGTCCTACCACGATCTTCTAAACTTAGGAACCTAGAAAAATCGTGCAGACACTAGAAGCGAATGAACTTTCCAGTTTCAAGTAAATTCGCGGTTCGAGAAGTACGTACACTTGAGAGATGTAAAATTCAGAAAGAAATGTTAAATACAATTATCGTTTGATAATTCTTACGTCCATATATTTTGTCCTAGGCATCATACCAATCATTCAAATAATTGTTTTTCAGTTTTCGATTAATCGAGCGAATATTTATTTCTTGTAATCAAAACGAACAGACATTTATAATAGAAAAAATGGGACGTCATACTTTTAAAAGTTACATTAAATATAATTTTGAAATAAACACGGCGCAGAATAAGGGTTTTTGAATAAAATGGTATTTCAGTATATTGATAAATTTACCATTTCATTATTTTTTGAGGACGATTGAAAAAAGACACCGAGAGTCGATTTGTTCTCTTTAGCTGAAACATAAAATGAGAGAGTATATCACAAACCTAACTTTAACCGTAAAAGACTTACCTTTCAACTTTTCAATGCTCTTATTGCAACTAAAGCAATTCCACAAACAAAAAGCAAAACATATATTGCAAAATATTGCTGATTGTTTACATACAAATTCCAAGATGGCTGAAAAACCTTTCTCACAAGTCGCGGTACCTTATTGTATTTATCGTGGCTGTAAGGGTCTTCGCGTCAGTTTAGTAAATAGCATGCAAAATTGTCGGAATCTCAGAAGGTCGATTTTCGGTCGTTTGTTTTTCGAGATGACACGACGTTTTATTCTACCAAAGCAGCGATTGAAAGGAGTGACTGAGAAGAAGTTTCCCAGCCAACAATGGGACGGATTCGGGTTCGCAAAATTGAGTGTACACATGCTACTCGACGATACTCTCCATTTATTTGGTACAAAATATCTTGAATACATTTCTTCTTATGGTGCATGTTAATAACACACACATTCAACTAACCATGTGCACAAGAAAATTTCGCGAAAAGTTTTTTTTTTATTTAATCATTACATGAGAGTAAAATGGATTGATTTTACGATGAATATAAGTGGTATTTAGTTATTTAATTTTAAACCCCGAAAAACTCAAAAATAACAAACCAGCACGAGGTGTATACTTAATTTTGAGATTGACTGTTTGAATTCATTGAAAATCATCGTTAACATTGTAGTGGCATAACATCGAAATTGTAGATTAACATCGTCTCGCTCAATTGGCCTTATGGGCTTCTTTAGGAACAACTGTGGAGGCGATCTGGCGTAGTGGTAACATCCATACCTCTCACGCTTAACGTCACGAGTTCAATTCTCACTCCCGACATTCTTCCATAAATGGAAGTAAAAGTGACGAACCAGCCAAAATGTGTTGAAAGTCACCATAATAGGAAAAAAAAGTCTTTAGGAACAAGCCTAGAAGAACGTGCCTTCTATACTCCAAAAAATTGGATGCATTTTGGAAGAGTTCTCCATTGAAAATTTTGAAATTTTAGTAAAATACTTTTCCTGGATCTTCCTTGCAAGTAATTTTTTGATGTCGATAATGATTGGGCTGGCTTTGTAAGGCCTAAGACAATGCATGTAGATTTTGAGCGCCGGTGGAAAATTGTTTTTGTTCATTGTTTATATAGCAAGTTTGAACGTGATTTGCACAGTTTTCACATAGTTATGTAGAAAAACGTGTGGAATCGGTTTAAATCATCCCACCCTACTGTAAAGAAGTCGATTATAGTCAATCATTCTTTTTTTGAGGGATATTCATTCGTAAAATGTAAAACCGAGATAAACATTAAACCCACAAATTCAATTTGCGATCAATGTCAATCGCGAGAACTGTCAAACTCTCAAACTGGTGTAAATTTGAGTTGACTGTATTGAGTTTGGTGTATTGTCATCTTGGAAACGAAAATGGCAATGTGTTTTCAAGTAAAATAAACAAATAAAAACACTTTTTCGTATCAAACATGTATTCAATATAGTTCTGTAGTTATAGGCTAACTAGACTTAAGTAAATCATTATGTTTTCAAAATATATTCAATAACAAATTGTATATTATAATGATGAGTTTTCGGGCAAATATCGAAAAATTTATAGCCAAATGTTTAAGCGAGGATCAGCACTACGTGTTTTAGGTAATTAAATAACATGGAGTAAACATTTCCATTCAAATTTAAACAATTTGAAACTACCTTCGCGCTTGCTAATCTGATAGATATTAATTTGCTTCACTTAACGAACATCGCCATCAGAATCCTGTTGCATGATCAGTCTTATAATATTACACCCAAAGTTAATTTTTAGCACATGTTTTGGCATCCCAATTTATTACATTAAATGAGCTGAAAAATAACAGAAAAATGTACATGTATATCATTTGTATAATATATATGCTAGAGCCAGAATGAGCGAGCGAAACAGGAGACACATTTAAAGGGAAGCATATGAAAGCTTTGCTTGGAAAAAAAATTAAAAAGCGGGTGAATTACCCCGAGACTAGCTTTACGCAATGGTGATATCTTAACTAATGAGGTTTATCCAAGGTTCGATTTTTCGCTTGTTGAAATCCCAAAAATACCCAGCCAAAAGTCTCCGTTCATTACTAAGAACAAAAGTAAAAAATGACACTGAAAAAAAGCGAGCAAATGACACTGAGATAAAAGCCCTACTTCGTTTGGAGGATATTTTTGGCCAAAAGTTAGAATTTTATAGAAATAATATCTCTCAAAAATTCACACAAAATTTCACATACTGAAATGTCTTCACATTTTTCATAATGTCTTCAAAATTACTTCACAAAATCAAATGTATTCACAGTTAGTCAAATGTCTGTGCTAGGCACGATCTACAGGGATGCCGAATCAGGCGAGATGTCAGTAGTCTAATTGATACAAGAAATCTGGAGATACATTTTCACGCTCGTGACATTTGTTTTTCGTATCATACATTCAATAAATGGTTACATTTGGTTGATGTTGATGTTTAGGTTTATGCTTGGCAAAATTGTTGCATGTTGAACAAAAAATTATATTTTTCTGTTATTCTTTGTTATAAAAACTAGCTCGAGAGTATGTACCGTAAGTACATTATGCAGAAGTGTATTTTCAAATAATATTGGCAACCCTCCTTCGCCGAATTGATCAATCAGTCCGAGTTTGACAGTTAACTGGTCTGGAATCGATCCCTCTGTTGTCTGGTCTCGTCTCAGGGGGCTCATACACAGTTTGACCAAATATTTGACTCTTTTTGTCAGATAAAATTTGATCAACGTGTACTGATTAAATCTATTCGACAAACAAGACGACAAGCAAATATTCAGTTATTGGATACTCGGAATATTGTATCGATCTGTTCTTCGAATCTGTCGGTACAAGATTAGGTTACCTTAAATATTTCATTAAAAAAATTTCCATGTTCGATATTTGACATTGTTTGCCACTGTTGATAATTGAAGAGTGGCAATTGAAATTTAAAAAACCTCAGCTTTCAAGAAAAAAATATAAAAAAATATGGCGCAAGGACATGTAAACTATCAAAAACAAATACAATAAAACAATTACGAAAGTAAAATTCTATGATGTATTTTTTCAAAAAGACTAGGTAACTGGCCTCTATTTGAGATGTCCTTCATCCAAAACAAAAGTAAAGGTAAAAAATTATTAATTTTCGAAAATAATCATTTTTGAACAAAAGGGGAAAAATTTGATTTTGCGGACTCTAAAATTGAGATGGGCTTCCTGATGAAAAAATAGAAAAACTACGAGTCTCATATTTTGCGATAAACAACAAAACTACTAATTTTCACGAAAATTCGAGAACCACTATATCGGTTTGGCATGGATTGGCTTTATACACTCCCCCAAAACAACACCACATGCCGTTGGCATTATTTGTATGATCAAAGGTGGTTCCATAATCGAGCCCATATGTATAACCAGTGTCAGTCGCGTGTGTGACATCTCTTGCCCAGACCGAGTTTATCATCGGTGGGGGGAAAAAAAATTCCGGCAACCCTCATAAATAGCATGATTGGAAAAGATAATTTAGTGACAGCATCGAGACTGATAGGCATCCAGAGGTATCAGGTTTCGTTGAATATTCATGACCCCTGGCGACAATTTGTGTGCGCCTTCGTCCTTCGGTGTGTTTATTTTGAGACGCCTGTTCCGCCGAAAGATGTAGATGTAGTTTTTTTTTCGTTTCTATTGGCAATTTATCACCTACGCACCGGTATTGACATGTGGATAAAATGAGCGATTCTTCGCATACATTGCACATGTTGGAATGTGTGTCAGAAATCATGAAAATATCTATATTCCGTTTCGCAGTTGTCGCCAATCAAGTTATCAAATATCGGTTGTAATTCAATGAGGAAACGAATACGAACTAATTGATATACCATCGGAGTTTATTCGTCTTCAAAAAATTATCGATGTCGAAATGCATTTGATTGCTATGAATAACTTAGTATCAAAAAAGATATTCCAATTGAACGACAACAATTTAACGATTCAATTGTTGAACTTTGTTATTTTCAAAGAATCGTTGAATTGTATGTCAAATTGTAGCAAGTATATATGATGATTAGATGATTATTTACAGAGTGATCAATTGTACTAGATAAAGTGAAAATGACCTAATTTTATTTTGCACTAGCTGACCCGGACAATTTCGTCCCGCCCAAAATTTGCTTTTCGTTATCAATACTTTCAAACATTCACGTTTTCTTACTAAGCGCAAGTTCATGAGTCCAATCGCAGAATTGTTCATTGATTGATCTTCTAATCGACCTCGTTGAATTTACCTTTTACTATAAAATTCCTAGTACTTCTACCAAAACTCATCATTATAATATCAGATTATTTTCAGACACAATTCTCGTTAAAGATTTTTTAACCACTTGCAAATAACACGTTTCTCCGTTACATGGAATACATGTTTGATACTGAAAATTTGATAGAATAAAGGCAGACCCCTCCCCTCTTCTCCCCTTAGAGATGGGGGAGGAGTGTCTTTTCACCACAGAATAGGTTCGTGTCTCCTAAAATCTTCACATGCCAAATTTGGTTCCATTTGCTCGATTAGTTTTCGAGTTATGCAGAAATTTGTTTCTCGTTTCTCGCCCACCCTAAGAGATTAGTTTGATTAGTTGATTAGTATGCAGAAATTTGCCTTTCATTTGTGTGGCAGCTCCCCCCTAGAGCCCCCCCCCCCCTTGGTGTGTCTTTGGTGTTGGTGTGTCTAACCACCGTACCTAATTTGGTTTCGTTTGCTTGATTAATTCTCGAGTAGTGCAGAAATTTGTGTTTCATTTTTGTGGCACTAACACCACCCCGCCCCCCTACTCCGCCTTAGAGAGAAGGATGGAGTGTCTAACCAACGTGAAAACATTTATTGCGCCCTAAAACATCGATATACCTAGTTTGGTTTCGTTTGCTTGATTAATTCTCGAGTAATGCAGAAATTAGTATTTGATTTGCGTGGAAGCCTAAGAGAGGGGGGAGGAGTATCTAACCACCATGGAAACATTTATTGCACCCTAAAACCTCCATATGACTATTTTGGGTTCTATTTGATTGATTAATTCTCGAGTAATGCAGAAATTTGTTTTTCGTTTGTATGGCAGCCCCCCTTAGAGAGGAGGGTGGAGTGTCTAACCACCGTGAAAACATTTATTGCACCCTAAAGCCTCCATATACCTAATTTGGTTTCGTTTTCTTGTTTAATTCTCGAGTAATGCAGAATTTGTGTTTCATTTGTATGGGAACTCCCCCTAAGAGAGGGGGGGACGAGTATCTAACCACCATAGAATCATTTATTGCACCCTAAAACCTCCACATGCCAAATTTGCTTTCGTTTGCTTGATTAATTCTCGAGTAATGCAGAAATTTGTGTTTCATTTGTATGGCAGCCCTCCCCCCCTTAGAGAGGGGGGTGGAGTGTCTAACCACCGTGAAAATATTTATTGCACCCAAAAACCTCCATATACCTAATTTGGTTTCGTTTGCTTGAATAATTCTCGAATAATGCAGAAATTTGTGTTCATTTGCATTGTTTCATTTGTATGGCAGCCCCCCCCCCCCCCTTAGAGAGAGAGGGGGGGGGGGGGTGGAATGTCTAACCACCATAGAAAAATTTATTGCACCCTAGAACCTCCACATGCCAAATTTCGTTTTATTTGCTTGATTAATTCTCGAGTAATGTAGAAATTAGTGTTTCATTTGTATGACAGCCCCCCTTAGAGAGGGGGGAGGGGTCTCAAACTATCATGAAAACCATCCCCGGCCCCCAAAAACCTCTACATACCAATTTTCATGTCGGTCGGTTCAGTAATTTCTGGGTCCATAAGAATCAGACAGACAGACAGACAGACAGACAGACAGACAGACAGACAAACAGACAGACAAACAGACAGACAGACAGAAATCCATTTTTATATATATAGATAAGCATACCAGTATCGCCAATCTCAAATGCTCTCGCTTCCACGTAGATAATCTCCCGATTCTGTACTCCGAGGGATATACATTTCGTTCGAAAGTGATATTTCGATCTAGTTCGAATTAGTCATTCCCTATTTCGATCGTTTTGCTCGTGAGATGTTCGTAAACAAAACAGCACGAACGAAATACATTTGATTTTAAAAACAACTTGAACGTAACAGGGAAAAAATATTCCGATTCGATCGAAGTCCAGAATCGGGGTGAACATGATGATATATATCCCATGATCGTCCAAGAGGTGGAAACACTTCCGATGCAATTCTACATGGCTAAAATTAATTTTCGGTTCTCAGCTTCTATCACGCACAACATTCAAAAAAACAAAACTAATTGTAACGAAGTTTTCATCACTGTAGTAGAAACACTTTCAAAACAATAACATTCCGAAACAAAATAGAACCAATCACTAGGGGCGCTGATATAAATTGAACTATGGAATAATGAGGGTTGGGAATACTATCTCGTCATTGCGCTCATATTCTGCTGTATTCTACAGGGCGATGAATGAGTCCAACCGTTTATTTTATTTCTTTTTGCTGTTTTAAGACAAGAAATCTAAAGGCGAACAGTTCATATCGGAAGTCGTCTGTATCTTGCTGAACTCTAATATTATTTCAGCAGAGGAGCTATGACAGATGATAAACATTGAACATAAAGAAAATGAAACGAACCGTTATTTATGATTCACTCTTAATAATGTGACACTATAGAATTGCAAATAACCTAATTTAAAAAATAAGAGATAAGCTTCTTCAACTCTTCAAAAACATCATACCAAGTCCTTCGTTTTTTTTTTCAGGAGAATGTCATTGTTCTCCTCGGATGTCATTGCCATCTTTTTTTGCGTAGAGAATACTCATCAAACTTTTCCCGTTACAATACCTCCCGTGAATGAATACTCGAGGCACCGCCAGGCGGGAAAACTTTTCCATCATTCGACAAGAAGCTGAAAAATTCAACACAAACATTCGAATTTGCATGTCTTCCAAAATCTTTTGGTTTTCCTTTTTTCCATGGAATTCCGAACAAACCACAAAGTCGACGGCGACGGAGCTTTAAAAGTTGGAAAACATACAATAAAGTTACATCCGTCTTTTTCTGCTAGCGGGAGCAATTTAGGCCCCTTTTGGGAGAGGATTTCCGTTGCCGCCCCTCCGTCACGTAAACGCTGTGGGGGGGTGGTGGGGGGCGGGGGTAAAAATCATAAATTTGGCTGCACCGTTACAGCGTTCAGTGGGGGTAAGTGAGAGAAAAAAAAACTCCGGAGATATATATTTTTCCTAAGAAGATTACACGGTATTCTTCTGAAGGATTCTCACGTCCTATTTGCTTTGAATGCATTTCCTTTGTGGGTTTGGGACGTTTTCGGTGGGAAAACCCTTGAAAATGGAAAATCAATGTTCATGGTAAAAAAATAAATTTTCTAGCATTCACCATTAGACAGCTTATCTACTACAAGTCAAAAACTTCTTAAAAACAATGATCTTATTTTGTTTTCTCTTCCATTTCATTACAGCAACATGTGGATATATACACTCATCAGCCTTGTTATAAGCAGGATATTGGATATAACAGCGTTCTCCATCAACACAGATAATCAGGTAAATCCGAAGAACAAACCTGCTGAATGGGCAAAGTTTGTTTTCGCTGAGTAATCCATCAACAACTGGCAAAGTATCGAATCATCTCCCACCCTTGCGGGGAAAATTATTTCCTGCTGATAGCAGGACAAAACGCTCCCACATTTAATGTTGGTCACAGTAATATATTTAGACCTTCATTCTTGCTGCCAAAAACTCGAATAAAATTGAGTGCCGAAATCCTCCATTAACTTAATTTATTGTGCTATATATCTGCTGTTGCTTCCCCGGTCAAGTATCCGTTTCAGTCGGGTTCAGAAAGAGACAACGGCTCTTTCGAGCTGCTCTGGAAAAGGGTGCGAAAAAGAACGGAGCGGGAAACACAAACCAGAAGACTTCTTCCTTCTAATCCCGTAAATATTCAATAATCTATATTGAGCCATAACTTTAATCCTCTGGGGGAGCGAAATGGAAGCACGAGTTAGGAGCAACTTTTAACGATTTTCCATCCTAAGACGATCGGTCGGACTCATGCTGAGTTGCGTCTCGATTTTCAACCTGGACTTCAGGGGGTAGAGGTCACTCGCCCGGTTCAATCCTTTTAGCTTTTCAGTGCCAGAGAAGGGCATTAAAAGGCTAGATTTGGAATCTAGTTTGGTATTTGGGAAACAGAATTTGTTCCAAAAGGATAGCCAAAGCGGGATGTCCCTTATTTTTGGTCTTGTATCTGACATTTAAAGTCAAAAGAACTACAATGATTAACATTAATTATTAATGATTAACAAATTGAGTATTCAGTTTTGAGAAGGGTTATCAGGTTCGATCGCCAGCTTCTGCAAGCTCAACCATAAAAGTTCAATGAAAAAGACTCGGATTTATCGACGTAAGGATAGCTTTCCGCCTTGTTCTTTTGAGCTCAGTTGTCAAAATTACATCGGAATGCCTATTGCTCACATTTAATCAAATAACAAATGTATATAAATACTTTTGAAATTATTATTTATCAAACTCTCTCTCTGATAGATGCGAACCAAATAAAATAACGAAACTAATGACTGTCATAAAAACTTGTCGAACAAGCGACTGAAGACTGTAAACACCTGTGAATCGCGTGTAGCGGTAGCAGAAAAAAAAGTTTGATCGATTGTTCGACTTCATAAAACCAAGTGTTTTTTTTTTCGTCTGCTTTCGGACGTTCCAACAAAATTTATTACTTCTTTGTTCGTTAGGCTGTTGTGTTGCCCATCCCTGTCTCTGGCCAACGCGCTTGTAATTACGCTTCCGGACAACGCAAATCCGGAGCATAAGGGGCAGCAAGTAAGTGGATCGCTATGAAACAATGTCTGGCGGAAAAATAATGAGCCAAGCTTATGAATGATTGAGTTCTGGCAGTAAAATGAAAGCATGAAAAATTTTATCATTAGCCTCAGAGGGGTGAAACATATATAACAACGAGAGAGGACGAGAGGAAGCTCTGTATTCATTACCAAGAAAAGAAAATGATGCCTAGGAAAATCAGAGTTACTAATCTTTGCGTAAGATGATGATGATGAAGAACGGCAGCAGCAGCATTCCAGAACCTTGTTGCTGAAGAGGGGTTGGAGTTCTTTGTCATTTTCGTGTAACATATTTCAACAGGGTTACATTGGTCAAATTTATCGGTACTTGAAAGTGATTATTTTTTGTAAATAATCAAGCTGCTTCATTAAATATGCTTTCATATTAAAATTAACTCGCCTACAGACTGGTCCAGAAAGTAATAACACACTCACAACATGCTGATATTTTAGTAATCATCATTAAAAGTTTTTACGTATTTGCTGAAAAATGGAAAGGCTACTCGCTGAAAAACGTCGGGTCTTTGTGTGCAAATGGTGTTCTTGAGGTATCATATGAGACATTCGGGTACTACTTCTAATCTACACACAGCAATACACTGGAAATGGATCTGCTTAAAAAAGTTCACCGATTAAAGCTGAGCTCAGGCAGACTGTTAACTTCGTTGCTTACTGACTAAATGGCGCTTGTGATTGGTAATCCGTTCTCAGTGTGTAAGTTTCGATGATTCGCACTTTAAATACTAAATTAGCAACTCCACAACACGCGTAGTACTCTTTGATTCTAACGCCCTTAGGATCTCCCTGGGTATCCTGAGCAGGGCTCTGCATAGTCATAGTCAACTGAGGATAGTCAGCTGACTATCTGACTGACTATATCTGTATTCAGCCCAAAAAGACTTTTGGCTTCTTCACGCAGTTTCTCCGCCAAAACGACTAAACAGTATGTCGGGCGTTTAATCGCTATCTTTTTTTTTTTTTTTTTTTTTATCTGTATTATAGTGACTTTCAACTCATTTGGCTGGTTCGTCACTTTTACTTCCATTTTTGGAAGAATGTCGGGAGTGAGAATTGAACTCGTGACCTTTAGCGTGAGAGGCATGGATGTTACCACTACGCCAGATCGCCTCCACTAATCGCTATCTCCCTCTACCGACTCGACTATATCATTTAATTCTTCCTAGTCAAATTGTCCTCATTGCATTTTGAAGTGACTTCCCCCAAAACGAATTCGTTCCTCTCTTCCTCTCTCCCATGTACGTGTGCATGCAACGATGTTTGAGTTCAACGTGGTTTGACATACTCTACAGGTGAGCTAGATTCTTTTGTATCGTACACGAAAAATTACTCACACGTATAAAATAGCGTGCAGTGTATGTGCGCTATTTTGCACGCTATTTACTTATACTAACGCGAGGACCTTTATAGCATACTTGATAAATGTCTAAGTTCGTTGGTTTGAGTTCACGATGGGTAGATAATAAACCGTCCATTGATAGGGTAACTTCTGTTTTGCATCAGAAATCATGTTTTCGTTCCTCTTTATATGGACGTAAAAATAAGATTGCGTACGCGGGTATAAATTTCGTTCCTAGGGGAGTAGAAATGTGAATTTAAGTCAGTTGAATAAAGAGGCAGATTTGTATTCATTAGTCGAGTCAGTTAAAATAACCACTGACTGGACTAGTTTACCAGTCATCCTCCCTAGTCAACGCTAGTCAATTCATTTTCTAGTCAAGTCACTTTTTGTTGTGGGCGACTGCCGAAGCAGTGTTAGTCAAAGCGAAGCTACTGAGAGTAGAGTCGGTCTTCATTTTTCACCTTCGAAGAATCCGGGCCCTGATCCTGAGAAGTAAACTAACAAAATTCGTCTTCAATAAACCTGAACGATGGCATAACTCATTACTAAACATGCATTTCTTCAATCCAATACGCGACAACGAATGTTATCAATAAAAAAAAAATGAAATCATTCGGATCAACGATTTATTTTTTGCTCGTTGTACTTAGTACTCCAGAAAAACCGAGTAGCACATGAAAGTGCAAAACAACATATCTAAAGCCGTAATATATAAACAACATCACACTCCGCTCCAAAAATTGGATGAGACTAATATACACTGCGTTTCACAACTCATCTACACAGAGGGTACTGCTCGTTCAAGCTCTTTAAATCACTCATATTGCTTGTAAGCTGCATCTACTATTCGTACGATCACTCCTTATAAGTTCATTATTGAGTTTTGATATGGTAATTAAACTGACCAGTCCAGAATCTGAAGCCCCTATTCAATAAACCATGCATTGACTTTCCGGATGCTACGAATTGATGCCAAATTACCCAGTTATCACAGTTTAATAGATGACACTTGTAGTATGACTTATTACCATCATTGAAGGGGTGAACGATCCAGAGAACAGTCGTATTTTAATTCCTTGGGAGCAGCAGTCGTTTTCAACTGCTTCAGCGGCTAAAACGCAATCATGAAACAGGTCAATGTTATCTATTAGTGCTGTTAAAATCGAACGAAGCCATCACGGGCGAACTGGGGAATCTAATTAAGGGGGACCCCGGTCTGGAAGATCGGAAAAATCGAATTTTCGTTTTGCATTTTTGGGCAGCTTATGCCCTCAGAAATGTTGTCCTAAAAGGATTTTTCGATATTTTATTTTGTAGGGAAGTTACAGCCAAAAGTATGAGTTCCCTCAAGGGATATAGTATTCCTGTACAAAATTTTGAACGCGTGTTTTTCGAAACTATGTTTTTTCAGCTGGTGGTATCGATATCTCAGGATCTACTCAACCGATTTGGCTGAAATGTTTTATCAGCATGTAAAATTGAATTATCTAAAGCGTTACATAACCGTTTTTCGATATCTCATTTTTTATTTTTTTATGAGCTTCTAAACAGTGATTTTTCATGAAAATGACTCATTTTTAACGGGAATGATAGCTGCCATTGTAAATGTTTTTCAATTTTCAAAAACCATGTTCGGTCGTGTTGTGTGGCACGTGGCGCCGTCCTGCTGAAACCACATGTCATCCGTATCCATATCTTCAATTTGTGGCAAAAAAATCGGTTAACATGCGGCCATAGCGCTCACCATTCACAGTTACCGTCTCGCCGTCCTCATTTTCAAAGAAATACGGCCCGATGACTCCACCAGACCATAATGCGCACCAGTGACTTTTGGCGGATGCAATGGCCTCTCAACAATCACGTGTGGATTTTCTGAGCTCCATATACGGAAATTTTGGGTGTTCACATAGCCAGCGAGCTCGAAATGTGCCTCATCGCTGAAGAAAATTTTATGCGAAAATTCAGCATTTTGCTACTGTTGTTCGTTTACCCAATCGACGTATGCCCGACGTATTCCATGGTCACCACGCTCTAATTTTTGTACCAGTTGGACTTTATATGGATGTAGGTGCAAGTCCAAATGCAAAATTCGCCACAATGATGTGTTTGACAAGCCCAATTGCTGAGCACGCCGTGGAATCAAAACATTCGGGTCATCCTCTACACTGGCAGCAACAGCAGCAATATTTTCGACCGAACGCACATTACGATGATGCACAGGATTCACAATATCCGCTACGGATCCAGTTTGTTCGAATTTACGCACTACATTAGCGATTGTGTGCTCTGTAGGCCGTCCATGACGACCAAAATCCGTCCGTAATGCTCGAAAAACATTTGCCGGGTTTTCATCATTTTTATAGTATAATTTAACAAAATTAACACGTTGTGCGATGCTAAATCGATCCATATTGTAAAATGGCAGACATTCAACTAACGATATGACGCTTTGGTTGACAGCTATGTCAAACGGTTGTCAGCGCAGGGCTGTATACTTTCGGAAGCCCGAAATGGAAAACCCTGTATATTCTTGCGTGAACGGAAATAACTTCGATAGAATAGCAAGAAGAATACGTTTACCCGCTAAGATAGACCATTCGCTCACAACTCTATGATTGAAGCGCCAAAATTGAATTTAGCGAAGTTCAAATTACTTCCTTATCCCCATTACGATCCGACGGCGGTAAGCACTTTCCGGGGTTGATAATGATGCTCGCGGATAAAATTCGGAATTGGAGTAATGAAGTTAGTTTGCGAACCAATTCCGTTTGTAGTCAGCATTCTACAACGATGTTATAGAAGCATGGAAAAAGGTTTGGAACTCATAAAACTTAGAAAACAAAATTTTCTCTGTTTTCGGTTATTTATTTAGTATATCTAATAACCATTCTCATCATCTAGTATTCTCAGGTATTGTTTGCAGTTGAGAAGCAGGTTTTTGCATCTGCTCCTCCATGATGGATTAAATTCCGTCAAGGCAAATAATCTATTACTATATATTTAATACCGATTAGTGTGGTCTTTCTGTATTTCTTTCTTAAATTTGGCTTCAAAAATACATACAACCCTAGATTTTTACACTCCATCCTCCATTTTCCTCGCGATTTCAACATTTTTGTATAAACAATATCCAAATAATTAGTCGTCGTTCGTTTTTCAAACAGAACGAATTTATTAATTTCGTTAAATGATAGATGGCACTACGTCCGCATCTTCGAACTTTCATTCGCACAAGCCCCTTCACATACCAAACTCAATTCGCCTAAAGCCAGGCGCATCGCCAGCGAACTGGAAGCCTTTTTGAATGAGCACTATGAATTATTGAAATTCTTCAAATCACACATGGTCGAATTGCACAATTACAATCACGCTATTGTCATCAATTCTGATAAAACACCAGCTGAAGAGCACGTGTGCAGTTCCAATGCGTATGTGGTAGCTGGAATAATGGTAGGCGACTGCACAGTGACATGAAATTGTGATTCGAAGAAGAAACAATAATCTGGATTTCTATGCCAAAAAACACGCCTTGAATATTTTGAGTGACAAGTTCTAGACAGTATTGCCACAAGTACAGATTTATCTGAAAAGGTACAGATTTTTTCGTTATTTTTGGTACAGATTCTGTACGGTACAGGGTACAGATTTTCGTTAAAAAGTACCGATTGGTACAGATTTCTCCCTCGTGTAAAATTTCTTACATTTGAACAAAGCAACATTACGGTACTTGACGATTTTTACGCCGACTTGACGACTTTCAATTGCTTTTTGGAGTATGTTTTTCCCCAGGTCAACAGATGGAATCGTTCGTTCCAGACTGAAAAACCTGAACTCACGATGCTTCAATGTCCAATGCTATTAAATCAGCAACGATAGGATGAACGCTATTTTAAGATTAAAAATTTGATAAAAATTGTGACTTTGTCCTCTTATGGTAAGAATCTCAACATTTATCGTTGACGATTACTTCCCCTGGGGGTACGTGAAGGACCGTTGCCATGTTAATAAACCACAAAATTTGGAGGAACTTAAGAAAGAAATAACTCAGATTTTCAATAGCATCGAAGTCGTAATGTTAGAGTTGTGCATGAAGAATTTTGTTCACCGTTTAAAACGCCTTATCGAAAAAAGAGGTGGTCACATCGAAAATGTCCTAGAATAAGCTTTATTTTTGTTTTTTAAAAGTAAAAATCGGTTCGCTTTAGTAGAAGTTATTAAAATTTGTTGCGTGAGCGTTTAATCTGAAAGTCCCTGTATGTATAAGCATCATCAAATACTTGCAATTGACTTGCAAATGTAAATGCAGTATTTATAGTAAATAAATGAATATTTTTTCACGCTACTAAAATGGATTTTTCTCTACAACGAATATTTTCGATGCTACAGATTATTGAAAGAAAAAGTGCTGATGAGAAAAGTTTTCAACCCCTCTGGTATAGATAAAAATGTGGCAACACTGGTTCTAGAATATATATGCCACAGGAATCAGAATTTTTTTTATTAACATCGTTACTTTTATGAATATGTGGATAGAGAAGACGAAACAACCAAGAGAGTACGTTCGATATCTTTTATGTGTGTCGGACAAGCAAACCATTTGTCATGACAATTGTCATGCGAAAATGCGAAAACAGAATAGAAACTGAGAGAGGTTGGCGTCGACATCATGCCTCATACCGTATGTTTCTATTCTGTTTTCGCATTTACGCATGATAATTGTCATGACAAATGGTTTGCTTGGTGTCGGATGATAATTTGACGCGATCAGAACAACGAACATCTTCGATGTCGTTAGCTGTATCAACAACTTATGGTCGACATGTACGCAAAGATAGAGAGCGAACGACTGCGATTTCTACGACACAATTAACAGAAGAGGCGTGAGGAATAATCACCTCTATTCCGATACACGATCGGGTTTGAAATTAGCAAAATGATGCATTTTGTAACCCGTTCGACTTCGATTGAGCACATTTATCAATCCGTTCGACTTCGAATTATTTCGAAATTTATTTTTCATCATTGCAAGGATGCCAAATTTGCAGACATGTTTGCAATTTTGCTGATATTTAATTTTTGTCGCAAACTCTATCTTGTTGCAGACTGCATGGATATGGTATTTCTCTTCGTTTTGGCTTGGTTCAGTTCTCAGCGCTAACAACCTCTTTTTTCACAAAGCTCACATCGACATTTCAGATTTTTGTCGAAGACCTTCAAATAAATCATCTGGCATCTCTGGAGGTGATGACATTCACTCTAACAAAGGCCAAAACGAAAACAGAAAAAGACGGGTGGGTAATGTCGGGGACATAACCGGAGTGACGTAGGACTATACAAAGGGGACAGCTTTTGTTAAATATATATTTTAAATATATTGTTTTATTTTCTTCTCCTACGTGAATACCTACCTATCTACCTGAAAAATGGATTAGTTTACTGTTTACTCTTTATGAATATGTTGATGGTTCTGAAAAGAACCTTTGGTGTTGTGTTTTTGTTATCACTCGATATTCCCATCTTGTTCGGTTAAACCTTCCTGTTTAGCTATTGCGTTTGCCACTCGCCACAGCTTTCACAGTTGGAAAATTTCTTCCCATCCAGCTTGTGACATGTTGTTCAGTAAATTACATTTAATGCGACGTGCCGGAGAAACACTTTGCCACTCACTGAAACTAATTGTTGCCTTGATGAGCGCCGAACCGAAGCTGCTCTGTTCTTGATGCGGGTTTTCTGATTGTCGTGAGCAGCTTTGCAAGCCAACTCGAGCACTCCGACGGCCGAAACTCTATAATCGCTGTTAGGTATACTGGTGCTCCGGCACCAATCCGTTCGGCCTAGTTACTCTTGCGGAGCAATCAGTGAATGCGGCCAACAGGGAACTGGAGACCTGCACGGTTCGAGTGAGACTTTGCCTTTCCCTTAACTTGCCCTCCTTTGTTTCGTCTACGATGCCGATGCCGTACAACCACACGGGTTTACGGTTTGAAAGAAAATGAGATAGTTTTTTGGGGTTCGAGTGTTTTATACTCTAGCGGTACACACTCACAGGATAGAGACAAATCGGCAGACTCAGCCAGAGGGGCGAGTCCAACGAGACGAACGAATGAGCGTTAAAAGGGAGCGATGGCAAAAAAATACATTCATTACGATTTGTTCGCTCGTTGGATGTGAATGCAGGCTAAAAAGGGTCCTTTTCAGGATCACAAAATTATCTTCAAACTAAAGAGTTTATTGTTTTGTTATCACTCGATATCCCCATCTTGTTCGGCTAAACTTTCCTGTTTAGCGATTTGTTGCCACTCGCCACAGCTTTCACAGTTGGAAAATTTCTTAACATCCAGCTTTGTGACATGTTGTACAGTAAATTACATTCAATGCGACGTGCCGAAGCGCCACTCAGTGTCGCATTGGAGGCGATTTTAACCTGTAATTGAACATTTGCGATGACAGTGGTACAGTGTCGACTTTCAATGTGGGGTCATAATTTGGATCTCTATGTTTACAAAAATGTCCAACTAAATAAGTCGCATTACATGTCCGTCCAATTAGCTAAATGTCGAACTAATTGTAAATTACTGTACTTTCAATCTGGAAACAATTTAAGAATTGGTGAAAATTGAATAATCAGGAAAGTCCCCAACTATCAATAAGCTCAGAACAACTGCCAAATTCACATACTCATCAGATCCTGGCAAACAAATTATGAAAAAATCAATTTGTGTTTTTTTATTATTTTGGATAATGTTTTAGAAAGCATTGAACTGTATTTCCTAAACTCTTTTTTGGAAGGTTTAATGGCCCTGAAAAGCGCCTTGTTTTATGAAATGGTTACAATTTAGAAAACTTAGTACTCGTGGTACTAAGGTAAAACCATTTCGAACGCTCTCGATTCCGCCTTGTTCTGGATTTGCCACCAAAGCAGTTTGTATAAAGAACAAACTTTTTTTCTTCTGCCACCTGATGCCATTTTGCGATTGCGTTTGCCACTCGCCACTCGCTGCAACTGCGTGTTGTCTTGATGTCCACCGAACCGAATGTGTTCTGTTCCGAATGCGGGTTTTCTTATCGTCGCGAGCAGCTTTGCCAGCTAACTCGATCACTTCGCCTTTCCCTTCACTTTTCCTCCTTTACCATGTCCAAACATGGTTGCTTGGGTTGGTTTGTTGATGTGTTGTGATGCGAACCGATGTGGTGTACGGTTTGAATGAGAATAATCGTTACGGTAGGAAGGAAGGTATTGTATTATAGAGACTTTAAACTTTTGCAGTTCATTCGTCTCTAGCCTTGAGAAAGGCCCTTTGAAAACTCTACTCTATTCTACTCCAGCGCTACCACCTCCGCCCTCTTGCCTTGAGAAAGGCACTCGATCCCTCGCCGTCCAGCCCGTCCAGCAACGATGTTGTCCAGTCGGTGTTCACACAAAGAATGATCGTTACGGCAGCGGAGCGGGGATTTTTAAGCTGACTGGCTGGCTCGAGAATTACGCATGTGTGAGACTGCGACCAATGTTTCGTTCATTTTTTCTTTTTCCTTTCCAATCGTGCTGCTGCTCTGGTTGCCCGTTTTGGTCGGTACGATTTGAGGAGCACAAAATTGACCAATCAAAAATGGGCACATAGGGCATTTTGACAATGCTTGATATTTCACAATTATTCAATTATTTATCTCATGAAAAATTAAATGTTATTCGTTATGATAGATGCGTAGATATATTTCCTATCAATTGATGCAAAAACCTTTGCGATCTATTGAGAAATGCTCGAGTTATAAGCGTTCCAAATCTTGCATTTTTTCCCACTTGTTCAGTGCCTAGATTTCCATTTCACCCCCTATATCTTCCGGTTAGACGTAGTCCTACGTCAAAAGGAATTCATTTTATTTGTGCAAAGGTTTGGTTTTTATAGAAAGTGCTGAAGCAGAAACAATATTTTAAAAAAAATATAAATAAAAAAAGTAAATAAAAAAAGATGAAAGCTTAAAATAGGACACTGGTATAGATTTTTAACGTATAGAGTAAGTTTTTTCCGGATAAGCCTAGGATGTTAGCTAGCTTAACCCGTAATGTTTGTAAGGGAAGTGGGGGCATAGTGGTCACCCTAAGGAATATGCCCATTTCCAGCGTCCACATACCACTTCAATACCCGTTTCTCGAAGAATATTATAGTTCAACTCATTGTTGTTCAAGATAGCAAACGACTTTTACTAAAAAAAATCAAAATAGTACACTTTTCATCATCAGAAAAAAAGGTGAAAAATCGAACTTTTTTTTTGCTTGTAGGTAAAGTGGTCACTTGCAGATATCAAGCTAAATGGGATAGATTTATGCGTTTTTTTGTCCAAATTTGTTCAAATCATATTTGATATTGTAGGTACATGTATGAAATAAGCTTGGCTTATTCACCTAGAGTCTCAATTTAAATTTTCTCATGCATACAAAAACGTAGTAAGAAACTCAAAACGTTCCGCATAATGAGGCTTGGTTTAGTTGGAGTGACATATTTATCCAGGGTCCAACCCACAAAAAGATTATTTTCAAGAGCAGAATGTGATGCGGTATATCAGCTTTAGTGAACAGAACATTGTAAGTCGTTATTCGCCTATGATCATTTTGCCCCCAAACATCAAAGTAATTTCTATTGTCATTAATCGCTGAGATTGAACATAATATGTGCTCACCTCTCCTAGAATATGTGAACAGTCGTCCAAACTGATGATTTGTCCAATACACCAGATTGAATAAACTAAATTTCACGAGAAAATCCTTAGAAACCATGCGCACAGAACTACGGCCTAATGGCTATCGAGAGAACAATTCTCGCGTAACTTTTGAAAAGGTCCAATGTAACATTTTCGTCAACTCGAGAAAAACTAAGTTGACGACCCGAACATTAATCTGCGAATTGTATTGAAAGGTATTAATCTCTATCGCTACTTTCACCACTAGCAGTCAAGAATAACTCTGAAAAACCAATCGTAACTGTTGTTCAGTGATTTGAGCTTAAATTTGAAGCCTAGGAACGAAAAATGTTACATTGGACGTTTTGACTGCCGCGTTTGCACATTGGACATATTACGTTGCACGATGCGAATCTGAAACTAACTACCAAACAGCAATTCGAATATCAGCATTTCGTTCTAAAGACATATTATTGTTGTTATCACTCGTTGAATTGCACTGAAATCGCTAACAACGCCTGTAAGAAGCAAAAACCCAAAACGACCGAAGTACGACTTTGTAGTGTTTTGACTGCTTTGTTACTTCGGACGTTCCGAGCGTCGGAAGAAAGTGGTATCCGAAGTAACAGCCGAGTGGTTAAAATACGAATCTGCACATTGGATATTTTTTTGTATCGGCGATAAAAAGATGAAGAAGATAGATACATGAACGGTTATTTTTTTAATGCATTCAATGATTGAAAACTAAGAGCGTGCATCCATTAACTCGATTTGTTTACTTTTGTTACATAGGACCTTTTCAAAAGTTAAGCGAGAATTTCTGTTTCTATTTATATTTTGACATGCGACAGCTTTACTGAAGTACAGGGTGACTCAAAAGTCATTAATTTCTTCAAACATAAGGTGACTATTAATACGGCATCTAAAGTCAATAGTTATACTACCAAACAAGCAGGTGACCACTTTGCCCCCCATGACCAATTTGCCCCCACTACCCCTACTCGAAAGTTTTGCGGCTGGCTCAGATGTACGAGCACGAGCTGACGAACACTCGTAAGCTACTGAACGAGATGGCTCGCGAGAAGGCCAAGATCGAAATTGATGGCAAGTGAATATGGGAGGAAAATGACGAAGTGATTGGATCACAAAACGAAGGAAGCCGACAACGAGCGCAACGCTCGTCCACAGGAAGCCAACGAGACTGAAATTCATCTCACTGTGAAGTATCTTGTAGTTATATCAATAAATTTTATTGATGGCCGACGTTGCTCTTTCAAGCTCCTCCTTCTTCTAACGTTATCTGCCCATCCTCTTTTTGTAATTCAGCGGCATCTGGAATCAATTAGACCGAAGAAAAACCTCGAAGCTGTAGGACCAATTCACCCCACAAAAACGTGTCCATTTCACCCCACACAACATGTAAAAATTAAAATGCAATTAATTTCATTTATTGTTATCAAACTTACAGTTTCGCTGCATCAAATTGTTCCTCTTCTTTGTTGAACAGAACTTTACTGCACAATACACGAAAAGATTGTTTAATTAGCGGTAAAAATCTTAAAACCACGATGGGAAAATTCAAATTTTTTGACAATCAAAGTGCTTGCTGTGTTCATGCTACCTTTTCCTTCCATCTGTCGAATTTTACCTAAGTTTTTCTACGTTAGTTACATACGGTTCATTAATGAAAGAAGATTATAAAAAATCCAAGTTGAGCCGTACTTCTTGAGATAATGGAGTGGTCCAAATCACCCCGTGTTACCCTAATCCTGCCGTCTTTTACGGGCTTCCACAATCTCCGTTTTTGTAACAAACCCACTGGAACCACTTCTTCTACCATTTGCTGTTTTTCACTCACGAAACGCTATCATGAGCAACTTCAACACAGCCTCTACTATTGTCAGATCAAAACGCGTGCAATGTCAATATACATTCTAGCACATGTGTTAAAACAAAAATGAAGCCTTTTTTTTTTTTTTTTATTTAAATCGTTTATTTTTACAGGCTCAGTTACATAGGTTTAAAGGAGCCGAACTCCTTACTGTATTGTTACTAGTATATATACATTTTTCCTTAATTCTAATGTTAATAATATAGGAAACCGATTACTCGCGGTCAACTCGAGTTTAGAAGGGTGACATATTTTCTTCAGGAAAAGGAGGGGATATGAGGATATGTTGACATTGATCACACTCACACTCTCAATCACACTCTCAATCACACTCAATTCTTAAACCTATCTTATATCTAATATGTATTTACATTTCATCTTATTCTTAAGAAGGGATCCGATCTCTCACAAAGGAAAAGGAAAAGGAAAAACTAAGGGTATAAGGACAATCACACACGAAGATCGATAGCTTTAAGGAATACATATATTTGGGACATGTAATCAAGGTCTAACCGAGCCAACACGTCTCTCACCGGCACATTGGGCTGCCTTCCTCGGGCCCGAAGGGTGACTACTAAATTCGATCTGGCGACAAGATACAGCTCGCACGACCAAACAACGTGCTCGATGTCGTGGTAACCTTGGCCACAAACACAAAGATTGTTGTCGGCAAGATTAATACGAAAGAGTAGCGCATCTAACGAACAGTGATTGGACATGAGTCGGGAGAAGGTGCGAATAAAGTCCCGGCTCAAGTCCAGACTTTTGAACCATGGTTTGAGGCTAACCTTAGGGATAATCGAGTGGAGCCACCGGCCCAATTCATCTTCGTTCCATTTGCGTTGCCAGTTAACTATGGTATTTTTGCGGACTAAAGAATAAAATTCATTGAAGGCGATTTGACGCTGATAAATATCGCCTTCAATTGCACCTACCTTTGCTAATGAGTCAGCCCTCTCATTACCCAGAATTGAGCAATGTGAAGGGACCCAGACAAAGGTAATGACATAACAGCGTCTGGATAAAGCACTCAAAATTTCTCGTATTCTCTCAAGGAAGTACGGCGAGTGCTTTTCCGGCCTCACTGAACGGATAGCTTCGACAGAGCTAAGACTATCCGTTACAATGTAATAGTGTTCAACAGGTCGTGAGGCGACGCTGTCCAGCGCCCAGTGTATCGCTGCCAATTCAGCAATATACACTGAGCAAGGATTCTGAAGACTGTGTGAGGTGCTAAAAAATTCGTTGAACACTCCAAATCCTGTGGACTCATTCATAGAGGACCCATCAGTAAAGTACATATTATCACAATTGATATCCCCATACTTTGCATCGAAGATCGTTGGAACGATCCTCGATCGAAGATAATCTGATGTTCCATGGATATCCTGCTTCATGGACAGATCAAAATGCACAGAGGAATTGATGTAGTCAGGAAAACAAACACGGTTGGGAATATACGAAGAAGGATCAACCTGCATGGAGACGAATTCATGATATGAGCTCATGAATCCAGAATGAAAATTTAGCTCGATCAGCTGCTCAAAATTTCCGATCACCAATGGGTTCATAACCTTACACCGGATGAGGAACCGAAGAGATAATAAATTGAAGCGATCTTTTAGTGGGAGTAGGCCTGCCAAAACCTCGAGACTCATGGTATGCGTTGAGGGCATACATCCCAACGCGATACGGAGACAAAGATACTGAATTCGCTCGAGTTTAATGAGGTGTGTTTTGGCAGCTGATTGAAAACAGAAACTGCCATACTCCATCACTGAGAGAATAGTTGTTCGATACAACATTATAAGATCTTCGGGATGGGCTCCCCACCAGGTGCCGGTAATTGTACGGAGAAAGTTTATTCTTTGTTGACATTTTTTACTCAGATACCTAATATGGGCCCCCCAAGTACATTTAGAGTCGAACCAGACCCCAAGATACTTGAATGACATAGCATGAGTGATCGGTTTACCCAAAAGTTGAAGCTTTGGTTTTGCTGGTTTATGCTTCCTAGAAAAAACCACCATCTCTGTTTTCTCCGTGGAGAATTCGATCCCTAGCCCAATGGCCCAGGTTGAAAAATTGTTCAAAGTATCTTGTAAGGATTCTTGCAGGTCGGATTCGTTTGATCCTACGACAGACACCACTCCATCATCTGCAAGTTGTCTTAGGCTGCAATTTTGTGTAAGGCAATTGTCAATGTCGCTTACATAGAAGTTGTACAAAAGGGGGCTTAAACATGAGCCCTGGGGGAGTCCCATGTAAGAGACCCGACTTACTGCCGAATCTCCGTGAGAAAAGTTCAAATGTTTCTCACAAAGCAAGTTATATAACATATTATTCAATAGAGGCGGCAGACCCCGAGATTGTAATTTGTCTGACAAAACCTCTATTGAAACAGAATCAAAGGCCCCCTTTATGTCCAAGAATACTGAAGCCATTTGTTTTTTTTCGGCGTAAGCCAGTTGAATTTCTGAAGAAAGCAACGCAAGACAATCATTCGTCCCCTTGCCCCTGCGGAACCCATATTGTGTATCTGAGAGTAGGCCATTCGTTTCAACCCATCGATCAAGGCGAAACAAGATAATTTTCTCCAACAATTTCCGTATACAAGACAGCATTGCTATTGGGCGGTACGAATTGAAGTCGGACGCGGGTTTTCCGGGTTTTTGAATAGCTATAACTCGTACTTGTCTCCAATCATCTGGAACAATATTATGCTCCAGAAACCGATTGAATAAGCTCAACAAGCGATGTTTCGCCACATCAGGGAGATTTTTCAGCAAGTTGAACTTAATTCTATCCGATCCCGGAGCAGAATTGTTACATGAAAGGAGAGCAAGAGAGAATTCTACCATCGAAAACTCGGAATCAAGATCGCACCTATCTTGTGGTATATCTCGAATAATTCTTTGCACTGGAGCGGAATCGGGACAAACCTTTCGTGCAAAATTAAAAATCCATCGATGTGAATATTCCTCGCTTTCATTGGATGAAGAGCGATTTCTCATGTTTCGAGCCACTTTCCATAATTTTTTCATTGACGTTTCTCGTGACAAACCTCCCACGAAATTTCGCCAATAAGCACGTTTTTTCCCTTTGATCAAGTTTTTAAATTGATTTTCAAGGTCCAAATACTTCTGAAAATTTTCAGGGGTTCCACGTTTCCGAAAAGCTTTAAATGCATTCGATTTATCTCCATAAAGCTTGGAACACTGGCCATCCCACCATGGATTGGGAGGCCTTCGACGAATAGTGGAACCTGGGATGGGTTTCGTTTGAGCGCGAACCGCGCTGTCATATATCAAACGAGAAATGAAGTTATACTCCTCCAATGGAGGCAAACCATCTCTGGAATTGATGGCTAGAGC